>NC_079157.1:135052404-135749949 GCF_947563725.1 Argiope bruennichi
ACTACGAAATTTCCAAATCTTATACTACTAAAATAAAATTTTATGTCAAAATATTTCTATATTCAAGAGAAATTTTAGGAGTCGAGTTCACGCACATGCGCAGACTTCATTCCTATTCAAAACATTGTGCTTTTAGACCAGAATGACACCACGTTAAAACTTTTAGTGGATAATCATAATGAGAGTCTTAGACCATTCAGACGCGCTGCGAGTACGAAGCTTCGTGGCCAGATCGGCAGCACACGCCACCTAGTTTTGCTGGTCTTCAGTTCGAGTCTCGAAACTGAGAACTTTTTCAATATATTTTTCTTTTCATTTTTTTTAGATATTTTTATCCTTTATTCCCACACTTACTACGAACTTTTCCAAATCTTATACTACTAAAATAAAATTTTATGTCAAAATATTTCTATATTCAAGAGAAATTTTAAGAGTCGAGTTCACGCACATGCGCAGACTTCATTCCTATTCAAAACATTGTGCTTTTAGACCAGAATGACACCACGTTAAAACTTTTAGTGGATAATCATAATGAGAGTCTTAGACCATTCAGACGCGCTGCGAGTACGAAGCTTCGTGGCCAGATCGGCAGCACAAGCCACCTAGTTTTGCTGGTCTTCAGTTCGAGTCTCGAAACTGAGAACTTTTTCAATATATTTTTCTTTTCATTTTTTTTAGATATTTTTATCCTTTATTCCCACACTTACTACGAACTTTTCCAAATCTTATACTACTAAAATAAAATTTTATGTCAAAATATTTCTATGTTCAAGAGAAATTTTAAGAGTCGAGTTCACGCACATGCGCAGAATTCATTCCTATTCAAAACATTGTGCTTTTAGACCAGAATGACACCACGTTAAAACTTTTAGTGGATAATCATAATGAGAGTCTTAGACCATTCAGACGTGCTGCGGGTACGAGGCTTCGTGGCCAAATCGGCAGCACGAGTCATCTATTTTTGCTGGTCTTCAGTTCGAGTCTCGAAACTAAGAACTTTTTCAATATATTTTTCTTTCCTTTTTTTAACATTTTTTTTAGATATTTTTATCCTTTATTCCCACACTTACTACGAACTTTTAAAAACCTTATACTAGTAAAATAAAATTTTATGTCAAAATATTTCTATATTCAAGGGAAATTTTAGGAGTTGAGTTCACGCACATGCGCAGAATTCATTCCTATTCAAACATTGTGCTTTTAGACCAGAATGAAACCACGTTAAAACTTTTAGTGGATAATCATAATGAGAGTCTTAGACCATTCAGACGCGCTGCGAGTACGAAGCTTCGTGGCCAGATCGGCAGCACACGCCACCTAGTTTTGCTGGTCTTCAGTTCGAGTCTCGAAACTGAGAACTTTTTAAATATATTTTTCTTTTCATTTTTTTTAGATATTTTTATCCTTTTTTCCCACACTTACTACGAACTTTTCCAAATCTTATACTACTAAAATAAAATTTTATGTCAAAATATTTCTATATTCAAGAGAAATTTTAAGAGTCGAGTTCACGCACATGCGCAGACTTCATTCCTATTCAAAACATTGTGCTTTTAGACCAGAATGACACCACGTTAAAACTTTTAGTGGATAATCATAATGAGAGTCTTAGACCATTCAGACGCGCTGCGAGTACGAAGCTTCGTGGCCAGATCGGCAGCACAAGCCACCTAGTTTTGCTGGTCTTCAGTTCGAGTCTCGAAACTGAGAACTTTTTCAATATATTTTTCTTTTCATTTTTTTTAGATATTTTTATCCTTTATTCCCACACTTACTACGAACTTTTCCAAATCTTATACTACTAAAATAAAATTTTATGTCAAAATATTTCTATGTTCAAGAGAAATTTTAAGAGTCGAGTTCACGCACATGCGCAGAATTCATTCCTATTCAAAACATTGTGCTTTTAGACCAGAATGACACCACGTTAAAACTTTTAGTGGATAATCATAATGAGAGTCTTAGACCATTCAGACGTGCTGCGGGTACGAGGCTTCGTGGCCAAATCGGCAGCACGAGTCATCTATTTTTGCTGGTCTTCAGTTCGAGTCTCGAAACTAAGAACTTTTTCAATATATTTTTCTTTCCTTTTTTTAACATTTTTTTAGATATTTTTATCCTTTATTCCCACACTTACTACGAACTTTTAAAAACCTTATACTAGTAAAATAAAATTTTATGTCAAAATATTTCTATATTCAAGGGAAATTTTAGGAGTTGAGTTCACGCACATGCGCAGAATTCATTCCTATTCAAACATTGTGCTTTTAGACCAGAATGACACCACGTTAAAACTTTTAGTGGATAATCATAATGAGAGTCTTAGACCATTCAGACGCGCTGCGGGTTCGAAGCTTCGGGGCCAGATCGGAAGCACGAGCCATCTAGTTTTGCTGGTCTTCAGTTCGAGTCCCGAAACTGAGAACTTTTTAAATATATTTTTCTTTTCTTTTTTTTACATTTTTTTTAGATATCTTTATCCTTTAATCCCACACTTACTACGAACTTTCCCAAATCTTATACTAGTAAAATAAAATTTTATGTCAAAATATTTCTATATTCAAGAGAAATTTTAGGAGTCGAGTTCATGCTCATGCGCAGAATTCATTCCTATTCAAAACATTGTGCTTTTAGACCAGAATGACACGACGTTAAAACTTTTAGTGGATAATCATAATGAGAGTCTCAGACCATTCAGACGCGCTGCGGGTACCAAGCTTCGTGGCCAGATCGGCAGCACGAGCCATCTAGTTTTGTTGGTCTTCAGTTCGAGTCTCGAAACTTAGAACTTTTTAAATATATTTTTCTTTTCTTTTTTTTACATTTTTTTAGATATCTTTATCCTTTAATCCCACACTTACTACGAACTTTTCCAAATCTTATACTACTAAAATAAAATTTTATGTCAAAATATTTCTATATTGAAGAGAAATTTTAGGAGTTGAGTTCACGCACATGCGCAGAATTCATTCCTATTCAAAACATTGTGCTTTTAGACCAGAATGACACCACGTTAAAACTTTTAGTGGATAATCATAATGAGAGTCTTAGACCATTCAGACGCGCTGCGGGTAAGATGCTTCGTGGCCAGACCGGCAGCACGAGCCATATAGTTTTGCTGGTCCTCAGTTCGAGTCTCGAAACTGAGAACTTTTTCAATATATTTTTCTTTCCTTTTTTTTAACATTTTTTTTAGATATTTTTATCCTTTATTCCCACACTTACTACGAACTTTTAAAAACCTTATACTAGTAAAATAAAATTTTATGTCAAAATATTTCTATATTCAAGGGAAATTTTAGGAGTTGAGTTCACGCATATGCGCAGAATTCATTCCTATTCAAACATTGTGCTTTTAGACCAGAATGACACCACGTTAAAACTTTTAGTGGATAATCATAATGAGAGTCTTAGATAATTCAGACCAACTGCGAGTACGGAGCTTCGTGGCCAGATCTGCAGCACGAGCCATCTAGTTTTGCTGGTGTTCAGTTCGAGTCTCGAAACTTAGAACTTTTTAAATATATTTTTCTTTTCTTTTTTTTACATTTTTTTAGATATCTTTATCCTTTAATCCCACACTTACTACGAACTTTTCCAAATCTTATACTACTAAAATAAAATTTTATGTCAAAATATTTCTATATTCAAGAGAAATTTTAGAAGTCGAGTTCACGCACATGCGCAGAATTCATTCCTATTCAAAACATTGTGCTTTTAGACCAGAATGACACCACGTTAAAACTTTTAGTGGATAATCATAATGAGAGTCTTAGACCATTCAGACGCGCTGCGGGTACGAAGCTTCGTGGCCAGATCGGCAGCACGAGCCATCTAGTTTTGCTGGTCTTCAGTTCGAGTCTCGAAACTGAGAACTTTTTAAATATATTTTTCTTTTTTTTTTTTACATATTTTTTAGATATTTTTATCCTTTATTCCCACACTTACTACGAAATTTCCAAATCTTATACTACTAAAATAAAATTTTATGTCAAAATATTTCTATATTCAAGAGAAATTTTAGGAGTCGAGTTCACGCACATGCGCAGACTTCATTCCTATTCAAAACATTGTGCTTTTAGACCAGAATGACACCACGTTAAAACTTTTAGTGGATAATCATAATGAGAGTCTTAGACCATTCAGACGCGCTGCGAGTACGAAGCTTCGTGGCCAGATCGGCAGCACACGCCACCTAGTTTTGCTGGTCTTCAGTTCGAGTCTCGAAACTAAGAACTTTTTCAATATATTTTTCTTTTCATTTTTTTAGATATTTTTATCCTTTATTCCCACACTTACTACGAACTTTTCCAAATCTTATACTACTAAAATAAAATTTTATGTCAAAATATTTCTATATTCAAGAGAAATTTTAAGAGTCGAGTTCACGCACATGCGCAGACTTCATTCCTATTCAAAACATTGTGCTTTTAGACCAGAATGACACCACGTTAAAACTTTTAGTGGATAATCATAATGGAGTCTTAGACAATTCAGACGCGCTGCGAGTACGAAGCTTCGTGGCCATATCGGCAGCACGAGCCATCTAGTTTTGCTGGTCTTCAGTTCGAGTCTCGAAACTGAGAACTTTTTAAATATATTTTTCTTTTCTTTTTTTTTACATTTTTTTTAGATATTTTTATCCTTTATTCCCACACTTACTACGAACTTTTCAAAATCTTATACTACTAAAATAAAATTTTGTGTCAAAATATTTCTACATTCAAGAGAAATTTTAGGAGTCGAGTTCACGCACATGCGCAGAATTCATTCCAATTCAAAACATTGTGCTTTTAGACCAGAATGACACCACGTTAAAACTTTTAGTGGATAATCGTAATGAGAGTCTTAGACCATTCAGACGCGTTGCGAGTACGAAGCTTCGTGGCCAGATCGGCAGCACGAGCCATCTAGTTTTGCTGGTCTCCAGTTAAAGTCTCGAAACTGAGAACTTTTTCAATATATTTTTCTTTTCTTTTTTTAAATTTTTTTATATATTTTTATCCTTTATTCCCACACTTACTACGAACTTTTAAAATCTTATACTACTAAAATAAAATTTTATGTCAAAATATTTTTATATTCAAGACAAATTTTAGGAGTCGAGTTCACGCACATGCGCAGAATTCATTCCTATTCAAAACTTTGTGCTTTTAGACCAGAATGACACCACGTTAAAACTTTTAGTGGATAATCATAATGAGAGTCTTAGACCATTCAGACGCAGTGCGGGTACGAAGCTTCGTGGCCAGATCGGCAGCACGAGACATCTAGTTTTGCTGGTCTTCAGTTCGAGTCTCGAAACTGAGAACTTTTTAAATATATTTTTTTTTACAATTTTTTTATATATTTTTATCTTTTAATCCCACATTTACTACGAACTTTTCCAAATCTTATACTACTAAAATAAAATTTTATGTCAAAATATTTCTATATTCAAGAGAAATTTTAGGAGTCGAGTTCACGCACATGCGCAGAATTCATTCCTATTCAAAACATTGTGCTTTTAGACCAGAATGACACCACGTTAAAACTTTTAGTGGATAATCATAATGAGAGTCTTAGATAATTCAGACGCGCTGCGAGTACGAAGCTTCGTGGCCAGATCGGCAACACGAGCCATCTAGTTTTGCTGGTCTTCAGTTCGAGTCTCGAAACTGAGAACTTTTTAAATATATTTTTCTTTTCTTTTTTTTACATTTTTTTTAGATATTTTTATCCTTTATTCCCACACTTACTACGAACTTTTCAAAATCTTATACTACTAAAATAAAATTTTGTGTCAAAATATTTCTTCATTCAAGAGAAATTTTAGGAGTCGAGTTCACGCACATGCGCAGAATTCATTCCTATTCAAAACATTGTGCTTTTAGACCAGAATGACACCACGTTAAAACTTTAGTGGATAATCATAATGAGAGTCTTAGACCATTCAGACGCTCTGCGGGTACGAAGCTTCGTGGCAAGACCGGCAGCACGAGCCATCTAGTATTGCTGGTCTTCAGTTCGAGTCTCGAAACTGAGAACTTTTTAAATATATTTTTCTTTTCTTTTTTTTATTTTTTTTAGATATTTTTATCCTTTATTCCCACGCTTACTACGAACTTTTCTAAATCTTATAATACTAAAATAAAATTTTATGTCAAAATATTTCTATATTAAAGAGAAATTTTAGGAGTCGAGTTCACGCACATGCGCAGAATTCATTCCTATTCAAAACATTGTGCTTTTAGACCAGAATGACACCACGTTAAAACTTTTAGTGGATAATCATAATGAGAGTCTTAGACCATTCAGACGCGCTGCGGGTTCGAAGCTTCGGGGCCAGATCGGAAGCACGAGCCATCTAGTTTTGCTGGTCTTCAGTTCGAGTCCCGAAACTGAGAACTTTTTAAATATATTTTTCTTTTCTTTTTTTTATTTTTTTTAGATATTTTTATCCTTTATTCCCACGCTTACTACGAACTTTTCTAAATCTTATAATACTAAAATAAAATTTTATGTCAAAATATTTCTATATTAAAGAGAAATTTTAGGAGTCGAGTTCACGCACATGCGCAGAATTCATTCCTATTCAAAACATTGTGCTTTTAGACCAGAATGACACCACGTTAAAACTTTTAGTGGATAATCATAATGAGAGTCTTAGACCATTCAGACGCGCTGCGGGTTCGAAGCTTCGGGGCCAGATCGGAAGCACGAGCCATCTAGTTTTGCTGGTCTTCAGTTCGAGTCCCGAAACTGAGAACTTTTTAAATATATTTTTCTTTTCTTTTTTTTACATTTTTTTTAGATATCTTTATCCTTTAATCCCACACTTACTACGAACTTTCCCAAATCTTATACTAGTAAAATAAAATTTTATGTCAAAATATTTCTATATTCAAGAGAAATTTTAGGAGTCGAGTTCATGCTCATGCGCAGAATTCATTCCTATTCAAAACATTGTGCTTTTAGACCAGAATGACACGACGTTAAAACTTTTAGTGGATAATCATAATGAGAGTCTCAGACCATTCAGACGCGCTGCGGGTACCAAGCTTCGTGGCCAGATCGGCAGCACGAGCCATCTAGTTTTGTTGGTCTTCAGTTCGAGTCTCGAAACTTAGAACTTTTTAAATATATTTTTCTTTTCTTTTTTTTACATTTTTTTAGATATCTTTATCCTTTAATCCCACACTTACTACGAACTTTTCCAAATCTTATACTACTAAAATAAAATTTTATGTCAAAATATTTCTATATTGAAGAGAAATTTTAGGAGTTGAGTTCACGCACATGCGCAGAATTCATTCCTATTCAAAACATTGTGCTTTTAGACCAGAATGACACCACGTTAAAACTTTTAGTGGATAATCATAATGAGAGTCTTAGACCATTCAGACGCGCTGCGGGTAAGATGCTTCGTGGCCAGACCGGCAGCACGAGCCATATAGTTTTGCTGGTCCTCAGTTCGAGTCTCGAAACTGAGAACTTTTTCAATATATTTTTCTTTCCTTTTTTTTAACATTTTTTTTAGATATTTTTATCCTTTATTCCCACACTTACTACGAACTTTTAAAAACCTTATACTAGTAAAATAAAATTTTATGTCAAAATATTTCTATATTCAAGGGAAATTTTAGGAGTTGAGTTCACGCATATGCGCAGAATTCATTCCTATTCAAACATTGTGCTTTTAGACCAGAATGACACCACGTTAAAACTTTTAGTGGATAATCATAATGAGAGTCTTAGATAATTCAGACCAACTGCGAGTACGGAGCTTCGTGGCCAGATCTGCAGCACGAGCCATCTAGTTTTGCTGGTGTTCAGTTCGAGTCTCGAAACTTAGAACTTTTTAAATATATTTTTCTTTTCTTTTTTTTACATTTTTTTAGATATCTTTATCCTTTAATCCCACACTTACTACGAACTTTTCCAAATCTTATACTACTAAAATAAAATTTTATGTCAAAATATTTCTATATTCAAGAGAAATTTTAGAAGTCGAGTTCACGCACATGCGCAGAATTCATTCCTATTCAAAACATTGTGCTTTTAGACCAGAATGACACCACGTTAAAACTTTTAGTGGATAATCATAATGAGAGTCTTAGACCATTCAGACGCGCTGCGGGTACGAAGCTTCGTGGCCAGATCGGCAGCACGAGCCATCTAGTTTTGCTGGTCTTCAGTTCGAGTCTCGAAACTGAGAACTTTTTAAATATATTTTTCTTTTTTTTTTTTACATATTTTTTAGATATTTTTATCCTTTATTCCCACACTTACTACGAAATTTCCAAATCTTATACTACTAAAATAAAATTTTATGTCAAAATATTTCTATATTCAAGAGAAATTTTAGGAGTCGAGTTCACGCACATGCGCAGACTTCATTCCTATTCAAAACATTGTGCTTTTAGACCAGAATGACACCACGTTAAAACTTTTAGTGGATAATCATAATGAGAGTCTTAGACCATTCAGACGCGCTGCGAGTACGAAGCTTCGTGGCCAGATCGGCAGCACACGCCACCTAGTTTTGCTGGTCTTCAGTTCGAGTCTCGAAACTAAGAACTTTTTCAATATATTTTTCTTTTCATTTTTTTTAGATATTTTTATCCTTTATTCCCACACTTACTACGAACTTTTCCAAATCTTATACTACTAAAATAAAATTTTATGTCAAAATATTTCTATATTCAAGAGAAATTTTAAGAGTCGAGTTCACGCACATGCGCAGACTTCATTCCTATTCAAAACATTGTGCTTTTAGACCAGAATGACACCACGTTAAAACTTTTAGTGGATAATCATAATGGAGTCTTAGACAATTCAGACGCGCTGCGAGTACGAAGCTTCGTGGCCATATCGGCAGCACGAGCCATCTAGTTTTGCTGGTCTTCAGTTCGAGTCTCGAAACTGAGAACTTTTTAAATATATTTTTCTTTTCTTTTTTTTTACATTTTTTTTAGATATTTTTATCCTTTATTCCCACACTTACTACGAACTTTTCAAAATCTTATACTACTAAAATAAAATTTTGTGTCAAAATATTTCTACATTCAAGAGAAATTTTAGGAGTCGAGTTCACGCACATGCGCAGAATTCATTCCAATTCAAAACATTGTGCTTTTAGACCAGAATGACACCACGTTAAAACTTTTAGTGGATAATCGTAATGAGAGTCTTAGACCATTCAGACGCGTTGCGAGTACGAAGCTTCGTGGCCAGATCGGCAGCACGAGCCATCTAGTTTTGCTGGTCTCCAGTTAAAGTCTCGAAACTGAGAACTTTTTCAATATATTTTTCTTTTCTTTTTTTAAATTTTTTTATATATTTTTATCCTTTATTCCCACACTTACTACGAACTTTTAAAATCTTATACTACTAAAATAAAATTTTATGTCAAAATATTTTTATATTCAAGACAAATTTTAGGAGTCGAGTTCACGCACATGCGCAGAATTCATTCCTATTCAAAACTTTGTGCTTTTAGACCAGAATGACACCACGTTAAAACTTTTAGTGGATAATCATAATGAGAGTCTTAGACCATTCAGACGCGGTGCGGGTACGAAGCTTCGTGGCCAGATCGGCAGCACGAGACATCTAGTTTTGCTGGTCTTCAGTTCGAGTATCGAAACTGAGAACTTTTTAAATATGTTTTTTTTTACAATTTTTTTATATATTTTTATCTTTTAATCCCACATTTACTACGAACTTTTCCAAATCTTATACTACTAAAATAAAATTTTATGTCAAAATATTTCTATATTCAAGAGAAATTTTAGGAGTCGAGTTCACGCACATGCGCAGAATTCATTCCTATTCAAAACATTGTGCTTTTAGACCAGAATGACACCACGTTAAAACTTTTAGTGGATAATCATAATGAGAGTCTTAGATAATTCAGACGCGCTGCGAGTACGAAGCTTCGTGGCCAGATCGGCAACACGAGCCATCTAGTTTTGCTGGTCTTCAGTTCGAGTCTCGAAACTGAGAACTTTTTAAATATATTTTTCTTTTCTTTTTTTTACATTTTTTTTAGATATTTTTATCCTTTATTCCCACACTTACTACGAACTTTTCAAAATCTTATACTACTAAAATAAAATTTTGTGTCAAAATATTTCTTCATTCAAGAGAAATTTTAGGAGTCGAGTTCACGCACATGCGCAGAATTCATTCCTATTCAAAACATTGTGCTTTTAGACCAGAATGACACCACGTTAAAACTTTAGTGGATAATCATAATGAGAGTCTTAGACCATTCAGACGCTCTGCGGGTACGAAGCTTCGTGGCAAGACCGGCAGCACGAGCCATCTAGTATTGCTGGTCTTCAGTTCGAGTCTCGAAACTGAGAACTTTTTAAATATATTTTTCTTTTCTTTTTTTTATTTTTTTTAGATATTTTTATCCTTTATTCCCACGCTTACTACGAACTTTTCTAAATCTTATAATACTAAAATAAAATTTTATGTCAAAATATTTCTATATTAAAGAGAAATTTTAGGAGTCGAGTTCACGCACATGCGCAGAATTCATTCCTATTCAAAACATTGTGCTTTTAGACCAGAATGACACCACGTTAAAACTTTTAGTGGATAATCATAATGAGAGTCTTAGACCATTCAGACGCACTGCGGGTACGAAGCTTCGTGGCAAGATCGGCAGCACGAGCCATCTAGTATTGCTGGTCTTCAGTTCGAGTCTCGAAACTGAGAACTTTTTAAATATATTTTTCTTTTCTTTTTTTTACATTTTTTTTAGATATTTTTATCCTTTATTCCCACACTTACTACGAACTTTTCCAAATCTTATAATACTAAAATAAAATTTTATGTCAAAATATTTCTATATTCAAGAGATATTTTAGGAGTCGAGTTCACGCACATGCGCAGAATTCATTCCTATTCAAAACATTGTGCTTTTAGACCAGAATGACACCACGTTAAAACTTTTAGTGGATAATCATAATGAGAGTCTTAGACCATTCAGACGCGTTGCGGGTACGAAGCTTCGTGGCCAGATCGGCAGCGCGAGCCATCTAGTTTTGCTGGTCTTCAGTTCGAGTCTCGAAACTGAGAACTTTTTAAATATATTTTTCTTTTCTTTTTTTTACATTTTTGTTAGATATTTTTATCCTTTATTCCCACATTTACTACGAACTTTTCCAAATCTTATACTACTAAAATAAAATTTTATGTCAAAATATTTCTATATTAAAGAGAAATTTAGGAGTCGAGTTCACGCACATGCGCAGAATTCATTCCTATTCAAAACATTGTGCTTTTAGACCAGAATGACACCACGTTAAAACTTTTAGTGGATAATCATAATGAGAGTCTTAGACCATTCAGACGCTCTGCGGGTACGAAGCTTCGTGGCAAGATCGGCAGCACGAGCCATCTAGTATTGCTGGTCTTCAGTTCGAGTCTCGAAACTGAGAACTTTTTAAATATATTTTTCTTTTCTTTTTTTTATTTTTTTTAGATATTTTTATCCTTTATTCCCACGCTTACTACGAACTTTTCTAAATCTTATAATACTAAAATAAAATTTTATGTCAAAATATTTCTATATTAAAGAGAAATTTTAGGAGTCGAGTTCACGCACATGCGCAGAATTCATTCCTATTCAAAACATTGTGCTTTTAGACCAGAATGACACCACGTTAAAACTTTTAGTGGATAATCATAATGAGAGTCTTAGACCATTCAGACGCACTGCGGGTACGAAGCTTCGTGGCAAGATCGGAAGCACGAGCCATCTAGTATTGCTGGTCTTCAGTTCGAGTCTCGAAACTGAGAACTTTTTAAATATATTTTTCTTTTCTTTTTTTTACATTTTTTTTAGATATTTTTATCCTTTATTCCCACACTTACTACGAACTTTTCCAAATCTTATAATACTAAAATAAAATTTTATGTCAAAATATTTCTATATTCAAGAGATATTTTAGGAGTCGAGTTCACGCACATGCGCAGAATTCATTCCTATTCAAAACATTGTGCTTTTAGACCAGAATGACACCACGTTAAAACTTTTAGTGGATAATCATAATGAGAGTCTTAGACCATTCAGACGCGTTGCGGGTGCGAAGCTTCGTGGCCAGATCGGCAGCACGAGCCATCTAGTTTTGCTGGTCTTCAGTTCGAGTCTCGAAACTGAGAACTTTTTAAATATATTTTTCTTTTCTTTTTTTTACATTTTTTTTAGATATTTTTATCATTTATTCCCACATTTACTACGAACTTTTCCAAATCTTATACTACTAAAATAGAATTTTATGTCAAAATATTTCTATATTAAAGAGAAATTTTAGGAGTCGAGTTCAAGCACATGCGCAGAATTCATTCCTATTCAAAACATTGTGCTTTTAGACCAGAATGACACCACGTTAAAACTTTTAGTGGATAATCATAATGAGAGTCTTAGACCATTCAGACGCTCTGGGGGTACGAAGCTTCATGGCAAGATCGGCAGCACGAGCCATCTAGTTTTGCTGGTCTTCAGTTCGAGTCTCGAAACTGAGAACTTTTTAAATATATTTTTCTTTTCTTTTTTTTACATTTTTTTTAGATATTTTTATCCTTTATTCCCACATTTACTACGAACTTTTCCAAATCTTATACTACTAAAATAGAATTTTATGTCAAAATATTTCTATATTAAAGAGAAATTTAGGAGTCGAGTTCACGCACATGCGCAGAATTCATTCCTATTCAAAACATTGTGCTTTTAGACCAGAATGACACCACGTTAAAACTTTTAGTGGATAATCATAATGAGAGTCTTAGACCATTCAGACGCTCTGCGGGTACGAAGCTTCGTGGACAGACCGGCAGCACGAGCCATCTAGTTTTGCTGGTCTTCAGTTCGAGTCTCGAAACTGAGAACTTTTTAAATAGATTTTTCTTTTCTTTTTTTTACATTTTTTTTAGATATTTTTATCCTTTATTCCCACACTTACTACGAACTTTTCCAAATCTTATACTACTAAAATAGAATTTTATGTCAAAATATTTCTATATTAAAGAGAAATTTTAGGAGTCGAGTTCAAGCACATGCGCAGAATTCATTCCTATTCAAAACATTGTGCTTTTAGACCAGAATGACACCACGTTAAAACTTTTAGTGGATAATCATAATGAGAGTCTTAGACCATTCAGACGCTCTGGGGGTACGAAGCTTCGTGGCAAGATCGGCAGCACGAGCCATCTAGTTTTGCTGGTCTTCAGTTCGAGTCTCGAAACTGAGAACTTTTTAAATATATTTTTCTTTTCTTTTTTTTACATTTTTTTAGATATTTTTATCCTTTATTCCCACACTTACTACGAACTTTTCCAAATCTTATAATACTAAAATAAAATTTTATGTCAAAATATTTCTATATTAAAGAGAAATTTAGGAGTAGAGTTCACGCACATGCGCAGAATTCATTCCTATTCAAAACATTGTGCTTTTAGACCAGAATGACACCACGTTAAAACTTTTAGTGGATAATCATAATGAGAGTCTTAGACCATTCAGACGCTCTGCGGGTACGAAGCTTCGTGGACAGACCGGCAGCACGAGCCATCTAGTTTTGCTGGTCTTCAGTTCGAGTCTCGAAACTGAGAACTTTTTAAATAGATTTTTCTTTTCTTTTTTTTACATTTTTTTTAGATATTTTTATCCTTTATTCCCACAGTTACTACGAACTTTTCCAAATCTTATAATACTAAAATAAAATTTTATGTCAAAATATTTCTATATTCAAGAGAAATTTTAGTAGTCGAGTTCACGCACATGCGCAGAATTCATTCCTATTCAAAACATTGTGCTTTTAGACCAGAATCACACCACGTTAAAACTTTTAGTGGATAATCATAATGAGAGTCTTAGACCATTCAGACGCGTTGCGGGTACGAAGCTTCGTGGCCAGATCGGCACCACGAGCCATCTAGTTTTGCTGGTCTTCAGTTCGAGTCTCGAAACTGAGAACTTTTTAAATATATTTTTCTTTTCTTTTTTTTATTTTTTTTAGATATTATATCCTGTATTCCCACACTTACTACGAACTTTTCCAAAACTAATACTACTAAAATAAAATTTTATGTCAAAATATTTCTATATTAAAGAGAAATTTTAGGAGTCGAGTTCACGCACATGCGCAGAATTCATTCCTATTCAAAACATTGTGCTTTTAGACCAGAATGACACCACGTTAAAACTTTTAGTGGATAATCATAATGAGAGTCTTAGACCATTCAGACGCGTTGCGGGTACGAAGCTTCGTGGCCAGATCGGCAGCACGAGCCATCTAGTTTTGCTGGTCTTCAGTTCGAGTCTCGAAACTGAGAACTTTTTAAAAATATTTTTCTTTTCTTTTTTTTACATTTTTTTTAGATATTTTTATCCTTTATTCCCACATTTACTACGAACTTTTCCAAATCTTATACTACTAAAATAGAATTTTATGTCAAAATATTTCTATATTAAAGAGAAATTTTAGGAGTCGAGTTCAAGCACATGCGCAGAATTCATTCCTATTCAAAACATTGTGCTTTTAGACCAGAATGACACCACGTTAAAACTTTTAGTGGATAATCATAATGAGAGTCTTAGACCATTCAGACGCTCTGGGGGTACGAAGCTTCGTGGCAAGATCGGCAGCACGAGCCATCTAGTTTTGCTGGTCTTCAGTTCGAGTCTCGAAACTGAGAACTTTTTAAATATATTTTTCTTTTCTTTTTTTTACATTTTTTTTAGATATTTTTATCCTTTATTCCCACACTTACTACGAACTTTTCCAAATCTTATAATACTAAAATAAATTTTTATGTCAAAATATTTCTATATTAAAGAGAAATTTAGGAGTCGAGTTCACGCACATGCGCAGAATTCATTCCTATTCAAAACATTGTGCTTTTAGACCAGAATGACACCACGTTAAAACTTTTAGTGGATAATCATAATGAGAGTCTTAGACCATTCAGACGCTCTGCGGGTACGAAGCTTCGTGGACAGACCGGCAGCACGAGCCATCTAGTTTTGCTGGTCTTCAGTTCGAGTCTCGAAACTGAGAACTTTTTAAATAGATTTTTCTTTTCTTTTTTTTACATTTTTTTTAGATATTTTTATCCTTTATTCCCACACTTACTACGAACTTTTCCAAATCTTATAATACTAAAATAAAATTTTATGTCAAAATATTTCTATATTCAAGAGAAATTTTAGGAGTTCACGCACATGCGCAGAATTCATTCCTATTCAAAACATTGTGCTTTTAGACCAGAATGACACCACGTTAAAACTTTTAGTGGATAATCATAATGAGAGTCTTAGACCATTCAGACGCGTTGCGGGTACGAAGCTTCGTGGCCAGATCGGCAGCACGAGCCATCTAGTTTTGCTGGTCTTCAGTTCGAGTCTCGAAACTGAGAACTTTTTAAATATATTTTTCTTTTCTTTTTTTTATTTTTTTTAGATATTTTTATCCTTTATTCCCACGCTTACTACGATTTTTTCCAAATCTTATAATACTAAAATAAAATTTTATGTCAAAATATTTCTATATTAAAGAGAAATTTTAGGAGTCGAGTTCACGCACATGCGGAGAATTCATTCCTATTCAAAACATTGTGCTTTTAGACCAGAATGACACCACGTTAAAACTTTTAGTGGATAATCATAATGAGAGTCTTAGACCATTCAGACGCACTGCGGGTACGAAGCTTCGTGGCAAGATCGGCAGCACGAGCCATCTAGTATTGCTGGTCTTCAGTTCGAGTCTCGAAACTGAGAACTTTTTAAATATATTTTTCTTTTCTTTTTTTTACATTTTTTTAAGATATTTTTATCCTTTATTCCCACACTTACTACGAACTTTTCCAAATCTTATAATACTAAAATAAAATTTTATGTCAAAATATTTCTATATTCAAGAGAAATTTTAGGAGTCGAGTTCACGCACATGCGCAGAATTCATTCCTATTCAAAACATTGTGCTTTTAGACCAGAATGACACCACGTTAAAACTTTTAGTGGATAATCATAATGAGAGTCTTAGACCATTCAGACGCGTTGCGGGTACGAAGCTTCGTGGCCAGATCGGCAGCACGAGCCATCTAGTTTTGCTGGTCTTCAGTTCGAGTCTCGAAACTGAGAACTTTTTAAATTTATTTTTCTTTTCTTTTTTTTACATTTTTTTTAGATATTTTTATCCTTTATTCCCACATTTACTACGATATTTTCCAAATCTTATACTACTAAAATAGAATTTTATGTCAAAATATTTCTATATTAAAGAGAAATTTTAGGAGTCGAGTTCATGCACATGCGCAGAATTCATTCCTATTCAAAACATTGTGCTTTTAGACCAGAATGACACCACGTTAAAACTTTTAGTGGATAATCATAATGAGAGTCTTAGACCATTCAGACGCGCTGCGGGTACGAAGCTTCGGGGCCAGATCGGCAGCACGAGCCATCTAGTTTTGCTGGTCTCCAGTTCGAGTCTCCAAACTGAGAACTTTTTCAATATATTTTTCTTTTCTTTTTTTTATATTTGTTTTAGATATTTTTATCCTTTATTAACACACTTACTACGAACCTTTCCAAATCTTATACTACTAAAATAAAATTTTATGTCAAAATATTTGTATATTCAAGAGAAATTTTAGGAGTCGAGTTCATGCACATGCGCAGAATTCAGTCCTATTCAAAACATTGTGCTTTTAGACCAGAATGACACCACGTTGAAACTTTTAGTGGATAATCATAATGAGAGTCTTAGACCATTCAGACGCGCTGTGGGTACGAAGCGTCGTGGCCAGATCGGCAGCACGAGCCATCTAGTTTTGCTGGTCTTCAGTTCGAGTCTCGAAACTGAGAACTTTTTAAATATATTTTTCTTTTATTTATTTTACATTTTTTTTAGATATTTTTATCCTTTATTCCCACACTTACTACGAACTTTTCCAAATCTTATACTAGTAAAATAAAATTTTATGTCAAAATATTTCTATATTCAAGAGAAATTTTAGGAGTCGAGTTCACGCACATGCGCAGAATTCATTCCTATTCAAAACATTGTGCTTTTAGACCAGAATGACACCACGTTAAAACTTTTAGTGGATAATCATAATGAGAGTCTTAGACCATTCAGACGCGCTGCGGGCACGAAGCTTCGTGGCCAGATCGGCAGCACGAGAAATCTAATTTTGCTGGTCTTCAGTTCGAGTCTCGAAACTGAGAACTTTTTCAATATATTTTTCTTTTCTTTTTTTTTACATTTTTTTTAGATATTTTTATCCTTTATTCCCACACTTACTACGAACTTTTCCAAATCTTATACTACTAAAATAAAATTTTATGTCAAAATATTTCTTTATTCAAGAGAAATTTTAGGAGTCGAGTTCACGCACATGCGCAGAATTCATTCCTATTCAAAACATTGTGCTTTTAGACCAGAATGACACCACGTTAAATCTTTTAGTGGATAATCATAATGAGAGTCTTAGACCATTCAGACGCGCTGCGGGTACGATGCTTCGTTACCAGATCGGCAGCACGAGCCATCTAGTTTTGCTGGTCTTCAGTTCGAGTCTCGAAACTCAGAACTTTTTAAATATATTTTTCTTTTCTTTTTTTTACATTTTTTTAAGATATTTTTATCCTTTATTCCCACACTTACTACGAACTTTTCCAAATCTTATACTACTAAAATAAAATTTTATGTCAAAATATTTCTATATTCAAGAGAAATTTTAGGAGTCGAGTTCACGCACATGCGCAGAATTCATTCCTATTCAAAACATTGTGCGTTTAGACCAGAATGACACCACTTTAAATTTTTTAGTGGATAATCATAATGAGAGTCTTAGACCATTCAGACGCGCTGCGGGTACGAAGCTTCGTGGCCAGATCGGCAGCACTAGCCATCTAGTGTTGCTGGTCTTCAGTTCGAGTCTCGAAACTGAGAACTTTTTCAATATATTTTTCTTTTCTTTTTTTTACATTTGTTTTAGATATTTTTATCCTTTATTCCCACACTTACTACGAGTTTTTCCAAATCTTATACTACTAAAATAAAATTTTATGTCAAAATATTTCTATATTCAAGAGAAATTTTAGGAGTCGAGTTCACGCACATGCGCAGAATTCATTCCTATTCAAAACATTGTGCTTTTAGACCAGAATGACACCACGTTAAAACTTTTAGTGGATAATCATAATGAGAGTCTTAGACCATTCAGACGCGCTGCGGGTACGAAGCTTCGTGGCCAGATCGGCAGCACGAGCCATCTAGTTTTGCTGGTCTTCAGTTCGAGTCTCGAAACTGAGAACTTTTTAAATATATTTTTCTTTTCTTTTTTTTACATTTTTTTTAGATATTTTTATTCTTTATTCCCACACTTACTACGAACTTTTCCAAATCTTATACTACTAAAATAAAATTTTATGTCAAAATATTTCTATATTCAAGAGAAATTTTAGGAGTCGAGTTCACGCACATGCGCAGAATTCATTCCTATTCAAAACATTGTGCTTTTAGACCAGAATGACACCACTTTAAATTTTTTATTGGATAATCATAATGAGAGTCTTAGACCATTCAGACGCGCTGCGGGTACGAAGCTTCGTGGCCAGATCGGCAGCACTAGCCATCTAGTGTTGCTGGTCTTCAGTTCGAGTCTCGAAACTGAGAACTTTTTCAATATATTTTTCTTTTCTTTTTTTTACATTTTTTTTAGATATTTTAATCCTTTATTCCCACACTTACTACGAACTTTTCCAAATCTTATACTACTAAAATAAACTTTTATGTCAAAATATTTCTATATTCAAGAGAAATTTTAGGAGTCGAGTTCACGCACATGCGCAGAATTCATTCCTATTCAAAACATTGTGCTTTTAGACCAGAATGACACCACGTTAAAACTTTTAGTGGATAATCATAATGAGAGTCTTAGACCATTCAGACGCGTTGCGGGTACGAAGCTTCGTGGCCAGATCGGCAGCACGAGCCATCTAGTTTTGCTGGTCTTCAGTTCGAGTCTCGAAACTGAGAACTTTTTCAATATATTTTTCTTTTCTTTTTTTTACATTTTTTTTAGATATTTTTATCCTTTATTCCCACACTTACTACGAACTTTTCCAAATCTTATACTACTAAAATAAAATTTTATGTCAAAATATTTCTATATTCAAGAGAAATTTTAGGAGTCGAGTTCACGCACATGCGCAGAATTCATTCCTATTCAAAACATTGTGCTTTTAGACCAGAATGACACCACTTTAAATTTTTTAGTGGATAATCATAATGAGAGTCTTAGACCATTCAGACGCGCTGCGGGTACGAAGCTTCGTGGCCAGATCGGCAGCACTAGCCATCTAGTGTTGCTGGTCTTCAGTTCGAGTCTCGAAACTGAGAACTTTTTAAATATATTTTTCTTTTCTTTTTTTTACATTTTTTTTAGATATTTTTATCCTTTATTCCCACACTTACTACGAGTTTTTCCAAATCTTATACTACTAAAATAAAATTTTATGTCAAAATATTTCTATATTCAAGAGAAATTTTAGGAGTCGAGTTCACGCACATGCGCAGAATTCATTCCTATTCAAAACATTGTGCTTTTAGACCAGAATGACACCACGTTAAAACGTTTAGTGGATAATCATAATGAGAGTCTTAGACCATTCAGACGCACTGCGAGTACGAAGCTTCGTGGCCAGATCGGCAGCACGAGCCATCTAGTTTTGCTGGTCTTCAGTTCGAGTCTCGAAACTGAGAACTTTTTAAATATATTTTTCTTTTCTTTTTTTTACATTTTTTTAGATATTTTTATTCTTTATTCCCACACTTACTACGAACTTTTCCAAATCTTATACTACTAAAATAAAATTTTATGTCAAAATATTTCTATATTCAAGAGAAATTTTAGGAGTCGAGTTCACGCACATGCGCAGAATTCATTCCTATTCAAAACATTGTGCTTTTAGACCAGAATGACACCACTTTAAATTTTTTAGTGGATAATCATAATGAGAGTCTTAGACCATTCAGACGCGCTGCGGGCACGAAGCTTCGTGGCCAGATCGGCAGCACTAGCCATCTAGTGTTGCTGGTCTTCAGTTCGAGTCTCGAAACTGAGAACTTTTTAAATATATTTTTCTTTTCTTTTTTTTACATTTTTTTTAGATATTTTTATCCTTTATTCCCACACTTACTACGAGTTTTTCCAAATCTTATACTACTAAAATAAAATTTTATGTCAAAATATTTCTATATTCAAGAGAAATTTTAGGAGTCGAGTTCACGCACATGCGCAGAATTCATTCCTATTCAAAACATTGTGCTTTTAGACCAGAATGACACCACGTTAAAACGTTTAGTGGATAATCATAATGAGAGTCTTAGACCATTCAGACGCACTGCGAGTACGAAGCTTCGTGGCCAGATCGGCAGCACGAGCCATCTAGTTTTGCTGGTCTTCAGTTCGAGTCTCGAAACTGAGAACTTTTTAAATATATTTTTCTTTTCTTTTTTTTACATTTTTTTAGATATTTTTATTCTTTATTCCCACACTTACTACGAACTTTTCCAAATCTTATACTACTAAAATAAAATTTTATGTCAAAATATTTCTATATTCAAGAGAAATTTTAGGAGTCGAGTTCACGCACATGCGCAGAATTCATTCCTATTCAAAACATTGTGCTTTTAGACCAGAATGACACCACTTTAAATTTTTTAGTGGATAATCATAATGAGAGTCTTAGACCATTCAGACGCGCTGCGGGTACGAAGCTTCGTGGCCAGATCGGCAGCACTAGCCATCTAGTGTTGCTGGTCTTCAGTTCGAGTCTCGAAACTGAGAACTTTTTAAATATATTTTTCTTTTCTTTTTTTTACATTTTTTTTAGATATTTTTATCCTTTATTCCCACACTTACTACGAGTTTTTCCAAATCTTATACTACTAAAATAAAATCTTATGTCCAAATATTTCTATATTCAAGAGAAATTTTAGGAGTCGAGTTCACGCACATGCGCAGAATTCATTCCTATTCAAAACATTGTGCTTTTAGACCAGAATGACACCACGTTAAAACTTTTAGTGGGTAATCATAATGAGAGTCTTAGACCATTCAGACGTGCTGCGGGTACGAAGCTTCGTGGCCAGATCGGCAGCACGAGCCATCTAGTTTTGCTGGTCTTCAGTTCGAGTCTCGAAACTGAGAACTTTTTAAATATATTTTTCTTTTCTTTTTTTTACATTTTTTTTAGATATTTTTATTCTTTATTCCCACACTTACTACGAACTTTTCCAAATCTTATACTACTAAAATAAAATTTTATGTCAAAATATTTCTATATTCAAGAGAAATTTTAGGAGTCGAGTTCACGCACATGCGCAGAATTCATTCCTATTCAAAACATTGTGCTTTTAGACCAGAATGACACCACTTTAAATTTTTTAGTGGATAATCATAATGAGAGTCTTAGACCATTCAGACGCGCGGCGGGTACGAAGCTTCGTGGCCAGATCGGCAGCACTAGCCATCTAGTGTTGCTGGTCTTCAGTTCGAGTCTCGAAACTGAGAACTTTTTAAATATATTTTTCTTTTCTTTTTTTTACATTTTTTTTAGATATTTTTATCCTTTATTCCCACACTTACTACGAGTTTTTCCAAATCTTATACTACTAAAATAAAATTTTATGTCAAAATATTTCTATATTCAAGAGAAATTTTAGGAGTCGAGTTCACTCACATGCGCAGAATTCATTCCTATTCAAAACATTGTGCTTTTAGACCAGAATGACACCACGTTAAAACGTTTAGTGGATAATCATAATGAGAGTCTTAGACCATTCAGACGCGCTGCGAGTACGAAGCTTCGTGGCCAGATCGGCAGCACGAGCTATCTAGTTTTGCTGGTCTTCAGTTCGAGTCTCGAAACTGAGAACTTTTTAAATATATTTTTCTTTTCTTTTTTTTACATTTTTTTAGATATTTTTATTCTTTATTCCCACACTTACTACGAACTTTTCCAAATCTTATACTACTAAAATAAAATTTTATGTCAAAATATTTCTATATTCAAGAGAAATTTTAGGAGTCGAGTTCACGCACATGCGCAGAATTCATTCCTATTCAAAACATTGTGCTTTTAGACCAGAATGACACCACTTTAAATTTTTTAGTGGATAATCATAATGAGAGTCTTAGACCATTCAGACGCGCTGCGGGTACGAAGCTTCGTGGCCAGATCGGCAGCACTAGCCATCTAGTGTTGCTGGTCTTCAGTTCGAGTCTCGAAACTGAGAACTTTTTAAATATATTTTTCTTTTCTTTTTTTTACATTTTTTTTAGATATTTTTATCCTTTATTCCCACACTTACTACGAGTTTTTCCAAATCTTATACTACTAAAATAAAATCTTATGTCAAAATATTTCTATATTCAAGAGAAATTTTAGGAGTCGAGTTCACGCACATGCGCAGAATTCATTCCTATTCAAAACATTGTGCTTTTAGACCAGAATGACACCACGTTAAAACTTTTAGTTGATAATCATAATGAGAGTCTTAGACCATTCAGACGTGCTGCGGGTACGAAGCTTCGTGGCCAGATCGGCAGCACGAGCCATCTAGTTTTGCTGGTCTTCAGTTCGAGTCTCGAAACTGAGAACTTTTTAAATATATTTTTCTTTTCTTTTTTTTACATTTTTTTTAGATATTTTTATTCTTTATTCCCACACTTACTACGAACTTTTCCAAATCTTATACTACTAAAATAAAATTTTATGTCAAAATATTTCTATATTCAAGAGAAATTTTAGGAGTCGAGTTCACGCACATGCGCAGAATTCATTCCTATTCAAAACATTGTGCTTTTAGACCAGAATGACACCACGTTAAAACGTTTAGTGGATAATCATAATGAGAGTCTTAGACCATTCAGACGCGCTGCGTATACGAAGCTTCGTGGCCAGATCGGCAGCACGAGCATTCTAGTTTTGCTGGTCTTCAGTTCGAGTCTCGAAACTGAGAACTTTTTAAATATATTTTTCTTTTCTTTTTTTTACATTTTTTTTAGATATTTTTATCCTTTATTCCCACACTTACTACGAACCTTTCCAAATCGTATACTACTAAAATAAAATTTTATGTCAAAATATTTCTATATTCAAGAGAAATTTTAGGAGTCGAGTTCACGCACATGCGCAGAATTCATTCCTATTCAAAACATTGTGCGTTTAGACCAGAATGACACCACTTTAAATTTTTTAGTGGATAATCATAATGAGAGTCTTAGACCATTCAGACGCGCTGCGGGTACGAAGCTTCGTGGCCAGATCGGCAGCACTAGCCATCTAGTGTTGCTGGTCTTCAGTTCGAGTCTCGAAACTGAGAACTTTTTCAATATATTTTTCTTTTCTTTTTTTTACATTTGTTTTAGATATTTTTATCCTTTATTCCCACACTTACTACGAGTTTTTCCAAATCTTATACTACTAAAATAAAATTTTATGTCAAAATATTTCTATATTCAAGAGAAATTTTAGGAGTCGAGTTCACGCACATGCGCAGAATTCATTCCTATTCAAAACATTGTGCTTTTAGACCAGAATGACACCACGTTAAAACTTTTAGTGGATAATCATAATGAGAGTCTTAGACCATTCAGACGCGCTGCGGGTACGAAGCTTCGTGGCCAGATCGGCAGCACGAGCCATCTAGTTTTGCTGGTCTTCAGTTCGAGTCTCGAAACTGAGAACTTTTTAAATATATTTTTCTTTTCTTTTTTTTACATTTTTTTTAGATATTTTTATTCTTTATTCCCACACTTACTACGAACTTTTCCAAATCTTATACTACTAAAATAAAATTTTATGTCAAAATATTTCTATATTGAAGAGAAATTTTAGGAGTCGAGTTCACGCACATGCGCAGAATTCATTCCTATTCAAAACATTGTGCTTTTAGACCAGAATGACACCACTTTAAATTTTTTATTGGATAATCATAATGAGAGTCTTAGACCATTCAGACGCGCTGCGGGTACGAAGCTTCGTGGCCAGATCGGCAGCACTAGCCATCTAGTTTTGCTGGTCTTCAGTTCGAGTCTCGAAACTGAGAACTTTTTCAATATATTTTTCTTTTCTTTTTTTTACATTTTTTTTAGATATTTTAATCCTTTATTCCCACACTTACTACGAACTTTTCCAAATCTTATACTACTAAAATAAAATTTTATGTCAAAATATTTCTATATTCAAGAGAAATTTTAGGAGTCGAGTTCACGCACATGCGCAGAATTCATTCCTATTCAAAACATTGTGCTTTTAGACCAGAATGACACCACGTTAAAACTTTTAGTGGATAATCATAATGAGAGTCTTAGACCATTCAGACGCGTTGCGGGTACGAAGCTTCGTGGCCAGATCGGCAGCACGAGCCATCTTGTTTTGCTGGTCTTCAGTTCGAGTCTCGAAACTGAGAACTTTTTCAATATATTTTTCTTTTCTTTTTTTTTACATTTTTTTTAGATATTTTTATCCTTTATTCCCACACTTACTACGAACTTTTCCAAATCTTATACTACTAAAATAAAATTTTATGTCAAAATATTTCTTTATTCAAGAGAAATTTTAGGAGTCGAGTTCACTCACATGCGCAGAATTCATTCCTATTCAAAACATTGTGCTTTTAGACCAGAATGACACCACGTTAAAACGTTTAGTGGATAATCATAATGAGAGTCTTAGACCATTCAGACGCGCTGCGAGTACGAAGCTTCGTGGCCAGATCGGCAGCACGAGCTATCTAGTTTTGCTGGTCTTCAGTTCGAGTCTCGAAACTGAGAACTTTTTAAATATATTTTTCTTTTCTTTTTTTTACATTTTTTTTAGATATTTTTATCCTTTATTCCCACACTTACTACGAACCTTTCCAAATCGTATACTACTAAAATAAAATTTTATGTCAAAATATTTCTATATTCAAGAGAAATTTTAGGAGTCGAGTTCACGCACATGCGCAGAATTCATTCCTATTCAAAACATTGTGCGTTTAGACCAGAATGACACCACTTTAAATTTTTTAGTGGATAATCATAATGAGAGTCTTAGACCATTCAGACGCGCTGCGGGTACGAAGCTTCGTGGCCAGATCGGCAGCACTAGCCATCTAGTGTTGCTGGTCTTCAGTTCGAGTCTCGAAACTGAGAACTTTTTCAATATATTTTTCTTTTCTTTTTTTTACATTTGTTTTAGATATTTTTATCCTTTATTCCCACACTTACTACGAGTTTTTCCAAATCTTATACTACTAAAATAAAATTTTATGTCAAAATATTTCTATATTCAAGAGAAATTTTAGGAGTCGAGTTCACGCACATGCGCAGAATTCATTCCTATTCAAAACATTGTGCTTTTAGACCAGAATGACACCACGTTAAAACTTTTAGTGGATAATCATAATGAGAGTCTTAGACCATTCAGACGCGCTGCGGGTACGAAGCTTCGTGGCCAGATCGGCAGCACGAGCCATCTAGTTTTGCTGGTCTTCAGTTCGAGTCTCGAAACTGAGAACTTTTTAAATATATTTTTCTTTTCTTTTTTTTACATTTTTTTTAGATATTTTTATTCTTTATTCCCACACTTACTACGAACTTTTCCAAATCTTATACTACTAAAATAAAATTTTATGTCAAAATATTTCTATATTGAAGAGAAATTTTAGGAGTCGAGTTCACGCACATGCGCAGAATTCATTCCTATTCAAAACATTGTGCTTTTAGACCAGAATGACACCACTTTAAATTTTTTATTGGATAATCATAATGAGAGTCTTAGACCATTCAGACGCGCTGCGGGTACGAAGCTTCGTGGCCAGATCGGCAGCACTAGCCATCTAGTTTTGCTGGTCTTCAGTTCGAGTCTCGAAACTGAGAACTTTTTCAATATATTTTTCTTTTCTTTTTTTTACATTTTTTTTAGATATTTTAATCCTTTATTCCCACACTTACTACGAACTTTTCCAAATCTTATACTACTAAAATAAAATTTTATGTCAAAATATTTCTATATTCAAGAGAAATTTTAGGAGTCGAGTTCACGCACATGCGCAGAATTCATTCCTATTCAAAACATTGTGCTTTTAGACCAGAATGACACCACGTTAAAACTTTTAGTGGATAATCATAATGAGAGTCTTAGACCATTCAGACGCGTTGCGGGTACGAAGCTTCGTGGCCAGATCGGCAGCACGAGCCATCTTGTTTTGCTGGTCTTCAGTTCGAGTCTCGAAACTGAGAACTTTTTCAATATATTTTTCTTTTCTTTTTTTTTACATTTTTTTTAGATATTTTTATCCTTTATTCCCACACTTACTACGAACTTTTCCAAATCTTATACTACTAAAATAAAATTTTATGTCAAAATATTTCTTTATTCAAGAGAAATTTTAGGAGTCGAGTTCACTCACATGCGCAGAATTCATTCCTATTCAAAACATTGTGCTTTTAGACCAGAATGACACCACGTTAAAACGTTTAGTGGATAATCATAATGAGAGTCTTAGACCATTCAGACGCGCTGCGAGTACGAAGCTTCGTGGCCAGATCGGCAGCACGAGCTATCTAGTTTTGCTGGTCTTCAGTTCGAGTCTCGAAACTGAGAACTTTTTAAATATATTTTTCTTTTCTTTTTTTTACATTTTTTTTAGATATTTTTATCCTTTATTCCCACACTTACTACGAACCTTTCCAAATCGTATACTACTAAAATAAAATTTTATGTCAAAATATTTCTATATTCAAGAGAAATTTTAGGAGTCGAGTTCACGCACATGCGCAGAATTCATTCCTATTCAAAACATTGTGCGTTTAGACCAGAATGACACCACTTTAAATTTTTTAGTGGATAATCATAATGAGAGTCTTAGACCATTCAGACGCGCTGCGGGTACGAAGCTTCGTGGCCAGATCGGCAGCACTAGCCATCTAGTGTTGCTGGTCTTCAGTTCGAGTCTCGAAACTGAGAACTTTTTCAATATATTTTTCTTTTCTTTTTTTTACATTTGTTTTAGATATTTTTATCCTTTATTCCCACACTTACTACGAGTTTTTCCAAATCTTATACTACTAAAATAAAATTTTATGTCAAAATATTTCTATATTCAAGAGAAATTTTAGGAGTCGAGTTCACGCACATGCGCAGAATTCATTCCTATTCAAAACATTGTGCTTTTAGACCAGAATGACACCACGTTAAAACTTTTAGTGGATAATCATAATGAGAGTCTTAGACCATTCAGACGCGCTGCGGGTACGAAGCTTCGTGGCCAGATCGGCAGCACGAGCCATCTAGTTTTGCTGGTCTTCAGTTCGAGTCTCGAAACTGAGAACTTTTTAAATATATTTTTCTTTTCTTTTTTTTACATTTTTTTTAGATATTTTTATTCTTTATTCCCACACTTACTACGAACTTTTCCAAATCTTATACTACTAAAATAAAATTTTATGTCAAAATATTTCTATATTGAAGAGAAATTTTAGGAGTCGAGTTCACGCACATGCGCAGAATTCATTCCTATTCAAAACATTGTGCTTTTAGACCAGAATGACACCACTTTAAATTTTTTATTGGATAATCATAATGAGAGTCTTAGACCATTCAGACGCGCTGCGGGTACGAAGCTTCGTGGCCAGATCGGCAGCACTAGCCATCTAGTTTTGCTGGTCTTCAGTTCGAGTCTCGAAACTGAGAACTTTTTCAATATATTTTTCTTTTCTTTTTTTTACATTTTTTTTAGATATTTTAATCCTTTATTCCCACACTTACTACGAACTTTTCCAAATCTTATACTACTAAAATAAAATTTTATGTCAAAATATTTCTATATTCAAGAGAAATTTTAGGAGTCGAGTTCACGCACATGCGCAGAATTCATTCCTATTCAAAACATTGTGCTTTTAGACCAGAATGACACCACGTTAAAACTTTTAGTGGATAATCATAATGAGAGTCTTAGACCATTCAGACGCGTTGCGGGTACGAAGCTTCGTGGCCAGATCGGCAGCACGAGCCATCTTGTTTTGCTGGTCTTCAGTTCGAGTCTCGAAACTGAGAACTTTTTCAATATATTTTTCTTTTCTTTTTTTTTACATTTTTTTTAGATATTTTTATCCTTTATTCCCACACTTACTACGAACTTTTCCAAATCTTATACTACTAAAATAAAATTTTATGTCAAAATATTTCTTTATTCAAGAGAAATTTTAGGAGTCGAGTTCACGCACATGCGCAGAATTCATTCCTATTCAAAACATTGTGCTTTTAGACCAGAATGACACCACGTTAAATCTTTTAGTGGATAATCATAATGAGAGTCTTAGACCATTCAGACGCGCTGCGGGTACGAAGCTTCGTGGCCAGATCGGCAGCACTAGCCATCTAGTGTTGCTGGTCTTCAGTTCGAGTCTCGAAACTGAGAACTTTTTCAATATATTTTTCTTTTCTTTTTTTTACATTTGTTTTAGATATTTTTATCCTTTATTCCCACACTTACTACGAGTTTTTCCAAATCTTATACTACTAAAATAAAATTTTATGTCAAAATATTTCTATATTCAAGAGAAATTTTAGGAGTCGAGTTCACGCACATGCGCAGAATTCATTCCTATTCAAAACATTGTGCTTTTAGACCAGAATGACACCACGTTAAAACTTTTAGTGGATAATCATAATGAGAGTCTTAGACCATTCAGACGCGCTGCGGGTACGAAGCTTCGGGGCCAGATCGGCAGCACGAGCCATCTAGTTTTGCTGGTCTCCAGTTCGAGTCTCCAAACTGAGAACTTTTTCAATATATTTTTCTTTTCTTTTTTTTATATTTGTTTTAGATATTTTTATCCTTTATTAACACACTTACTACGAACCTTTCCAAATCTTATACTACTAAAATAAAATTTTATGTCAAAATATTTGTATATTCAAGAGAAATTTTAGGAGTCGAGTTCATGCACATGCGCAGAATTCAGTCCTATTCAAAACATTGTGCTTTTAGACCAGAATGACACCACGTTGAAACTTTTAGTGGATAATCATAATGAGAGTCTTAGACCATTCAGACGCGCTGTGGGTACGAAGCTTCGTGGCCAGATCGGCAGCACGAGCCATCTAGTTTTGCTGGTCTTCAGTTCGAGTCTCGAAACTGAGAACTTTTTAAATATATTTTTCTTTTATTTAATTTACATTTTTTTTAGATATTTTTATCCTTTATTCCCACACTTACTACGAACTTTTCCAAATCTTATACTAGTAAAATAAAATTTTATGTCAAAATATTTCTATATTCAAGAGAAATTTTAGGAGTCGAGTTCACGCACATGCGCAGAATTCATTCCTATTCAAAACATTGTGCTTTTAGACCAGAATGACACCACGTTAAAACTTTTAGAGGATAATCATAATGAGAGTCTTAGACCATTCAGACGCGCTGCGGGCCCGAAGCTTCGTGGCCAGATCGGCAGCACGAGAAATCTAATTTTGCTGGTCTTCAGTTCGAGTCTCGAAACTGAGAACTTTTTCAATATATTTTTCTTTTCTTTTTTTTTACATTTTTTTTAGATATTTTTATCCTTTATTCCCACACTTACTACGAACTTTTCCAAATCTTATACTACTAAAATAAAATTTTATGTCAAAATATTTCTTTATTCAAGAGAAATTTTAGGAGTCGAGTTCACGCACATGCGCAGAATTCATTCCTATTCAAAACATTGTGCTTTTAGACCAGAATGACACCACGTTAAATCTTTTAGTGGATAATCATAATGAGAGTCTTAGACCATTCAGACGCGCTGCGGGTACGATGCTTCGTTACCAGATCGGCAGCACGAGCCATCTAGTTTTGCTGGTCTTCAGTTCGAGTCTCGAAACTCAGAACTTTTTAAATATATTTTTCTTTTCTTTTTTTTACATTTTTTTAAGATATTTTTATCCTTTATTCCCACACTTACTACGAACTTTTCCAAATCTTATACTACTAAAATAAAATTTTATGTCAAAATATTTCTATATTCAAGAGAAATTTTAGGAGTCGAGTTCACGCACATGCGCAGAATTCATTCCTATTCAAAACATTGTGCGTTTAGACCAGAATGACACCACTTTAAATTTTTTAGTGGATAATCATAATGAGAGTCTTAGACCATTCAGACGCGCTGCGGGTACGAAGCTTCGTGGCCAGATCGGCAGCACTAGCCATCTAGTGTTGCTGGTCTTCAGTTCGAGTCTCGAAACTGAGAACTTTTTCAATATATTTTTCTTTTCTTTTTTTTACATTTTTTTAAGATATTTTTATCCTTTATTCCCACACTTACTACGAACTTTTCCAAATCTTATACTACTAAAATAAAATTTTATGTCAAAATATTTCTATATTCAAGAGAAATTTTAGGAGTCGAGTTCACGCACATGCGCAGAATTCATTCCTATTCAAAACATTGTGCGTTTAGACCAGAATGACACCACTTTAAATTTTTTAGTGGATAATCATAATGAGAGTCTTAGACCATTCAGACGCGCTGCGGGCCCGAAGCTTCGTGGCCAGATCGGCAGCACGAGAAATCTAATTTTGCTGGTCTTCAGTTCGAGTCTCGAAACTGAGAACTTTTTCAATATATTTTTCTTTTCTTTTTTTTTACATTTTTTTTAGATATTTTTATCCTTTATTCCCACACTTACTACGAACTTTTCCAAATCTTATACTACTAAAATAAAATTTTATGTCAAAATATTTCTTTATTCAAGAGAAATTTTAGGAGTCGAGTTCACGCACATGCGCAGAATTCATTCCTATTCAAAACATTGTGCTTTTAGACCAGAATGACACCACGTTAAATCTTTTAGTGGATAATCATAATGAGAGTCTTAGACCATTCAGACGCGCTGCGGGTACGATGCTTCGTTACCAGATCGGCAGCACGAGCCATCTAGTTTTGCTGGTCTTCAGTTCGAGTCTCGAAACTCAGAACTTTTTAAATATATTTTTCTTTTCTTTTTTTTACATTTTTTTAAGATATTTTTATCCTTTATTCCCACACTTACTACGAACTTTTCCAAATCTTATACTACTAAAATAAAATTTTATGTCAAAATATTTCTATATTCAAGAGAAATTTTAGGAGTCGAGTTCACGCACATGCGCAGAATTCATTCCTATTCAAAACATTGTGCGTTTAGACCAGAATGACACCACTTTAAATTTTTTAGTGGATAATCATAATGAGAGTCTTAGACCATTCAGACGCGCTGCGGGTACGAAGCTTCGGGGCCAGATCGGCAGCACGAGCCATCTAGTGTTGCTGGTCTTCAGTTCGAGTCTCGAAACTGAGAACTTTTTAAATATATTTTTCTTTTCTTTTTTTTACATTTTTTTTAGATATTTTTATCCTTTATTCCCACACTTACTACGAGTTTTTCCAAATCTTATACTACTAAAATAAAATCTTATGTCAAAATATTTCTATATTCAAGAGAAATTTTAGGAGTCGAGTTCACGCACATGCGCAGAATTCATTCCTATTCAAAACATTGTGCTTTTAGACCAGAATGACACCACGTTAAATCTTTTAGTGGATAATCATAATGAGAGTCTTAGACCATTCAGACGTGCTGCGGGTACGAAGCTTCGTGGCCAGATCGGCAGCACGAGCCATCTAGTTTTGCTGGTCTTCAGTTCGAGTCTCGAAACTGAGAACTTTTTAAATATATTTTTCTTTTCTTTTTTTTACATTTTTTTTAGATATTTTTATTCTTTATTCCCACACTTACTACGAACTTTTCCAAATCTTATACTACTAAAATAAAGTTTTATGTCAAAATATTTCTATATTCAAGAGAAATTTTAGGAGTCGAGTTCACGCACATGCGCAGAATTCATTCCTATTCAAAACATTGTGCTTTTAGACCAGAATGACACCACGTTAAAACGTTTAGTGGATAATCATAATGAGAGTCTTAGACCATTCAGACGCGCTGCGTATACGAAGCTTCGTGGCCAGATCGGCAGCACGAGCCATCTAGTTTTGCTGGTCTTCAGTTCGAGTCTCGAAACTGAGAACTTTTTAAATATATTTTTCTTTTCTTTTTTTTACATTTTTTTTAGATATTTTTATCCTTTATTCCCACACTTACTACGAACCTTTCCAAATCGTATACTACTAAAATAAAATTTTATGTCAAAATATTTCTATATTCAAGAGAAATTTTAGGAGTCGAGTTCACGCACATGCGCAGAATTCATTCCTATTCAAAACATTGTGCTTTTAGACCAGAATGACACCAAGGTTAAAACTTTTAGTGGATAATCATAATGAGAGTCTTAGACCATTCAGACGCGCTGCGGGTACGAAGCTTCGTGGCCAGATCGGCACCACGAGCCATCTAGTTTTGCTGGTCATCAGTTCGAGTCTCGAAACTGAGAACTTTTTAAATTAATTTTTCTTTTCTTTTTTTTACATTTTTTTTAGATATTTTTATCCTTTATTCCCACACTTACTACGAACTTTTCCAAATCTTATACTACTAAAATAAAATTTTATGTCAAAATATTTCTATATTCAAGAGAAATTTTAGGAGTCGAGTTCACGCACATGCGCAGAATTCATTCCTATTCAAAACATTGTGCTTTTAGACCAGAATGACACCACGTTAAAACTTTTAGTGGATAATCATAATGAGAGTCTTAGACCATTCAGACGCGCTGCGGGTACGAAGCTTCGTGGCCAGATCGGCAGCACGAGCCATCTAGTTTTGCTGGTCTTCAGTTCGAGTCTCGAAACTGAGAACTTTTTAAATATATTTTTCTTTTCTTTTTTTTACATTTTTTTTAGATATTTTTATTCTTTATTCCCACACTTACTACGAACTTTTCCAAATCTTATACTACTAAAATAAAATTTTATGTCAAAATATTTCTATATTCAAGAGAAATTTTAGGAGTCGAGTTCACGCACATGCGCAGAATTCATTCCTATTCAAAACATTGTGCTTTTAGACCAGAATGACACCACTTTAAATTTTTTAGTGGATAATCATAATGAGAGTCTTAGACCATTCAGACGCGCTGCGGGTACGAAGCTTCGTGGCCAGATCGGCAGCACTAGCCATCTAGTGTTGCTGGTCTTCAGTTCGAGTCTCGAAACTGAGAACTTTTTAAATATATTTTTCTTTTCTTTTTTTTACATTTTTTTTAGATATTTTTATCCTTTATTCCCACACTTACTACGAGTTTTTCCAAATCTTATACTACTAAAATAAAATTTTATGTCAAAATATTTCTATATTCAAGAGAAATTTTAGGAGTCGAGTTCACGCACATGCGCAGAATTCATTCCTATTCAAAACATTGTGCTTTTAGACCAGAATGACACCACGTTAAAACGTTTAGTGGATAATCATAATAAGAGTCTTAGACCATTCAGACGCGCTGCGAGTACGAAGCTTCGTGGCCAGATCGGCAGCACGAGCCATCTAGTTTTGCTGGTCTTCAGTTCGAGTCTCGAAACTGAGAACTTTTTAAATATATTTTTCTTTTCTTTTTTTTACATTTTTTTTTAGATATTTTTATTCTTTATTCCCACACTTACTACGAACTTTTCCAAATCTTATACTACTAAAATAAAATTTTATGTCAAAATATTTCTATATTCAAGAGAAATTTTAGGAGTCGAGTTCACGCACATGCGCAGAATTCATTCCTATTCAAAACATTGTGCTTTTAGACCAGAATGACACCACTTTAAATTTTTTAGTGGATAATCATAATGAGAGTCTTAGACCATTCAGACGCGCTGCGGGTACGAAGCGTCGTGGCCAGATCGGCAGCACTAGCCATCTAGTGTTGCTGGTCTTCAGTTCGAGTCTCGAAACTGAGAACTTTTTAAATATATTTTTCTTTTCTTTTTTTTACATTTTTTTTAGATATTTTTATCCTTTATTCCCACACTTACTACGAGTTTTTCCAAATCTTATACTACTAAAATAAAATTTTATGTCAAAATATTTCTATATTCAAGAGAAATTTTAGGAGTCGAGTTCACGCACATGCGCAGAATTCATTCCTATTCAAAACATTGTGCTTTTAGACCAGAATGACACCACGTTAAAACTTTTAGTGGATAATCATAATGAGAGTCTTAGACCATTCAGACGTGCTGCGGGTACGAAGCTTCGTGGCCAGATCGGCAGCACGAGCCATCTAGTTTTGCTGGTCTTCAGTTCGAGTCTCGAAACTGAGAACTTTTTAAATATATTTTTCTTTTCTTTTTTTTACATTTTTTTTAGATATTTTTATTCTTTATTCCCACACTTACTACGAACTTTTCCAAATCTTATACTACTAAAATAAAATTTTATGTCAAAATATTTCTATATTCAAGAGAAATTTTAGGAGTCGAGTTCACGCACATGTGCAGAATTCATTCCTATTCAAAACATTGTGCTTTTAGACCAGAATGACACCACTTTAAATTTTTTAGTGGATAATCATAATGAGAGTCTTAGACCATTCAGACGCGCTGCGGGTACGAAGCTTCGTGGCCAGATCGGCAGCACTAGCCATCTAGTGTTGCTGGTCTTCAGTTCGAGCCTCGAAACTGAGAACTTTTTAAATATATTTTTCTTTTCTTTTTTTTACATTTTTTTTAGATATTTTTATCCTTTATTCCCACACTTACTACGAGTTTTTCCAAATCTTATACTACTAAAATAAAATTTTATGTCAAAATATTTCTATATTCAAGAGAAATTTTAGGAGTCGAGTTCACTCACATGCGCAGAATTCATTCCTATTCAAAACATTGTGCTTTTAGACCAGAATGACACCACGTTAAAACGTTTAGTGGATAATCATAATGAGAGTCTTAGACCATTCAGACGCGCTGCGAGTACGAAGCTTCGTGGCCAGATCGGCACCACGAGCCATCTAGTTTTGCTGGTCATCAGTTCGAGTCTCGAAACTGAGAACTTTTTAAATTAATTTTTCTTTTCTTTTTTTTACATTTTTTTAGATATTTTTATCCTTTATTCCCACACTTACTACGAACTTTTCCAAATCTTATACTACTAAAATAAAATTTTATGTCAAAATATTTCTATATTCAAGAGAAATTTTAGGAGTCGTGTTCACGCATATGCGCAGAATTCATTTCTATTCAAAACATTGTGCTTTTAGACAAGAATGACATCACGTTAAAACTTTTAGTGGATAATCATAATGAGAGTCTTAGAATATTCAGACGCGCTCCGGGTACGAAGCTTCGTGGCCAGATCGGCAGCACGAGCCATCTAGTTTTGCTGGTCTTCAGTTCGAGTCTCGAAACTGAGAATTTTTTAAATATATTTTTCTTTTCTTTTTTTTAAATTTTTTAAAGATACTTTTATCCTTTATTCCCACACTTACTACGAACTTTTCCAAATCTTATACTACTAAAATAAAATTTTATGTCAAAATATTTCTATATTCAAGAGAAATTTTAGGAGTCGAGTTCACGCACATGCGCAGAATTCATTCCTATTCAAAACATTGTGCTTTTAGACCAGAATGACACCAAGGTTAAAACTTTTAGTGGATAATCATAATGAGAGTCTTAGACCATTCAGACGCGCTCCGGGTACGAAGCTTCGTGGCCAGATCGGCAGCACGAGCCATCTAGTTTTGCTGGTCTTCAGTTCGAGTCTCGAAACTGAGAACTTTTTAAATATATTTTTCTTTTCTTTTTTTTATTTTTTTTAGATATTTTTATCCTTTATTCCCACACTTACTACGAACTTTTCCAAATCTAATACTACTAAAATAAAAGTTTATGTCAAAATATTTCTATATTCAAGAGAAATTTTAGGAGTCGAGTTCACGCACATGCGCAGAATTCATTCCTATTCAAAACATTGTGCTTTTAGACCAGAATGACACCAAGGTTAAAACTTTTAGTGGATAATCATAATGAGAGTCTTAGACCATTCAGACGCGCTGCGGGTACGAAGCTTCGTGGCCAGATCGGCACCACGAGCCGTCTAGTTTTGCTGGTCATCAGTTCGAGTCTCGAAACTGAGAACTTTTTAAATTAATTTTTCTTTTCTTTTTTTTACATTTTTTTTAGATATTTTTATCCTTTATTCCCACACTTACTACGAACTTTTCCAAATCTTATACTACTAAAATAAAATTTTATGTCAAAATATTTCTATATTCAAGAGAAATTTTAGGAGTCGTGTTCACGCATATGCGCAGAATTCATTTCTATTCAAAACATTGTGCTTTTAGACAAGAATGACACCACGTTAAAACTTTTAGTGGATAATCATAATGAGAGTCTTAGAATATTCAGACGCGCTCCGGGTACGAAGCTTCGTGGCCAGATCGGCAGCACGAGCCATCTAGTTTTGCTGGTCTTCAGTTCGAGTCTCGAAACTGAGAACTTTTTAAATATATTTTTCTTTTCTTTTTTTTACATTTTTTTAAGATACTTTTATCCTTTATTCCCACACTTACTACGAACTTTTCCAAATCTTATACTACTAAAATAAAATTTTATGTCAAAATATTTCTATATTCAAGAGAAATTTTAGGAGTCGAGTTCACGCACATGCGCAGAATTCATTCCTATTCAAAACATTGTGCTTTTAGACCAGAATGACACCACGTTAAAACGTTTAGTGGATAATCATAATGAGAGTCTTAGACCATTCAGACGCGCTGCGAGTACGAAGCTTCGTGGCCAGATCGGCAGCACGAGCTATCTATTTTTGCTGGTCTTCAGTTCGAGTCTCGAAACTGAGAACTTTTTAAATATATTTTTCTTTTCTTTTTTTTACATTTTTTTTAGATATTTTTATCCTTTATTCCCACACTTACTACGAGTTTTTCCAAATCTTATACTACTAAAATAAAATTTTATGTCAAAATATTTCTATATTCAAGAGAAATTTTAGGAGTCGAGTTCACGCACATGCGCAGAATTCATTCCTATTCAAAACATTGTGCTTTTAGACCAGAATGACACCACTTTAAATTTTTTAGTGGATAATCATAATGAGAGTCTTAGACCATTCAGACGCGCTGCGGGTACGAAGCTTCGTGGCCAGATCGGCAGTACTAGCCATCTAGTGTTGCTGGTCTTCAGTTCGAGTCTCGAAACTGAGAACTTTTTAAATATATTTTTCTTTTCTTTTTTTTACATTTTTTTTAGATATTTTTATCCTTTATTCCCACACTTACTACGAGTTTTTCCAAATCTTATACTACTAAAATAAAATTTTATGTCAAAATATTTCTATATTCAAGAGAAATTTTAGGAGTCGAGTTCACGCACATGCGCAGAATTCATTCCTATTCAAAACATTGTGCTTTTAGACCAGAATGACACCACGTTAAAACGTTTAGTGGATAATCATAATGAGAGTCTTAGACCATTCAGACGCGCTGCGAGTACGAAGCTTCGTGGCCAGATCGGCAGCACGAGCCATCTAGTTTTGCTGGTCTTCAGTTCGAGTCTCGAAACTGAGAACTTTTTAAATATATTTTTCTTTTCTTTTTTTTACATTTTTTTTAGATATTTTTATCCTTTATTCCCACACTTACTACGAACCTTTCCAAATCTTGTACTACTAAAATAAAATTTTATGTCAAAATATTTCTATATTCAAGAGAAATTTTAGGAGTCGTGTTCACGCATATGCGCAGAATTCATTCCTATTCAAAACATTGTGCTTTTAGACAAGAATGACACCACGTTAAAACTTTTAGTGGATAATCATAATGAGAGTCTTAGAATATTCAGACGCGCTCCGGGTATGAAGCTTCGTGGCCAGATCGGCAGCACGAGCCATCTAGTTTTGCTGGTCTTCAGTTCGAGTCTCGAAACTGAGAACTTTTTAAATATATTTTTCTTTTCTTTTTTTTACATTTTTTAAGATACTTTTATCCTTTATTCCCACACTTACTACGAACTTTTCCAAATCTTATACTACAAAAATAAAATTTTATGTCAAAATATTTCTATATTCAAGAGAAATTTTAGGAGTCGAGTTCACGCACATGCGCAGAATTCATTCCTATTCAAAACATTGTGCTTTTAGACCAGAATGACACCAAGGTTAAAACTTTTAGTGGATAATCATAATGAGAGTCTTAGACCATTCAGACGCGCTGCGGGTACGAAGCTTCGTGGCCAGATCGGCACCACGAGCCATCTAGTTTTGCTGGTCATCAGTTCGAGTCTCGAAACTGAGAACTTTTTAAATTAATTTTTCTTTTCTTTTTTTTACATTTTTTTTAGATATTTTTATCCTTTATTCCCACACTTACTACGAACTTTTCCAAATCTTATACTACTAAAATAAAATTTTATGTCAAAATATTTCTATATTCAAGAGAAATTTTAGGAGTCGAGTTCACGCACATGCGCAGAATTCATTCCTATTCAAAACATTGTGCTTTTAGACCAGAATGACACCAAGGTTAAAACTTTTAGTGGATAATCATAATGAGAGTCTTAGACCATTCAGACGCGCTCCGGGTACGAAGCTTCGTGGCCAGATCGGCAGCACGAGCCATCTAGTTTTGCTGGTCTTCAGTTCGAGTCTCGAAACTGAGAACTTTTTAAATATATTTTTCTTTTCTTTTTTTTATTTTTTTTTAGATATTTTTATCCTTTATTCCCACACTTGCTACGAACTTTTCCAAATCTAATACTACTAAAATAAAATTTTATGTCAAAATATTTCTATATTCAAGAGACATTTTAGGAGTCTAGTTCACGCACATGCGCAGAATTCATTCCTAGTAAAACATTGTGCTTTTAGACCAGAATGACACCACGTTAAAACTTTTAGTGGATAATCATAATGAGAGTCTTAGACCATTCAGACGCGTTGCGGGTACGATGCTTCGAGGACAGACCGGCAGCACGAGCCATCTAGTTTTGCTGGTCTTCAGTTCGAGTCTCGAAACTGAGAACTTTTTAAATAGATTTTTCTTTTTTTTTTTTACATTTTTTTTAGATATTTTTATCCTTTATTCCGACACTTACTACGAACTTTTCCAAATCTTATAATACTAAAATAAAATTTTATGTCAAAATATTTCTATATTCAAGAGAAATTTTAGGAGTCGAGTTCACGCACATGCGCAGAATTCATTCCTATTCAAAACATTGTGCTTATAGACCAGAATGACACCACGTTAAAACTTTTAGTGGATAATCATAATGAGAGTCTTAGACCATTCAGACGCGTTGCGGGTAAGAAGCTTCGTGGCCAAATCGGTAGCACGAGCCATCTAGTTTTGCTGGTCTTCAGTTCGAGTCTCGAAACTGAGAACTTTTTAAATATATTTTTCTTTTCTTTTTTTTACATTTTTTTTTAGATATTTTTATCCTTTATTCCCACATTTACTAAGAACTTTTCCAAATCTTATACTACTAAAATAAAATTTTATGTCAAAATATTTCTATATTCAAGAGAAATTTTAGGAGTCGAGTTCACGCACATGCGCAGAATTCATTCCTATTCAAAACATTGTGCTTTTAGACCAGAATGACACCAAGGTTAAAACTTTTAGTGGATAATCATAATGAGAGTCTTAGACCATTCAGACGCGCTGCGGGTACGAAGCTTAGTGGCCAGATCGGCACCACGAGCCATCTAGTTTTGCTGGTCATCAGTTCGAGTCTCGAAACTGAGAACTTTTTAAATTAATTTTTCTTTTCTTTTTTTTACATTTTTTTTAGATATTTTTATCCTTTATTCCCACACTTACTACGAACTTTTCCAAATCTTATACTACTAAAATAAAATTTTATGTAAAATATTTCTATATTCAAGAGAAATTTTAGGAGTCGAGTTCACGCACATGCGCAGAATTCATTCCTATTCAAAACATTGTGCTTTTAGACCAGAATGACACCACGTTAAAACGTTTAGTGGATAATCATAATGAGAGTCTTAGACCATTCAGACGCGCTGCGAGTACGAAGCGTCGTGGCCAGATCGGCAGCACGAGCTATCTATTTTTGCTGGTCTTCAGTTCGAGTCTCGAAACTGAGAACTTTTTAAATATATTTTTCTTTTCTTTTTTTTACATTTTTTTTAGATATTTTTATCCTTTATTCCCACACTTACTACGAGTTTTTCCAAATCTTATACTACTAAAATAAAATTTTATGAAAAAATATTTCTATATTCAAGAGAAATTTTAGGAGTCGACTTCACGCACATGCGCAGAATTCATTCCTATTCAAAACATTGTGCTTTTAGACCAGAATGACACCACGTTAAAACTTTTAGTGGATAATCATAATGAGAGTCTTAGACCATTCAGACGCGCTGCGGGTACGAAGCTTCGTGGCCAGATCGGCAGCACGAGCCATCTAGTTTTGCTGGTCTTTAGTTCGAGTCTCGAAACTGAGAACTTTTTAAATATATTTTTCTTTTCTTTTTTTTACATTTTTTTTAGATATTTTTATTCTTTATTCCCACACTTACTACGAACTTTTCCAAATCTTATACTACTAAAATAAAATTTTATGTCAAAATATTTCTATATTCAGGAGAAATTTTAGGAGTCGAGTTCACGCACATGCGCAGAATTCATTCCTATTCAAAACATTGTGCTTTTAGACCAGAATGACACCACTTTAAATTTTTTAGTGGATAATCATAATGAGAGTCTTAGACCATTCAGACGCGCTGCGGGTACGAAGCTTCGTGGCCAGATCGGCAGCACTAGCCATCTAGTGTTGCTGGTCTTCAGTTCGAGTCTCGAAACTGAGAACTTTTTAAATATATTTTTCTTTTCTTTTTTTTACATTTTTTTTAGATATTTTTATCCTTTATTCCCACACTTACTACGAGTTTTTCCAAATCTTATACTACTAAAATAAAATTTTATGTCAAAATATTTCTATATTCAAGAGAAATTTTAGGAGTCGAGTTCACGCACATGCGCAGAATTCATTCCTATTCAAAACATTGTGCTTTTAGACCAGAATGACACCACGTTAAAACGTTTAGTGGATAATCATAATGAGAGTCTTAGACCATTCAGACGCGCTGCGAGTACGAAGCGTCGTGGCCAGATCGGCAGCACGAGCTATCTATTTTTGCTGGTCTTCAGTTCGAGTCTCGAAACTGAGAACTTTTTAAATATATTTTTCTTTTCTTTTTTTTACATTTTTTTTAGATATTTTTATTCTTTATTCCCACACTTACTACGAACTTTTCCAAATCTTATACTACTAAAATAAAATTTTATGTCAAAATATTTCTATATTCAGGAGAAATTTTAGGAGTCGAGTTCACGCACATGCGCAGAATTCATTCCTATTCAAAACATTGTGCTTTTAGACCAGAATGACACCACTTTAAATTTTTTAGTGGATAATCATAATGAGAGTCTTAGACCATTCAGACGCGCTGCGGGTACGAAGCTTCGTGGCCAGATCGGCAGCACTAGCCATCTAGTGTTGCTGGTCTTCAGTTCGAGTCTCGAAACTGAGAACTTTTTAAATATATTTTTCTTTTCTTTTTTTTACATTTTTTTTAGATATTTTTATCCTTTATTCCCACACTTACTACGAGTTTTTCCAAATCTTATACTACTAAAATAAAATTTTATGTCAAAATATTTCTATATTCAAGAGAAATTTTAGGAGTCGAGTTCACGCACATGCGCAGAATTCATTCCTATTCAAAACATTGTGCTTTTAGACCAGAATGACACCAAGGTTAAAACTTTTAGTGGATAATCATAATGAGAGTCTTAGACCATTCAGACGCGCTGCGGGTACGAAGCTTCGTGGCCAGATCGGCACCACGAGCCGTCTAGTTTTGCTGGTCATCAGTTCGAGTCTCGAAACTGAGAACTTTTTAAATTAATTTTTCTTTTCTTTTTTTTTACATTTTTTTTAGATATTTTTATCCTTTATTCCCACACTTACTACGAACTTTTCCAAATCTTATACTACTAAAATAAAATTTTATGTCAAAATATTTCTATATTCAAGAGAAATTTTAGGAGTCGTGTTCACGCATATGCGCAGAATTCATTTCTATTCAAAACATTGTGCTTTTAGACAAGAATGACACCACGTTAAAACTTTTAGTGGATAATCATAATGAGAGTCTTAGAATATTCAGACGCGCTCCGGGTACGAAGCTTCGTGGCCAGATCGGCAGCACGAGCCATCTAGTTTTGCTGGTCTTCAGTTCGAGTCTCGAAACTGAGAACTTTTTAAATATATTTTTCTTTTCTTTTTTTTACATTTTTTTAAGATACTTTTATCCTTTATTCCCACACTTACTACGAACTTTTCCAAATCATATACTACTAAAATAAAATTTTATGTCAAAATATTTCTATATTCAAGAGAAATTTTAGGAGTCGAGTTCACGCACATGCGCAGAATTCATTCCTATTCAAAACATTGTGCTTTTAGACCAGAATGACACCACGTTAAAACTTTTAGTGGATAATCATAATGAGAGTCTTAGACCATTCAGACGCGTTGCGGGTACGAAGCTTCGTGGCCAAATCGGTAGCACGAGCCATCTAGTTTTGCTGGTCTTCAGTTCGAGTCTCGAAACTGAGAACTTTTTAAATATATTTTTCTTTTCTTTTTTTTACATTTTTTTTTAGATATTTTTATCCTTTATTCCCACATTTACTAAGAACTTTTCCAAATCTTATACTACTAAAATAAAATTTTATGTCAAAATATTTCTATATTCAAGAGAAATTTTAGGAGTCGAGTTCACGCACATGCGCAGAATTCATTCCTATTCAAAACATTGTGCTTTTAGACCAGAATGACACCAAGGTTAAAACTTTTAGTGGATAATCATAATGAGAGTCTTAGACCATTCAGACGCGCTGCGGGTACGAAGCTTAGTGGCCAGATCGGCACCACGAGCCATCTAGTTTTGCTGGTCATCAGTTCGAGTCTCGAAACTGAGAACTTTTTAAATTAATTTTTCTTTTCTTTTTTTTACATTTTTTTTAGATATTTTTATCCTTTATTCCCACACTTACTACGAACTTTTCCAAATCTTATACTACTAAAATAAAATTTTATGTAAAATATTTCTATATTCAAGAGAAATTTTAGGAGTCGAGTTCACGCACATGCGCAGAATTCATTCCTATTCAAAACATTGTGCTTTTAGACCAGAATGACACCACGTTAAAACGTTTAGTGGATAATCATAATGAGAGTCTTAGACCATTCAGACGCGCTGCGAGTACGAAGCGTCGTGGCCAGATCGGCAGCACGAGCTATCTATTTTTGCTGGTCTTCAGTTCGAGTCTCGAAACTGAGAACTTTTTAAATATATTTTTCTTTTCTTTTTTTTACATTTTTTTTAGATATTTTTATCCTTTATTCCCACACTTACTACGAGTTTTTCCAAATCTTATACTACTAAAATAAAATTTTATGAAAAAATATTTCTATATTCAAGAGAAATTTTAGGAGTCGAGTTCACGCACATGCGCAGAATTCATTCCTATTCAAAACATTGTGCTTTTAGACCAGAATGACACCACGTTAAAACTTTTAGTGGATAATCATAATGAGAGTCTTAGACCATTCAGACGCGCTGCGGGTACGAAGCTTCGTGGCCAGATCGGCAGCACGAGCCATCTAGTTTTGCTGGTCTTTAGTTCGAGTCTCGAAACTGAGAACTTTTTAAATATATTTTTCTTTTCTTTTTTTTACATTTTTTTTAGATATTTTTATTCTTTATTCCCACACTTACTACGAACTTTTCCAAATCTTATACTACTAAAATAAAATTTTATGTCAAAATATTTCTATATTCAGGAGAAATTTTAGGAGTCGAGTTCACGCACATGCGCAGAATTCATTCCTTTTCAAAACATTGTGCTTTTAGACCAGAATGACACCACTTTAAATTTTTTAGTGGATAATCATAATGAGAGTCTTAGACCATTCAGACGCGCTGCGGGTACGAAGCTTCGTGGCCAGATCGGCAGCACTAGCCATCTAGTGTTGCTGGTCTTCAGTTCGAGTCTCGAAACTGAGAACTTTTTAAATATATTTTTCTTTTCTTTTTTTTACATTTTTTTTAGATATTTTTATCCTTTATTCCCACACTTACTACGAGTTTTTCCAAATCTTATACTACTAAAATAAAATTTTATGTCAAAATATTTCTATATTCAAGAGAAATTTTAGGAGTCGAGTTCACGCACATGCGCAGAATTCATTCCTATTCAAAACATTGTGCTTTTAGACCAGAATGACACCAAGGTTAAAACTTTTAGTGGATAATCATAATGAGAGTCTTAGACCATTCAGACGCGCTGCGGGTACGAAGCTTCGTGGCCAGATCGGCACCACGAGCCGTCTAGTTTTGCTGGTCATCAGTTCGAGTCTCGAAACTGAGAACTTTTTAAATTAATTTTTCTTTTCTTTTTTTTTACATTTTTTTTAGATATTTTTATCCTTTATTCCCACACTTACTACGAACTTTTCCAAATCTTATACTACTAAAATAAAATTTTATGTCAAAATATTTCTATATTCAAGAGAAATTTTAGGAGTCGTGTTCACGCATATGCGCAGAATTCATTTCTATTCAAAACATTGTGCTTTTAGACAAGAATGACACCACGTTAAAACTTTTAGTGGATAATCATAATGAGAGTCTTAGAATATTCAGACGCGCTCCGGGTACGAAGCTTCGTGGCCAGATCGGCAGCACGAGCCATCTAGTTTTGCTGGTCTTCAGTTCGAGTCTCGAAACTGAGAACTTTTTAAATATATTTTTCTTTTCTTTTTTTTACATTTTTTTAAGATACTTTTATCCTTTATTCCCACACTTACTACGAACTTTTCCAAATCATATACTACTAAAATAAAATTTTATGTCAAAATATTTCTATATTCAAGAGAAATTTTAGGAGTCGAGTTCACGCACATGCGCAGAATTCATTCCTATTCAAAACATTGTGCTTTTAGACCAGAATGACACCACGTTAAAACGTTTAGTGGATAATCATAATGAGAGTCTTAGACCATTCAGACGCGCTGCGAGTACGAAGCTTCGTGGCCAGATCGGCAGCACGAGCTATCTATTTTTGCTGGTCTTCAGTTCGAGTCTCGAAACTGAGAACTTTTTAAATATATTTTTCTTTTCTTTTTTTTACATTTTTTTTAGATATTTTTATCCTTTATTCCCACACTTACTACGAGTTTTTCCAAATCTTATACTACTAAAATAAAATTTTATGTCAAAATATTTCTATATTCAAGAGAAATTTTAGGAGTCGAGTTCACGCACATACGCAGAATTCATTCCTATTCAAAACATTGTGCTTTTAGACCAGAATGACACCACGTTAAAACTTTTAGTGGATAATCATAATGAGAGTCTTAGACCATTCAGACACGCTGCGGGTACGAAGCTTCGTGGCCAGATCGGCAGCACGAGCCATCTAGTTTTGCTGGTCTTTAGTTCGAGTCTCGAAACTGAGAACTTTTTAAATATATTTTTCTTTTCTTTTTTTTACATTTTTTTTAGATATTTTTATTCTTTATTCCCACACTTACTACGAACTTTTCCAAATCTTATACTACTAAAATAAAATTTTATGTCAAAATATTTCTATATTCAAGAGAAATTTTAGGAGTCGAGTTCACGCACATGCGCAGAATTCATTCCTATTCAAAACATTGTGCTTTTAGACCAGAATGACACCACTTTAAATTTTTTAGTGGATAATCATAATGAGAGTCTTAGACCATTCAGACGCGCTGCGGGTACGAAGCTTCGTGGCCAGATCGGCAGTACTAGCCATCTAGTGTTGCTGGTCTTCAGTTCGAGTCTCGAAACTGAGAACTTTTTAAATATATTTTTCTTTTCTTTTTTTTACATTTTTTTTAGATATTTTTATCCTTTATTCCCACACTTACTACGAGTTTTTCCAAATCTTATACTACTAAAATAAAATTTTATGTCAAAATATTTCTATATTCAAGAGAAATTTTAGGAGTCGAGTTCACGCACATGCGCAGAATTCATTCCTATTCAAAACATTGTGCTTTTTGACCAGAATGACACCACGTTAAAACGTTTAGTGGATAATCATAATGAGAGTCTTAGACCATTCAGACGCGCTGCGTATACGAAGCTTCGTGGCCAGATCGGCAGCACGAGCCATCTAGTTTTGCTGGTCTTCAGTTCGAGTCTCGAAACTGAGAACTTTTTAAATATATTTTTCTTTTCTTTTTTTTACATTTTTTTTAGATATTTTTATCCTTTATTCCCACACTTACTACGAACCTTTCCAAATCTTGTACTACTAAAATAAAATTTTATGTCAAAATATTTCTATATTCAAGAGAAATTTTAGGAGTCGTGTTCACGCATATGCGCAGAATTCATTCCTATTCAAAACATTGTGCTTTTAGACAAGAATGACACCACGTTAAAACTTTTAGTGGATAATCATAATGAGAGTCTTAGAATATTCAGACGCGCTCCGGGTATGAAGCTTCGTGGCCAGATCGGCAGCACGAGCCATCTAGTTTTGCTGGTCTTCAGTTCGAGTCTCGAAACTGAGAACTTTTTAAATATATTTTTCTTTTCTTTTTTTTACATTTTTTAAGATACTTTTATCCTTTATTCCCACACTTACTACGAACTTTTCCAAATCTTATACTACTAAAATAAAATTTTATGTCAAAATATTTCTATATTCAAGAGAAGTTTTAGGAGTCGAGTTCACGCACATGCGCAGAATTCATTCCTATTCAAAACATTGTGCTTTTAGACCAGAATGACACCAAGGTTAAAACTTTTAGTGGATAATCATAATGAGAGTCTTAGACCATTCAGACGCGCTGCGGGTACGAAGCTTCGTGGCCAGATCGGCACCACGAGCCATCTAGTTTTGCTGGTCATCAGTTCGAGTCTCGAAACTGAGAACTTTTTAAATTAATTTTTCTTTTCTTTTTTTTACATTTTTTTTAGATATTTTTATCCTTTATTCCCACACTTACTACGAACTTTTCCAAATCTTATACTACTAAAATAAAATTTTATGTCAAAATATTTCTATATTCAAGAGAAATTTTAGGAGTCGTGTTCACGCATATGCGCAGAATTCATTTCTATTCAAAACATTGTGCTTTTAGACAAGAATGACACCACGTTAAAACTTTGAGTGGATAATCATAATGAGAGTCTTAGAATATTCAGACGCGCTCCGGGTATGAAGCTTCGTGGCCAGATCGGCAGCACGAGCCATCTAGTTTTGCTGGTCTTCAGTTCGAGTCTCGAAACTGAGAACTTTTTAAATATATTTTTCTTTCCTTTTTTTTACATTTTTTAAAGATACTTTTATCCTTTATTCCCACACTTACTACGAACTTTTCCAAATCTTATACTACTAAAATATAATTTTATGTCAAAATATTTCTATATTCAAGAGAAATTTTAGGAGTCGAGTTCACGCACATGCGCAGAATTCATTCCTATTCAAAACATTGTGCTTTTAGACCACAATGACACCAAGGTTAAAACTTTTAGTGGATAATCATAATGAGAGTCTTAGACCATTCAGACGCGCTCCGGGTACGAAGCTTCGTGGCCAGATCGGCAGCACGATCCATCTAGTTTTGCTGGTCTTCAGTTCGAGTCTCGAAACTGAGAACTTTTTAAATATATTTTTCTTTTCTTTTTTTTATTTTTTTTAGATATTTTTATCCTTTATTCCCACACTTGCTACGAACTTTTCCAAATCTAATACTACTAAAATAAAATTTTATGTCAAAATATTTCTATATTCAAGAGACATTTTAGGAGTCTAGTTCACGCACATGCGCAGAATTCATTCCTATTCAAAACATTGTGCTTTTAGACCAGAATGACACCACGTTAAAACTTTTAGTGGATAATCATAATGAGAGTCTTAGACCATTCAGACGCGTTGCGGGTACGATGCTTCGAGGACAGACCGGCAGCACGAGCCATCTAGTTTTGCTGGTCTTCAGTTCGAGTCTCGAAACTGAGAACTTTTTAAATAGATTTTTCTTTTCTTTTTTTTACATTTTTTTTAGATATTTTTATCCTTTATTCCCACACTTACTACGAACTTTTCCAAATCTTATAATACTAAAATAAAATTTTATGTCAAAATATTTCTATATTCAAGAGAAATTTTAGGAGTCGAGTTCACGCACATGCGCAGAATTCATTCCTATTCAAAACATTGTGCTTTTAGACCAGAATGACACCTCGTTAAAACTTTTAGTGGATAATCATAATGAGAGTCTTAGACCATTCAGACGCGTTGCGGGTACGAAGCTTCGTGGCCAAATCGGTAGCACGAGCCATCTAGTTTTGCTGGTCTTCAGTTCGAGTCTCGAAACTGAGAACTTTTTAAATATATTTTTCTTTTCTTTTTTTTACATTTTTTTAAGATACTTTTATCCTTTATTCCCACACTTACTACGAACTTTTCCAAATCATATACTACTAAAATAAAATTTTATGTCAAAATATTTCTATATTCAAGAGAAATTTTAGGAGTCGAGTTCACGCACATGCGCAGAATTCATTCCTATTCAAAACATTGTGCTTTTAGACCAGAATGACACCACGTTAAAACGTTTAGTGGATAATCATAATGAGAGTCTTAGACCATTCAGACGCGCTGCGAGTACGAAGCTTCGTGGCCAGATCGGCAGCACGAGCTATCTATTTTTGCTGGTCTTCAGTTCGAGTCTCGAAACTGAGAACTTTTTAAATATATTTTTCTTTTCTTTTTTTTACATTTTTTTTAGATATTTTTATCCTTTATTCCCACACTTACTACGAGTTTTTCCAAATCTTATACTACTAAAATAAAATTTTATGTCAAAATATTTCTATATTCAAGAGAAATTTTAGGAGTCGAGTTCACGCACATACGCAGAATTCATTCCTATTCAAAACATTGTGCTTTTAGACCAGAATGACACCACGTTAAAACTTTTAGTGGATAATCATAATGAGAGTCTTAGACCATTCAGACGCGCTGCGGGTACGAAGCTTCGTGGCCAGATCGGCAGCACGAGCCATCTAGTTTTGCTGGTCTTTAGTTCGAGTCTCGAAACTGAGAACTTTTTAAATATATTTTTCTTTTCTTTTTTTTACATTTTTTTTAGATATTTTTATTCTTTATTCCCACACTTACTACGAACTTTTCCAAATCTTATACTACTAAAATAAAATTTTATGTCAAAATATTTCTATATTCAAGAGAAATTTTAGGAGTCGAGTTCACGCACATGCGCAGAATTCATTCCTATTCAAAACATTGTGCTTTTAGACCAGAATGACACCACTTTAAATTTTTTAGTGGATAATCATAATGAGAGTCTTAGACCATTCAGACGCGCTGCGGGTACGAAGCTTCGTGGCCAGATCGGCAGTACTAGCCATCTAGTGTTGCTGGTCTTCAGTTCGAGTCTCGAAACTGAGAACTTTTTAAATATATTTTTCTTTTCTTTTTTTTACATTTTTTTTAGATATTTTTATCCTTTATTCCCACACTTACTACGAGTTTTTCCAAATCTTATACTACTAAAATAAAATTTTATGTCAAAATATTTCTATATTCAAGAGAAATTTTAGGAGTCGAGTTCACGCACATGCGCAGAATTCATTCCTATTCAAAACATTGTGCTTTTAGACCAGAATGACACCACGTTAAAACGTTTAGTGGATAATCATAATGAGAGTCTTAGAATATTCAGACGCGCTCCGGGTATGAAGCTTCGTGGCCAGATCGGTAGCACGAGCCATCTAGTTTTGCTGGTCTTCAGTTCGAGTCTCGAAACTGAGAACTTTTTAAATATATTTTTCTTTTCTTTTTTTTACATTTTTTTTTAGATATTTTTATCCTTTATTCCCACATTTACTAAGAACTTTTCCAAATCTTATACTACTAAAATAAAATTTTATGTCAAAATATTTCTATATTCAAGAGAAATTTTAGGAGTCAAGTTCACGCACATGCGCAGAATTCATTCCTATTCAAAACATTGTGCTTTTAGACCAGAATGACACCAAGGTTAACACTTTTAGTGGATAATCATAATGAGAGTCTTAGACCATTCAGACGCGCTGCGGGTACGAAGCTTAGTGGCCAGATCGGCACCACGAGCCATCTAGTTTTGCTGGTCATCAGTTCGAGTCTCGAAACTGAGAACTTTTTAAATTAATTTTTCTTTTCTTTTTTTTACATTTTTTTTAGATATTTTTATCCTTTATTCCCACACTTACTACGAACTTTTCCAAATCTTATACTACTAAAATAAAATTTTATGTCAAAATATTTCTATATTCAAGAGAAATTTTAGGAGTCGTGTTCACGCATATGCGCAGAATTCATTTCTATTCAAAACATTGTGCTTTTTGACAAGAATGACACCACGTTAAAACTTTTAGTGGATAATCATAATGAGAGTCTTAGAATATTCAGACGCGCTCCGGGTACGAAGCTTCGTGGCCAGATCGGCAGCACGAGCCATCTAGTTTTGCTGGTCTTCAGTTCGAGTCTCGAAACTGAGAACTTTTTAAATATATTTTTCTTTTCTTTTTTTTACATTTTTTTAAGATACTTTTATCCTTTATTCTCACACTTACTACGAACTTTTCCAAATCTTATACTACTAAAATAAAATTTTATGTCAAAATATTTCTATATTCAAGAGAAATTTTAGGAGTCGAGTTCACGCACATGCGCAGAATTCATTCCTATTCAAAACATTGTGCTTTTAGACCAGAATGACACCACGTTAAAACTTTTAGTGGATAATCATGAGAGTCTTAGACCATTCAGACGCGCTGCGGGTACGAAGCTTCGTGGCCAGATCGGCAGCACGAGCCATCTAGTTTTGCTGGTCTTCAGTTCGAGTCTCGAAACTGAGAACTTTTTAAATTAATTTTTCTTTTCTTTTTTTTACATTTTTTTTAGATATTTTTATCCTTTATTCCCACACTTACTACGAACTTTTCCAAATCTTATACTACTAAAATAAAATTTTATGTCAAAATATTTCTATATTCAAGAGAAATTTTAGGAGTCGTGTTCACGCATATGCGCAGAATTCATTTCTATTCAAAACATTGTGCTTTTTGACAAGAATGACACCACGTTAAAACTTTTAGTGGATAATCATAATGAGAGTCTTAGAATATTCAGACGCGCTCCGGGTACGAAGCTTCGTGGCCAGATCGGCAGCACGAGCCATCTAGTTTTGCTGGTCTTCAGTTCGAGTCTCGAAACTGAGAACTTTTTAAATATATTTTTCTTTTCTTTTTTTTACATTTTTTTAAGATACTTTTATCCTTTATTCTCACACTTACTACGAACTTTTCCAAATCTTATACTACTAAAATAAAATTTTATGTCAAAATATTTCTATATTCAAGAGAAATTTTAGGAGTCGAGTTCACGCACATGCGCAGAATTCATTCCTATTCAAAACATTGTGCTTTTAGACCAGAATGACACCACGTTAAAACTTTTAGTGGATAATCATGAGAGTCTTAGACCATTCAGACGCGCTGCGGGTACGAAGCTTCGTGGCCAGATCGGCAGCACGAGCCATCTAGTTTTGCTGGTCTTCAGTTCGAGTCTCGAAACTGAGAACTTTTTAAATATATTTTTCTTTTCTTTTTTTTATTTTTTTTAGATATTTTTATCCTTTATTCCCACACTTACTACGAACTTTTCCAAATCTAATACTACTAAAATAAAATTTTATGTCAAAATATTTCTATATTCAAGAGAAATTTTAGGAGTCTAGTTCACGCACATGCGCAGAATTCATTCCTATTCAAAACATTGTGCTTTTAGACCAGAATGACACCACGTTAAAACTTTTAGTGGATAATCATAATGAGAGTCTTAGACCATTCAGACGCGTTGCGGGTACGATGCTTCGAGGACAGACCGGCAGCACGAGCCATCTAGTTTTGCTGGTCTTCAGTTCGAGTCTCGAAACTGAGAACTTTTTAAATAGATTTTTCTTTTCTTTTTTTTACATTTTTTTTAGATATTTTTATCCTTTATTCCCACACTTACTACGAACTTTTCCAAATCTTATAATACTAAAACAAAATTTTATGTCAAAATATTTCTATATTCAAGAGAAATTTTAGGAGTCTAGTTCACGCACATGCGCAGAATTCATTCCTATTCAAAACATTGTGCTTTTAGACCAGAATGACACCACGTTAAAACTTTTAGTGGATAGTCATAATGAGAGTCTTAGACCATTCAGACGCGTTGCGGGTACGATGCTTCGAGGACAGACCGGCAGCACGAGCCATCTAGTTTTGCTGGTCTTCAGTTCGAGTCTCGAAACTGAGAACTTTTTAAATAGATTTTTCTTTTCTTTTTTTTACATTTTTTTTAGATATTTTTATCCTTTATTCCCACACTTACTACGAACTTTTCCAAATCTTATAATACTAAAATAAAATTTTATGTCAAAATATTTCTATATTCAAGAGAAATTTTAGGAGTCGAGTTCACGCACATGCGCAGAATTCATTCCTATTCAAAACATTGTGCTTTTAGACCAGAATGACACCACGTTAAAACTTTTAGTGGATAATCATAATGAGAGTCTTAGACCATTCAGACGCGTTGCGGGTACGAAGCTTCGTGGCCAGATCGGCACCACGAGCCATCTAGTTTTGCTGGTCTTCAGTTCGAGTCTCGAAACTGAGAACTTTTTAAATATATTTTTCTTTTATTTTTTTTATTTTTTTTAGATATTATATCCTGTATTCCCACACTTACTACGAACTTTTCCAAAACTAATACTACTAAAATAAAATTTTATGTCAAAATATTTCTATATTCAAGAGAAATTTTAGGAGTCGAGTTCACGCACATGCGCAGAATTCATTCCTATTCAAAACATTGTGCTTTTAGACCAGAATGACACCACGTTAAAACTTTTAGTGGATAATCATAATGAGAGTCTTAGACCATTCAGACGCGTTGCGGGTACGATGCTTCGAGGACAGACCGGCAGCACGAGCCATCTAGTTTTGCTGGTCTTCAGTTCGAGTCTCGAAACTGAGAACTTTTTAAATAGATTTTTCTTTTCTTTTTTTTACATTTTTTTTAGATATTTTTATCCTTTATTCCCACACTTACTACGAACTTTTCCAAATCTTATAATACTAAAACAAAATTTTATGTCAAAATATTTCTATATTCAAGAGAAATTTTAGGAGTCTAGTTCACGCACATGCGCAGAATTCATTCCTATTCAAAACATTGTGCTTTTAGACCAGAATGACACCACGTTAAAACTTTTAGTGGATAATCATAATGAGAGTCTTAGACCATTCAGACGCGTTGCGGGTACGATGCTTCGTGGCCAGACCGGCAGCACGAGCCATCTAGTTTTGCTGGTCTTCAGTTCGAGTCTCGAAACTGAGAACTTTTTAAATATATTTTTCTTTTCTTTTTTTACATTTTTTTTAGATATTTTTATCCTTTATTCCCACACTTACTACGAACTTTTCCAAATCTTATAATACTAAAATAAAATTTTATGTCAAAATATTTCTATATTCAAGAGAAATTTTAGGAGTTCACGCACATGCGCAGAATTCATTCCTATTCAAAACATTGTGCTTTTAGACCAGAATGACACCACGTTAAAACTTTTAGTGGATAATCATAATGAGAGTCTTAGACCATTCAGACGCGTTGCGGGTACGAAGCTTCGTGGCCAGATCGGCAGCACGAGCCATCTAGTTTTGCTGGTCTTCAGTTCGAGTCTCGAAACTGAGAACTTTTTAAATATATTTTTCTTTTCTTTTTTTTACATTTTTGTTAGATATTTTTATCCTTTATTCCCACATTTACTACGAACTTTTCCAAATCTTATACTACTAAAATAGAATTTTATGTCAAAATATTTCTATATTAAAGAGAAATTTTAGGAGTCGAGTTCAAGCACATGCGCAGAATTCATTCCTATTCAAAACATTATGCTTTTAGACCAGAATGACACCACGTTAAAACTTTTAGTGGATAATCATAATGAGAGTCTTAGACCATTCAGACGCTCTGGGGGTACGAAGCTTCGTGGAAAGATCGGCAGCACGAGCCATCTAGTTTTGCTGGTCTTCAGTTCGAGTCTCGAAACTGAGAACTTTTTAAATATATTTTTCTTTTCTTTTTTTTACATTTTTTTTAGATATTTTTATCCTTTATTCCCACACTTACTACGAACTTTTCCAAATCTTATAATACTAAAATAAAATTTTATGTCAAAATATTTCTATATTAAAGAGAAATTTAGGAGTCGAGTTCACGCACATGCGCAGAATTCATTCCTATTCAAAACATTGTGCTTTTAGACCAGAATGACACCACGTTAAAACTTTTAGTGGATAATCATAATGAGAGTCTTAGACCATTCAGACGCTCTGCGGGTACGAAGCTTCGTGGACAGATCGGCAGCACGAGCCATCTAGTTTTGCTGGTCTTCAGTTCGAGTCTCGAAACTGAGAACTTTTTAAATATATTTTTCTTTTCTTTTTTTTATATTTTTTTTTAGATATTTTTATCCTTTATTCCCACATTTACTACGAACTTTTCCAAATCTTATACTACTAAAATAAAATTTTATGTCAAAATATTTCTATATTAAAGTGAAATTTTAGGAGTCGAGTTCACGCACATGCGCAGAATTCATTCCTATTCAAAACATTGTGCTTTTAGACCAGAATGACACCACGTTAAAACTTTTAGTGGATAATCATAATGAGAGTCTTAGACCATTCAGACGCTCTGCGGGTACGAAGCTTCGTGGCAAGATCGGCAGCACGAGCCATCTAGTATTGCTGGTCTTCAGTTCGAGTCTCGAAACTGAGAACTTTTTAAATATATTTTTCTTTTCTTTTTTTTATTTTTTTTAGATATTTTTATCCTTTATTCCCACACTTACTACGAACTTTTCCAAATCTTATACTACTAAAATAAAATTTTATGTCAAAATATTTCTATATTCAAGAGAAATTTTAGGAGTCTAGTTCACGCACATGCGCAGAATTCATTCCTATTCAAAACATTGTGCTTTTAGACCAGAATGACACCACGTTAAAACTTTTAGTGGATAATCATAATGAGAGTCTTAGACCATTCAGACGCGTTGCGGGTACGATGCTTCGTGGCCAGACCGGCAGCACGAGCCATCTAGTTTTGCTGGTCTTCAGTTCGAGTCTCGAAACTGAGAACTTTTTAAATATATTTTTCTTTTCTTTTTTTTACATTTTTTTTAGATATTTTTATCCTTTATTCCCACACTTACTACGAACTTTTCCAAATCTTATAATACTAAAATAAAATTTTATGTCAAAATATTTCTATATTCAAGAGAAATTTTAGGAGTTCACGCACATGCGCAGAATTCATTCCTATTCAAAACATTGTGCTTTTAGACCAGAATGACACCACGTTAAAACTTTTAGTGGATAATCATAATGAGAGTCTTAGACCATTCAGACGCGTTGCGGGCACGAAGCTTCGTGGCCAGATCGGCAGCACGAGCCATCTAGTTTTGCTGGTCTTCAGTTCGAGTCTCGAAACTGAGAACTTTTTAAATATATTTTTCTTTTCTTTTTTTTACATTTTTGTTAGATATTTTTATCCTTTATTCCCACATTTACTACGAACTTTTCCAAATCTTATACTACTAAAATAAAATTTTATGTCAAAATATTTCTATATTGAAGAGAAATTTAGGAGTCGAGTTCACGCACATGCGCAGAATTCATTCCTATTCAAAACATTGTGCTTTTAGACCAGAATGACACCACGTTAAAACTTTTAGTGGATAATCATAATGAGAGTCTTAGACCATTCAGACGCTCTGCGGGTACGAAGCTTCGTGGCAAGATCGGCAGCACGAGCCATCTAGTATTGCTGGTCTTCAGTTCGAGTCTCGAAACTGAGAACTTTTTAAATATATTTTTCTTTCCTTTTTTTAACATTTTTTTTAGATATTTTTATCCTTTATTCCCACACTTACTACGAACTTTTAAAAATCTTATACTAGTAAAATAAAATTTTATGTCAAAATATTTCTATATTCAAGAGAAATTTTAGGAGTTGAGTTCACGCACATGCGCAGAATTCATTCCTATTCAAACATTGTGCTTTTAGACCAGAATGACACCACGTTAAAACTTTTAGTGGATAATCATAATGAGAGTCTTAGACCATTCAGACGCACTGCGGGTACGAAGCTTCGTGGCAAGATCGGCAGCACGAGCCATCTAGTATTGCTGGTCTTCAGTTCGAGTCTCGAAACTGAGAACTTTTTAAATATATTTTTCTTTTCTTTTTTTTACATTTTTTTTAGATATTTTTATCCTTTATTCCCACACTTACTACGAACTTTTCCAAATCTTATAATACTAAAATAAAATTTTATGTCAAAATATTTCTATATTCAAGAGAAATTTTAGGAGTCGAGTTCACGCACATGCGCAGAATTCATTCCTATTCAAAACATTGTGCTTTTAGACCAGAATGACACCACGTTAAAACTTTTAGTGGATAATCATAATGAGAGTCTTAGACCATTCAGACGCGTTGCGGGCACGAAGCTTCGTGGCCAGATCGGCAGCACGAGCCATCTAGTTTTGCTGGTCTTCAGTTCGAGTCTCGAAACTGAGAACTTTTTAAATATATTTTTCTTTTCTTTTTTTTACATTTTTGTTAGATATTTTTATCCTTTATTCCCACATTTACTACGAACTTTTCCAAATCTTATACTACTAAAATAAAATTTTATGTCAAAATATTTCTATATTGAAGAGAAATTTAGGAGTCGAGTTCACGCACATGCGCAGAATTCATTCCTATTCAAAACATTGTGCTTTTAGACCAGAATGACACCACGTTAAAACTTTTAGTGGATAATCATAATGAGAGTCTTAGACCATTCAGACGCTCTGCGGGTACGAAGCTTCGTGGCAAGATCGGCAGCACGAGCCATCTAGTATTGCTGGTCTTCAGTTCGAGTCTCGAAACTGAGAACTTTTTAAATATATTTTTCTTTCCTTTTTTTAACATTTTTTTTAGATATTTTTATCCTTTATTCCCACACTTACTACGAACTTTTAAAAATCTTATACTAGTAAAATAAAATTTTATGTCAAAATATTTCTATATTCAAGAGAAATTTTAGGAGTTGAGTTCACGCACATGCGCAGAATTCATTCCTATTCAAACATTGTGCTTTTAGACCAGAATGACACCACGTTAAAACTTTTAGTGGATAATCATAATGAGAGTCTTAGACCATTCAGACGCACTGCGGGTACGAAGCTTCGTGGCAAGATCGGCAGCACGAGCCATCTAGTATTGCTGGTCTTCAGTTCGAGTCTCGAAACTGAGAACTTTTTAAATATATTTTTCTTTTCTTTTTTTTACATTTTTTTTAGATATTTTTATCCTTTATTCCCACACTTACTACGAACTTTTCCAAATCTTATAATACTAAAATAAAATTTTATGTCAAAATATTTCTATATTCAAGAGAAATTTTAGGAGTCGAGTTCACGCACATGCGCAGAATTCATTCCTATTCAAAACATTGTGCTTTTAGACCAGAATGACACCACGTTAAAACTTTTAGTGGATAATCATAATGAGAGTCTTAGACCATTCAGACGCGTTGCGGGTACGAAGCTTCGTGGCCAGATCGGCAGCACGAGCCATCTAGTTTTGCTGGTCTTCAGTTCGAGTCTCGAAACTGAGAACTTTTTAAATATATTTTTCTTATCTTTTTTTTACATTTTTTTTAGATATTTTTATCCTTTATTCCCACATTTACTACGAACTTTTCCAAATCTTATACTACTAAAATAGAATTTTATGTCAAAATATTTCTATATTAAAGAGAAATTTTAGGAGTCGAGTTCAAGCACATGCGCAGAATTCATTCCTATTCAAAACATTGTGCTTTTAGACCAGAATGACACCACGTTAAAACTTTTAGTGGATAATCATAATGAGAGTCTTAGACCATTCAGACGCTCTGGGGGTACGAAGCTTCGTGGCAAGATCGGCAGCACGAGCCATCTAGTTTTGCTGGTCTTCAGTTCGAGTCTCGAAACTGAGAACTTTTTAAATATATTTTTCTTTTCTTTTTTTTACATTTTTTTTAGATATTTTTATCCTTTATTCCCACACTTACTACGAACTTTTCCAAATCTTATAATACTAAAATAAAATTTTATGTCAAAATATTTCTATATTAAAGAGAAATTTAGGAGTCGAGTTCACGCACATGCGCAGAATTCATTCCTATTCAAAACATTGTGCTTTTAGACCAGAATGACACCACGTTAAAACTTTTAGTGGATAATCATAATGAGAATCTTAGACCATTCAGACGCTCTGCGGGTACGAAGCTTCGTGGCAAGATCGGCAGCACGAGCCATCTAGTATTGCTGGTCTTCAGTTCGAGTCTCGAAACTGAGAACTTTTTAAATATATTTTTCTTTTCTTTTTTTTACATTTTTTAAAGATATTTTTATCCTTTATTCCAACATTTACTACGAACTTTTCCAAATCTTATAATACTAAAATAAAATTTTATGTCAAAATATTTCTATATTCAAGAGAAATTTTAGGAGTCGAGTTCACGCACATGCGCAGAATTCATTCCTATTCAAAACATTGTGCTTTTAGACCAGAATGACACCACGTTAAAACTTTTAGTGGATAATCATAATGAGAGTCTTAGACCATTCTGACGCGTTGCGGGTACGAAGCTTCGTGGCCAGATCGGCAGCACGAGCCATCTAGTTTTGCTGGTCTTCAGTTCGAGTCTCGAAACTGAGAACTTTTTAAATATATTTTTCTTTTCTTTTTTTTACATTTTTTTTAGATATTTTTATCCTTTATTCCCACATTTACTACGAACTTTTCCAAATCTTATACTACTAAAATAGAATTTTATGTCAAAATATTTCTATATTAAAGAGAAATTTTAGGAGTCGAGTTCAAGCACATGCGCAGAATTCATTCCTATTCAAAACATTGTGCTTTTAGACCAGAATGACACCACGTTAAAACTTTTAGTGGATAATCATAATGAGAGTCTTAGACCATTCAGACGCTCTGGGGGTACGAAGCTTCGTGGCCAGATCGGCAGCACGAGCCATCTAGTTTTGCTGGTCTTCAGTTCGAGTCTCGAAACTGAGAACTTTTTCAATATATTTTTCTTTTCTTTTTTTTAAATTTTTTTTAGATATTTTTATCCTTTATTCCCACACTTACTACGAACTTTTCCAAATCTTATACTACTAAAATAGAATTTTATGTCAAAATATTTCTATATTAAAGAGAAATTTTAGGAGTCGAGTTCAAGCACATGCGCAGAATTCATTCCTATTCAAAACATTGTGCTTTTAGACCAGAATGACACCACGTTAAAACTTTTAGTGGATAATCATAATGAGAGTCTTAGACCATTCAGACGCTCTGGGGGTACGAAGCTTCGTGGCCAGATCGGCAGCACGAGCCATCTAGTTTTGCTGATCTTCAGTTCGAGTCTCGAAACTGAGAACTTTTTCAATATATTTTTCTTTTCTTTTTTTTAAATTTTTTTTAGATATTTTTATCCTTTATTCCCACACTTACTACGAACTTTTCGAAATCTTATAATACTAAAATAAAATTTTATGTCAAAATATTTCTATATTAAAGAGAAATTTAGGAGTCGAGTTCACGCACATGCGCAGAATTCATTCCTATTCAAAACATTGTGCTTTTAGACCAGAATGACACCACGTTAAAACTTTTAGTGGATAATCATAATGAGAGCCTTAGACCATTCAGACGCTCTGCGGGTACGAAGCTTCGTGGCAAGATCGGCAGCACGAGCCATCTAGTATTGCTGGTCTTCAGTTCGAGTCTCGAAACTGAGAACTTTTTAAATATATTTTTCTTTTCTTTTTTTTACATTTTTTTTAGATATTTTTATCCTTTATTCCAACATTTACTACGAACTTTTCCAAATCTTATAATACTAAAATAAAATTTTATGTCAAAATATTTCTATATTCAAGAGAAATTTTAGGAGTCGAGTTCACGCACATGCGCAGAATTCATTCCTATTCAAAACATTGTGCTTTTAGACCAGAATGACACCACGTTAAAACTTTTAGTGGATAATCATAATGAGAGTCTTAGACCATTCAGACGCGTTGCGGGTACGAAGCTTCGTGGCCAGATCGGCAGCACGAGCCATCTAGTATTGCTGGTCTTCAGTTCGAGTCTCGAAACTGAGAACTTTTTAAATATATTTTTCTTTTCTTTTTTTTACATTTTTTTTAGATATTTTTATCCTTTATTCCCACATTTACTACGAACTTTTCCAAATCTTATACTACTAAAATAGAATTTTATGTCAAAATATTTCTATATTAAAGAGAAATTTTAGGAGTCGAGTTCAAGCACATGCGCAGAATTCATTCCTATTCAAAACATTGTGCTTTTAGACCAGAATGACACCACGTTAAAACTTTTAGTGGATAATCATAATGAGAGTCTTAGACCATTCAGACGCTCTGGGGGTACGAAGCTTCGTGGCAAGATCGGCAGCACGAGCCATCTAGTTTTGCTGGTCTTCAGTTCGAGTCTCGAAACTGAGAACTTTTTAAATATATTTTTCTTTTCTTTTTTTTACATTTTTTTAGATATTTTTATCCTTTATTCCCACACTTACTACGAACTTTTCCAAATCTTATAATACTAAAATAAAATTTTATGTCAAAATATTTCTATATTAAAGAGAAATTTAGGAGTCGAGTTCACGCACATGCGCAGAATTCATTCCTATTCAAAACATTGTGCTTTTAGACCAGAATGACACCACGTTAAAACTTTTAGTGGATAATCATAATGAGAGTCTTAGACCATTCAGACGCTCTGCGGGTACGAAGCTTCGTGGCAAGATCGGCAGCACGAGCCATCTAGTATTGCTGGTCTTCAGTTCGAGTCTCGAAACTGAGAACTTTTTAAATATATTTTTCTTTTCTTTTTTTTACATTTTTTTTAGATATTTTTATCCTTTATTCCAACATTTACTACGAACTTTTCCAAATCTTATAATACTAAAATAAAATTTTATGTCAAAATATTTCTATATTCAAGAAAAATTTTAGGAGTCGAGTTCACGCACATGCGCAGAATTCATTCCTATTCAAAACATTGTGCTTTTAGACCAGAATGACACCACGTTAAAACTTTTAGTGGATAATCATAATGAGAGTCTTAGACCATTCAGACGCGTTGCGGGTACGAAGCTTCGTGGCCAGATCGGCAGCACGAGCCATCTAGTATTGCTGGTCTTCAGTTCGAGTCTCGAAACTGAGAACTTTTTAAATATATTTTTCTTTTCTTTTTTTTACATTTTTTTTAGATATTTTTATCCTTTATTCCCACATTTACTACGAACTTTTCCAAATCTTATACTACTAAAATAGAATTTTATGTCAAAATATTTCTATATTAAAGAGAAATTTTAGGAGTCGAGTTCAAGCACATGCGCAGAATTCATTCCTATTCAAAACATTGTGCTTTTAGACCAGAATGACACCACGTTAAAACTTTTAGTGGATAATCATAATGAGAGTCTTAGACCATTCAGACGCTCTGGGGGTACGAAGCTTCGTGGCAAGATCGGCAGCACGAGCCATCTAGTTTTGCTGGTCTTCAGTTCGAGTCTCGAAACTGAGAACTTTTTAAATATATTTTTCTTTTCTTTTTTTTACATTTTTTTAGATATTTTTATCCTTTATTCCCACACTTACTACGAACTTTTCCAAATCTTATAATACTAAAATAAAATTTTATGTCAAAATATTTCTATATTAAAGAGAAATTTAGGAGTCGAGTTCACGCACATGCGCAGAATTCATTCCTATTCAAAACATTGTGCTTTTAGACCAGAATGACACCACGTTAAAACTTTTAGTGGATAATCATAATGAGAGTCTTAGACCATTCAGACGCTCTGCGGGTACGAAGCTTCGTGGCAAGATCGGCAGCACGAGCCATCTAGTATTGCTGGTCTTCAGTTCGAGTCTCGAAACTGAGAACTTTTTAAATATATTTTTCTTTTCTTTTTTTTACATTTTTTTTAGATATTTTTATCCTTTATTCCAACATTTACTACGAACTTTTCCAAATCTTATAATACTAAAATAAAATTTTATGTCAAAATATTTCTATATTCAAGAAAAATTTTAGGAGTCGAGTTCACGCACATGCGCAGAATTCATTCCTATTCAAAACATTGTGCTTTTAGACCAGAATGACACCACGTTAAAACTTTTAGTGGATAATCATAATGAGAGTCTTAGACCATTCAGACGCGTTGCGGGTACGAAGCTTCGTGGCCAGATCGGCAGCACGAGCCATCTAGTTTTGCTGGTCTTCAGTTCGAGTCTCGAAACTGAGAACTTTTTAAATATATTTTTCTTTTCTTTTTTTTACATTTTTTTTAGATATTTTTATCCTTTATTCCCACACTTACTACGAACTTTTCCAAATCTTATACTACTAAAATAAAATTTTATGTCAAAATATTTCTATATTCAAGAGAAATTTTAGGAGTCGAGTTCACGCACATGCGCAGAATTCATTCCTATTCAAAACATTGTGCTTTTAGACCAGAATGACACCACGTTAAAACTTTTAGTGGATAATCATAATGAGAGTGTTAGACCCTTCAGACGCGCTGCGGGTACGAAGCTTCGTGGCCAGATCGGCAGCACGAGCCATCTAGTTTTGCTGGTCTTCAGTTCGAGTCTCGAAACTGAGAACTTTTTAAATATAATTTTCTTTTCTTTTTTTTTTACATTTTTTTTAGATATTTTTATCCTTTATTCCCACACTTACTACGAACTTTTCCAAATCTTATACTACTAAAATAAAATTTTATGTCAAAATATTTCTATATACAAGAGAAATTTTAGGAGTCGAGTTCACGCACATGCGCAGAATTCATTCCTATTCAAAACATTGTGCTTTTAGACCAGAATGACACCACGTTAAAACTTTTAGTGGATAATCATAATGAGAGTCTTAGACCATTCAGACGCGCTGCGGGTACGAAGCTTCGTGGCCAGATCGGCAGCACGAGCCATCTAGTTTTGCTGGTCTTCAGTTCGAGTCTCGAAACTGAGAACTTTTTCAATATATTTTTCTTTTCTTTTTTTTACATTTTTTTTAGATATTTTTATCCTTTATTCCCACACTTACTACGAACTTTTCCAAATCTTATACTACTAAAATAAAATTTTATGTCAAAATATTTCTATATTCAAGAGAAATTTTAGGAGTCGAGTTCACGCACATGCGCAGAATTCATTCCTATTCAAAACATTGTGCTTTTAGACCAGAATGACACCACGTTAAAACTTTTAGTGGATAATCATAATGAGAGTCTTAGACAATTCAGACGCGCTGCGAGTAGGAAGCTTCGTGGCCAGACCGGCAGCCCGAGCCATATAGTTTTGCTGGTCTTCAATTCGAGTCTCGAAACTGAGAACTTTTTAAATATATTTTCTTTTCTTTTTTTGACATTTTTTTAGATATTTTTATCCTTTATTCCCACACTTACTACGAACTTTTCCGAATCTTATACTACTAAAATAAAATTTTATGTCAAAATATTTCTATATTCAAGAGAAATTTTAAGAGTCGAGTTCACGCACATGCGCAGAATTCAGTCCTATTCAAAACATTGTGCTTTTAGACCAGAATGACACCACGTTAAAACTTTTAGTGGATAATCATAATGAGAGTGTTAGACCATTCAGACGCGCTGCGGGTACGAAGCTTCGTGGCCAGATCGGCAGCACGAGCCATCTAGTTTTGCTGGTCTTCAGTTCGAGTCTCGAAACTGAGAACTTTTTTAATATAATTTTCTTTTCTTTTTTTTTTTTACATTTTTTTTTAGATATTTTTATCCTTTATTCCCACACTTACTACGAACTTTTCCAAATCTTATACTACTAAAATAAAATTTTATATCAAAATATTTCTATATTCAAGAGAAATTTTAGAAGTCGAGTTCACGCACATGCGCAGAATTCATTCCTATTCAAAACATTGTGTTTTTAGACCAGAATGACACCACGTTAAAACTTTTAGTGGATAATCATAATGAGAGTCTTAGACCATTCAGACGCGCTGCGGGTACGATGCTTCGTGGCCAGACCGGCAGCCTGAGCCATATAGTTTTGCTGGTCTTCAATTCGAGTCTCGAAACTGAGAACTTTTTAAATATATTTTCTTTTCTTTTTTTTACGTTTTTTTAGATATTTTTATCCTTTATTCCCACACTTACTACGAACTTTTCCGAATCTTATACTACTAAAATAAAATTTTATGTCAAAATATTTCTATATTCAAGAGAAATTTTAGGAGTCGAGTTCACGCACATGCGCAGAATTCATTCCTATTCAAAACATTGTGCTTTTAGACCAGAATGACACCACGTTAAAACTTTTAGTGGATAATCATAATGAGAGTCTTAGACCATTCAGACGCGCTGCGGGTACGATGCTTCGTGGCCAGACCGGCAGCCCGAGCCATATAGTTTTGCTGGTCTCCAGTTCGAGTCTCGAAACTGAGAACTTTTTCAATATATTTTTCTTTTCTTTTTTTTACATTTTTTTTAGATATTTTTATCCTTTATTCCCATACTTACTACGAACTTTTCAAAATCTTATACTACTAAAATAAAATTTTGTGTCAAAATATTTCTACATTCAAGAGAAATTTTAGGAGTCGAGTTCACGCACATGCGCAGAATTAGTTCCTATTCAAAACATTGTGCTTTTAGACCAGAATGACACCACGTTAAAACTTTTAGTGGATAATCGTAATGAGAGTCTTAGACCATTCAGACGCGCTGCGGGTACGAAGCTTCGTGGCCAGATCGGCAGCACGAGCCATCTAGTTTTGCTAGTCTCCAGTTCGAGTCTCGAAACTGAGAACTTTTTCAATATATTTTTCTTTTATTTTTTTTTAATTTTTTATATATTTTTATCCTTTATTCCCACACTTACTACGAACTTTTCCAAATCTTATACTACTAAAATAAAATTTTATGTCAAAATATTTCTATATTCAAGAGAAATTTTAGGAGTCGAGTTCACGCACATGCGCAGAATTCATTCCTATTCAAAACATTGTGCTTTTAGACAAGAATGACACCACGTTAAAACTTTTAGTGGATAATCATAATGAGAGTCTTAGACCATTCAGACGCGCTGCGAGTAGGAAGCTTCGTGGCCAGATCGGCAGCACGAGCCATCTAGTTTTGCTGGTCTTCAGTTCGAGTCTCGAAACTGAGAACTTTTTAAATATATTTTTCTTTCCTTTTTTTAACATTTTTTTTTAGATATTTTTATCCTTTATTCCCACACTTACTACGAACTTTTAAAAATCTTATACTAGTAAAATAAAATTTTATGTCAAAATATTTCTATATTCAAGAGAAATTTTAGGAGTTGAGTTCACGCACATGCGCAGAATTCATTCCTATTCAAACATTGTGCTTTTAGACCAGAATGACACCACGTTAAAACTTTTAGTGGATAATCATAATGAGAGTCTTAGACAATTCAGACGCGCTGCGAGTAGGAAGCTTCGTGGCCAGATCGGCAGCACGAGCCATCTAATTTGCTGGTCGTCAGTTCGAGTCTCCAAACTGAGAACTTTTTAAATATATTTTTCTTTTATTTTTTTTACATTTTTTTTAGATATTTTTATCCTTTATTCCCACACTTACTACGAACTTTTCAAAATCTTATACTACTAAAATAAAATTTTGTGTCAAAATATTTCTACATTCAAGAGAAATTTTAGGAGTCGAGTTCACGCACATGCGCAGAATTCATTCCTATTCAAAACATTGTGCTTTTAGACCAGAATGACACCACGTTAAAACTTTTAGTGGATAATCGTAATGAGAGTCTTAGACCATTCAGACTCGCTGCGGGTACGAAGCTTCGTGGCCAGATCGGCAGCGCGAGCCATCTAGTTTTGCTGGTCTCCAGTTCGAGTCTCGAAACTGAGAACTTTTTCAATATATTTTTCTTTTCTTTTTTTTAAATTTTTTATATATTTTTATTCTTTATTCCCACACTTACTACGAACTTTTCCAAATCTTATACTACTAAAATAAAATTTTATGTCAAAATATTTCTATATTCAAGAGAAATTTTAGGAGTCGAGTTCACGCACATGCGCAGAATTCATTCCTATTCAAAACATTGTGCTTTTAGACCAGAATGACACCACGTTAAAACTTTTAGTGGATAATCATAATGAGAGTGATAGACCATTCAGACGCGCTGCGGGTACGAAGCTTCGTGGCCAGATCGGCAGCACGAGCCATCTAGTTTTGCTGGTCTTCAGTTCGAGTCTCGAAACTGAGAACTTTTTAAATATAATTTTCTTTTCTTTTTTTTTACATTTTTTTTAGATATTTTTATCCTTTGTTCCCACACTTACTACAAACTTTTCAAAATCTTATACTACTAAAATAAAATTTTGTGTCAAAATATTTCTACATTCAAGAGAAATTTTAGGAGTCGAGTTCACGCACATGCGCAGAATTCATTCCTATTCAAAACATTGTGCTTTTAGACCAGAATGACACCACGTTAAAACTTTTAGTGGATAATCGTAATGAGAGTCTTAGACCATTCAGACTCGCTGCGGGTACGAAGCTTCATGGCAAGATCGGCAGCACGAGCCATCTAGTTTTGCTGGTCTCCAGTTCGAGTCTCGAAACTGAGAACTTTTTCAATATATTTTTCTTTTCTTTTTTTTAATTTTTTTATATATTTTTATCCTTTATTCCCACACTTACTACGAACTTTTCCAAATCTTATACTACTAAAATAAAATTTTATGTCAAAATATTTCTATATTCAAGAGAAATTTTAGGAGTCGAGTTCACGCACATGCGCAGTATTCATTCCTATTCAAAACATTGTGCTTTTAGACCAGAATGACACCACGTTAAAACTTTTAGTGGATAATCATAATGAGAGTGTTAGACCATTCAGACGCGCTGCGGGTACGAAGCTTCGTGGCCAGATCGGCAGCACGAGCCATCTAGTTTTGCTGGTCTCCAGTTCGAGTCTCGAAACTGAGAACTTTTTCAATATATTTTTCTTTTCTTTTTTTTAAATTTTTTATATATTTTTATCCTTTATTCCCACACTTACTACGAACTTTTCCAAATCTTATACTACTAAAATAAAATTTGATGTCAAAATATTTCTATATTCAAGAGAAATTTTAGGAGTCGAGTTCACGCACATGTGCAGAATTCATTCCTATTCAAAACATTGTGCTTTTAGACCAGAATGACACCACGTTAAAACTTTTAGTGGATAATCATAATGAGAGTCTTAGACCATTCAGACGCGGTGTGGGTACGAAGCTTCGTGGGCATATCGGCAGCACGAGCCATCTAGTTTTGCTGGTCTCCAGTTCGAGTCTCGAAACTGAGAACTTTTTCAATATATTTTTCTTTTTTTTTTTACATTTTTTTATATATTTTTATCCTTTATTCCCACACTTACTACGAACTTTTCCAAATATTATACTAGTAAAATAAAATTTTATGTCAAAATATTTCTATATTCAAGATAAATGTTAGGAGTCGAGTTCACGCACATGCGCAGAATTCATTCCTATTCAAAACATTGTGCTTTTAGACCAGAAAAACACCACGTTAAAACTTTTAGTGGATAATCATAATGAGAGTCTTAGACCATTCAGACGTGTTGCGGGTACGAAGCTCCGTAGCCAGATCGGCAGCACGAGCCATCTTGTTTTGCTGGTCTTCAGTTCGAGTCTCGAAACTGAGAACTTTTTAAATATATTTTTCTTTCCTTTTTTTAACATTTTTTTTAGATATTTTTATCCTTTATTCCCACACTTACTACGAACTTTTAAAAATCTTATACTAGTAAAATAAAATTTTATGTCAAAATATTTCTATATTCAAGAGAAATTTTAGGAGTTCAGTTCACGCACATGCGCAGAATTCATTCCTATTCAAACATTGTGCTTTTAGACCAGAATGACACCACGTTAAAACTTTTAGTGGATAATCATAATGAGAGTCTTAGACAATTCAGACGCGCTGCGGGTACGAAGCTTCGTGGCCAGATCGGCAGCACGAGCCATCTAGTTTTGCTGGTCTCCAGTTCGAGTCTCGAAACTGAGAACTTTTTCAATATATTTTTCTTTTTTTTTACATTTTTTTATATATTTTTATCCTTTATTCCCACACTTACTACGAACTTTTCCAAATATTATACTAGTAAAATAAAATTTTATGTCAAAATATTTCTATACTCAAGATAAATGTTAGGAGTCGAGTTCACGCACATGCGCAGAATTCATTCCTATTCAATACATTGTGCTTTTAGACCAGAAAAACACCACGTTAAAACTTTTAGTGGATAATCATAATGAGAGTCTTAGACCATTCAGACGTGTTGCGGGTACGGAGCTCCGTAGCCAGATCGGCAGCACGAGCCATCTTGTTTTGCTGGTCTTCAGTTCGAGTCTCGAAACTGAGAACTTTTTAAATATATTTTTCTTTCCTTTTTTTAACATTTTTTTTAGATATTTTTATCCTTTATTCCCACACTTACTACGAACTTTTAAAAATCTTATACTAGTAAAATAAAATTTTATGTCAAAATATTTCTATATTCAAGAGAAAATTTAGGAGTTGAGTTCACGCACATGCGCAGAATTCATTCCTATTCAAACATTGTGCTTTTAGACCAGAATGACACCACGTTAAAACTTTTAGTGGATAATCATAATGAGAGTCTTAGACAATTCAGACGCGCTGCGAGTAGGAAGCTTCGTGGCCAGATCGGCAGCACGAGCCATCTAATTTGCTGGTCGTCAGTTCGAGTCTCCAAACTGAGAACTTTTTAAATATATTTTTCTTTTATTTTTTTTACATTTTTTTTAGATATTTTTATCCTTTATTCCCACACTTACTACGAACTTTTCCAAATCTTATACTACTAAAATAAAATTTTGTGTCAAAATATTTCTACATTCAAGAGAAATTTTAGGAGTTGAGTTCACGCACATGCGCAGAATTCATTCCTATTCAAACATTGTGCTTTTAGACCAGAATGACACCACGTTAAAACTTTTAGTGGATAATTATGATGAGAGTCTTAGACAATTCATACGCGCTGCGAGTAGGAAGCTTCGTGGCCAGATCGGCAGCACGAGCCATCTAATTTGCTGGTCGTCAGTTCGAGTCTCCAAACTGAGAACTTTTTAAATATATTTTTCTTTTATTTTTTTTTTACATTTTTTTAGATATTTTTATCCTTTATTCCCACACTTACTACGAACTTTTCAAAATCTTATACTACTAAAATAAAATTTTGTGTCAAAATATTTCTACATTCAAGAGAAATTTTAGGAGTCGACTTCACGCACATGCGCAGAATTCATTCCTATTCAAAACACTGTGCTTTTAGACCAGAATGACACCACGTTAAAACTTTTAGTGGATAATCATAATGAGAGTCTTAGACCATTCAGACGCGCTGCGGGTACGAAGCTTCGTGGCCAAATCGGCAGCACGAGCCATCTAGTTTTGCTGGTCTTCAGTTCGAGTCTCGAAACTGAGATCTTTTTAAATATATTTTTCTTTTCTTTTTTTTTACATTTTTTAAAGATATTTTTATCCTTTATTCCCACACTTACTACGAACTTTTCCAAATCTTATACTACTAAAATAAAGTTTTATGTCAAAATATTTCTATATTCAAGAGAAATTTTAGGAGTCGAGTTCACGCACATGCGCAGAATTCATTCCTATTCAAAACATTGTGCTTTTAGACCAGAATGACACCACGTTAAAACTTTTAGTGGATAATCGTAATGAGAGTCTTAGACCATTCAGACGCGCTGCGGGTACGAAGCTTCGTGGCCAGATCGGCAGCACGAGCCATCTAGTTTTGCTGGTCTCCAGTTCGAGTCTCGAAACTGAGAACTTTTTCAATATATTTTTCTTTTCTTTTTTTTAAATTTTTTTATATATTTTTATCCTTTATTCCCACACTTACTACGAACTTTTCCAAATCTTATACTACTAAAATAAAATTTTATGTCAAAATATTTCTATATTCAAGAGAAATTTTAGGAGTCGAGTTCACGCACATGCGCAGAATTCATTCCTATTCAAAACATTGTGCTTTTAGACCAGAATGACACCACGTTAAAACTTTTAGTGGATAATCGTAATGAGAGTCTTAGACCATTCAGACGCGCTGCGGGTACGAAGCTTCGTGGCCAGATCGGCAGCACGAGCCATCTAGTTTTGCTGGTCTTCAGTTCGAGTTTCGAAACTGAGAACTTTTTCAATATATTTTTCTTTTCTTTTTTTTAAATTTTTTTATATATTTTTATCCTTTATTCCCACACTTACTACGAACTTTTCCAAATCTTATACTACTAAAATAAAATTTTATGTCAAAATATTTCTATATTCAAGAGAAATTTTAGGAGTCGAGTTCACGCACATGCGCAGAATTCATTCCTATTCAAAACATTGTGCTTTTAGACCAGAATGACACCACGTTAAAACTTTTAGTGGATAATCATAATGAGAGTCTTAGACCATTCAGACGCACTGCCGGTACGAAGCATCGTGGCCATATCGACCGCACGAGCCATCTAGTTTTGCTGGTCTTCAGTTCGAGTCCCGAAACTGAGAACTTTTTAAATATATTTTTCTTTTCTTTTTTTTACGTTTTTTTTAGATATTTTTATCCTTTATTCCCACACTTACTACGAACTTTTCCAAATCTTATACTACTAAAATAAAATTTTATGTCAAAATATTTCTATATTCAAGAGAAATTTTAGGAGTCGACTTCACGCACATGCGCAGAATTCATTCCTATTCAAAACATTGTGCTTTTAGACCAGAATGGCACCACGTTAAAACTTTTAGTGGATAATCATAATGAGAGTCTTAGACCATTCAGACGCGCTGCGGGTACGAAGCTTCGTGGATAGATCGGCAGCACGAGCCATCTAGTTTAGCTGGTCTTCAGTTCGAGTCTCAAAACTGAGAACTTTTTAAATATATTTTTCTTTTCTTTTTTTTACGTTTTTTTAAGATATTTTTATCCTTTATTCCCACACTTACTACGAACTTTTCCAAATCTTATACTTCTAAAATAAAATTTTATGTCAAAATATTTCTATATTCAAGATAAATTTTAGGAGTCGAGTTCACGCACATGCGCAGAATTCATTCCTATTCAAAACATTGTGCTTTTAGACCAGAATGACACCACGTTAAAACTTTTAGTGGATAATCGTAATGAGAGTCTTAGACCATTCATACGCGCTGCGGGTACGAAGCTTCGTGGCCAGATCGGCAGCACGAGCCATCTAGTTTTGCTGGTCTTCAGTTCAAGTCTCCAAACTGAGAACTTTTTAAATATATTTTTCTTTTATTTTTTTTACATTTTTTTTAGATATTTTTATCCTTTATTCCCACACTTACTACGAACTTTTCCAAATCTTATACTACTAAAATAAAATTTTGTGTCAAAATATTTCTACATTCAAGAGAAATTTTAGGAGTTGAGTTCACGCACATGCGCAGAATTCATTCCTATTCAAACATTGTGCTTTTAGACCAGAATGACACCACGTTAAAACTTTTAGTGGATAATCATAATGAGAGTCTTAGACAATTCAGACGCGCTGCGAGTAGGAAGCTTCGTGGCCAGATCGGCAGCACGAGCCATCTAATTTGCTGGTCGTCAGTTCGAGTCTCCAAACTGAGAACTTTTTAAATATATTTTTCTTTTATTTTTTTTACATTTTTTTAGATATTTTTATTTTTTATTCCCACACTTACTACGAACTTTTCAAAATCTTATACTACTAAAATAAAATTTTGTGTCAAAATATTTCTACATTCAAGAGAAATTTTAGGAGTCGACTTCACGCACATGCGCAGAATTCATTCCTATTCAAAACATTGTGCTTTTAGACCAGAATGACACCACGTTAAAACTTTTAGTGGATAATCATAATGAGAGTCTTAGACCATTCAGACGCGCTGCGGGTACGAAGCTTCGTGGCCAAATCGGCAGCACGAGCCATCTAGTTTTGCTGGTCTTCAGTTCGAGTCTCGAAACTGAGAACTTTTTAAATATATTTTTCTTTTCTTTTTTTTACATTTTTTAAAGATATTTTTATCCTTTATTCCCACACTTACTACGAACTTTTCCAAATCTTATACTACTAAAATAAAGTTTTATGTCAAAATATTTCTATATTCAAGAGAAATTTTAGGAGTCGAGTTCACGCACATGCGCAGAATTCATTCCTATTCAAAACATTGTGCTTTTAGACCAGAATGACACCACGTTAAAACTTTTAGTGGATAATCGTAATGAGAGTCTTAGACCATTCAGACGCGCTGCGGGTACGAAGCTTCGTGGCCAGATCGGCAGCACGAGCCATCTAGTTTTGCTGGTCTCCAGTTCGAGTCTCGAAACTGAGAACTTTTTCAATATATTTTTCTTTTCTTTTTTTTAAATTTTTTTATATATTTTTATCCTTTATTCCCACACTTACTACGAACTTTTCCAAATCTTATACTACTAAAATAAAATTTTATGTCAAAATATTTCTATATTCAAGAGAAATTTTAGGAGTCGACTTCACGCACATGCGCAGAATTCATTCCTATTCAAAACATTGTGCTTTTAGACCAGAATTACACCACGTTAAAACTTTTAGTGGATAATCGTAATGAGAGTCTTAGACCATTCAGACGCGCTGCGGGTACGAAGCTTCGTGGCCAGATCAGCAGCACGAGCCATCTAGTTTTGCTGGTCTTCAGTTCGAGTTTCGAAACTGAGAACTTTTTCAATATATTTTTCTTTTCTTTTTTTTAAATTTTTTTATATATTTTTATCCTTTATTCCCACACTTACTACGAACTTTTCCAAATCTTATACTACTAAAATAAAATTTTATGTCAAAATATTTCTATATTCAAGAGAAATTTTAGGAGTCGAGTTCACGCACATGCGCAGAATTCATTCCTATTCAAAACATTGTGCTTTTAGACCAGAATGACACCACGTTAAAACTTTTAGTGGATAATCATAATGAGAGTCTTAGACCATTCAGACGCACTGCGGGTACGAAGCATCGTGGCCATATCGACAGCACGAGCCATCTAGTTTTGCTGGTCTTCAGTTCGAGTCCCGAAACTGAGAACTTTTTAAATATATTTTTCTTTTCTTTTTTTTACGTTTTTTTTAGATATTTTTATCCTTTATTCCCACACTTACTACGAACTTTTCCAAATCTTATACTACTAAAATAAAATTTTATGTCAAAATATTTCTATATTCAAGAGAAATTTTAGGAGTCGACTTCACGCACATGCGCAGAATTCATTCCTATTCAAAACATTGTGCTTTTAGACCAGAATGGCACCACGTTAAAACTTTTAGTGGATAATCATAATGAGAGTCTTAGACCATTCAGACGCGCTGCGGGTACGAAGCTTCGTGGATAGATCGGCAGCACGAGCCATCTAGTTTTGCTGGTCTTCAGTTCGAGTCTCAAAACTGAGAACTTTTTAAATATATTTTTCTTTTCTTTTTTTTACGTTTTTTTTAGATATTTTTATCCTTTATTCCCACACTTACTACGAACTTTTCCAAATCTTATACTACTAAAATAAAATTTTATGTCAAAATATTTCTATATTCAAGAGAAATTTTAGGAGTCGAGTTCACGCACATGCGCAGAATTCAGTCCTATTCAAAACATTGTGCTTTTAGACCAGAATGACACCACGTTAAAACTTTTAGTGGATAATCGTAATGAGAGTCTTAGACCATTCAGACGCGCTGCGGGTACGAAGCTTCGTGGCCAGATCGGCAGCACGAGCCATCTAGTTTTGCTGGTCTTCAGTTCGAGTCTCAAAACTGAGAACTTTTTAAATATATTTTTCTTTTCTTTTTTTTACGTTTTTTTTAGATATTTTTATCCTTTATTCCCACACTTACTACGAACTTTTCCAAATCTTATACTACTAAAATAAAATTTTATGTCAAAATATTTCTATATTCAAGAGACATTTTAGGAGTCGACTTCACGCACATGCGCAGAATTCATTCCTATACAAAACATTGTGCTTTTAGACCAGAATGACACCACGTTAAAACTTTTAGTGGATAATCATAATGAGAGTCTTAGACCATTCAGACGCGCTGCGGGTACGAAGCTTCGTGGCTAGATCGGCAGCACGAGCCATCTAGTTTTGCTGGTCTTCAGTTCGAGTCTCGAAACTGAGAACTTTTTAAATATATTTTTCTTTTCTTTTTTTTACATTTTTTAAAGATATTTTTATCCTTTATTCCCACACTTACTACGAACTTTTCCAAATCTTATACTACTAAAATAAAATTTTATGTCAAAATATTTCTATATTCAAGAGAAATTTTAGGAGTCGACTTCACGCACATGCGCAGAATTCATTCCTATTCAAAACATTGTGCTTTTAGACCAGAATGGCACCACGTTAAAACTTTTAGTGGATAATCATAATGAGAGTCTTAGACCATTCAGACGCGCTGCGGGTACGAAGCTTCGTGGATAGATCGGCAGCACGAGCCATCTAGTTTTGCTGGTCTTCAGTTCGAGTTTCAAAACTGAGAACTTTTTAAATATATTTTTCTTTTCTTTTTTTTACGTTTTTTTTAGATATTTTTATCCTTTATTCCCACACTTACTACGAACTTTTCCAAATCTTATACTACTAAAATAAAATTTTATGTCAAAATATTTCTATATTCAAGATAAATTTTAGGAGTCGAGTTCACGCACATGCGCAGAATTCATTCCTATTCAAACATTGTGCTTTTAGACCAGAATGACACCACGTTAAAACTTTTAGTGGATAATCATAATGAGAGTCTTAGACAATTCAGACGCGCTGCGAGTAGGAAGCTTCGTGGCCAGATCGGCAGCACGAGCCATCTAATTTGCTGGTCGTCAGTTCGAGTCTCCAAACTGAGAACTTTTTAAATATATTTTTCTTTTCTTTTTTTTAAATTTTTTTATATATTTTTATCCTTTATTCCCACACTTACTACGAACTTTTCCAAATCTTATACTACTAAAATAAAATTTTATGTCAAAATATTTCTATATTCAAGAGAAATTTTAGGAGTCGACTTCACGCACATGCGCAGAATTCATTCCTATTCAAAACATTGTGCTTTTAGACCAGAATGACACCACGTTAAAACTTTTAGTGGATAATCGTAATGAGAGTCTTAGACCATTCAGACGCGCTGCGGGTACGAAGCTTCGTGGCCAGATCAGCAGCACGAGCCATCTAGTTTTGCTGGTCTTCAGTTCGAGTTTCGAAACTGAGAACTTTTTCAATATATTTTTCTTTTCTTTTTTTTAAATTTTTTTATATATTTTTATCCTTTATTCCCACACTTACTACGAACTTTTCCAAATCTTATACTACTAAAATAAAATTTTATGTCAAAATATTTCTATATTCAAGAGAAATTTTAGGAGTCGAGTTCACGCACATGCGCAGAATTCATTCCTATTCAAAACATTGTGCTTTTAGACCAGAATGACACCACGTTAAAACTTTTAGTGGATAATCATAATGAGAGTCTTAGACCATTCAGACGCACTGCGGGTACGAAGCATCGTGGCCATATCGACAGCACGAGCCATCTAGTTTTGCTGGTCTTCAGTTCGAGTCCCGAAACTGAGAACTTTTTAAATATATTTTTCTTTTCTTTTTTTTACGTTTTTTTTAGATATTTTTATCCTTTATTCCCACACTTACTACGAACTTTTCCAAATCTTATACTACTAAAATAAAATTTTATGTCAAAATATTTCTATATTCAAGATAAATTTTAGGAGTCGAGTTCACGCACATGCGCAGAATTCATTCCTATTCAAACATTGTGCTTTTAGACCAGAATGACACCACGTTAAAACTTTTAGCGGATAATCATAATGAGAGTCTTAGACAATTCAGACGCGCTGCGAGTAGGAAGCTTCGTGGCCAGATCGGCAGCACGAGCCATCTAATTTGCTGGTCGTCAGTTCGAGTCTCCAAACTGAGAACTTTTTAAATATATTTTTCTTTTATTTTTTTTACATTTTTTTAGATATTTTTATCCTTTATTCCCACACTTACTACGAACTTTTCAAAATCTTATACTACTAAAATAAAATTTTGTGTCAAAATATTTCTACATTCAAGAGAAATTTTAGGAGTCGACTTCACGCACATGCGCAGAATTCATTCCTATTCAAAACATTGTGCTTTTAGACCAGAATGACACCACGTTAAAACTTTTAGTGGATAATCATAATGAGAGTCTTAGACCATTCAGACGCGCTGCGGGTACGAAGCTTCGTGGCCAAATCGGCAGCACGAGCCATCTAGTTTTGCTGGTCTTCAGTTCGAGTCTCGAAACTGAGAACTTTTTAAATATATTTTTCTTTTCTTTTTTTTACATTTTTTAAAGATATTTTTATCCTTTATTCCCACACTTACTACGAACTTTTCCAAATCTTATACTACTAAAATAAAGTTTTATGTCAAAATATTTCTATATTCAAGAGAAATTTTAGGAGTCGAGTTCACGCACATGCGCAGAATTCATTCCTATTCAAAACATTGTGCTTTTAGACCAGAATGACACCACGTTAAAACTTTTAGTGGATAATCGTAATGAGAGTCTTAGACCATTCAGACGCGCTGCGGGTACGAAGCTTCGTGGCCAGATCGGCAGCACGAGAATTCTAGTTTTGCTGGTCTCCAGTTCGAGTCTCGAAACTGAGAACTTTTTCAATATATTTTTCTTTTCTTTTTTTTAAATTTTTTTATATATTTTTATCCTTTATTCCCACACTTACTACGAACTTTTCCAAATCTTATACTACTAAAATAAAATTTTATGTCAAAATATTTCTATATTCAAGAGAAATTTTAGGAGTCGAGTTCACGCACATGCGCAGAATTCATTCCTATTCAAAACATTGTGCTTTTAGACCAGAATGACACCACGTTAAAACTTTTAGTGGATAATCATAATGAGAGTCTTAGACCATTCAGACGCACTGCGGGTACGAAGCATCGTGGCCATATCGACAGCACGAGCCATCTAGTTTTGCTGGTCTTCAGTTCGAGTCCCGAAACTGAGAACTTTTTAAATATATTTTTCTTTTCATTTTTTTACGTTTTTTTTAGATATTTTTATCCTTTATTCCCACACTTACTACGAACTTTTCCAAATCTTATACTACTAAAATAAAATTTTATGTCAAAATATTTCTATATTCAAGAGAAATTTTAGGAGTCGACTTCACGCACATGCGCAGAATTCATTCCTATTCAAAACATTGTGCTTTTAGACCAGAATGGCACCACGTTAAAACTTTTAGTGGATAATCATAATGAGAGTCTTAGACCATTCAGACGCGCTGCGGGCACGAAGCTTCGTGGATAGATCGGCAGCACGAGCCATCTAGTTTTGCTGGTCTTCAGTTCGAGTCTCAAAACTGAGAACTTTTTAAATATATTTTTATTTTCTTTTTTTTACGTTTTTTTTAGATATTTTTATCCTTTATTCCCACACTTACTACGAACTTTTCCAAATCTTATACTACTAAAATAAAATTTTATGTCAAAATATTTCTATATTCAAGAGAAATTTTAGGAGTCGAGTTCACGCACATGCGCAGAATTCATTCCTATTCAAAACATTGTGCTTTTAGACCAGAATGACACCACGTTAAAACTTTTAGTGGATAATCGTAATGAGAGTCTTAGGCCATTCAGACGCGCTGCGGGTACGAAGCTTCGTGGCCAGATCGGCAGCACGAGCCATCTAGTTTTGCTGGTCTTCAGTTCGAGTCTCAAAACTGAGAACTTTTTAAATATATTTTTCTTTTCTTTTTTTTACGTTTTTTTAGATATTTTTATCCTTTATTCCCACACTTACTACGAACTTTTCCAAATCTTATACTACTAAAATAAAATTTTTTGTCAAAATATTTCTATATTCAAGAGAAATTTTAGGAGTCGACTTCACGCACATGCGCAGAATTCATTCCTATACAAAACATTGTGCTTTTAGACCAGAATGACACCACGTTAAAACTTTTAGTGGATAATCATAATGAGAGTCTTAGACCATTCAGACGCGCTGCGTGTACGAAGCTTCGTGGCCAGATCGGCAGCACGAGCCATCTAGTTTTGCTGGTCTTCAGTTCGAGTCTCGAAACTGAGAACTTTTTAAATATATTTTTCTTTTCTTTTTTTTACATTTTTTAAAGATATTTTTATCCTTTATTCCCACACTTACTACGAACTTTTCCAAATCTTATACTACTAAAATAAAATTTTATGTCAAAATATTTCTATATTCAAGAGAAATTTTAGGAGTCGAGTTCACGCACATGCGCAGAATTCATTCCTATTCAAAACATTGTGCTTTTAGACCAGAATGACACCACGTTAAAACTTTTAGTGGATAATCATAATGAGAGTCTTAGACCATTCAGACGCGCTGCGGGTACGAAGCTTCGTGGCCATATCGGCAGCACGAGCCATCTAGTTTTGCTGGTCTTCAGTTCGAGTCCCGAAACAGAGAACTTTTTAAATATATTTTTCTTTTCTTTTTTTTACATTTTTCTAAGATATTTTTATCCTTTAATTCCCACACTTACTACGAAATTTTCCAAATCTTATACTACTAAAATAAAATTTTATGTCAAAATATTTCTATATTCAAGAGAAATTTTAGGAGTCGACTTCACGCACATGCGCAGAATTCATTCCTATTCAAAACATTGTGCTTTTAGACCAGAATTACACCACGTTAAAACTTTTAGTGGATAATCATAATGAGAGTCTTAGACCATTCAGACGCGCTGCGGGTACGATGCTTCGTGGCCAGACCGGCAGCACGAGCCATATAGTTTTGGTGGTCTTCAGTTCGAGTCTCGAAACTGAGAACTTTTTAAATATATTTTTCTTTTCTTTTTTTTACATTTTTTTTAGATATTTTTATCCTTTATTCCCACACTTACTACCAACTTTTCCAAATCTTATACTACTAAAATAAAATTTTATGTCAAAATATTTCTATATTCAAGAGAAATTTTAGGAGTCGAGTTCACGCACATGCGCAGAATTCATTCCTATTCAAAACATTGTGCTTTTAGACCAGAATGGCACCACGTTAAAACTTTTAGTGGATAATCATAATGAGAGTCTTAGACCATTCAGACGCGCTGCGGGTACGAAGCTTCGTGGCCAGATCGGCAGCACGAGCCATCTAGTTTTGCTGGTCTTCAGTTCGAGTTTCAAAACTGAGAACTTTTTAAATATATTTTCTTTTCTTTTTTTTACATTTTTTTTTAGATATTTTTATCCTTTATTCCCACACTTACTACGAACTTTTCCAAATCTTATACTACTAAAATAAAATTTTATGTCAAAATAATTTTATATTTAAGAGAAATTTTAGGAGTCGAGTTCACGCACATGCGCAGAATTCATTCCTATTCAAAACATTGTGCTTTTAGACCAGAATGACACCACGTTAATACTTTTAGTGGATAATCATAATGAGAGTCTTAGACCATTCAGACGCGCTGCGGGTACGATGCTTCGTGGCCAGACCGGCAGCACGAGCCATATAGTTTTGGTGGTCTTCAGTTCGAGTCCCGAAACTGAGAACTTTTTAAATATATTTTTCTTTTCTTTTTTTTACATTTTTCTAAGATATTTTTATCCTTTAATTCCCACACTTACTACGAAATTTTCCAAATCTTATACTACTAAAATAAAATTTTATGTCAAAATATTTCTATATTCAAGAGAAATTTTAGGAGTCGACTTCACGCACATGCGCAGAATTCATTCCTATTCAAAACATTGTGCTTTTAGACCAGAATTACACCACGTTAAAACTTTTAGTGGATAATCATAATGAGAGTCTTAGACCATTCAGACGCGCTGCGGGTACGATGCTTCGTGGCCAGACCGGCAGCACGAGCCATATAGTTTTGGTGGTCTTCAGTTCGAGTCTCGAAACTGAGAACTTTTTAAATATATTTTTCTTTTCTTTTTTTTACATTTTTTAAAGATATTTTTATCCTTTATTCCCACACTTACTACGAACTTTTCCAAATCTTATACTACTAAAATAAAATTTTATGTCAAAATATTTCTATATTCAAGAGAAATTTTAGGAGTCGAGTTCACGCACATGCGCAGAATTCATTCCTATTCAAAACATTGTGCTTTTAGACCAGAATGACACCACGTTAAAACTTTTAGTGGATAATCGTAATGAGAGTCTTAGACCATTCAGACGCGCTGCGGGTACGAAGCTTCGTGGCCAGATCGGCAGCACGAGCCATCTAGTTTTGCTGGTCTTCAGTTCGAGTTTCAAAACTGAGAACTTTTTAAATATATTTTCTTTTCTTTTTTTTTTACATTTTTTTTTAGATATTTTTATCCTTTATTCCCACACTTACTACGAACTTTTCCAAATTTTATACTACTAAAATAAAATTTTATGTCAAAATAATTTTATATTTAAGAGAAATTTTAGGAGTCGAGTTCACGCACATGCGCAGAATTCATTCCTATTCAAAACATTGTGCCTTTAGACCAGAATGACACCACGTTAATACTTTTAGTGGATAATCATAATGAGAGTCTTAGACCATTCAGACGCGCTGCGGGTACGATGCTTCGTGGCCAGATCGGCAGAACGAGCCGTCTAGTTTTGCTGGTCTTCAGTTCGAGTCTCGAAACTGAGAACTTTTTAAATATATTTTTCTTTTCTTTTTTTTACATTTTTTTTAGGTATTTTTATCCTTTAATCACGCACATGCGCAGAATTCATTCCTATTCAAAACATTGTGCTTTTAGACCAGAATGACACCACGTTAAAACTTTTAGTGGATAATCATAATGAGAGTCTTAGACCATTCAGACGCGCTGCGGGTACGAAGCTTCGTGGCCAGATCGGCAGCACGAGCCATCTAGTTTTGCTGGTCTTCAGTTCGAGTTTCAAAACTGAGAACTTTTTAAATATATTTTTCTTTTCTTTTTTTTACATTTTTTTTAGATATTTTTATCCTTTATTCCCACACTTACTACGAACTTTTCCAAATCTTATACTACTAAAATAAAATTTTATGTCAAAATAATATTATATTTAAGAGAAATTTTAGGAGTCGAGTTCACGCACATGCGCAGAATTCATTCCTATTCAAAACATTGTGCTTTTAGACCAGAATGACACCACGTTAAAACTTTTAGGGGATAATCATAATGAGAGTCTTAGACCATTCAGACGCGCTGCGGGTACGAAGCTTCGTGGCCAGATCGGCAGCACGAGCCATCTAGTTTTGCTGGTCTTCAGTTCGAGTCTCGAAACTGAGAACTTTTTAAATATATTTTTCTTTTCTTTTTTTCACATTTTTTTTAGATATTTTTATCCTTTATTCCCACACTTACTACGAACTTTTCCAAATCTTATACTACTAAAATAAAATTTTTTGTCAAAATAATTTTATATTTAAGAGAAATTTTAGGAGTCGAGTTCACGCACATGCGCAGAATTCATTCCTATTCAAAACATTGTGCTTTTAGACCAGAATGACACCACGTTAAAACTTTTAGGGGATAATCATAATGAGAGTCTTAGACCATTCAGACGCGCTGCGGGTACGAAGCTTCGTGGCCATATCGGCAGCACGAGCCATCTAGTTTTGCTGGTCTTCAGTTCGAGTCCCGAAACAGAGAACTTTTTAAATATATTTTTCTTTTCTTTTTTTTACATTTTTCTAAGATATTTTTATCCTTTATTCCCACACTTACTACGAACTTTTCCAAATCTTATACTACTAAAATAAAATTTTATGTCAAAATATTTCTATATTCAAGAGAAATTTTAGGAGTCGAGTTCACGCACATGCGCAGAATTCATTCCTATACAAAATATTGTGCTTTTAGACCAGATTGACACCACGTTAAAACTTTTAGTGGATAATCATAATGAGAGTCTTAGACCATTCAGACGCGCTGCGGGTACGAAGCATCGTGGCCATATCGGCAGCACGAGCCATCTAGTTTTGCTGGTCTTCAGTTCGAGTCCCGAAACTGAGAACTTTTTAAATATATTTTTCTTTTCTTTTTTTTACGTTTTTTTTTAGATATTTTTATCCTTTATTCAGACACTTACTACGAACTTTTCCAAATCTTATACTACTAAAATAAAATTTTATGTCAAAATATTTCTATATTCAAGAGAAATTTTAGGAGTCGAGTTCACGCACATGCGCAGAATTCATTCCTATTCAAAACATTGTGCTTTTAGACCAGAATGGCACCACGGTAAAACTTTTAGTGGATAATCATAATGAGAGTCTTAGACCATTCAGACGCGCTGCGGGTACGAAGCTTCGTGGATAGATCGGCAGCACGAGCCATCTAGTTTTGATGGTCTTCAGTTCGAGTCTCAAAACTGAGAACTTTTTAAATATATTTTTCTTTTCTTTTTTTTACGTTTTTTTTAGATATTTTTATCCTTTATTCCCACACTTACTACGAACTTTTCCAAATCTTATACTACTAAAATAAAATTTTATGTCAAAATATTTCTATATTCAAGAGAAATTTTAGGAGTCGACTTCACGCACATGCGCAGAATTCATTCCTATTCAAAACATTGTGCCTTTAGACCAGAATGACACCACGTTAATACTTTTAGTGGATAATCATAATGAGAGTCTTAGACCATTCAGACGCGCTGCGGGTACGATGCTTCGTGGCCAGATCGGCAGAACGAGCCGTCTAGTTTTGCTGGTCTTCAGTTCGAGTCTCGAAACTGAGAACTTTTTAAATATATTTTTCTTTTCTTTTTTTTACATTTTTTTTAGGTATTTTTATCCTTTAATCACGCACATGCGCAGAATTCATTCCTATTCAAAACATTGTGCTTTTAGACCAGAATGACACCACGTTAAAACTTTTAGTGGATAATCATAATGAGAGTCTTAGACCATTCAGACGCGCTGCGGGTACGAAGCTTCGTGGCCAGATCGGCAGCACGAGCCATCTAGTTTTGCTGGTCTTCAGTTCGAGTTTCAAAACTGAGAACTTTTTAAATATATTTTTCTTTTCTTTTTTTTACATTTTTTTTAGATATTTTTATCCTTTATTCCCACACTTACTACGAACTTTTCCAAATCTTATACTACTAAAATAAAATTTTATGTCAAAATAATATTATATTTAAGAGAAATTTTAGGAGTCGAGTTCACGCACATGCGCAGAATTCATTCCTATTCAAAACATTGTGCTTTTAGACCAGAATGACACCACGTTAAAACTTTTAGGGGATAATCATAATGAGAGTCTTAGACCATTCAGACGCGCTGCGGGTACGAAGCTTCGTGGCCAGATCGGCAGCACGAGCCATCTAGTTTTGCTGGTCTTCAGTTCGAGTCTCGAAACTGAGAACTTTTTAAATATATTTTTCTTTTCTTTTTTTCACATTTTTTTTAGATATTTTTATCCTTTATTCCCACACTTACTACGAACTTTTCCAAATCTTATACTACTAAAATAAAATTTTTTGTCAAAATAATTTTATATTTAAGAGAAATTTTAGGAGTCGAGTTCACGCACATGCGCAGAATTCATTCCTATTCAAAACATTGTGCTTTTAGACCAGAATGACACCACGTTAAAACTTTTAGGGGATAATCATAATGAGAGTCTTAGACCATTCAGACGCGCTGCGGGTACGAAGCTTCGTGGCCATATCGGCAGCACGAGCCATCTAGTTTTGCTGGTCTTCAGTTCGAGTCCCGAAACAGAGAACTTTTTAAATATATTTTTCTTTTCTTTTTTTTACATTTTTCTAAGATATTTTTATCCTTTATTCCCACACTTACTACGAACTTTTCCAAATCTTATACTACTAAAATAAAATTTTATGTCAAAATATTTCTATATTCAAGAGAAATTTTAGGAGTCGAGTTCACGCACATGCGCAGAATTCATTCCTATACAAAATATTGTGCTTTTAGACCAGATTGACACCACGTTAAAACTTTTAGTGGATAATCATAATGAGAGTCTTAGACCATTCAGACGCGCTGCGGGTACGAAGCATCGTGGCCATATCGGCAGCACGAGCCATCTAGTTTTGCTGGTCTTCAGTTCGAGTCCCGAAACTGAGAACTTTTTAAATATATTTTTCTTTTCTTTTTTTTACGTTTTTTTTTAGATATTTTTATCCTTTATTCAGACACTTACTACGAACTTTTCCAAATCTTATACTACTAAAATAAAATTTTATGTCAAAATATTTCTATATTCAAGAGAAATTTTAGGAGTCGAGTTCACGCACATGCGCAGAATTCATTCCTATTCAAAACATTGTGCTTTTAGACCAGAATGGCACCACGGTAAAACTTTTAGTGGATAATCATAATGAGAGTCTTAGACCATTCAGACGCGCTGCGGGTACGAAGCTTCGTGGATAGATCGGCAGCACGAGCCATCTAGTTTTGATGGTCTTCAGTTCGAGTCTCAAAACTGAGAACTTTTTAAATATATTTTTCTTTTCTTTTTTTTACGTTTTTTTTAGATATTTTTATCCTTTATTCCCACACTTACTACGAACTTTTCCAAATCTTATACTACTAAAATAAAATTTTATGTCAAAATATTTCTATATTCAAGAGAAATTTTAGGAGTCGACTTCACGCACATGCGCAGAATTCATTCCTATACAAAATATTGTGCTTTTAGACCAGATTGACACCACGTTAAAACTTTTAGTGGATAATCATAATGAGAGTCTTAGACCATTCAGACGCGCTGCGGGTACGAAGCTTCGTGGCCAGATCGGCAGCACGAGCCATCTAGTTTTACTGGTCTTCAGTTCGAGTCTCGAAACTGAGAACTTTTTAAATATATTTTTCTTTTCTTTTTTTTAAATTTTTTTATATATTTTTATCCTTTATTCCCACACTTACTACGAACTTTTCCAAATCTTATACTACTAAAATAAAATTTTATGTCAAAATATTTCTATATTCAAGAGAAATTTTAGGAGTCGAGTTCACGCACATGCGCAGAATTCATTCCTATTCAAAACATTGTGCTTTTAGACCAGAATGACACCACGTTAAAACTTTTAGGGGATAATCATAAAGAGAGTCTTAGACCATTCAGACGCGCTGCGGGTACGAAGCTTCGTGGCCAGATCGGCAGCACGAGCCATCTAGTTTTGCTGGTCTTCAGTTCGAGTCTCGAAACTGAGAACTTTTTAAATATATTTTTCTTTTCTTTTTTTTACGTTTTTTTTAGATATTTTTATCCTTTATTCCCACACTTACTACGAACTTTTCCAAATCTTATACTACTAAAATAAAATTTTATGTCAAAATATTTCTGTATTCAAGAGAAATTTTAGGAGTCGACTTCACGCACATGCGCAGAATTCATTCCTATTCAAAACATTGTGCTTTTAGACCAGAATGACACCACGTTAATACTTTTAGTGGATAATCATAATGAGAGTCTTAGACCATTCAGACGCGCTGCGGGTACGATGCTTCGTGGCCAGACCGGCAGCACGAGCCATATAGTTTTGGTGGTCTTCAGTTCGAGTCTCGAAACTGATAACTTTTTAAATATATTTTTCTTTTCTTTTTTTTACATTTTTTTAAGATATTTTTATCCTTTATTCCCACACTTACTACGAACTTTTCCAAATCTTATACTACTAAAATAAAATTTTATGTCAAAATATTTCTATATTCAAGAGAAATTTTAGGAGTCGAATTCACGCACATGCGCAGAATTCATTCCTATTCAAAACATTGTGCTTTTAGACCAGAATGACACTACGTTAAAACTTTTAGTGGATAATCATAATGAGAGTCTTATACCATTCAGACGCGCTGCGGGTACGATGCTTCGTGGCCAGATCGGCAGAACGAGCCGTCTAGTTTTGCTGGTCTTCAGTTCGAGTCTCGAAACTGAGAACTTTTTAAATATATTTTTCTTTTCTTTTTTTTAAATTTTTTTTTTAGGTATTTTTATCCTTTAATCACGCACATGCGCAGAATTCATTCCTATTCAAAACATTGTGCTTTTAGACCAGATTGACACCACGTTAAAACTTTTAGTAGATAATCATAATGAGAGTCTTAGACCATTCAGACGCGCTGCGGGTACGAAGCTTCGTGGCCAGATCGGCAGCACGAGCCATCTAGTTTTGCTGGTCTTCAGTTCGAGTTTCAAAACTGAGAACTTTTTAAATATATTTTTCTTTTCTTTTTTTCACATTTTTTTTAGATATTTTTATCCTTTATTCCCACACTTACTACGAACTTTTCCAAATCTTATACTACTAAAATAAAATTTTATGTCAAAATAATTTTATATTTAAGAGAAATTTTAGGAGTCGAGTTCACGCACATGCGCAGAATTCATTCCTATTCAAAACATTGTGCTTTTAGACCAGAATGACACCACGTTAAAACTTTTAGGGGATAATCATAATGAGAGTCTTAGACCATTCAGACGCGCTGCGGGTACGAAGCTTCGTGGCCAGATCGGCAGCACGAGCCATCTAGTTTTGCTGGTCTTCAGTTCGAGTTTCAAAACTGAGAACTTTTTAAATATATTTTTCTTTTCTTTTTTTCACATTTTTTTTAGATATTTTTATCCTTTATTCCCACACTTACTACGAACTTTTCCAAATCTTATACTACTAAAATAAAATTTTATGTCAAAATAATTTTATATTTAAGAGAAATTTTAGGAGTCGAGTTCACGCACATGCGCAGAATTCATTCCTATTCAAAACATTGTGCTTTTAGACCAGATTGACACCACGTTAAAACTTTTAGTGGATAATCATAATGAGAGTCTTAGACCATTCAGACGTGCTGAGAGTACGAAGCTTCGTGGCCAGATTGGAACACGAGCCATCTATTTTTGCTGGTCTTCAGTTCGAGTCTCGAAACTGAGAACTTTTTCAATATATTTTTCTTTTCTTTTTTTTTTTTTTTTACATTTTTTTTTATATATTTTTATCCTTTATTCCCACACTTACTACGAACTTTTCCAAATCTTATACTAGTAAAATAAAATTTTATGTCAAAATATTTCTATATTCAAGATAAATGTTAGGAGTCGAGTTCACGCACATGCGCAGAATTCATTCCTATTCAAAACATTGTGCTTTTAGACCAGAATGACACCACGTTAAAACTTTTAGTTTATAATCATAATGAGAGTCTTAGACCATTCAGACGCGCTGCGGGTACGAAGCTTCGTGGCCAGATCGGCAGCACGAGCCATGTAGTTTTGCTGGTCTCCTGTTCGAGTCTCGAAACTGAGAACTTTTTCAATATATTTTTCTTTTTTTTTTACATTTTTTTTAGATATTTTTATTCTTTATTCCCACACTTACTACGAACTTTTCCAAATCTTATACTAGTAAAATAAAATTTTATGTCAAAATATTTCTATATTCAAGATAAATGTTAGGAGTCGAGTTCACGCACATGCGCAGAATTCATTCCTATTCAAAACATTGTGCCTTTAGACCAGAAAAACACCACGTTAAAACTTTTAGTGTATAATCATAATGAGAGTCTTAGACCATTCAGACGTGCTGCGGGTACGAAGCTTCGTGGCCAGATCGGCAGCACGAGCCATCTAGTTTTGCTGGTCTTCAGTTCGAGTCTCGAAACTGAGAACTTTTTAAATATATTTTTCTTTCCTTTTTTTAACATTTTTTTTAGATATTTTTATCCTTTATTCCCACACTTACTACGAACTTTTAAAAACCTTATACTAGTAAAATAAAATTTTATGTCAAAATATTTCTATATTCAAGAGAAATTTTAGGAGTTGAGTTCACGCACATGCGCAGAATTCATTCCTATTCAAACATTGTGCTTTTAGACCAGAATGACTCCACGTTAAAACTTTTAGTGGATAATCATAATGAGAGTCTTAGACAATTCAGACGCGCTGCGAGTAGGAAGCTTCGTGGCCAGATCGGCAGCACGAGAAATCTAGTTTTGCTGGTCTTCAGTTCGAGTCTCGAAACTGAGAACTTTTTCAATATATTTTTCTTTTCTTTTTTTTACGTTTTTTTAGATATTTTTATCCTTTATTCCCACACTTACTACGAACTTTTCCAAATCTTATACTACTAAAATAAAATTTTATGTTAAAATATTTCTATATTCAAGAGAAATTTTAGGAGGTGAGTTCACGCACATGCGCAGAATTCATTCCTATTCAAAACATTGTGCTTTTAGACCAGAATGACACCACGTTAAAACTTTTAGTGGATAATCATAATGAGAGTCTTAGACCATTCAGACGCGCTGGGGGTAAGATGCTCCGTGGCCAGACCGGCAGCACGAGCCATATAGTTTTGCTGGTCTTCAGTTCGAGTCTCGAAACTGAGAACTTTTTCAATATATTTTTATTTTCATTTTTTTTAGATATTTTTATCCTTTATTCCCACACTTACTACGAACTTTTCCAAATCTTATACTACTAAAATAAAATTTTATGTCAAAATATATCTATATTCAAGAGAAATTTTAGGAGTTGAGTTCACGCACATGCGCAGAATTCATTCCTATTCAAAACATTGTGCTTTTAGACGAGAATGACACCACGTTAAAACTTTTAGTGGATAATCATAATGAGAGTCTTAGACCATTCAGACGCGCTGCGGGTACGAAGCTTCGGGGCCAGATCGGAAGCACGAGCCATCTAGTTTTGCTGGTCTTCAGTTCGAGTCTCGAAACTGAGAACTTTTTAAATATATTTTTCTTTTCTTTTTTTTACATTTTTTTTAGATATCTTTATCCTTTAATCCCACACTTACTACGAACGTTTCCAAATCTTATACTACTAAAATAAAATTTTATGTCAAAATATTTCTATATTCAAGAGAAATTTTAGGAGTCGAGTTCACGCACATGCGCAGACTTCATTCCTATTCAAAACATTGTGCTTTTAGACCAGAATGACACCACGTTAAAACTTTTAGTGGATAATCATAATGAGAGTCTTAGACCATTCAGACGCGCTGCGAGTACGAAGCTTCGTGGCCAGATCGGCAGCACAAGCCACCTAGTTTTGCTGGTCTTCAGATCGAGTCTCGAAACTGAGAACTTTTTCAATATATTTTTCTTTTCATTTTTTTTAGATATTTTTATCCTTTATTCCCACACTTACTACGAACTTTTCCAAATTTTATACTACTAAAATAAAATTTTATGTCAAAATATTTCTATGTTCAAGAGAAATTTTAAGAGTCGAGTTCACGCACATGCGCAGAATTCATTCCTATTCAAAACATTGTGATTTTAGACCAGAATGACACCACGTTAAAACTTTTAGTGGATAATCATAATGAGAGTCTTAGACCATTCAGACGTGCTGCGGGTACGAAGCTTCGTGGCCAAATCGGCAGCACGAGTTATCTATTTTTGCTGGTCTTCAGTTCGAGTCTCGAAACTAAGAACTTTTTCAATATATTTTTCTTTCCTTTTTTTAACATTTTTTTTAGATATTTTTATCCTTTATTCCCACACTTACTACGAACTTTTAAAAACCTTATACTAGTAAAATAAAATTTTATGTCAAAATATTTCTATATTCAAGGGAAATTTTAGGAGTTGAGTTCACGCACATGCGCAGAATTCATTCCTATTCAAACATTGTGCTTTTAGACCAGAATGACACCACGTTAAAACTTTTAGTGGATAATCATAATGAGAGTCTTAGACCATTCAGACGCTCTGCGGGTTCGAAGCTTCGGGGCCAGATCGGAAGCACGAGCCATCTAGTTTTGCTGGTCTTCAGTTCGAGTCCCGAAACTGAGAACTTTTTAAATATATTTTTCTTTTCTTTTTTTTACATTTTTTTTAGATATCTTTATCCTTTAATCCCACACTTACTACGAACTTTCCCAAATCTTATACTAGTAAAATAAAATTTTATGTCAAAATATTTCTATATTCAAGAGAAATTTTAGGAGTCGAGTTCATGCTCATGCGCAGAATTCATTCCTATTCAAAACATTGTGCTTTTAGACCAGAATGACACCACGTTAAAACTTTTAGTGGATAATCATAATGAGAGTCTTAGACCATTGAGACGCGCTGCGGGTAAGATGCTTCGTGGCCAGACCGGCAGCACGAGCCATATAGTTTTGCTGGTCCTCAGTTCGAGTCTCGAAACTGAGAACTTTTTCAATATATTTTTCTTTCCTTTTTTTAACATTTTTTTTAGATATTTTTATCCTTTATTCCCACACTTACTACGAACTTTTAAAAACCTTATACTAGTAAAATAAAATTTTATGTCAAAATATTTCTATATTCAAGGGAAATTTTAGGAGTTGAGTTCACGCATATGCGCAGAATTCATTCCTATTCAAACATTGTGCTTTTAGACCAGAATGACACCACGTTAAAACTTTTAGTGGATAATCATAATGAGAGTCTTAGATAATTCAGACCAACTGCGAGTACGGAGCTTCGTGGCCAGATCTGCAGCACGAGCCATCTAGTTTTGCTGGTCTTCAGTTCGAGTCTCGAAACTTAGAACTTTTTAAATATATTTTTCTTTTCTTTTTTTTACATTTTTTTAGATATCTTTATCCTTTAATCCCACACTTACTACGAACTTTTCCAAATCTTATACTACTAAAATAAAATTTTATGTCAAAATATTTCTATATTCAAGAGAAATTTTAGAAGTCGAGTTCACGCACATGCGCAGAATTCATTCCTATTCAAAACATTGTGCTTTTAGACCAGAATGACACCACGTTAAAACTTTTAGTGGATAATCATAATGAGAGTCTTAGACCATTCAGACGCGCTGCGGGTACGAAGCTTCGTGGCCAGATCGGCAGCACGAGCCATCTAGTTTTGCTGGTCTTCAGTTCGAGTCTCGAAACTGAGAACTTTTTAAATATATTTTTCTTTTTTTTTTTTTTACATATTTTTTAGATATTTTTATCCTTTATTCCCACACTTACTACAAAATTTCCAAATCTTATACTACTAAAATAAAATTTTATGTCAAAATATTTCTATATTCAAGAGAAATTTTAGGAGTCGAGTTCACGCACATGCGCAGACTTCATTCCTATTCAAAACATTGTGCTTTTAGACCAGAATGACACCACGTTAAAACTTTTAGTGGATAATCATAATGAGAGTCTTAGACCATTCAGACGCGCTGCGAGTACGAAGCTTCGTGGCCAGATCGGCAGCACACGCCACCTAGTTTTGCTGGTCTTCAGTTCGAGTCTCGAAACTGAGAACTTTTTCAATATATTTTTCTTTTCATTTTTTTTAGATATTTTTATCCTTTATTCCCACACTTACTACGAACTTTTCCAAATCTTATACTACTAAAATAAAATTTTATGTCAAAATATTTCTATATTCAAGAGAAATTTTAAGAGTCGAGTTCACGCACATGCGCAGACTTCATTCCTATTCAAAACATTGTGCTTTTAGACCAGAATGACACCACGTTAAAACTTTTAGTGGATAATCATAATGAGAGTCTTAGACCATTCAGACGCGCTGCGGGTTCGAAGCTTCGGGGCCAGATCGGAAGCACGAGCCATCTAGTTTTGCTGGTCTTCAGTTCGAGTCCCGAAACTGAGAACTTTTTAAATATATTTTTCTTTTCTTTTTTTTTACATTTTTTTTAGATATCTTTATCCTTTAATCCCACACTTACTACGAACTTTCCCAAATCTTATACTAGTAAAATAAAATTTTATGTCAAAATATTTCTATATTCAAGAGAAATTTTAGGAGTCGAGTTCATGCTCATGCGCAGAATTCATTCCTATTCAAAACATTGTGCTTTTAGACCAGAATGACACCACGTTAAAACTTTTAGTGGATAATCATAATGAGAGTCTTAGACCATTCAGACGCGCTGCGGGTACGAAGCTTCGTGGCCAGATCGAAAGCACGAGCCATCTAGTTTTGTTGGTCTTCAGTTCGAGTCTCGAAACTTAGAACTTTTTAAATATATTTTTCTTTTCTTTTTTTTACATTTTTTTAGATATCTTTATCCTTTAATCCCACACTTACTACGAACTTTTCCAAATCTTATACTACTAAAATAAAATTTTATGTCAAAATATTTCTATATTCAAGAGAAATTTTAGGAGTTGAGTTCACGCATATGCGCAGAATTCATTCCTATTCAAACATTGTGCTTTTAGACCAGAATGACACCACGTTAAAACTTTTAGTGGATAATCATAATGAGAGTCTTAGATAATTCAGACCAACTGCGAGTACGGAGCTTCGTGGCCAGATCTGCAGCACGAGCCATCTAGTTTTGCTGGTCTTCAGTTCGAGTCTCGAAACTTAGAACTTTTTAAATATATTTTTCTTTTCTTTTTTTTACATTTTTTTAGATATCTTTATCCTTTAATCCCACACTTACTACGAACTTTTCCAAATCTTATACTACTAAAATAAAATTTTATGTCAAAATATTTCTATATTCAAGAGAAATTTTAGGAGTCGAGTTCATGCACATGCGCAGAATTCATTCCTATTCAAAACATTGTGCTTTTAGACCAGAATGACACCACGTTAAAACTTTTAGTGGATAATCATAATGAGAGTCTTAGACCATTCAGACGCGCTGCGGGTACGAAGCTTCGTGGCCAGATCGGCAGCACGAGCCATCTAGTTTTGCTGGACTTCAGTTCGAGTCTCGAAACTGAGAACTTTTTAAATATATTTTTCTTTCCTTTTTTTAACATTTTTTTTAGATATTTTTATCCTTTATTCCCACACTTACTACGAACTTTTAAAAACCTTATACTAGTAAAATAAAATTTTATGTCAAAATATTTCTATATTCAAGGGAAATTTTAGGAGTTGAGTTCACGCACATGCGCAGAATTCATTCCTATTCAAACATTGTGCTTTTAGACCAGAATGACACCACGTTAAAACTTTTAGTGGATAATCATAATGAGAGTCTTAGACCATTCAGACGCGCTGCGAGTACGAAGCTTCGTGGCCAGATCGGCAGCACACGCCACCTAGTTTTGCTGGTCTTCAGTTCGAGTCTCGAAACTGAGAACTTTTTCAATATATTTTTCTTTTCATTTTTTTTAGATATTTTTATCCTTTATTCCCACACTTACTACGAACTTTTCCAAATCTTATACTACTAAAATAAAATTTTATGTCAAAATATTTCTATATTCAAGAGAAATTTTAAGAGTCGAGTTCACGCACATGCGCAGACTTCATTCCTATTCAAAACATTGTGCTTTTAGACCAGAATGACACCACGTTAAAACTTTTAGTGGATAATCATAATGAGAGTCTTAGACCATTCAGACGCGCTGCGAGTACGAAGCTTCGTGGCCAGATCGGCAGCACAAGCCACCTAGTTTTGCTGGTCTTCAGTTCGAGTCTCGAAACTGAGAACTTTTTCAATATATTTTTCTTTTCATTTTTTTTAGATATTTTTATCCTTTATTCCCACACTTACTACGAACTTTTCCAAATCTTATACTACTAAAATAAAATTTTATGTCAAAATATTTCTATATTCAAGGGAAATTTTAGGAGTTGAGTTCACGCACATGCGCAGAATTCATTCCTATTCAAACATTGTGCTTTTAGACCAGAATGACACCACGTTAAAACTTTTAGTGGATAATCATAATGAGAGTCTTAGACCATTCAGACGCGCTGCGGGTTCGAAGCTTCGGGGCCAGATCGGAAGCACGAGCCATCTAGTTTTGCTGGTCTTCAGTTCGAGTCCCGAAACTGAGAACTTTTTAAATATATTTTTCTTTTCTTTTTTTTACATTTTTTTTAGATATCTTTATCCTTTAATCCCACACTTACTACGAACTTTCCCAAATCTTATACTAGTAAAATAAAATTTTATGTCAAAATATTTCTATATTCAAGAGAAATTTTAGGAGTCGAGTTCATGCTCATGCGCAGAATTCATTCCTATTCAAAACATTGTGCTTTTAGACCAGAATGACACGACGTTAAAACTTTTAGTGGATAATCATAATGAGAGTCTCAGACCATTCAGACGCGCTGCGGGTACCAAGCTTCGTGGCCAGATCGGCAGCACGAGCCATCTAGTTTTGTTGGTCTTCAGTTCGAGTCTCGAAACTTAGAACTTTTTAAATATATTTTTCTTTTCTTTTTTTTACATTTTTTTAGATATCTTTATCCTTTAATCCCACACTTACTACGAACTTTTCCAAATCTTATACTACTAAAATAAAATTTTATGTCAAAATATTTCTATATTGAAGAGAAATTTTAGGAGTTGAGTTCACGCACATGCGCAGAATTCATTCCTATTCAAAACATTGTGCTTTTAGACCAGAATGACACCACGTTAAAACTTTTAGTGGATAATCATAATGAGAGTCTTAGACCATTCAGACGCGCTGCGGGTAAGATGCTTCGTGGCCAGACCGGCAGCACGAGCCATATAGTTTTGCTGGTCCTCAGTTCGAGTCTCGAAACTGAGAACTTTTTCAATATATTTTTCTTTCCTTTTTTTTAACATTTTTTTTAGATATTTTTATCCTTTATTCCCACACTTACTACGAACTTTTAAAAACCTTATACTAGTAAAATAAAATTTTATGTCAAAATATTTCTATATTCAAGGGAAATTTTAGGAGTTGAGTTCACGCATATGCGCAGAATTCATTCCTATTCAAACATTGTGCTTTTAGACCAGAATGACACCACGTTAAAACTTTTAGTGGATAATCATAATGAGAGTCTTAGATAATTCAGACCAACTGCGAGTACGGAGCTTCGTGGCCAGATCTGCAGCACGAGCCATCTAGTTTTGCTGGTGTTCAGTTCGAGTCTCGAAACTTAGAACTTTTTAAATATATTTTTCTTTTCTTTTTTTTACATTTTTTTAGATATCTTTATCCTTTAATCCCACACTTACTACGAACTTTTCCAAATCTTATACTACTAAAATAAAATTTTATGTCAAAATATTTCTATATTCAAGAGAAATTTTAGAAGTCGAGTTCACGCACATGCGCAGAATTCATTCCTATTCAAAACATTGTGCTTTTAGACCAGAATGACACCACGTTAAAACTTTTAGTGGATAATCATAATGAGAGTCTTAGACCATTCAGACGCGCTGCGGGTACGAAGCTTCGTGGCCAGATCGGCAGCACGAGCCATCTAGTTTTGCTGGTCTTCAGTTCGAGTCTCGAAACTGAGAACTTTTTAAATATATTTTTCTTTTTTTTTTTTACATATTTTTTAGATATTTTTATCCTTTATTCCCACACTTACTACGAAATTTCCAAATCTTATACTACTAAAATAAAATTTTATGTCAAAATATTTCTATATTCAAGAGAAATTTTAGGAGTCGAGTTCACGCACATGCGCAGACTTCATTCCTATTCAAAACATTGTGCTTTTAGACCAGAATGACACCACGTTAAAACTTTTAGTGGATAATCATAATGAGAGTCTTAGACCATTCAGACGCGCTGCGAGTACGAAGCTTCGTGGCCAGATCGGCAGCACACGCCACCTAGTTTTGCTGGTCTTCAGTTCGAGTCTCGAAACTAAGAACTTTTTCAATATATTTTTCTTTTCATTTTTTTTAGATATTTTTATCCTTTATTCCCACACTTACTACGAACTTTTCCAAATCTTATACTACTAAAATAAGATTTTATGTCAAAATATTTCTAAATTCAAGAGAAATTTTAGGAGTCGAGTTCACGCACATGCGCAGAATTCATTCCTATTCAAAACATTGTGCTTTTAGACCAGAATGACACCACGTTAAAACTTTAGTGGATAATCATAATGAGAGTCTTAGACCATTCAGACGCGCTGCGGGTACGAAGCTTCGTGGCCAGATCGGCAGCACTAGCCATCTAGTTTTGCTGGTCTTCAGTTCGAGTCTCGAAAATGAGAACTTTTTAAATATATTTTTCTTTTCTTTTTTTTACATTTTTTTTTATATTATTTATCCTTTATTCCCACACTTACTACGAACTTTTCCAAATCTTATACTACTAAAATAAAATTTTATGTCAAAATATTTCTATATTCAAGAGAAATTTTAGGAGTCGAGTTCACGCACATGCGCAGAATTCATTACTATTCAAAACATTGTGCTTTTAGACCAGAATGACACCACGTTAAAACTTTAGTGGATAATCATAATGAGAGTCTTAGACCATTCAGACGCGCTGCGGGTACGAAGCTTCGTGGCCAGATCGGCAGCACTAGCCATCTAGTTTTGCTGGTCTTCAGTTCGAGTCTCGAAAATGAGAACTTTTTTAAATATATTTTTCTTTTCTTTTTTTTACATTTTTTTTATATTTTTATCCTTTATTCCCACACTTACTACGAACTTTTCGAAATCTTATACTACTAAAATAAAATTTTATGTCAAAATATTTCTATATTCAAGAGAAATTTTAGGAGTCGAGTTCACGCACATGCGCAGAATTCATTCCTATTCAAAACATTGTGCTTTTAGACCAGAATGACACAACGTTAAAACTTTTAGTGGATAATCATAATGAGAGTCTTAGATAATTCAGACGCGCTGAGAGTACGAAGCTTCGTGGCCAGATCGGCAGCACGAGCCATCTAGTTTTGCTGGTCTTCAGGTCGAGTCTCGAAACTGAGAACTTTTTAAAAATATTTTTCTTTTCTTTTTTTTACATTTTTTTAGATATTTTTATCCTTTATTCCCACACTTACTACGAACTTTTCCAAATCTTATACCACTAAAATAAGATTTTATGTCAAAATATTTCTATATTCAAGAGAAATTTTAGGAGTCGAGTTCACGCACATGCGCAGAATTCATTCCTATTCAAAACATTGTGCTTTTAGACCAGAATGACACCACGTTAAAACTTTAGTGGATAATCATAATGAGAGTCTTAGACCATTCAGACGCGCTGCGGGTACGAAGCTTCGTGGCCAGATCGGCAGCACGAGCCATCTAGTTTTGCTGGTCTTCAGTTCGAGTCTCGAAAATGAGAACTTTTTAAATATATTTTTCTTTTCTTTTTTTTACATTTTTTTTAGATATTTTTATCCTTTATTCCCACACTTACTACGAACCTTTCCAAATCTTATACTAGTAAAATAAAATTTTATGTCAAAATATTTCTATATTCAAGATAAATATTAGAAGTCGAGTTCACGCACATGCGCAGAATTCATTCCTATTCAAAAAATTGTGCTTTTAGACCAGAATGATACCACGTTAAAAGTTTTAGTGGATAATCATAATGTGAGTCTTAGACCATTCAGACGCGGTGCGGGTACGACGCTTCGTGGCCAGATCGGCAGCGCGAGCCATCTAGATTTGCTGGTCTTCAGTTCCAGTCTCGAAACTGAGAACTTTTTGAATATATTTTTCTTTTCTTTTTTTTTACAATTTTTTTATATATTTTTATCCTTTAATCCCACACTTACTACGAACTTTTCGAAATCTTATACTACTAAAATAAAATTTTATGTCAAAATATTTCTATATTCAAGAGAAATTTTAAGAGTCGAGTTCACGCACATGCGCAGAATTCATTCCCATTCAAAACATTGTGCTTTTAGACCAGAATGACACCACGTTAAAACTTTTAATGGATAATCATAATGAGAGTCTTAGACCATTCAGACGCGCTGCGGGTACGAAGCTTCGTGGCCAGATCGGCAGCACGAGCCATCTAGTTTTGCTGGTCTTCAGTTCGAGTCTCGAAACTGAGAACTTTTTAAATATATTTTTCTTTTCTTTTTTTTACATTTTTTTAGATATTTTTATCCATTATTCCCACACTTACTACGAACTTTTCCAAATCTTATACCACTAAAATAAGATTTTATGTCAAAATATTTCTATATTCAAGAGAAATTTTAGGAGTCGAGTTCACGCACATGCGCAGAATTCATTCCTATTCAAAACATTGTGCTTTTAGACCAGAATGACACCACGTTAAAACTTTAGTGGATAATCATAATGAGAGTCTTAGACCATTCAGACGCGCTGCGGGTACGAAGCTTCGTGGCCAGATCGGCAGCACGAGCCATCTAGTTTTGCTGGTCTTCAGTTCGAGTCTCGAAAATGAGAACTTTTTAAATATATTTTTCTTTTCTTTTTTTTACATTTTTTTTAGATATTTTTATCCTTTATTCCCACACTTACTACGAACTTTTCCAAATCTTATACTAGTAAAATAAAATTTTATGTCAAAATATTTCTATATTCAAGAGAAATTTTAGGAGTCGAGTTCATGCACATGCGCATAATTCAGTCCTATTAAAAACATTGGGCTTTTAGACCAGAATGGCACCACGTTAAAAATTTTAGTGGATAAACATAATGAGAGTCTTAGACAATTCAGACGCGCTGCGGGTACGAAGCGTCGTGGCCAGATCGGCAGCACGAGCCATCTAGTTTTGCTGGTCTTCAGTTCGAGTCTCGAAACTGAGAACTTTTTGAATATATTTTTCTTTTCTTTTTTTTTACAATTTTTTTATATATTTTTATCCTTTAATCCCACACTTACTACGAACTTTTCGAAATCTTATACTACTAAAATAAAATTTTATGTCAAAATATTTCTATATTCAAGAGAAATTTTAAGAGTCGAGTTCACGCACATGCGCAGAATTCATTCCCATTCAAAACATTGTGCTTTTAGACCAGAATGACACCACGTTAAAACTTTTAGTGGATAATCATAATGAGAGTCTTAGACCATTCAGACGCGCTGCGAGTACGAAGCTTCGTGGCCAGATCGGCAGCACACGCCACCTAGTTTTGCTGGTCTTCAGTTCGAGTCTCGAAACTAAGAACTTTTTCAATATATTTTTCTTTTCATTTTTTTTAGATATTTTTATCCTTTATTCCCACACTTACTACGAACTTTTCCAAATCTTATACTACTAAAATAAGATTTTATGTCAAAATATTTCTAAATTCAAGAGAAATTTTAGGAGTCGAGTTCACGCACATGCGCAGAATTCATTCCTATTCAAAACATTGTGCTTTTAGACCAGAATGACACCACGTTAAAACTTTAGTGGATAATCATAATGAGAGTCTTAGACCATTCAGACGCGCTGCGGGTACGAAGCTTCGTGGCCAGATCGGCAGCACTAGCCATCTAGTTTTGCTGGTCTTCAGTTCGAGTCTCGAAAATGAGAACTTTTTTAAATATATTTTTCTTTTCTTTTTTTTACATTTTTTTTATATTTTTATCCTTTATTCCCACACTTACTACGAACTTTTCGAAATCTTATACTACTAAAATAAAATTTTATGTCAAAATATTTCTATATTCAAGAGAAATTTTAGGAGTCGAGTTCACGCACATGCGCAGAATTCATTCCTATTCAAAACATTGTGCTTTTAGACCAGAATGACACAACGTTAAAACTTTTAGTGGATAATCATAATGAGATTCTTAGATAATTCAGACGCGCTGAGAGTACGAAGCTTCGTGGCCAGATCGGCAGCACGAGCCATCTAGTTTTGCTGGTCTTCAGGTCGAGTCTCGAAACTGAGAACTTTTTAAAAATATTTTTCTTTTCTTTTTTTTACATTTTTTTAGATATTTTTATCCTTTATTCCCACACTTACTACGAACTTTTCCAAATCTTATACCACTAAAATAAGATTTTATGTCAAAATATTTCTATATTCAAGAGAAATTTTAGGAGTCGAGTTCACGCACATGCGCAGAATTCATTCCTATTCAAAACATTGTGCTTTTAGACCAGAATGACACCACGTTAAAACTTTAGTGGATAATCATAATGAGAGTCTTAGACCATTCAGACGCGCTGCGGGTACGAAGCTTCGTGGCCAGATCGGCAGCACGAGCCATCTAGTTTTGCTGGTCTTCAGTTCGAGTCTCGAAAATGAGAACTTTTTAAATATATTTTTCTTTTCTTTTTTTTACATTTTTTTTAGATATTTTTATCCTTTATTCCCACACTTACTACGAACCTTTCCAAATCTTATACTAGTAAAATAAAATTTTATGTCAAAATATTTCTATATTCAAGATAAATATTAGAAGTCGAGTTCACGCACATGCGCAGAATTCATTCCTATTCAAAAAATTGTGCTTTTAGACCAGAATGATACCACGTTAAAAGTTTTAGTGGATAATCATAATGTGAGTCTTAGACCATTCAGACGCGGTGCGGGTACGACGCTTCGTGGCCAGATCGGCAGCGCGAGCCATCTAGATTTGCTGGTCTTCAGTTCCAGTCTCGAAACTGAGAACTTTTTGAATATATTTTTCTTTTCTTTTTTTTTACAATTTTTTTATATATTTTTATCCTTTAATCCCACACTTACTACGAACTTTTCGAAATCTTATACTACTAAAATAAAATTTTATGTCAAAATATTTCTATATTCAAGAGAAATTTTAAGAGTCGAGTTCACGCACATGCGCAGAATTCATTCCCATTCAAAACATTGTGCTTTTAGACCAGAATGACACCACGTTAAAACTTTTAATGGATAATCATAATGAGAGTCTTAGACCATTCAGACGCGCTGCGGGTACGAAGCTTCGTGGCCAGATCGGCAGCACGAGCCATCTAGTTTTGCTGGTCTTCAGTTCGAGTCTCGAAACTGAGAACTTTTTAAATATATTTTTCTTTTCTTTTTTTTACATTTTTTTAGATATTTTTATCCATTATTCCCACACTTACTACGAACTTTTCCAAATCTTATACCACTAAAATAAGATTTTATGTCAAAATATTTCTATATTCAAGAGAAATTTTAGGAGTCGAGTTCACGCACATGCGCAGAATTCATTCCTATTCAAAACATTGTGCTTTTAGACCAGAATGACACCACGTTAAAACTTTAGTGGATAATCATAATGAGAGTCTTAGACCATTCAGACGCGCTGCGGGTACGAAGCTTCGTGGCCAGATCGGCAGCACGAGCCATCTAGTTTTGCTGGTCTTCAGTTCGAGTCTCGAAAATGAGAACTTTTTAAATATATTTTTCTTTTCTTTTTTTTACATTTTTTTTAGATATTTTTATCCTTTATTCCCACACTTACTACGAACTTTTCCAAATCTTATACTAGTAAAATAAAATTTTATGTCAAAATATTTCTATATTCAAGAGAAATTTTAGGAGTCGAGTTCATGCACATGCGCATAATTCAGTCCTATTAAAAACATTGGGCTTTTAGACCAGAATGGCACCACGTTAAAAATTTTAGTGGATAAACATAATGAGAGTCTTAGACAATTCAGACGCGCTGCGGGTACGAAGCGTCGTGGCCAGATCGGCAGCACGAGCCATCTAGTTTTGCTGGTCTTCAGTTCGAGTCTCGAAACTGAGAACTTTTTGAATATATTTTTCTTTTCTTTTTTTTTACAATTTTTTTATATATTTTTATCCTTTAATCCCACACTTACTACGAACTTTTCGAAATCTTATACTACTAAAATAAAATTTTATGTCAAAATATTTCTATATTCAAGAGAAATTTTAAGAGTCGAGTTCACGCACATGCGCAGAATTCATTCCCATTCAAAACATTGTGCTTTTAGACCAGAATGACACCACGTTAAAACTTTTAGTGGATAATCATAATGAGAGTCTTAGACCATTCAGACGCGCTGCGGGTACGAAGCTTCGTGGCCAGATCGGCAGCACGAGCCATCTAGTTTTGCTGGTCTTCAGTTCGAGTCTCGAAACTGAGAATTTTTTAAATATATTTTTCTTTTCTTTTTTTTACATTTTTCTTAGATATTTTTATCCTTTATTCCCACACTTACTACGAACTTTTCCAAATCTTATACTACTAAAATAAAATTTTATGTCAAAATATTTCTATATTCAAGATAAATATTAGAAGTCGAGTTCACGCACATGCGCAGAATTCATTCCTATTCAAAAAATTGTGCTTTTAGACCAGAATGATACTACGTTAAAACTTTTAGTGGATAATCATAATGTGAGTCTTAGACCATTCAGACGCGGTGCGGGTACGACGCTTCGTGGCCAGATCGGCAGCGCGAGCAATCTAGATTTGCTGGTCTTCAGTTCGAGTCTCGAAACTGAGAACTTTTTAAATATATTTTTCTTTTCTTTTTTTTACATTTTTTTAGATATTTTTATCCATTATTCCCACACTTACTAAAAATTTTCCAAATCTTATACTACTAAAATAAAATTTTATGTCAAAATATTTCTATATTCAAGAGACATTTTGGGAGTCGAGTTCACGCACATGCGCAGAATTCATTCCTATTCAAAACATTGTGCTTTTAGACCAGAATGACACCACGTTAAAACTTTAAGTGGATAATCATAATGAGAGTCTTAGACAATTCAGACGCGCTGCGAGTACGAAGCTTCGTGGCCAGATCGGCAGCACAAGCCACCTAGTTTTGCTGGTCTTCAGTTCGAGTCTCGAAACTGAGAACTTTTTCAATATATTTTTCTTTTCATTTTTTTTAGATATTTTTATCCTTTATTCCCACACTTACTACGAACTTTTCCAAATCTGATACTACTAAAATAAAATTTTATGTCAAAATATTTCTATATTCAAGAGAAATTTTAGGAGTCGAGTTCATGCACATGCGCAGAATTCATTCCTATTCAAAACATTGTGCTTTTAGACCAGAATGACACCACGTTAAAACTTTTAGTGGATAATCATAATGAGAGTCTTAGACCATTCAGACGCGCTGCGGGTACGAAGCTTCGTGGCCAGATCGGCAGCACGAGCCATCTAGTTTTGCTGGTCTTCAGTTCGAGTCTCGAAACTTAGAACTTTTTAAATATATTTTTCTTTTCTTTTTTTTACATTTTTTTAGATATCTTTATCCTTTAATCCCACACTTACTACGAACTTTTCCAAATCTTATACTACTAAAATAAAATTTTATGTCAAAATATTTCTATATTCAAGAGAAATTTTAGAAGTCGAGTTCGCGCACATGCGCAGAATTCATTCCTATTCAAAACATTGTGCTTTTAGACCAGAATGACACCACGTTAAATTTTTTAGTGGATAATCATTATGAGAGTCTTAGACCATTCAGACGCGCTGCGGGTACGAAGCTTCGTGGCCAGATCGGCAGCACGAGCCATCTAGTTTTGCTGGTCTTCAGTTCGAGTCTCGAAACTGAGAACTTTTTAAATATATTTTTCTTTTCTTTTTTTTACATTTTTCTTAGATATTTTTATCCTTTATTCCCACACTTACTACGAACTTTTCCAAATCTTATACTACTAAAATAAAATTTTATGTCAAAATATTTCTATATTCAAGAGAAATTTTAGAAGTCGAGTTCGCGCACATGCGCAGAATTCATTCCTATTCAAAACATTGTGCTTTTAGACCAGAATGACACCACGTTAAATTTTTTAGTGGATAATCATTATGAGAGTCTTAGACCATTCAGACGCGCTGCGGGTACGAAGCTTCGTGGCCAGATCGGCAGCACGAGCCATCTAGTTTTGCTGGTCTTCAGTTCGAGTCTCGAAACTGAGAACTTTTTAAATATATTTTTCTTTTCTTTTTTTTACATTTTTCTTAGATATTTTTATCCTTTATTCCCACACTTACTACGAACTTTTCCAAATCTTATACTACTAAAATAAAATTTTATGTCAAAACATTTCTATATTCAAGAGAAATTTTAGGAGTCGAGTTCACGCACATACGCAGAATTCATTCCTATTCAAAACATTGTGCTTTTAGACCAGAATGACACCACGTTAAAACTTTTAGTGGATAATCATAATGAGAGTCTTAGACCATTCAGACACGCTGCTGGTACGAAGCTTCGTTTCTAGATCGGCAGCACGAGCCATCTAGTTTTGCTGGTCTTCAGTTCGAGTCTCGAAACTGAGAACTTTTTGAATATATTTTTCTTTTCTTTTTTTTAAAATTTTTTTATATATTTTTATCCTTTAATCCCACACTTACTATGAACTTTTCCAAATCTTATACTACTAAAATAAAATTTTATGTCAAAATATTTTTATATTCAAGAGAAATTTTAAGAGTCGAGTTCACGCACATGCGCAGAATTCATTCCTATTCAAAACATTGTGCTTTTAGACCAGAATGACACCACGTTAAAACTTTTAGTGGATAATCATAATAAGAGTCTTAGACCATTCAGACGCGCTGCGGGTACGAAGCTTCGTGGCCAGATCGGCAGCACGAGCCATCTAGTTTTGCTGGTCTTCAGTTCGAGTCTCGAAACTGAGAACTTTTTAAATATATTTTTCTTTTCTTTTTTTACATTTTTTTTAGATATTTTTATCCTTTATTCCCACACTTACTACGAACTTTTCCAAATCTTATACTAGTAAAATAAAATTTTATGTCAAAATATTTCTATATTCAAGAGAAATTTTAGGAGTCGAGTTCATGCACATGCGCATAATTCAGTCCTATTCAAAACATTGTGCTTTTAGACCAGAATCACACCACGTTAAAACTTTTAGTGGATAAACATAATGAGAGTCTTAGACCATTCAGACGCGCAGCGGGTACGAAGCTTCGTGGCCAGATCGGCAGCACGAGCCATCTAGTTTTGCTGGTCTTCAGTTCGAGTCTCGAAACTGAGAACTTTTTGAATATATTTTTCTTTTCTTTTTTTTTTACAATTTTTTTATATATTTTTATCCTTTAATCCCACACTTACTACGAACGTTTCGAAATCTTATACTACTAAAATAAAATTTTATGTCAAAATATTTCTATATTCAAGAGAAATATTAGAAGTCGAGTTCACGCACATGCGCAGAATTCATTCCTATTCAAAACATTGGGCTTTTAGACCAGAATGACACCACGTTAAAACTTTTAATGGATAATCATAATGAGAGTCTTAGACCATTCAGACGCGCTGCGGGTACGAAGCTTCGTGGCCAGATCGGCAGCACGAGCCATCTAGTTTTGCTGGTCTTCAGTTCGAGTCTCGAAACTGAGAACTTTTTGAATATATTTTTCTTTTCTTTTTTTTTTAAATTTTTTTATATATTTTTATCCTTTAATCCCACACTTACTACGAACTTTTCGAAATCTTATACTACTAAAATAAAATTTTATGTCAAAATATTTCTATATTCAAGAGAAATTTTAAGAGTCGAGTTCACGCACATGCGCAGAATTCATTCCCATTCAAAACATTGTGCTTTTAGACCAGAATGACACCACGTTAAAACTTTTAGTGGATAATCATAATGAGAGTCTTAGACCATTCAGACGCGCTGCGGGTACGAAGCTTCGTGGCCAGATCGGCAGCACGAGCCATCTAGTTTTGCTGGTCTTCAGTTCGAGTCTCGAAACTGAGAATTTTTTAAATATATTTTTCTTTTCTTTTTTTTACATTTTTCTTAGATATTTTTATCCTTTATTCCCACACTTACTACGAACTTTTCCAAATCTTATACTACTAAAATAAAATTTTATGTCAAAATATTTCTATATTCAAGATAAATATTAGAAGTCGAGTTCACGCACATGCGCAGAATTCATTCCTATTCAAAAAATTGTGCTTTTAGACCAGAATGATACCACGTTAAAAGTTTTAGTGGATAATCATAATGTGAGTCTTAGACCATTCAGACGCGGTGCGGGTACGACGCTTCGTGGCCAGATCGGCAGCGCGAGCCATCTAGATTTGCTGGTCTTCAGTTCCAGTCTCGAAACTGAGAACTTTTTGAATATATTTTTCTTTTCTTTTTTTTTACAATTTTTTTATATATTTTTATCCTTTAATCCCACACTTACTACGAACTTTTCGAAATCTTATACTACTAAAATAAAATTTTATGTCAAAATATTTCTATATTCAAGAGAAATTTTAAGAGTCGCGTTCACGCACATGCGCAGAATTCATTCCCATTCAAAACATTGTGCTTTTAGACCAGAATGACACCACGTTAAAACTTTTAGTGGATAATCATAATGAGAGTCTTAGACCATTCAGACGCGCTGCGGGTACGAAGCTTCGTGGCCAGATCGGCAGCACGAGCCATCTAGTTTTGCTGGTCTTCAGTTCGAGTCTCGAAACTGAGAATTTTTTAAATATATTTTTCTTTTCTTTTTTTTACATTTTTCTTAGATATTTTTATCCTTTATTCCCACACTTACTACGAACTTTTCCAAATCTTATACTACTAAAATAAAATTTTATGTCAAAATATTTCTATATTCAAGATAAATATTAGAAGTCGAGTTCACGCACATGCGCAGAATTCATTCCTATTCAAAAAATTGTGCTTTTAGACCAGAATGATACCACGTTAAAAGTTTTAGTGGATAATCATAATGTGAGTCTTAGACCATTCAGACGCGGTGCGGGTACGACGCTTCGTGGCCAGATCGGCAGCGCGAGCCATCTAGATTTGCTGGTCTTCAGTTCCAGTCTCGAAACTGAGAACTTTTTGAATATATTTTTCTTTTCTTTTTTTTTACAATTTTTTTATATATTTTTATCCTTTAATCCCACACTTACTACGAACTTTTCGAAATCTTATACTACTAAAATAAAATTTTATGTCAAAATATTTCTATATTCAAGAGAAATTTTAAGAGTCGAGTTCACGCACATGCGCAGAATTCATTCCCATTCAAAACATTGTGCTTTTAGACCAGAATGATACCACGTTAAAACTTTTAGTGCATAATCATAATGTGAGTCTTAGACCATTCAGACGCGCTGCGGGTACGAAGCTTCGTGGCCAGATCGGCAGCACGAGCCATCTAGTTTTGCTGGTCTTCAGTTCGAGTCTCGAAACTGAGAACTTTTTGAATATATTTTTCTTTTCTTTTTTTTTTACAATTTTTTTATATATTTTTATCCTTTAATCCCACACTTACTACGAACTTTTCCAAATCTTATACTAGTAAAATAAAATTTTATGTCAAAATATTTCTATATTCAAGAGAAATTTTAGGAGTCGAGTTCATGCACATGCGCATAATTCAGTCCTATTAAAAACATTGGGCTTTTAGACCAGAATGGCACCACGTTAAAAATTTTAGTGGATAAACATAATGAGAGTCTTAGACCATTCAGACGCGCTGCGGGTACGAAGCGTCGTGGCCAGATCGGCAGCACGAGCCATCTAGTTTTGCTGGTCTTCAGTTCGAGTCTCGAAACTGAGAACTTTTTGAATATATTTTTCTTTTCTTTTTTTTTACAATTTTTTTATATATTTTTATCCTTTAATCCCACACTTACTACGAACTTTTCGAAATCTTATACTACTAAAATAAAATTTTATGTCAAAATATTTCTATATTCAAGAGAAATTTTAAGAGTCGAGTTCACGCACATGCGCAGAATTCATTCCCATTCAAAACATTGTGCTTTTAGACCAGAATGACACCACGTTAAAACTTTTAGTGGATAATCATAATGAGAGTCTTAGACCATTCAGACGCGCTGCGGGTACGAAGCTTCGTGGCCAGATCGGCAGCACGAGCCATCTAGTTTTGCTGGTCTTCAGTTCGAGTCTCGAAACTGAGAATTTTTTAAATATATTTTTCTTTTCTTTTTTTTACATTTTTCTTAGATATTTTTATCCTTTATTCCCACACTTACTACGAACTTTTCCAAATCTTATACTACTAAAATAAAATTTTATGTCAAAATATTTCTATATTCAAGATAAATATTAGAAGTCGAGTTCACGCACATGCGCAGAATTCATTCCTATTCAAAAAATTGTGCTTTTAGACCAGAATGATACCACGTTAAAACTTTTAGTGGATAATCATAATGTGAGTCTTAGACCATTCAGACGCGGTGCGGGTACGACGCTTCGTGGCCAGATCGGCAGCGCGAGCCATCTAGATTTGCTGGTCTTCAGTTCGAGTCTCGAAACTGAGAACTTTTTAAATATATTTTTCTTTTCTTTTTTTTACATTTTTTTAGATATTTTTATCCATTATTCCCACACTTACTAAAAATTTTCCAAATCTTATACTACTAAAATAAAATTTTATGTCAAAATATTTCTATATTCAAGAGACATTTTGGGAGTCGAGTTCACGCACATGCGCAGAATTCATTCCTATTCAAAACATTGTGCTTTTAGACCAGAATGACACCACGTTAAAACTTTTAGTGGATAATCATAATGAGAGTCTTAGACAATTCAGACGCGCTGCGAGTACGAAGCTTCGTGGCCAGATCGGCAGCACAAGCCACCTAGTTTTGCTGGTCTTCAGTTCGAGTCTCGAAACTGAGAACTTTTTCAATATATTTTTCTTTTCATTTTTTTTAGATATTTTTATCCTTTATTCCCACACTTACTACGAACTTTTCCAAATCTGATACTACTAAAATAAAATTTTATGTCAAAATATTTCTATATTCAAGAGAAATTTTAGGAGTCGAGTTCATGCACATGCGCAGAATTCATTCCTATTCAAAACATTGTGCTTTTAGACCAGAATGACACCACGTTAAAACTTTTAGTGGATAATCATAATGAGAGTCTTAGACCATTCAGACGCGCTGCGGGTACGAAGCTTCGTGGCCAGATCGGCAGCACGAGCCATCTAGTTTTGCTGGTCTTCAGTTCGAGTCTCGAAACTTAGAACTTTTTAAATATATTTTTCTTTTCTTTTTTTTACATTTTTTTAGATATCTTTATCCTTTAATCCCACACTTACTACGAACTTTTCCAAATCTTATACTACTAAAATAAAATTTTATGTCAAAATATTTCTATATTCAAGAGAAATTTTAGAAGTCGAGTTCGCGCACATGCGCAGAATTCATTCCTATTCAAAACATTGTGCTTTTAGACCAGAATGACACCACGTTAAATTTTTTAGTGGATAATCATTATGAGAGTCTTAGACCATTCAGACGCGCTGCGGGTACGAAGCTTCGTGGCCAGATCGGCAGCACGAGCCATCTAGTTTTGCTGGTCTTCAGTTCGAGTCTCGAAACTGAGAACTTTTTAAATATATTTTTCTTTTCTTTTTTTTACATTTTTCTTAGATATTTTTATCCTTTATTCCCACACTTACTACGAACTTTTCCAAATCTTATACTACTAAAATAAAATTTTATGTCAAAACATTTCTATATTCAAGAGAAATTTTAGGAGTCGAGTTCACGCACATACGCAGAATTCATTCCTATTCAAAACATTGTGCTTTTAGACCAGAATGACACCACGTTAAAACTTTTAGTGGATAATCATAATGAGAGTCTTAGACCATTCAGACACGCTGCTGGTACGAAGCTTCGTTTCTAGATCGGCAGCACGAGCCATCTAGTTTTGCTGGTCTTCAGTTCGAGTCTCGAAACTGAGAACTTTTTGAATATATTTTTCTTTTCTTTTTTTTACTTTTTTTAAGATATTTTTATCCTTTATTCCCACACTTACTACGAACTTTTCCAAATCTTATACTAGTAAAATAAAATTTTATGTCAAAATATTTCTATATTCAAGAGAAATTTTAGGAGTCGAGTTCATGCACATGCGCATAATTCAGTCCTATTCAAAACATTGTGCTTTTAGACCAGAATGACACCACGTTAAAACTTTTAGTGGATAAACATAATGAGAGTCTTAGACCATTCAGACGCGCAGCGGGTACGAAGCTTCGTGGCCAGATCGGCAGCACGAGCCATCTAGTTTTGCTGGTCTTCAGTTCGACTCTCGAAACTGAGAACTTTTTGAATATATTTTTCTTTTCTTTTTTTTTTACAATTTTTTTATATATTTTTATCCTTTAATCCCACACTTACTACGAACTTTTCGAAATCTTATACTACTAAAATAAAATTTTATGTCAAAATATTTCTATATTCAAGAGAAATTTTAGGAGTCGAGTTCATGCACATGCGCATAATTCAGTCCTATTCAAAACATTGTGCTTTTAGACCAGAATGACACCACGTTAAAACTTTTAGTGGATAAACATAATGAGAGTCTAAGACCATTCAGACGCGCTGCGGGTACGAAGCTTCGTGGCCAGATCGGCAACACGAGCCATCTAGTTTTGCTGGTCTTCAGTTCGAGTCTCGAAACTAAGAACTTTTTGAATATATTTTTCTTTTCTTTTTTTTAAATTTTTTTTATATATTTTTATCCTTTAATCCCACACTTACTATGAACTTTTCCAAATCTTATACTACTAAAATAAAATTTTATGTCAAAATATTTTTATATTCAAGAGAAATTTTAAGAGTCGAGTTCACGCACATGCGCAGAATTCATTCCTATTCAAAACATTGTGCTTTTAGACCAGAATGACACCACGTTAAAACTTTTAGTGGATAATCATAATGAGAGTCTTAGACCATTCAGACGCGCTGCGGGTACGAAGCTTCGTGGCCAGATCGGCAGCACGAGCCATCTAGTTTTGCTGGTCTTCAGTTCGAGTCTCGAAACTGAGAACTTTTTGAATATATTTTTCTTTTCTTTTTTTTTACAATTTTTTTATATATTTTTATCCTTTAATCCCACACTTACTACGAACTTTTCGAAATCTTATACTACTAAAATAAAATTTTATGTCAAAATATTTCTATATTCAAGAGAAATTTTAAGAGTCGAGTTCACGCACATGCGCAGAATTCATTCCTATTCAAAACATTGTGCTTTTAGACCAGAATGACACCACGTTAAAACTTTTAGTGGATAATCATAATGAGAGTCTTAGACCATTCAGACGCGCTGCGGGTACGAAGCTTCGTGGCCAGATCGGCAGCACGAGCCATCTAGTTTTGCTGGTCTTCAGTTCGAGTCTCGAAACTGAGAACTTTTTAAATATATTTTTCTTTTCTTTTTTTTACATTTTTCTTAGATATTTTTATCCTTTATTCCCACACTTACTACGAACTTTTCCAAATCTTATACTACTAAAATAAAATTTTATGTCAAAATATTTCTATATTCAAGGTAAATATTAGAAGTCGAGTTCACGCACATGCGCAGAATTCATTCCTATTCAAAACATTGTGCTTTTAGACCAAAATGACACCACGTTAAAACTTTTAGTGGATAATCATAATGTGAGTCTTGGACCATTCAGACGCGGTGCGGGTACGACGCTTCGTGGCCAGATCGGCAGCGCGAGCCATCTAGTTTTGCAGGTCTTCAGTTCGAGTCTCGAAACTGAGAACTTTTTAAATATATTTTTCTTTTCTTTTTTTACATTGTTTTAGATATTTTTATCCTTTATTCCCACACTTACTAAAAATTTTCCAAATCTTATACTACTAAAATAAAATTTTATGTCAAAATATTTCTATATTCAAGAGAAATTTTAGGAGTCGAGTTCATGCACATGCGCAGAAATCCTTCCTATTCAAAACATTGTGCTTTTAGACCAGAATGACACCACGTTAAAACTTTTAGTGGATAATCATAATGAGAGTCTTAGACCATTCAGACGCGCTGCGGGTACGAAGCTTCGTGGCCAGATCGGCAGCACGAGCCATCTAGTTTTGCTGGTCTTCAGTTCTAGTCTCGAAACTGAGAACTTTTTAAATATATTTTTCTTTTCTTTTTTTTACATTTTTCTTAGATATTTTTATCCTTTATTCCCACACTTACTACGAACTTTTCCAAATCTTATACTACTAAAATAAAATTTTATGTCAAAATATTTCTATATTCAAGGTAAATATTAGAAGTCGAGTTCACGCACATGCGCAGAATTCATTCCTATTCAAAACATTGTGCTTTTAGACCAAAATGACACCACGTTAAAACTTTTAGTGGATAATCATAATGTGAGTCTTAGACCATTCAGACGCGGTGCGGGTACGACGCTTCGTGGCCAGATCGGCAGCGCGAGCCATCTAGTTTTGCAGGTCTTCAGTTCGAGTCTCGAAACTGAGAACTTTTTAAATATATTTTTCTTTTCTTTTTTTACATTGTTTTAGATATTTTTATCCTTTATTCCCACACTTACTAAAAATTTTCCAAATCTTATACTACTAAAATAAAATTTTATGTCAAAATATTTCTATATTCAAGAGAAATTTTAGGAGTCGAGTTCATGCACATGCGCAGAAATCCTTCCTATTCAAAACATTGTGCTTTTAGACCAGAATGACACCACGTTAAAACTTTTAGTGGATAATCATAATGAGAGTCTTAGACCATTCAGACGCGCTGCGGGTACGAAGCTTCGTGGCCAGATCGGCAGCACGAGCCATCTAGTTTTGCTGGTCTTCAGTTCGAGTCTCGAAACTGAGAACTTTTTAAATATATTTTTCTTTTCTTTTTTTTTACAATTTTTTATATATTTTTATCCTTTAATCCCACACTTACTACGAACTTTTCGAAATCTTATACTACTAAAATAAAATTTTATGTCAAAATATTTCTATATTCAAGAGAAATTTTAAGAGTCGAGTTCACGCACATGCGCAGAATTCATTCCTATTCAAAACATTGTGCTTTTAGACGAGAATGACACCACGTTAAAACTTTTAGTGGATAATCATAATGAGAGTCTTAGACCATTCAGACGCGCTGCGGGTACGAAGCTTCGTGGCTAGATCGGAAGCACAAGCCATCTGGTTTTGCTGGTTTTCAGTTCGAGTCTCGAAACTGAGAACTTTTGAAATATATTTTTCTTTTCTTTTTTTTTTACATTTTTCTTAGATATTTTTATCCTTTATTCCCACACTTACTACGAACTTTTCCAAATCTTATACTACTAAAATAAAATTTTATGTCAAAATATTTCTATATTCAAGAGAAATTTTAGGAGTCGAGTTCATGCACATGCGCAGAAATCCTTCCTATTCAAAACATTGTGCTTTTAGACCAGAATGACACCACGTTAAAACTTTTAGTGGATAATCATAATGAGAGTCTTAGACCATTCAGACGCGCTGCGGGTACGAAGCTTCGTGGCCAGATCGGAAGCACAAGCCATCTGGTTTTGCTGGTTTTCAGTTCGAGTCTCGAAACTGAGAACTTTTAAAATATATTTTTCTTTTCTTTTTTTTTACATTTTTCTTAGATATTTTTATCCTTTATTCCCACACTTACTACGAACTTTTCCAAATCTTATACTACTAAAATAAAATTTTATGTCAAAATATTTCTATATTCAAGAGAAATTTTAGGAGTCGAGTTCATGCACATGCGCAGAATTCATTCCTATTCAAAACATTGGGCTTTTAGACCAGAATGACACCACGTTAAAACTTTTAATGGATAATCATAATGAGAGTCTTAGACCATTCAGACGCGCTGCGGGTACGAAGCTTCGTGGCCAGATCGGCAGCACGAGCCATCTAGTTTTGCTGGTCTTCAGTTCGAGTCTCGAAACTGAGAATTTTTTAAATATATTTTTCTTTTCTTTTTTTTACATTTTTCTTAGATATTTTTATCCTTTATTCCCACACTTACTACGAACTTTTCCAAATCTTATACTACTAAAATAAAATTTTATGTCAAAACATTTCTATATTCAAGAGAAATTTTAGGAGTCGAGTTCACGCACATACGCAGAATTCATTCCTATTCAAAACATTGTGCTTTTAGACCAGAATGACACCACGTTAAAACCTTTAGTGGATAATCATAATGAGAGTCTTAGACCATTCAGGCGCGCTGCGGGTACGAAGCTTCGTGGCCAGATCGGCAGCACGAGCCATCTAGTTTTCCTGGTCTTCAGTTCGAGTCTCGAAACTGAGAACTTTTTAAATATATTTTTCTTTTCTTTTTTTTACATTTTTTTTTAGATATTTTTATCCTTTATTCCCACACTTACTACGAACTTTCCCAAATCTTATACTAGTAAAATAAAATTTTATGTCAAAATATTTCTATATTCAAGAGAAATTTTAGGAGTCGAGTTCATGCACATGCGCAGAATTCATTCCTATTCAAAACATTGTGCTTTTAGACCAGATTGACACCACGTTAAAACTTTTAGTGGATAATCATAATGAGAGTCTTACACCATTCAGGCGCGCTGTGGGTACGAAGCTTCGTGGCCAGATCGGCAGCACGAGCCATCTTGTTTTGCTGGTCTTCAGTTCGAGTCTCGAAACTGAGAACTTTTTCAATATATTTTTCTTTTCTTTTTTTTACATTTTTTTTAGATATTTTTATCCTTTATTCCCGCACTTACTACGAACTTTTCCAAATCTTATACTACTAAAATAAAATTTTATGTCAAAATATTTCTATATTCAAGAGAAATTTTAAGAGTCGAGGTCACGCACATTCGCAGAATTCATTCCTATTCAAAACATTGTGCTTTTAGACCAGAATGCCACCACGTTAAAACTTTTAGTGGATAATAATAATGAGAGTCTTAGACCATTCAGACGCGCTGCGGGTACGAAGCTTCGTGGCCAGATCGGCAGCACGAGCCATCTAGTTTTGCTGGTCTTCAGTTCGAGTCTCGAAACTGAGAACTTTTTCAATATATTTTTCTTTTCTTTTTTTTTACATTTTTTTTAGATATTTTTATCCTTTATTCCCGCACTTACTACGAACTTTTCCAAATCTTATACTACTAAAATAAAATTTTATGTCAAAATATTTCTATATTCAAGAGAAATTTTAGGGAGTCGAGTTCACGCACATGAGCAGAATTCATTCCTATTCGAAACATTGTGCTTTTAGACCAGAATGACACCACGTTAAAACTTTTAGTGGATAATCATAATGAGAGTCTTAGACCATTCAGACGCGCTGCCTGTACGAAGCTTCGAGGCCAGATCGGCAGCACGAGCCATCTAGTTTTGATGGTCTTCAGTTCGAGTCCCGAAACTCAGAACTTTTTCAATATATTTTTCTTTTCTTTTTTTTACATTTTTTAAAGATATTTTTATCCTTTATTCCCACACTTACTACGAACTTTACCAAATCTTATACTAGTAAAATAAAATTTTATGTCAAAATATTTCTATATTCAAGAGAAATTTTAGTCGTCGAGTTCATGCACGTGCGCAGAATTCATTCCTATTCAAAACATTGTGCTTTTAGACCAGATTGACACCACGTTAAAACTTTTAGTGGATAATCATAATGAGAGTCTTACACCATTCAGGCGCGCTGTGGGTACGAAGCTTCGTGGCCAGATCGGCAGCACGAGCCATCTTGTTTTGCTGGTCTTCAGTTCGAATCTCGAAACTGAGAACTTTTTAAATATATTTTTCTTTTCTTTTTTTTACATTTTTTTAAGATATTTTTATCCTTTATTCCCACACTTACTAAGAACTTTTCCAAATCTTATACTACTAAAATAAAATTTTATGTCAAAATATTTCTATATTCAACAGAAATTTTAGGAGTCGAGTTCACGCACATGCGCAGAATTCATTCCTATTCAAAACATTGTGCTTTTAGACCAGAATGACACCACGTTAAAACTTTTAGTGGATAATCATAATGAGAGTCTTAGACCATTCAGACGCGCTGCGGGTACGAAGCTTCGTGGCAAGATCGGCAGCTTGATCCATCTAGTTTTGTTGGTCTTCAGTTCGAGTCTCGAAACTGAGAACTTTTTAAATATATTTTTCTTTTCTTTTTTTTACAATTTTCTAAGATATTTTTATCCTTTAATTCACACACTTACTACGAAATTTTACAAATCTTATACTACTAAAATAAAATTTTATGTCAAAATATTTCTATATTCAAGAGAAATTTTAGGAGTCGAGTTCATGCACATGCGCAGAATTCATTCCTATTCGAAACATTGTGCGTTTAGACCAGAATGACACCACGTTAAAACTTTTAGTGGATAATCATAATGAGAGTCTTACACCATTCAGGCGCGCTGTGGGTACGAAGCTTCGTGGCCAGATCGGCAGCACGAGCCATCTTGTTTTGCTGGTCTTCAGTTCGAGTCTCGAAACTGAGAACTTTTTCAATATATTTTTCTTTTCTTTTTTTTACATTTTTTTTAGATATTTTTATCCTTTATTCCCGCACTTACTACGAACTTTTCCAAATCTTATACTACTAAAATAAAATTTTATGTCAAAATATTTCTATATTCAAGAGAAATTTTAAGAGTCGAGGTCACGCACATTCGCAGAATTCATTCCTATTCAAAACATTGTGCTTTTAGACCAGAATGCCACCACGTTAAAACTTTTAGTGGATAATAATAATGAGAGTCTTAGACCATTCAGACGCGCTGCGGGTACGAAGCTTCGTGGCCAGATCGGCAGCACGAGCCATCTAGTTTTGCTGGTCTTCAGTTCGAGTCTCGAAACTGAGAACTTTTTCAATATATTTTTCTTTTCTTTTTTTTTACATTTTTTTTAGATATTTTTATCCTTTATTCCCGCACTTACTACGAACTTTTCCAAATCTTATACTACTAAAATAAAATTTTATGTCAAAATATTTCTATATTCAAGAGAAATTTTAGGGAGTCGAGTTCACGCACATGAGCAGAATTCATTCCTATTCGAAACATTGTGCTTTTAGACCAGAATGACACCACGTTAAAACTTTTAGTGGATAATCATAATGAGAGTCTTAGACCATTCAGACGCGCTGCCTGTACGAAGCTTCGAGGCCAGATCGGCAGCACGAGCCATCTAGTTTTGATGGTCTTCAGTTCGAGTCCCGAAACTCAGAACTTTTTCAATATATTTTTCTTTTCTTTTTTTTACATTTTTTAAAGATATTTTTATCCTTTATTCCCACACTTACTACGAACTTTACCAAATCTTATACTAGTAAAATAAAATTTTATGTCAAAATATTTCTATATTCAAGAGAAATTTTAGTCGTCGAGTTCATGCACGTGCGCAGAATTCAGTCGTTTTCAAAACATTGTGCTTTTAGACCAGAATGACACCACGTTAAATCTTTTAGTGGATAATCATAATGAGAGTCTTAGACCATTCAGACGCGCTGCGGGTACGAAGCTTCGTGGCCAGATCGGCAGCGCGAGCCATCTAGTTTTGCTGGTCTTCAGTTCGAATCTCGAAACTGAGAACTTTTTAAATATATTTTTCTTTTCTTTTTTTTACATTTTTTTAAGATATTTTTATCCTTTATTCCCACACTTACTAAGAACTTTTCCAAATCTTATACTACTAAAATAAAATTTTATGTCAAAATATTTCTATATTCAACAGAAATTTTAGGAGTCGAGTTCACGCACATGCGCAGAATTCATTCCTATTCAAAACATTGTGCTTTTAGACCAGAATGACACCACGTTAAAACTTTTAGTGGATAATCATAATGAGAGTCTTAGACCATTCAGACGCGCTGCGGGTACGAAGCTTCGTGGCAAGATCGGCAGCTTGATCCATCTAGTTTTGTTGGTCTTCAGTTCGAGTCTCGAAACTGAGAACTTTTTAAATATATTTTTCTTTTCTTTTTTTTACAATTTTCTAAGATATTTTTATCCTTTAATTCACACACTTACTACGAAATTTTACAAATCTTATACTACTAAAATAAAATTTTATGTCAAAATATTTCTATATTCAAGAGAAATTTTAGGAGTCGAGTTCATGCACATGCGCAGAATTCATTCCTATTCGAAACATTGTGCGTTTAGACCAGAATGACACCACGTTAAAACTTTTAGTGGATAATCATAATGAGAGTCTTAGACCATTCAGACGCGCTGCGAGTACGACGCTTCGTGGCCAGATCGGCAGCACGAGCCATCTAGTTTTGCTGGTCTTCAGTTCGAGTCTCGAACCTGAGAAGTTTTTCAATATATTTTTCTTTTCTTTTTTTTACATTTTTTTTAGATATTTTTATCCTTTATTCCCTTATTACGAACTTTTGCAAATCTTATACTAGTAAAATAAAATTTTATGTCAAAATATTTCTATATTCAAGAGAAATTTTAGGAGTCGAGTACATGCACATGCGCGGAATTCAGTCGTATTCAAAACATTGTGATTTTAGACCAGAATGACACCACGTTAAAACTTTTAGTAGATAATCATAATGAGAGTCTTAGACCATTCAGACGCACTGCGGATACGAAGCTTCGTGGCCAGATCGGCAGCACGAGCCGTCTAGTTTTGCTGGTCTTCAGTTCGAGTCTCGAAACTGTGAACTTTTTAAATATATTTTTCTTTTCTTTTTTTTACATTTTTCTTACATATTTTTATCCTTTATTCCCACACTTACTATGAACTTTTCCAAATCTTATACTACTAAAATAAAATTTTATGTCAAAATATTTCTATATTCAAGAGAAATTTTAGGAGTCGAGTTCACGCACATGCGCAGAATTCATTCCTATTCGAAACATTGTGCTTTTAGACCAGAATGACACCACGTTAAAACTTTTAGTGGATAATCATAATGCGAGTCTTAGACCATTCAGACGCGCTGCGGGTACGAAGCTTCGTGGCCAGATCGGCAGCACGAGCCATCTAGTTTTGCTGGTCTTCAGTTCGAGTCTCGAAACTGAGAACTTTTTCAATATATTTTTCTTTTCTTTTTTTTACATTTTTTTTTAGATATTTTTATCCTTTATTCCCACACTTACTACGAACTTTTCCAAATCTTATACTAGTAAAATAAAATTTTATGTCAAAATATTTCTATATTCAAGAGAAATTTTAGGAGTCGAGTTCATGCACATGCGCAGAATTCATTCCTATTCAAAACATTGTGCTTTTAGACCAGATTGACACCACGTTAAAACTTTTAGTGGATAATCATAATGAGAGTCTTACACCATTCAGGCGCGCTGTGGGTACGAAGCTTCGTGGCCAGATCGGCAGCACGAGCCATCTTGTTTTGCTGGTCTTCAGTTCGAGTCTCGAAACTGAGAACTTTTTCAATATATTTTTCTTTTCTTTTTTTTACATTTTTTTTAGATATTTTTATCCTTTATTCCCGCACTTACTACGAACTTTTCCAAATCTTATACTACTAAAATAAAATTTTTTGTCAAAATATTTCTATATTCAAGAGAAATTTTAAGAGTCGAGGTCACGCACATTCGCAGAATTCATTCCTATTCAAAACATTGTGCTTTTAGACCAGAATGCCACCACGTTAAAACTTTTAGTGGATAATAATAATGAGAGTCTTAGACCATTCAGACGCGCTGCGGGTACGAAGCTTCGTGGCCAGATCGGCAGCACGAGCCATCTAGTTTTGCTGGTCTTCAGTTCGAGTCTCGAAACTGAGAACTTTTTCAATATATTTTTCTTTTCTTTTTTTTTACATTTTTTTTAGATATTTTTATCCTTTATTCCCGCACTTACTACGAACTTTTCCAAATCTTATACTACTAAAATAAAATTTTATGTCAAAATATTTCTATATTCAAGAGAAATTTTAGGGAGTCGAGTTCACGCACATGAGCAGAATTCATTCCTATTCGAAACATTGTGCTTTTAGACCAGAATGACACCACGTTAAAACTTTTAGTGGATAATCATAATGAGAGTCTTAGACCATTCAGACGCGCTGCCTGTACGAAGCTTCGAGGCCAGATCGGCAGCACGAGCCATCTAGTTTTGATGGTCTTCAGTTCGAGTCCCGAAACTGAGAACTTTTTCAATATATTTTTCTTTTCTTTTTTTTACATTTTTTAAAGATATTTTTATCCTTTATTCCCACACTTACTACGAACTTTACCAAATCTTATACTAGTAAAATAAAATTTTATGTCAAAATATTTCTATATTCAAGAGAAATTTTAGTCGTCGAGTTCATGCACGTGCGCAGAATTCAGTCGTTTTCAAAACATTGTGCTTTTAGACCAGAATGACACCACGTTAAATCTTTTAGTGGATAATCATAATGAGAGTCTTAGACCATTCAGACGCGCTGCCTGTACGAAGCTTCGAGGCCAGATCGGCAGCACGAGCCATCTAGTTTTGCTGGTCTTCAGTTCGAATCTCGAAACTGAGAACTTTTTAAATATATTTTTCTTTTCTTTTTTTTACATTTTTTTAAGATATTTTTATCCTTTATTCCCACACTTACTAAGAACTTTTCCAAATCTTATACTACTAAAATAAAATTTTATGTCAAAATATTTCTATATTCAACAGAAATTTTAGGAGTCGAGTTCACGCACATGCGCAGAATTCATTCCTATTCAAAACATTGTGCTTTTAGACCAGAATGACACCACGTTAAAACTTTTAGTGGATAATCATAATGAGAGTCTTAGACCATTCAGACGCGCTGCGGGTACGAAGCTTCGTGGCAAGATCGGCAGCTTGAACCATCTAGTTTTGTTGGTCTTCAGTTCGAGTCTCGAAACTGAGAACTTTTTAAATATATTTTTCTTTTCTTTTTTTTACAATTTTCTAAGATATTTTTATCCTTTAATTCACACACTTACTACGAAATTTTACAAATCTTATACTACTAAAATAAAATTTTTTGTCAAAATATTTCTATATTCAAGAGAAATTTTAGGAGTCGAGTTCATGCACATGCGCAGAATTCATTCCTATTCGAAACATTGTGCGTTTAGACCAGAATGACACCACGTTAAAACTTTTAGTGGATAATCATAATGAGAGTCTTAGACCATTCAGACGCGCTGCGAGTACGACGCTTCGTGGCCAGATCGGCAGCACGAGCCATCTAGTTTTGCTGGTCTTCAGTTCGAGTCTCGAAACTGAGAAGTTTTTCAATATATTTTTCTTTTCTTTTTTTTACATTTTTTTTAGATATTTTTATCCTTTATTCCCTTATTACGAACTTTTGCAAATCTTATACTAGTAAAATAAAATTTTATGTCAAAATATTTCTATATTCAAGAGAAATTTTAGGAGTCGAGTACATGCACATGCGCGGAATTCAGTCGTATTCAAAACATTGTGATTTTAGACCAGAATGACACCACGTTAAAACTTTTAGTAGATAATCATAATGAGAGTCTTAGACCATTCAGACGCACTGCGGATACGAAGCTTCGTGGCCAGATCGGCAGCACGAGCCGTCTAGTTTTGCTGGTCTTCAGTTCGAGTCTCGAAACTGTGAACTTTTTAAATATATTTTTCTTTTCTTTTTTTTACATTTTTCTTAGATATTTTTATCCTTTATTCCCACACTTACTACGAACTTTTCCAAATCTTATACTAGTAAAATAAAATTTTATGTCAAAATATTTCTATATTCAAGAGAAATTTTAGGAGTCGAGTTCATGCACATGCGCAGAATTCAGTCGTATTCAAAACATTGTGATTTTAGACCAGAATGACACCACGTTAAAACTTTTAGTAGATAATCATAATGAGAGTCTAAGACCATTCAGACGCGCTGCGGGTACGAAGCTTCGTGGCCAGATCGGCAGCACGAGCCATCTAGTTTTGCTGGTCTTCAGTTCGAGTCTCGAAACTGAGAACTTTTTGAATATATTTTTCTTTTCTTTTTTTTAAATTTTTTTATATATTTTTATCCTTTAATCCCACACTTACTATGAACTTTTCCAAATCTTATACTACTAAAATAAAATTTTATGTCAAAATATTTCTATATTCAAGAGAAATTTTAGGAGTCGAGTTCACGCACATGCGCAGAATTCATTCCTATTCGAAACATTGTGCTTTTAGACCAGAATGACACCACGTTAAAACTTTTAGTGGATAATCATAATGCGAGTCTTAGACCATTCAGACGCGCTGCGGGTACGAAGCTTCGTGGCCAGATCGGCAGCACGAGCCATCTAGTTTTGCTGGTCTTCAGTTCGAGTCTCGAAACTGAGAACTTTTTCAATATATTTTTCTTTTCTTTTTTTACATCTTTTTTAGATATTTTTATCCTTTATTCCCACACTTACTACGAACTTTTCCAAATCTTATACTAGTAAAATAAAATTTTATGTCAAAATATTTCTATATTCAAGAGAAATTTTAGGAGTCGAGTTCATGCACAAGCGCAGAATTCAGTCGTATTCAAAACATTGTGATTTTAGACCAGAATGACACCACGTTAAAACTTTTAGTGGATAATCATAATGAGAGTCTTAGACCATTCAGGCGCGCTGCGGGTACGAAGCTTCGTGGCCAGATCGGCAGCACGAGCCATCTAGTTTTGCTGGTCTTCAGTTCGAGTCTCGAAACTGAGAACTTTTTCAATATATTTTTCTTTTCTTTTTTTTACATTTTTTTTAGATATTTTTATCCTTTATTCCCACACTTACTACGAACTTTTCCAAAACTTATACTACTGAAATAAAATTTTATGTCAAAATATTTCTATATTCAAGAGAAATTTTAAGAGTCGAGTTCATGCACATGCGCAGAATTCAGTCGTATTCAAAACATTGTGATTTTAGACCAGAATGACACCACGTTAAAACCTTTAGTGGATAATCATAATGAGAGTCTTACACCATTCAGGCGCGCTGCGGGTACGAAGCTTCGTGGCCAGATCGGCAGCACGAGCCATCTAGTTTTGCTGGTCTTCAGTTCGAGTCTCGAAACTGAGAACTTTTTCAATATATTTTTCTTTTCTTTTTTTTACATTTTTTTTAGATATTTTTATCCTTTTTTCCCGCACTTACTACGAACTTTTCCAAATCTTATACTACTAAAATAAAATTTTATGTCAAAATATTTCTATATTCAAGAGAAATTTTAAGAGTCGAGGTCACGCACATTCGCAGAATTCATTCCTATTCAAAACATTGTGCTTTTAGACCAGAATGACACCACGTTAAAACTTTTAGTGGATAATAATAATGAGAGTCTTAGACCATTCAGACGCGCTGCGGGTACGAAGCTTCGTGGCCAGATCGGCAGCACGAGCCATCTAGTTTTGCTGGTCTTCAGTTCGAGTTCGAAACTGAGAACTTTTTCAATATATTTTTCTTTTCTTTTTTTTTTACATTTTTTTTAGATATTTTTATCCTTTATTCCCGCACTTACTACGAACTTTTCCAAATCTTATACTACTGAAATAAAATTTTATGTCAAAATATTTCTATATTCAAGAGAAATTTTAGGAGTCGAGTTCACGCAAATGAGCAGAATTCATTCCTATTCGAAACATTGTGCTTTTAGACCAGAATGACACCACGTTAAAACTTTTAGTGGATAATCATAATGAGAGTCTTAGACCATTCAGACGCGCTGCCTGTACGAAGCTTCGAGGCCAGATCGGCAGCACGAGCCATCTAGTTTTGATGGTCTTCAGTTCGAGTCCCGAAACTGAGAACTTTTTCAATATATTTTTCTTTTCTTTTTTTTACATTTTTTAAAGATATTTTTATCCTTTATTCCCACACTTACTACGAACTTTACCAAATCTTATACTAGTAAAATAAAATTTTATGTCAAAATATTTCTATATTCAAGAGAAATTTTAGTCGTCGAGTTCATGCACGTCCGCAGAATTCAGTCGTATTCAAAACATTGTGCTTTTAGACCAGAATGACACCACGTTAAAACTTTTAGTTTATAATCATAATGAGAGTCTTAGACCATTCAGACGCGCTGCGGGTACGAAGCTTCGTGGCCAGATCGGCAGCGCGAGCCATCTAGTTTTGCTGGTCTTCAGTTCGAATCTCGAAACTGTGAACTTTTTAAATATATTTTTCTTTTCTTTTTTTTACATTTTTCTTAGATATTTTTATCCTTTATTCCCACACTTACTACGAACTTTTCCAAATCTTATACTAGTAAAATAAAATTTTATGTCAAAATATTTCTATATTCAAGAGAAATTTTAGGAGTCAAGTTCATGCACATGCGCAGAATTCAGTCGTATTCAAAACATTGTGATTTTAGACCAGAATGACACCACGTTAAAACTTTTAGTAGATAATCATAATGAGAGTCTTAGACCATTCAGACGCACTGTGGATTCGAAGCTTCGTGGCCAGATCGGCAGCACGAGCCGTCTAGTTTTGCTGGTCTTCAGTTCGAGTCTCGAAACTGAGAACTTTTTAAATATATTTTTCTTTTCTTTTTTTTACATTTTTCTTAGATATTTTTATCCTTTATTCCCACACTTACTACGAGCTTTTCCAAATCTTATATTAGTAAAATAAAATTTTATGTCAAAATATTTCTATATTCAAGAGAAATTTTAGGAGTCGAGTTCACGCACATACGCAGAATTCATTCCTATTCAAAACATTGTGCTTTTAGACCAGAATGACACCACGTTAAAACTTTTAGTGGATAATCATAATGAGAGTCTTAGACCATTCAGACGCGCTGCGGGTACGAAGCTTCGTTTCCAGATCGGCAGCACGATCTATCTAGTTTTTTTGGTCTTCAGTTCGAGTCTCGAAACTGAGAACTTTTTCAATATATTTTTCTTTTCTTTTTTTTACATTTTTTTTTATATATTTTTATCCTTTATTACCACACTTACTACGAACTTTTCCAAATCTTATACTAGTAAAATAAAATTTTATGTCAAAATATTTCTATATTCAAGAGAAATTTTAGGAGTCGAGTTCATGCACATGCGCAGAATTCAGTCGTATTCAAAACATTGTGATTTTAGACCAGAATGACACCACGTTAAAACTTTTAGTAGATAATCATAATGAGAGTCTTAGACCATTCAGACGCACTGCGGATACGAAGCTTCGTGGCCAGATCGGCAGCACGAGCCGTCTATTTTTGCTGGTCTTCAGTTCGAGTCTCGAAACTGAGAACTTTTTAAATATATTTTTCTTTTCTTTTTTTTACATTTTTCTTAGATATTTTTATCCTTTATTCCCACACTTACTACGAACTTTTCCAAATCTTATACTAGTAAAATAAAATTTTATGTCAAAATATTTCTATATTCAAGAGAAATTTTAGGAGTCGAGTTCATGCACATGCGCAGAATTCAGTCGTATTCAAAACATTGTGATTTTAGACCAGAATGACACCACGTTAAAACTTTTAGTAGATAATCATAATGAGAGTCTTAGACCATTCAGACTCACTGCGGATTCGAAGCTTCGTGGCCAGATCGGCAGCACGAGCCGTCTAGTTTTGCTGGTCTTCAGTTCGAGTCTCGAAACTGAGAACTTTTTAAATATATTTTTCTTTTCTTTTTTTTACATTTTTCTTAGATATTTTTATCCTTTATTCCCACACTTACTACGAGCTTTTCCAAATCTTATATTAGTAAAATAAAATTTTATGTCAAAATATTTCTATATTCAAGAGAAATTTTAGGAGTCGAGTTCACGCACATGCGCAGAATTCATTCCTATTCAAAACATTGTGCTTTTAGAGCAGAATGACACCACGTTAAAACTTTTAGTGGATAATCATAATGAGAGTCTTAGACCATTCAGACGCGCTGCGAGTACGAAGCTTCGTGGCCACATCGGCAGCACGAGCCGTCTAGTTTTGCTGGTCTTCAGTTCGAGTCTCGAAACTGAGAAATTTTTAAATATATTTTTCTTTTCTTTTTTTTTACATTTTTCTAAGATATTTTTATCCTTTAATTCCCACACTTACTACGAAATTTTCCAAATCTTATACTACTAAAATAAAATTTTATGTCAAAATATTTCTATATTCAAGAGAAATTTTAGGAGTCGAGTTCACGCACATGCGCAGAATTCATTCCTATTCAAAACATTGTGATTTTAGACCAGAATGACACCACGTTAAAACTTTTAGTAGATAATCATAATGAGAGTCTTAGACCATTCAGACGCACTGCGGATACGAAGCTTCGTGGCCAGATCGGCAGCACGAGCCATTTAGTTTTGCTGGTCTTCAGTTCGATTCTCGAAACTGAGAACTTTTTAAATATATTTTTCTTTTCTTTTTTTTACATTTTTTTAAGATATTTTTATCCTTTATTCCCACACTTACTAAGAACTTTTCCATATCTTATACTACTAAAATAAAATTTTATGTCAAAATATTTCTATATTCAAGAGAAATTTTAGGAGTCGAGTTCATGCACATGCGCAGAATTCAGTCGTATTCAAAACATTGTGATTTTAGACCAGAATGACACCACGTTAAAACTTTTAGTAGATAATCATAATGAGAGTCTTAGACCATTCAGACGCACTGCGGATACGAAGCTTCGTGGCCGGATCGGCAGCACGAGCCATCTAGTTTTGCTGGTCTTCAGTTCGAGTCTCGAAACTGAGAACTTTTTAAATATATTTTTCTTTTCTTTTTTTACATTTTTCTTAGATATTTTTATCCTTTATTCCCACACTTACTACGAACTTTTCCAAATCTTATACTAGTAAAATAAAATTTTATGTCAAAATATTTCTATATTCAAGAGAAATTTTAGAAGTCGAGTTCACGCACATGCGCAGAATTCATTCCTATTCAAAACATTGTGCTTTTAGACCAGAATGACACCACGTTAAAACTTTTAGTGGATAATCATAATGAGAGTCTTAGACCATTCAGACGCGCTGCGGGTACGAAGTTTCGTGGCCAGATCGGCAGCACGAGCCATTTAGTTTTGCTGGTCTTCAGTTCGAGTCTCGAAACTGAGAACTTTTTCAATATATTTTTCTTTTCTTTTTTTTACATTTTTTTTAGATATTTTTATCCTTTATTCCCACACTTACTACAAACTTTTCCAAATCTTATACTAGTAAAATAAAATTTTATGTCAAAATATTTCTATATTCAAGAGAAATTTTAGGAGTCGAGTTCATGCACATGCGCAGAATTCAGTCGTATTCAAAACATTGTGATTTTAGACCAGAATGACACCACGTTAAAACTTTTAGTAGATAATCATAATGAGAGTCTTAGACCATTCAGACGCACTGCGGATACGCAGCTTCGTGGCCAGATCGGCAGCACGAGCCATCTAGTTTTGCTGGTCTTCAGTTCGAGTCTCGAAACTGAGAACTTTTTAAATATATTTTTCTTTTCTTTTTTTACATTTTTCTTAGATATTTTTATCCTTTATTCCCACACTTACTACGAACTTTTCCAAATCTTATACTAGTAAAATAAAATTTTATGTCAAAATATTTCTATATTCAAGAGAAATTTTAGGAGTCAAGTTCATGCACATGCGCAGAATTCATTCCTATTCAAAACATTGTGCTTTTAGACCAGAATGACACCACGTTAAAACTTTTAGTGGATAATCATAATGAGAGTCTTAGACCATTCAGACGCGCTGCGGGTACGAAGCTTCGTGGCCAGATCGGCAGCACGAGCCATTTAGTTTTGCTGGTCTTCAGTTCGAGTCTCGAAACTGAGAACTTTTTCAATATATTTTTCTTTTCTTTTTTTTACATTTTTTTTAGATATTTTTATCCTTTATTCCCACACTTACTACGAACTTTTCCAAATCTTATACTAGTAAAATAAAATTTTATGTCAAAATATTTCTATATTCAAGAGAAATTTTAGGAGTCGAGTTCATGCACATGCGCAGAATTCAGTCGTATTCAAAACATTGTGATTTTAGACCAGAATGACACCACGTTAAAACTTTTAGTAGATAATCATAATGAGAGTCTTAGACCATTCAGACGCACTGCGGATACGAAGCTTCGTGGCCAGATCGGCAGCACGAGCCATCTAGTTTTGCTGGTCTTCAGATCGAGTCTCGAAACTGAGAACTTTTTAAATATATTTTTCTTTTCTTTTTTTACATTTTTCTTAGATATTTTTATCCTTTATTCCCACACTTACTACGAACTTTTCCAAATCTTATACTAGTAAAATAAAATTTTATGTCAAAATATTTCTATATTCAAGAGAAATTTTAGAAGTCGAGTTCACGCACATGCGCAGAATTCATTCCTATTCAAAACATTGTGCTTTTAGACCAGAATGACACCACGTTAAAACTTTTAGTGGATAATCATAATGAGAGTCTTAGACCATTCAGACGCGCTGCGGGTGCGAAGCTTCGTGGCCAGATCGGCAGCACGAGCCATTTAGTTTTGCTGGTCTTCAGTTCGATTCTCGAAACTGAGAACTTTTTAAATATATTTTTCTTTTCTTTTTTTTACATTTTTTAAAGATATTTTTATCCTTTATTCCCACACTTACTAAGAACTTTTCCAAATCTTATACTACTAAAATAAAATTTTATGTCAAAATATTTCTATATTCAACAGAAATTTTAGGAGTCGAGTTCACGCACATGCGCAGAATTCATTCCTATTCAAAACATTGTGCTTTTAGACCAGAATGACACCACGTTAAAACTTTTAGTGGATAATCATAATGAGAGTCTTAGACCATTCAGACGCGCTGCGGGTACGAAGCTTCGTGGCCAGATCGGCAGCACGATCCATCTAGTTTTGTTGGTCTTCAGTTCGAGTCTCGAAACTGAGAACTTTTTAAATATATTTTTCTTTTCTTTTTTTTACATTTTTCTAAGATATTTTTATCCTTTAATTCCCACACTTACTACGAAATTTTCCAAATCTTATACTACTAAAATAAAATTTTATGTCAAAATATTTCTATATTCAAGAGAAATTTTAGGAGTCGAGTTCATGCACTTGCGCAGAATTCATTCCTATTCAAAACATTGTGCTTTTAGACCAGAATGACACCACGTTAAAACTTTTAGTGGATAATCATAATGAGAGTCTTAGACCATTCAGACGCGCTACGGGTACGACGCTTCGTGGCCAGATCGGCAGCACGAGCCATCTAGTTTTGCTGGTCTTCAGTTCAGTCTCGAAACTGAGAACTTTCTCAATATATTTTTCTTTTCTTTTGTTAAAGTTTTATTTTAGATATTTTTATCCTTTATTCCCACACTTACTACGAACTTTTCCAAATCTTATACTACTAAAATAAAATTTTATGTCAAATTATTTCTATATTCAAGAGAAATTTTAGGAGTCGAGTTCACGCACATGCGCAGAATTCAATCCTATTCAAAAGATTGTGCTTTTAGACCAGAATGACACCACGTTAAAACTTTTAGTGGATAATCATAATAAGAGTCTTAGACCATTCAGACGCGCTGCGGGTAGGAAGCTTCGTTGCCAGATCGGCAGGACGAGCCATCTAGTTTTGCTGGTCTTCAGTTCGAGTCTCGAAACTGAGAACTTTTTAAATATATTTTTCTTTTCTTTTTTTTACATTTTTTTTAAATATTTTTATCCTTTTTTCCCACACTTACTATGAACTTTTCCAAATCTTATACAACTAAAATAAAATTTTATGTCAAAATATATCTATATTCAAGAAAAATTTTAGGAGTCGAGTTCACGCACATGCGCAGAATTCATTCCAATTCAAAACATTGTGCTTTTGGACAAGAATGACACCACGTTAAAACTTTTAGTGGATAATCATAATGAGAGTCTTAGACCATTCAGACGCGCTGCAGGTACGAAGATTCGTGGCCATATCGGCAGCACGAGCCATCTAGTTTTGCTGGTCTTCAGTTCGAGTCTCGAAACTGAGAACTTTTTAAATATATTCTTCTTTTCTTTTTTTACATTTTTTTTAGATATTTTTTCCTTTATTCCCACACTTACTACGAACTTTTGAAAATCTTATACTAGTAAAATGAAATTTTATGTCAAAATATTTCTATATTCAAGAGAAATTTTAGGAGTCGAGTTCATGCACATGCGCAGAATTCAGTCGTATTCAAAACATTGTGATTTTAGACCAGAATGACACCACGTTAAAACTTTTAGTGGATAATCATAATGAGAGTTTTAGACCATTCAGACGCGCTGCGAGTACGAAGCTTCGTGGCCAGATCGGCAGCACGAGCCATCTAGTTTTGCTGGTCTTCAGTTCGAGTCTCGAAACTGAGAACTTTTTAAATATATTTTTCTTTTCTTTTTTTTACATTTTTTTAAGATATTTTTATCCTTTATTCGAGCACTTACTACGAACTTTTCCAAATCTTATACTACTAAAATAAAATTTTATGTCAAAATATTTCTATATTCAAGAGAAATTTTAGTCGTCGAGTTCATGCACATGCGCAGAATTCAGTCGTATTGAAAACATTGTGCTTTTAGACCAGAATGACTACACGTTAAAACTTTTAGTGGATAATAATAATGAGAGTCTTAGACCATTCAGACGCGCTGCGGGTACGAAGGTTCGTGGCCAGATCGGCAGCGCGAGCCATCTAGTTTTGTTGGTCTTCAGTTCGAGTCTCGAAACTGAGAACTTTTTAAATATATTTTTCTTTTCTTTTTTTTACATTTTTCTAAGATATTTTTATCCTTTAATTCCCACACTTACTACGAAATTTTCCAAATCTTATACTACTAAAATAAAATTTTATGTCAAAATATTTCTATATTCAAGAGAAATTTTAGAAGTCGAGTTCACGCACATGCGCAGAATTCATTCCTATTCAAAACATTGTGCTTTTAGACCAGAATGACACCACGTTAAAACTTTTAGTGGATAATCATAATGAGAGTCTTAGACCATTCAGACGCGCTGCGGGTGCGAAGCTTCGTGGCCAGATCGGCAGCACGAGCCATTTAGTTTTGCTGGTCTTCAGTTCGATTCTCGAAACTGAGAACTTTTTAAATATATTTTTCTTTTCTTTTTTTTACATTTTTTAAAGATATTTTTATCCTTTATTCCCACACTTACTAAGAACTTTTCCAAATCTTATACTACTAAAATAAAATTTTATGTCAAAATATTTCTATATTCAACAGAAATTTTAGGAGTCGAGTTCACGCACATGCGCAGAATTCATTCCTATTCAAAACATTGTGCTTTTAGACCAGAATGACACCACGTTAAAACTTTTAGTGGATAATCATAATGAGAGTCTTAGACCATTCAGACGCGCTGCGGGTACGAAGCTTCGTGGCCAGATCGGCAGCACGATCCATCTAGTTTTGTTGGTCTTCAGTTCGAGTCTCGAAACTGAGAACTTTTTAAATATATTTTTCTTTTCTTTTTTTTACATTTTTCTAAGATATTTTTATCCTTTAATTCCCACACTTACTACGAAATTTTCCAAATCTTATACTACTAAAATAAAATTTTATGTCAAAATATTTCTATATTCAAGAGAAATTTTAGGAGTCGAGTTCATGCACTTGCGCAGAATTCATTCCTATTCAAAACATTGTGCTTTTAGACCAGAATGACACCACGTTAAAACTTTTAGTGGATAATCATAATGAGAGTCTTAGACCATTCAGACGCGCTACGGGTACGACGCTTCGTGGCCAGATCGGCAGCACGAGCCATCTAGTTTTGCTGGTCTTCAGTTCAGTCTCGAAACTGAGAACTTTCTCAATATATTTTTCTTTTCTTTTGTTAAAGTTTTATTTTAGATATTTTTATCCTTTATTCCCACACTTACTACGAACTTTTCCAAATCTTATACTACTAAAATAAAATTTTATGTCAAATTATTTCTATATTCAAGAGAAATTTTAGGAGTCGAGTTCACGCACATGCGCAGAATTCAATCCTATTCAAAAGATTGTGCTTTTAGACCAGAATGACACCACGTTAAAACTTTTAGTGGATAATCATAATAAGAGTCTTAGACCATTCAGACGCGCTGCGGGTAGGAAGCTTCGTTGCCAGATCGGCAGGACGAGCCATCTAGTTTTGCTGGTCTTCAGTTCGAGTCTCGAAACTGAGAACTTTTTAAATATATTTTTCTTTTCTTTTTTTTACATTTTTTTTAAATATTTTTATCCTTTTTTCCCACACTTACTATGAACTTTTCCAAATCTTATACAACTAAAATAAAATTTTATGTCAAAATATATCTATATTCAAGAAAAATTTTAGGAGTCGAGTTCACGCACATGCGCAGAATTCATTCCAATTCAAAACATTGTGCTTTTGGACAAGAATGACACCACGTTAAAACTTTTAGTGGATAATCATAATGAGAGTCTTAGACCATTCAGACGCGCTGCAGGTACGAAGATTCGTGGCCATATCGGCAGCACGAGCCATCTAGTTTTGCTGGTCTTCAGTTCGAGTCTCGAAACTGAGAACTTTTTAAATATATTCTTCTTTTCTTTTTTTACATTTTTTTTAGATATTTTTTCCTTTATTCCCACACTTACTACGAACTTTTGAAAATCTTATACTAGTAAAATGAAATTTTATGTCAAAATATTTCTATATTCAAGAGAAATTTTAGGAGTCGAGTTCATGCACATGCGCAGAATTCAGTCGTATTCAAAACATTGTGATTTTAGACCAGAATGACACCACGTTAAAACTTTTAGTGGATAATCATAATGAGAGTTTTAGACCATTCAGACGCGCTGCGAGTACGAAGCTTCGTGGCCAGATCGGCAGCACGAGCCATCTAGTTTTGCTGGTCTTCAGTTCGAGTCTCGAAACTGAGAACTTTTTAAATATATTTTTCTTTTCTTTTTTTTACATTTTTTTAAGATATTTTTATCCTTTATTCGAGCACTTACTACGAACTTTTCCAAATCTTATACTACTAAAATAAAATTTTATGTCAAAATATTTCTATATTCAAGAGAAATTTTAGTCGTCGAGTTCATGCACATGCGCAGAATTCAGTCGTATTGAAAACATTGTGCTTTTAGACCAGAATGACTACACGTTAAAACTTTTAGTGGATAATAATAATGAGAGTCTTAGACCATTCAGACGCGCTGCGGGTACGAAGGTTCGTGGCCAGATCGGCAGCGCGAGCCATCTAGTTTTGCTGGTCTTCAGTTCGAGTCTCGAAACTGAGAACTATTTAAATATATTTTTCTTTTCTTTTTTTTACATTTTTTTAAGATATATTTATCCTTTATTCCCACACTTACTAAGAACTTTTCCAAATCTTATACTACTAAAATAAAATTTTATGTCAAAATATTTCTATATTCAACAGAAATTTTAGGAGTCGAGTTCACGCACATGCGCAGAATTCATTCCTATTCAAAACATTGTGCTTTTAGACCAGAATGACACCACGTTAAAACTTTTAGTGGATAATCATAATGAGAGTCTTAGACCATTCAGACGCGCTGCTGGTACGAAGCTTCGTGGCCAGATCGGCAGCGCGAGCCATATAGTTTTGCTGGTCTTCAGTTCGAGTCTCGAAACTGAGAACTTTTTAAATATATTTTTCTTTTCTTTTTTTTACATTTTTTTAAGATATTTTTATCATTTATTCCCACACTTACTAAGAACTTTTCCAAATCTTATACTACTAAAATAAAATTTTATGTCAAAATATTTCTATATTCAACAGAAATTTTAGGAGTCGAGTTCACGCACATGCGCAGAATTCAGTCGTATTCAAAACATTGTGCTTTTAGACCAGAATGACACCACGTTAAAACTTTTAGTGGATAATCATAATGAGAGTCTTAGACCATTCAGACGCTATGTGTGTACGAAGCTTCGTGGCCAGATCGGCAGCGCGAGGCATCTAGTTTTGCTGGTCTTCAGTTCGAGTCTCGAAACTGAGAACTTTTTAAATATATTTTTCTTTTCTTTTTTTTACATTTTTTTAAGATATTTTTATCCTTTATTCCCACACTTACTACGAACTTTTCCAAATCTTATACTACTAAAATAAAATTTTATGTCAAAATATTTCTATATTCAACAGAAATTTTAGGAGTCGAGTTCACGCACATGCGCAGAATTCAGTCGTATTCAAAACATTGTGCTTTTAGACCAGAATGACACCACGTTAAAACTTTTAGTGGATAATCATAATGAGAGTCTTAGACCATTCAGACGCTATGTGTGTACGAAGCTTCGTGGCCAGATCGGCAGCGCGAGGCATCTAGTTTTGCTGGTCTTCAGTTCGAGTCTCGAAACTGAGAACTTTTTAAATATATTTTTCTTTTCTTTTTTTTACATTTTTTTAAGATATTTTTATCCTTTATTCCCACACTTACTACGAACTTTTCCAAATCTTATACTAATAAAATAAAATTTTATGTCAAAATATTTCTATATTCAACAGAAATTTTAGGAGTCGAGTTCACGCACATGTCCAGAATTCAGTCGTATTCAAAACATTGTGCTTTTAGACCAGAATGACACCACGTTAAAACTTTTAGTGGATAATCATAATGAGAGTCTTAGACCATTCAGACGCGCTGCGGGTACGAAGCTTCGTGGCCAGATCGGCAGCGCGAGCCATCTGGTTTTGTTGGTCTTCAGTTCGAGTCTCGAAACTGAGAACTTTTTAAATATATTTTTCTTTTCTTTTTTTACATTTTTCTTAGATATTTTTATCCTTTATTCCTACACTTACTACGAACTTTTCCAAATCTTATACTAGTAAAATAAAATTTTATGTCAAAATATTTCTATATTCAAGAGAAATTTTAGGAGTCGAGTTCATGCACATGCGCAGAATTCATTCCTATTCAAAACATTGTGCTTTTAGACCAGAATGACACCACGTTAAAACTTTTAGTGGATAATCATAATGAGAGTCTTAGACCATTCAGACGCGCTGCGGGTACGAAGCTTCGTGGCCAGATCGGCAGCACGAGCCATTTAGTTTTGCTGGTCTTCAGTTCGAGTCTCGAAACTGAGAACTTTTTCAATATATTTTTCTTTTCTTTTTTTTACATTTTTTTTAGATATTTTTATCCTTTATTCCCACACTTACTACGAACTTTTCCAAATCTTATACTAGTAAAATAAAATTTTATGTCAAAATATTTCTATATTCAAGAGAAATTTTAGGAGTCGAGTTCATGCACATGCGCAGAATTCAGTCGTATTCAAAACATTGTGATTTTAGACCAGAATGACACCACGTTAAAACTTTTAGTAGATAATCATAATGAGAGTCTTAGACCATTTAGACGCACTACGGATACGAAGCTTCGTGGCCAGATCGGCTGCACGAGCCATCTAGTTTTGCTGGTCTTCAGTTCGAGTCTCGAAACTGAGAACTTTTTAAATATATTTTTCTTTTCTTTTTTTTACATTTTTTAAGATATTTTTATCCTTTATTCCCACACTTACTAAGAACTTTTCCAAATCTTATACTACTAAAATAAAATTTTATGTCAAAATATTTCTATATTCAACAGAAATTTTAGGAGTCGAGTTCACGCACATGCGCAGAATTCATTCCTATTCAAAACATTGTGCTTTTAGACCAGAATGACACCACGTTAAAACTTTTAGTGGATAATCATAATGAGAGTCTTAGACCATTCAGACGCGCTGCGGGTACGAAGCTTCGTGGCCAGATCGGCAGCACGATCCATATAGTTTTGTTGGTCTTCAGTTCGAGTCTCGAAACTGAGAACTTTTTAAATATATTTTTCTTTTCTTTTTTTTACATTTTTCTAAGATATTTTTATCCTTTAATTCCCACACTTACTACGAAATTTTCCAAATCTTATACTACTAAAATAAAATTTTATGTCAAAATATTTCTATATTCAATAGAAATTTTAGGAGTCGAGTTCATGCACTTGCGCAGAATTCATTCCTATTCAAAACATTGTGCTTTTAGACCAGAATGACACCACGTTAAAACTTTTAGTGGATAATCATAATGAGAGTCTTAGACCATTCAGACGCGCTACGGGTACGACGCTTCGTGGCCAGATCGGCAGCACGAGCCATCTAGTTTTGCTGGTCTTCAGTTCAGTCTCGAAACTGAGAACTTTATCAATATATTTTTCTTTTCTTTTGTTAAAGTTTTATTTTAGATATTTTTATCCTTTATTCCCACACTTACTACGAACTTTTCCAAATCTTATACTACTAAAATAAAATTTTATGTCAAATTATTTCTATATTCAAGAGAAATTTTAGGAGTCGAGTTCACGCACATGCGCAGAATTCAATCCAATTCAAAAGATTGTGCTTTTAGACCAGAATGGCACCACGTTAAAACTTTTAGTGGATAATCATAATGAGAGTCTTAGACCATTCAGACGCGCTGCTGGTACGAAGCTTCGTGGCCAGATCGGCAGCGCGAGCCATATAGTTTTGCTGGTCTTCAGTTCGAGTCTCGAAACTGAGAACTTTTTAAATATATTTTTCTTTTCTTTTTTTTACATTTTTTTAAGATATTTTTATCCTTTATTCCCACACTTACTAAGAACTTTTCCAAATCTTATACTACTAAAATAAAATTTTATGTCAAAATATTTCTATATTCAACAGAAATTTTAGGAGTCGAGTTCACGCACATGCGCAGAATTCAGTCGTATTCAAAACATTGTGCTTTTAGACCAGAATGACACCACGTTAAAACTTTTAGTGGATAATCATAATGAGAGTCTTAGACCATTCAGACGCTATGTGTGTACGAAGCTTCGTGGCCAGATCGGCAGCGCGAGGCATCTAGTTTTGCTGGTCTTCAGTTCGAGTCTCGAAACTGAGAACTTTTTAAATATATTTTTCTTTTCTTTTTTTTACATTTTTTTAAGATATTTTTATCCTTTATTCCCACACTTACTACGAACTTTTCCAAATCTTATACTAATAAAATAAAATTTTATGTCAAAATATTTCTATATTCAACAGAAATTTTAGGAGTCGAGTTCACGCACATGTCCAGAATTCAGTCGTATTCAAAACATTGTGCTTTTAGACCAGAATGACACCACGTTAAAACTTTTAGTGGATAATCATAATGAGAGTCTTAGACCATTCAGACGCGCTGCGGGTACGAAGCTTCGTGGCCAGATCGGCAGCGCGAGCCATCTAGTTTTGTTGGTCTTCAGTTCGAGTCTCGAAACTGAGAACTTTTTAAATATATTTTTCTTTTCTTTTTTTACATTTTTCTTAGATATTTTTATCCTTTATTCCTACACTTACTACGAACTTTTCCAAATCTTATACTAGTAAAATAAAATTTTATGTCAAAATATTTCTATATTCAAGAGAAATTTTAGGAGTCGAGTTCATGCACATGCGCAGAATTCATTCCTATTCAAAACATTGTGCTTTTAGACCAGAATGACACCACGTTAAAACTTTTAGTGGATAATCATAATGAGAGTCTTAGACCATTCAGACGCGCTGCGGGTACGAAGCTTCGTGGCCAGATCGGCAGCACGAGCCATTTAGTTTTGCTGGTCTTCAGTTCGAGTCTCGAAACTGAGAACTTTTTCAATATATTTTTCTTTTCTTTTTTTTACATTTTTTTTAGATATTTTTATCCTTTATTCCCACACTTACTACGAACTTTTCCAAATCTTATACTAGTAAAATAAAATTTTATGTCAAAATATTTCTATATTCAAGAGAAATTTTAGGAGTCGAGTTCATGCACATGCGCAGAATTCAGTCGTATTCAAAACATTGTGATTTTAGACCAGAATGACACCACGTTAAAACTTTTAGTAGATAATCATAATGAGAGTCTTAGACCATTTAGACGCACTACGGATACGAAGCTTCGTGGCCAGATCGGCTGCACGAGCCATCTAGTTTTGCTGGTCTTCAGTTCGAGTCTCGAAACTGAGAACTTTTTAAATATATTTTTCTTTTCTTTTTTTTACATTTTTTAAGATATTTTTATCCTTTATTCCCACACTTACTAAGAACTTTTCCAAATCTTATACTACTAAAATAAAATTTTATGTCAAAATATTTCTATATTCAACAGAAATTTTAGGAGTCGAGTTCACGCACATGCGCAGAATTCATTCCTATTCAAAACATTGTGCTTTTAGACCAGAATGACACCACGTTAAAACTTTTAGTGGATAATCATAATGAGAGTCTTAGACCATTCAGACGCGCTGCGGGTACGAAGCTTCGTGGCCAGATCGGCAGCACGATCCATATAGTTTTGTTGGTCTTCAGTTCGAGTCTCGAAACTGAGAACTTTTTAAATATATTTTTCTTTTCTTTTTTTTACATTTTTCTAAGATATTTTTATCCTTTAATTCCCACACTTACTACGAAATTTTCCAAATCTTATACTACTAAAATAAAATTTTATGTCAAAATATTTCTATATTCAATAGAAATTTTAGGAGTCGAGTTCATGCACTTGCGCAGAATTCATTCCTATTCAAAACATTGTGCTTTTAGACCAGAATGACACCACGTTAAAACTTTTAGTGGATAATCATAATGAGAGTCTTAGACCATTCAGACGCGCTACGGGTACGACGCTTCGTGGCCAGATCGGCAGCACGAGCCATCTAGTTTTGCTGGTCTTCAGTTCAGTCTCGAAACTGAGAACTTTATCAATATATTTTTCTTTTCTTTTGTTAAAGTTTTATTTTAGATATTTTTATCCTTTATTCCCACACTTACTACGAACTTTTCCAAATCTTATACTACTAAAATAAAATTTTATGTCAAATTATTTCTATATTCAAGAGAAATTTTAGGAGTCGAGTTCACGCACATGCGCAGAATTCAATCCAATTCAAAAGATTGTGCTTTTAGACCAGAATGGCACCACGTTAAAACTTTTAGTGGATAATCATAATGAGAGTCTTAGACCATTCAGACGCGCTGCTGGTACGAAGCTTCGTGGCCAGATCGGCAGCGCGAGCCATATAGTTTTGCTGGTCTTCAGTTCGAGTCTCGAAACTGAGAACTTTTTAAATATATTTTTCTTTTCTTTTTTTTACATTTTTTTAAGATATTTTTATCCTTTATTCCCACACTTACTAAGAACTTTTCCAAATCTTATACTACTAAAATAAAATTTTATGTCAAAATATTTCTATATTCAACAGAAATTTTAGGAGTCGAGTTCACGCACATGCGCAGAATTCAGTCGTATTCAAAACATTGTGCTTTTAGACCAGAATGACACCACGTTAAAACTTTTAGTGGATAATCATAATGAGAGTCTTAGACCATTCAGACGCTATGTGTGTACGAAGCTTCGTGGCCAGATCGGCAGCGCGAGGCATCTAGTTTTGCTGGTCTTCAGTTCGAGTCTCGAAACTGAGAACTTTTTAAATATATTTTTCTTTTCTTTTTTTTACATTTTTTTAAGATATTTTTATCCTTTATTCCCACACTTACTACGAACTTTTCCAAATCTTATACTAATAAAATAAAATTTTATGTCAAAATATTTCTATATTCAACAGAAATTTTAGGAGTCGAGTTCACGCACATGTCCAGAATTCAGTCGTATTCAAAACATTGTGCTTTTAGACCAGAATGACACCACGTTAAAACTTTTAGTGGATAATCATAATGAGAGTCTTAGACCATTCAGACGCGCTGCGGGTACGAAGCTTCGTGGCCAGATCGGCAGCGCGAGCCATCTAGTTTTGTTGGTCTTCAGTTCGAGTCTCGAAACTGAGAACTTTTTAAATATATTTTTCTTTTCTTTTTTTACATTTTTCTTAGATATTTTTATCCTTTATTCCTACACTTACTACGAACTTTTCCAAATCTTATACTAGTAAAATAAAATTTTATGTCAAAATATTTCTATATTCAAGAGAAATTTTAGGAGTCGAGTTCACGCACATGCGCAGAATTCATTCCTATTCAAAACATTGTGCTTTTAGACCAGAATGACACCACGTTAAAACTTTTAGTGGATAATCATAATGAGAGTCTTAGACCATTCAGACGCGCTGCGGGTACGAAGCTTCGTGGCCAGATCGGCAGCACGATCCATATAGTTTTGTTGGTCTTCAGTTCGAGTCTCGAAACTGAGAACTTTTTAAATATATTTTTCTTTTCTTTTTTTTACATTTTTCTAAGATATTTTTATCCTTTAATTCCCACACTTACTACGAAATTTTCCAAATCTTATACTACTAAAATAAAATTTTATGTCAAAATATTTCTATATTCAATAGAAATTTTAGGAGTCGAGTTCATGCACTTGCGCAGAATTCATTCCTATTCAAAACATTGTGCTTTTAGACCAGAATGACACCACGTTAAAACTTTTAGTGGATAATCATAATGAGAGTCTTAGACCATTCAGACGCGCTACGGGTACGACGCTTCGTGGCCAGTTCGGCAGCACGAGCCATCTAGTTTTGCTGGTCTTCAGTTCAGTCTCGAAACTGAGAACTTTCTCAATATATTTTTCTTTTCTTTTGTTAAAGTTTTATTTTAGATATTTTTATCCTTTATTCCCACACTTACTACGAACTTTTCCAAATCTTATACTACTAAAATAAAATTTTATGTCAAATTATTTCTATATTCAAGAGAAATTTTAGGAGTCGAGTTCACGCACATGCGCAGAATTCAATCCAATTCAAAAGATTGTGCTTTTAGACCAGAATGGCACCACGTTAAAACTTTTAGTGGATAATCATAATGAGAGTCTTAGACCATTCAGACGCGCTGCGGGTACGAAGCTTCGTGGCCAGATCGGCAGCACGAGCCATTTAGTTTTGCTGGTCTTCAGTTCGAGTCTCGAAACTGAGAACTTTTTCAATATATTTTTCTTTTCTTTTTTTTACATTTTTTTTAGATATTTTTATCCTTTATTCCCACACTTACTACGAACTTTTCCAAATCTTATACTACTAAAATAAAATTTTATGTCAAATTATTTCTATATTCAAGAGAAATTTTAGGAGTCGAGTTCACGCACATGCGCAGAATTCAATCCAATTCAAAAGATTGTGCTTTTAGACCAGAATGGCACCACGTTAAAACTTTTAGTGGATAATCATAATGAGAGTCTTAGACCATTCAGACGCGCTGCTGGTACGAAGCTTCGTGGCCAGATCGGCAGCGCGAGCCATATAGTTTTGCTGGTCTTCAGTTCGAGTCTCGAAACTGAGAACTTTTTAAATATATTTTTCTTTTCTTTTTTTTACATTTTTTTAAGATATTTTTATCCTTTATTCCCACACTTACTAAGAACTTTTCCAAATCTTATACTACTAAAATAAAATTTTATGTCAAAATATTTCTATATTCAACAGAAATTTTAGGAGTCGAGTTCACGCACATGCGCAGAATTCAGTCGTATTCAAAACATTGTGCTTTTAGACCAGAATGACACCACGTTAAAACTTTTAGTGGATAATCATAATGAGAGTCTTAGACCATTCAGACGCTATGTGTGTACGAAGCTTCGTGGCCAGATCGGCAGCGCGAGGCATCTAGTTTTGCTGGTCTTCAGTTCGAGTCTCGAAACTGAGAACTTTTTAAATATATTTTTCTTTTCTTTTTTTTACATTTTTTTAAGATATTTTTATCCTTTATTCCCACACTTACTACGAACTTTTCCAAATCTTATACTAATAAAATAAAATTTTATGTCAAAATATTTCTATATTCAACAGAAATTTTAGGAGTCGAGTTCACGCACATGTCCAGAATTCAGTCGTATTCAAAACATTGTGCTTTTAGACCAGAATGACACCACGTTAAAACTTTTAGTGGATAATCATAATGAGAGTCTTAGACCATTCAGACGCGCTGCGGGTACGAAGCTTCGTGGCCAGATCGGCAGCGCGAGCCATCTAGTTTTGTTGGTCTTCAGTTCGAGTCTCGAAACTGAGAACTTTTTAAATATATTTTTCTTTTCTTTTTTTACATTTTTCTTAGATATTTTTATCCTTTATTCCTACACTTACTACGAACTTTTCCAAATCTTATACTAGTAAAATAAAATTTTATGTCAAAATATTTCTATATTCAAGAGAAATTTTAGGAGTCGAGTTCACGCACATGCGCAGAATTCATTCCTATTCAAAACATTGTGCTTTTAGACCAGAATGACACCACGTTAAAACTTTTAGTGGATAATCATAATGAGAGTCTTAGACCATTCAGACGCGCTGCGGGTACGAAGCTTCGTGGCCAGATCGGCAGCACGATCCATATAGTTTTGTTGGTCTTCAGTTCGAGTCTCGAAACTGAGAACTTTTTAAATATATTTTTCTTTTCTTTTTTTTACATTTTTCTAAGATATTTTTATCCTTTAATTCCCACACTTACTACGAAATTTTCCAAATCTTATACTACTAAAATAAAATTTTATGTCAAAATATTTCTATATTCAATAGAAATTTTAGGAGTCGAGTTCATGCACTTGCGCAGAATTCATTCCTATTCAAAACATTGTGCTTTTAGACCAGAATGACACCACGTTAAAACTTTTAGTGGATAATCATAATGAGAGTCTTAGACCATTCAGACGCGCTACGGGTACGACGCTTCGTGGCCAGTTCGGCAGCACGAGCCATCTAGTTTTGCTGGTCTTCAGTTCAGTCTCGAAACTGAGAACTTTCTCAATATATTTTTCTTTTCTTTTGTTAAAGTTTTATTTTAGATATTTTTATCCTTTATTCCCACACTTACTACGAACTTTTCCAAATCTTATACTACTAAAATAAAATTTTATGTCAAATTATTTCTATATTCAAGAGAAATTTTAGGAGTCGAGTTCACGCACATGCGCAGAATTCAATCCAATTCAAAAGATTGTGCTTTTAGACCAGAATGGCACCACGTTAAAACTTTTAGTGGATAATCATAATGAGAGTCTTAGACCATTCAGACGCGCTGCGGGTACGAAGCTTCGTGGCCAGATCGGCAGCACGAGCCATTTAGTTTTGCTGGTCTTCAGTTCGAGTCTCGAAACTGAGAACTTTTTCAATATATTTTTCTTTTCTTTTTTTTACATTTTTTTTAGATATTTTTATCCTTTATTCCCACACTTACTACGAACTTTTCCAAATCTTATACTAGTAAAATAAAATTTTATGTCAAAATATTTCTATATTCAAGAGAAATTTTAGGAGTCGAGTTCATGCACATGCGCAGAATTCAGTCGTATTCAAAACATTGTGATTTTAGACCAGAATGACAGCACGTTAAAACTTTTAGTAGATAATCATAATGAGAGTCTTAGACCATTCAGACGCACTGCGGATACGAAGATTCGTGGCCAGATCGGCAGCACGATCCATCTAGTTTTGCTGGTCTTCAGTTCGAGTCTCGAAACTGAGAACTTTTTAAATATATTTTTCTTTTCTTTTTTTACATTTTTCTTAGATATTTTTATCCTTTATTCCTACACTTACTACGAACTTTTCCAAATCTTATACTAGTAAAATAAAATTTTATGTCAAAATATTTCTATATTCAAGAGAAATTTTAGGAGTCGAGTTCATGCACATGCGCAGAATTCATTCCTATTCAAAACATTGTGCTTTTAGACCAGAATGACACCACGTTAAAACTTTTAGTGGATAATCATAATGAGAGTCTTAGACCATTCAGACGCGCTGCGGGTACGAAGCTTCGTGGCCAGATCGGCAGCACGAGCCATTTAGTTTTGCTGGTCTTCAGTTCGAGTCTCGAAACTGAGAACTTTTTCAATATATTTTTCTTTTCTTTTGTTAAAGTTTTATTTTAGATATTTTTATCCTTTATTCCCACACTTACTACGAACTTTTCCAAATCTTATACTACTAAAATAAAATTTTATGTCAAATTATTTCTATATTCAAGAGAAATTTTAGGAGTCGAGTTCACGCACATGCGCAGAATTCAATCCTATTCAAAAGATTGTGCTTTTAGACCAGAATGACACCACGTTAAAACTTTTAGTGGATAATCATAATAAGAGTCTTAGACCATTCAGACGCGCTGCGGGTAGGAAGCTTCGTTGCCAGATCGGCAGGACGAGCCATCTAGTTCTGCTGGTCTTCAGTTCGAGTCTCGAAACTGAGAACTTTTTAAATATATTTTTCTTTTCTTTTTTTTACATTTTTTTTAGATATTTTTATTCTTTTTTCCCACACTTACTACGAACTTTTCCAAATCTTATACTACTAAAATAAAATTTTATGTCAAAATATATCTATATTCAAGAGAAATTTTAGGAGTCGAGTTCACGCACATGCGCAGAATTCATTCCTATTCAAAACATTGTGCTTTTGGACAAGAATGACACCACGTTAAAACTTTTAGTGGATAATAATAATGAGAGTCTTAGACCATTCAGACGCGCTGCGGGTACGAAGGTTCGTGGCCAGATCGGCAGCGCGAGCCATCTAGTTTTGCTGGTCTTCAGTTCGAGTCTCGAAACTGAGAACTTTTTCAATATATTTTTCTTTTCTTTTGTTAAAGTTTTATTTTAGATATTTTTATCCTTTATTCCCACACTTACTACGAACTTTTCCAAATCTTATACTACTAAAATAAAATTTTATGTCAAATTATTTCTATATTCAAGAGAAATTTTAGGAGTCGAGTTCACGCACATGCGCAGAATTCAATCCTATTCAAAAGATTGTGCTTTTAGACCAGAATGACACCACGTTAAAACTTTTAGTGGATAATCATAATAAGAGTCTTAGACCATTCAGACGCGCTGCGGGTAGGAAGCTTCGTTGCCAGATCGGCAGGACGAGCCATCTAGTTCTGCTGGTCTTCAGTTCGAGTCTCGAAACTGAGAACTTTTTAAATATATTTTTCTTTTCTTTTTTTTACATTTTTTTTAGATATTTTTATCCTTTTTTCCCACACTTACTACGAACTTTTCCAAATCTTATACTACTAAAATAAAATTTTATGTCAAAATATATCTATATTCAAGAGAAATTTTAGGAGTCGAGTTCACGCACATGCGCAGAATTCATTCCTATTCAAAACATTGTGATTTTAGACCAGAATGACACCACGTTAAAACTTTTAGTAGATAATCATAATGAGAGTCTTAGACCATTCAGACGCACTGCGGATACGAAGCTTCGTGGCCAGATCGGCAGCACGAGTCATCTAGTTTTGCTGGTCTTCAGTTCGAGTCTCGAAACTGAGAACTTTTTAAATATATTTTTCTTTTCTTTTTTTTACATTTTTTTTAGATATTTTTATCCTTTATTCCTACACTTACTACGAACTTTTCCAAATCTTATACTAGTAAAATAAAATTTTATGTCAAAATATTTCTATATTCAAGAGAAATTTTAGGAGTCGAGTTCATGCACATGCGCAGAATTCATTCCTATTCAAAACATTGTGCTTTTAGACCAGAATGACACCACGTTAAAACTTTTAGTGGATAATCATAATGAGAGTCTTAGACCATTCAGACGCGCTGCGGGTACGAAGCTTCGTGGCCAGATCGGCAGCACGAGCCATTTAGTTTTGCTGGTCTTCAGTTCGAGTCTCGAAACAGAACTTTTTCAATATATTTTTCTTTTCTTTTGTTAAAGTTTTATTTTAGATATTTTTATCCTTTATTCCCACACTTACTACGAACTTTTCCAAATCTTATACTACTAAAATAAAATTTTATGTCAAATTATTTCTATATTCAAGAGAAATTTTAGGAGTCGAGTTCACGCACATGCGCAGAATTCAATCCTATTCAAAAGATTGTGCTTTTAGACCAGAATGACACCACGTTAAAACTTTTAGTGGATAATCATAATAAGAGTCTTAGACCATTCAGACGCGCTGCGGGTAGGAAGCTTCGTTGCCAGATCGGCAGGACGAGCCATCTAGTTCTGCTGGTCTTCAGTTCGAGTCTCGAAACTGAGAACTTTTTAAATATATTTTTCTTTTCTTTTTTTTACATTTTTTTTAGATATTTTTATCCTTTTTTCCCACACTTACTACGAACTTTTCCAAATCTTATACTACTAAAATAAAATTTTATGTCAAAATATATCTATATTCAAGAGAAATTTTAGGAGTCGAGTTCACGCACATGCGCAGAATTCATTCCTATTCAAAACATTGTGCTTTTGGACAAGAATGACACCACGTTAAAACTTTTAGTGGATAATAATAATGAGAGTCTTAGACCATTCAGACGCGCTGCGGGTACGAAGGTTCGTGGCCAGATCGGCAGCGCGAGCCATCTAGTTTTGCTGGTCTTCAGTTCGAGTCTCGAAACTGAGAACTTTTTCAATATATTTTTCTTTTCTTTTGTTAAAGTTTTATTTTAGATATTTTTATCCTTTATTCCCACACTTACTACGAACTTTTCCAAATCTTATACTACTAAAATAAAATTTTATGTCAAATTATTTCTATATTCAAGAGAAATTTTAGGAGTCGAGTTCACGCACATGCGCAGAATTCAATCCTATTCAAAAGATTGTGCTTTTAGACCAGAATGACACCACGTTAAAACTTTTAGTGGATAATCATAATAAGAGTCTTAGACCATTCAGACGCGCTGCGGGTAGGAAGCTTCGTTGCCAGATCGGCAGGACGAGCCATCTAGTTCTGCTGGTCTTCAGTTCGAGTCTCGAAACTGAGAACTTTTTAAATATATTTTTCTTTTCTTTTTTTTACATTTTTTTTAGATATTTTTATCCTTTTTTCCCACACTTACTACGAACTTTTCCAAATCTTATACTACTAAAATAAAATTTTATGTCAAAATATATCTATATTCAAGAGAAATTTTAGGAGTCGAGTTCACGCACATGCGCAGAATTCATTCCTATTCAAAACATTGTGCTTTTGGACAAGAATGACACCACGTTAAAACTTTTAGTGGATAATCATAATGAGAGTCTTAGACCATTCAGACGCGCTGCAGGTACGAAGATTCGTGGCCAGATCGGCAGCACGAGCCATCTAGTTTTGCTGGTCTTCAGTTCGAGTCTCGAAACTGAGAACTTTTTAAATATATTCTTCTTTTCTTTTTTTACATTTTTTTAGATATTTTTATCCTTTATTCCCACACTTACTACGAACTTTTGAAAATCTTATACTAGTAAAATAAAATTTTATATCAAAATATTTCTATATTCAAGAGAAATTTTAGGAGTCGAGTTCATGCACATGCGCAGAATTCAGTCGTATTCAAAACATTGTGATTTTAGACCAGAATGACACCACGTTAAAACTTTTAGTGGATAATCATAATGAGAGTTTTAGACCATTCAGACGCGCTGCGAGTACGAAGCTTCGTGGCCAGATCGGCAGCACGAGCCATCTAGTTTTGCTGGTCTTCAGTTCGAGTCTCGAAACTGAGAACTTTTTCAATATATTTTTCTTTTCTTTTTTTTACATTTTTTTAAGATATTTTTATCCTTTATTCGAGCACTTACTACGAACTTTTCCAAATCTTATACTACTAAAATAAAATTTTATGTCAAAATATTTCTATATTCAAGAGAAATTTTAGTCGTCGAGTTCATGCACATGCGCAGAATTCAGTCGTATTCAAAACATTGTGCTTTTAGACCAGAATGACACCACGTTAAAACTTTTAGTGGATAATAATAATGAGAGTCTTAGACCATTCAGACGCGCTGCGGGTACGAAGGTTCGTGGCCAGATCGGCAGCGCGAGCCATTTAGTTTTGCTGGTCTTCAGTTCGAGTCTCGAAACTGAGAACTATTTAAATATATTTTTCTTTTCTTTTTTTTACATTTTTTTTAGATATTTTTATCCTTTATTCCCACACTTACTACGAACTTTTCCAAATCTTATACTAGTAAAATAAAATTTTATGTCAAAATATTTCTATATTCAAGAGAAATTTTAGGAGTCGAGTTCATGCACATGCGCAGAATTCAGTCGTATTCAAAACATTGTGATTTTAGACCAGAATGACACCACGTTAAAACTTTTAGTAGATAATCATAATGAGAGTCTTAGACCACTTAGACGCACTACGGATACGAAGCTTCGTGGCCAGATCGGCAGCACGAGCCATCTAGTTTTGCTGGTCTTCAGTTCGAGTCTCGAAACTGAGAACTTTTTAAATATATTTTTCTTTTCTTTTTTTTACATTTTTTAAGATATTTTTATCCTTTATTCCCACACTTACTAAGAACTTTTCCAAATCTTATACTACTAAAATAAAATTTTATGTCAAAATATTTCTATATTCAACAGAAATTTTAGGAGTCGAGTTCACGCACATGCGCAGAATTCATTCCTATTCAAAACATTGTGCTTTTAGACCAGAATGACACCACGTTAAAACTTTTAGTGGATAATCATAATGAGAGTCTTAGACCATTCAGACGCGCTGCGGGTACGAAGCTTCGTGGCCAGATCGGCAGCACGATCCATATAGTTTTGTTGGTCTTCAGTTCGAGTCTCGAAACTGAGAACTTTTTAAATATATTTTTCTTTTCTTTTTTTTACATTTTTCTAAGATATTTTTATCCTTTAATTCCCACACTTACTACGAAATTTTCCAAATCTTATACTACTAAAATAAAATTTTATGTCAAAATATTTCTATATTCAATAGAAATTTTAGGAGTCGAGTTCATGCACTTGCGCAGAATTCATTCCTATTCAAAAAATTGTGCTTTTAGACCAGAATGACACCACGTTAAAACTTTTAGTGGATAATCATAATGAGAGTCTTAGACCATTCAGACGCGCTACGGGTACGACGCTTCGTGGCCAGATCGGCAGCACGAGCCATCTAGTTTTGCTGGTCTTCAGTTCAGTCTCGAAACTGAGAACTTTATCAATATATTTTTCTTTTCTTTTGTTAAAGTTTTATTTTAGATATTTTTATCCTTTATTCCCACACTTACTACGAACTTTTCCAAATCTTATACTACTAAAATAAAATTTTATGTCAAATTATTTCTATATTCAAGAGAAATTTTAGGAGTCGAGTTCACGCACATGCGCAGAATTCAATCCTATTCAAAAGATTGTGCTTTTAGACCAGAATGACACCACGTTAAAACTTTTAGTGGATAATCATAATAAGAGTCTTAGACCATTCAGACGCGCTGCGGGTAGGAAGCTTCGTTGCCAGATCGGCAGGACGAGCCATCTAGTTCTGCTGGTCTTCAGTTCGAGTCTCGAAACTGAGAACTTTTTAAATATATTTTTCTTTTCTTTTTTTTACATTTTTTTTAGATATTTTTATCCTTTTTTCCCACACTTACTACGAACTTTTCCAAATCTTATACTACTAAAATAAAATTTTATGTCAAAATATATCTATATTCAAGAGAAATTTTAGGAGTCGAGTTCACGCACATGCGCAGAATTCATTCCTATTCAAAACATTGTGCTTTTGGACAAGAATGACACCACGTTAAAACTTTTAGTGGATAATAATAATGAGAGTCTTAGACCATTCAGACGCGCTGCGGGTATGAAGGTTCGTGGCCAGATCGGCAGCGCGAGCCATCTAGTTTTGCTGGTCTTCAGTTCGAGTCTCGAAACTGAGAACTTTTTCAATATATTTTTCTTTTCTTTTGTTAAAGTTTTATTTTAGATATTTTTATCCTTTATTCCCACACTTACTACGAACTTTTCCAAATCTTATACTACTAAAATAAAATTTTATGTCAAATTATTTCTATATTCAAGAGAAATTTTAGGAGTCGAGTTCACGCACATGCGCAGAATTCAATCCTATTCAAAAGATTGTGCTTTTAGACCAGAATGACACCACGTTAAAACTTTTAGTGGATAATCATAATAAGAGTCTTAGACCATTCAGACGCGCTGCGGGTAGGAAGCTTCGTTGCCAGATCGGCAGGACGAGCCATCTAGTTCTGCTGGTCTTCAGTTCGAGTCTCGAAACTGAGAACTTTTTAAATATATTTTTCTTTTCTTTTTTTTACATTTTTTTTAGATATTTTTATCCTTTTTTCCCACAATTACTACGAACTTTTCCAAATCTTATACTACTAAAATAAAATTTTATGTCAAAATATATCTATATTCAAGAGAAATTTTAGGAGTCGAGTTCACGCACATGCGCAGAATTCATTCCTATTCAAAACATTGTGCTTTTGGACAAGAATGACACCACGTTAAAACTTTTAGTGGATAATCATAATGAGAGTTTTAGACCATTCAGACGCGCTGCGAGTACGAAGCTTCGTGGCCAGATCGGCAGCACGAGCCATCTAGTTTTGCTGGTCTTCAGTTCGAGTCTCGAAACTGAGAACTTTTTCAATATATTTTTCTTTTCTTTTTTTTACATTTTTTTAAGATATTTTTATCCTTTATTCGAGCACTTACTACGAACTTTTCCAAATCTTATACTACTAAAATAAAATTTTATGTCAAAATATTTCTATATTCAAGAGAAATTTTAGTCGTCGAGTTCATGCACATGCGCAGAATTCAGTCGTATTCAAAACATTGTGCTTTTAGACCAGAATGACACCACGTTAAAACTTTTAGTGGATAATAATAATGAGAGTCTTAGACCATTCAGACGCGCTGCGGGTACGAAGGTTCGTGGCCAGATCGGCAGCGCGAGCCATCTAGTTTTGCTGGTCTTCAGTTCGAGTCTCGAAACTGAGAACTATTTAAATATATTTTTCTTTTCTTTTTTTTACATTTTTTTAAGATATATTTATCCTTTATTCCCACACTTACTACGAACTTTTCCAAATCTTATACTACTAAAATAAAATTTTATGTCAAAATATTTCTATATTCAACAGAAATTTTAGGAGTCGAGTTCACGCACATGCGCAGAATTCATTCCTATTCAAAACATTGTGCTTTTAGACCAGAATGACACCACGTTAAAACTTTTAGTGGATAATCATAATGAGAGTCTTAGACCATTCAGACGCGCTGCGGGTACGAAGCTTCGTGGCCAGATCGGCAGCACGAGCCATTTAGTTTTGCTGGTCTTCAGTTCGAGTCTCGAAACTGAGAACTTTTTCAATATATTTTTCTTTTCTTTTTTTTACATTTTTTTAAGATATTTTTATCCTTTATTCGAGCACTTACTACGAACTTTTCCAAATCTTATACTACTAAAATAAAATTTTATGTCAAAATATTTCTATATTCAAGAGAAATTTTAGTCGTCGAGTTCATGCACATGCGCAGAATTCAGTCGTATTCAAAACATTGTGCTTTTAGACCAGAATGACAACAGGTTAAAACTTTTAGTGGATAATATTAATGAGAGTCTTAGACCATTCAGACGCGCTGCGGGTACGAAGGTTCGTGGCCAGATCGGCAGCGCGAGCCATCTAGTTTTGCTGGTCTTCAGTTCGAGTCTCGAAACTGAGAACTATTTAAATATATTTTTCTTTTCTTTTTTTTACATTTTTATAAGATATATTTATCCTTTATTCCCACACTTACTAAGAACTTTTCCAAATCTTATACTACTAAAATAAAATTTTATGTCAAAATATTTCTATATTCAACAGAAATTTTAGGAGTCGAGTTCACGCACATGCGCAGAATTCAGTCGTATTCAAAACATTGTGCTTTTAGACCAGAATGACACCACGTTAAAACTTTTAGTGGATAATCATAATGAGAGTCTTAGACCATTCAGACGCTATGTGTGTACGAAGCTTCGTGGCCAGATCGGCAGCGCGAGGCATCTAGTTTTGCTGGTCTTCAGTTCGAGTCTCGAAACTTAGAACTTTTTAAATATATTTTTCTTTTCTTTTTTTTACTTTTTTTTAAGATATTTTTATCCTTTATTCCCACACTTACTACGAACTTTTCCAAATCTTATACTAATAAAATAAAATTTTATGTCAAAATATTTCTATATTCAACAGAAATTTTAGGAGTCGAGTTCACGCACATGCGCAGAATTCAGTCGTATTCAAAAAATTGTGCTTTTAGACCAGAATGACACCACGTTAAAACTTTTAGTGGATAATCATAATGAGAGTCTTAGACCATTCAGACGCGCTGCGGGTACGAAGCTTCGTGGCCAGATCGGCAGCGCGAGCCATCTAGTTTTGTTGGTCTTCAGTTCGAGTCTCGAAAGTGAGAACTTTTTAAATATATTTTTCTTTTCTTTTTTTTACATTTTTCTAAGATATTTTTATCCTTTAATTCTCACACTTAGTACGAAATTTTCCAAATCTTATACTACTAAAATAAAATTTTATGTCAAAATATTTCTATATTCAAGAGAAATTTTAGGAGTCGAGTTCATGCACATGCGCAGAATTCATTCCTATTCGAAACATTGTGCGTTTAGACCAGAATGACACCACGTTAAAACTTTTAGTGGATAATCATAATGAGAGTCTTAGACCATTCAGACGCGCTGCGAGTACGAAGCTTCGTGGCCAGATCGGCAGCACGAGCCATCTAGTTTTGCTGGTCTTCAGTTCGAGTCTCGAAACTGAGAACTTTTTAAATATATTTTTCTTTTCTTTTTTTTACATTTTTCTTAGATATTTTTATCCTTTATTCCCACACTTACTACGAACTTTTCCAAATCTTATACTAGTTAAATAAAATTTTATGTCAAATTATTTCTATATTCAAGAGAAATTTTAGAAGTCGAGTTCACGCACATGCGCAGAATTCATTCCTATTCAAAACATTGTGCTTTTAGACCAGAATGACACCACGTTAAAACTTTTAGTGGATAATCATAATGAGAGTCTTAGACCATTCAGACGCGCTGCGGGTACGAAGCTTCGTGGCCAGATCGGCAGCACGAGCCATTTAGTTTTGCTGGTCTTCAGTTCGAGTCTCGAAACTGAGAACTTTTTCAATATATTTTTCTTTTCTTTTGTTTACATTTTTTTTAGATATTTTTATCCTTTATTCCCACACTTACTACGAACTTTTCTAAATCTTATACTAGTTGAATAAAATTTTATGTCAAATTATTTCTATATTGAAGAGAAATTTTAGAAGTCGAGTTCACGCACATGCGCAGAATTCATTCCTATTCAAAACATTGTGCTTTTAGACCAGAATGACACCACGTTAAAACTTTTAGTGGATAATCATAATGAGAGTCTTAGACCATTCAGACGCGCTGCGAGTACGAAGCTTCGTGGCCAGATCGGCAGCACGAGCCATCTAGTTTTGCTGGTCTTCAGTTCGAGTCTCGAAACTGAGAACTTTTTCAATATATTTTTCTTTTCTTTTTTTTACATTTTTTTAGATATTTTTATCCTTTATTCCCACACTTACTACGAACTTTTGAAAATCTTATACTAGTAAAATAAAATTTTATGTCAAAATATTTCTATATTCAAGAGAAATTTTAGGAGTCGAGTTCATGCACATGCGCAGAATTCAGTCGTATTCAAAACATTGTGATTTTAGACCAGAATGACACCACGTTAAAACTTTTAGTGGATAATCATAATGAGAGTTTTAGACCATTCAGACGCGCTGCGAGTACGAAGCTTCGTGGCCAGATCGGCAGCACGAGCCATCTAGTTTTGCTGGTCTTCAGTTCGAGTCTCGAAACAGAGAACTTTTTCAATATATTTTTCTTTTCTTTTTTTTACATTTTTTTAAGATATTTTTATCCTTTATTCGAGCACTTACTACGAACGTTTCCAAATCTTATACTACTAAAATAAAATTTTATGTCAAAATATTTCTATATTCAAGAGAAATTTTAGTCGTCGAGTTCATGCACATGCGCAGAATTCAGTCGTATTCAAAACATTGTGCTTTTAGACCAGAATGACACCACGTTAAAACTTTTAGTGGATAATAATAATGAGAGTCTTAGACCATTCAGACGCGCTGCGGGTACGAAGGTTCGTGACCAGATCGGCAGCGCGAGCCATCTAGTTTTGCTGGTCTTCAGTTCGAGTCTCGAAACTGAGAACTATTTAAATATATTTTTCTTTTCTTTTTTTTACATTTTTTTAAGATATATTTATCCTTTATTCCCACACTTACTACGAACTTTTCCAAATCTTATACTACTAAAATAAAATTTTATGTCAAAATATTTCTATATTCAACAGAAATTTTAGGAGTCGAGTTCACGCACATGCGCAGAATTCATTCCTATTCAAAACATTGTGCTTTTAGACCAGAATGACACCACGTTAAAACTTTTAGTGGATAATCATAATGAGAGTCTTAGACCATTCAGACGCGCTGCGGGTACGAAGCTTCGTGGCCAGATCGGCAGCACGAGCCATTTAGTTTTGCTGGTCTTCAGTTCGAGTCTCGAAACTGAGAACTTTTTCAATATATTTTTCTTTTCTTTTTTTTACATTTTTTTAAGATATTTTTATCCTTTATTCGAGCACTTACTACGAACTTTTCCAAATCTTATACTACTAAAATAAAATTTTATGTCAAAATATTTCTATATTCAAGAGAAATTTTAGTCGTCGAGTTCATGCACATGCGCAGAATTCAGTCGTATTCAAAACATTGTGCTTTTAGACCAGAATGACACCAGGTTAAAACTTTTAGTGGATAATATTAATGAGAGTCTTAGACCATTCAGACGCGCTGCGGGTACGAAGGTTCGTGGCCAGATCGGCAGCGCGAGCCATCTAGTTTTGCTGGTCTTCAGTTCGAGTCTCGAAACTGAGAACTATTTAAATATATTTTTCTTTTCTTTTTTTTACATTTTTTTAAGATATATTTATCCTTTATTCCCACACTTACTAAGAACTTTTCCAAATCTTATACTACTAAAATAAAATTTTATGTCAAAATATTTCTATATTCAACAGAAATTTTAGGAGTCGAGTTCACGCACATGCGCAGAATTCAGTCGTATTCAAAACATTGTGCTTTTAGACCAGAATGACACCACGTTAAAACTTTTAGTGGATAATCATAATGAGAGTCTTAGACCATTCAGACGCTATGTGTGTACGAAGCTTCGTGGCCATATCGGCAGCGCGAGGCATCTAGTTTTGCTGGTCTTCAGTTCGAGTCTCGAAACTGAGAACTTTTTAAATATATTTTTCTTTTCTTTTTTTTACTTTTTTTAAGATATTTTTATCCTTTATTCCCACACTTACTACGAACTTTTCCAAATCTTATACTAATAAAATAAAATTTTATGTCAAAATATTTCTATATTCAACAGAAATTTTAGGAGTCGAGTTCACGCACATGCGCAGAATTCAGTCGTATTCAAAAAATTGTGCTTTTAGACCAGAATGACACCACGTTAAAACTTTTAGTGGATAATCATAATGAGAGTCTTAGACCATTCAGAATCGCTGCGGGTACGAAGCTTCGTGGCCAGATCGGCAGCGCGAGCCATCTAGTTTTGTTGGTCTTCAGTTCGAGTCTCGAAACTGAGAACTTTTTAAATATATTTTTCTTTTCTTTTTTTTACATTTTTCTAAGATATTTTTATCCTTTAATTCTCACACTTAGTACGAAATTTTCCAAATCTTATACTACTAAAATAAAATTTTATGTCAAAATATTTCTATATTCAAGAGAAATTTTAGGAGTCGAGTTCATGCACATGCGCAGAATTCATTCCTATTCAAAACATTGTGCTTTTAGACCAGAATGACACCACGTTAAAACTTTTAGTGGATAATCATAATGAGAGTCTTAGACCATTCAGACGCGCTGCGGGTACGAAGCTTCGTGGCCAGATCGGCAGCACGAGCCATTTAGTTTTGCTGGTCTTCAGTTCGAGTCTCGAAACTGAGAACTTTTTCAATATATTTTTCTTTTCTTTTGTTAAAGTTTTATTTTAGATATTTTTATCCTTTATTCCCACACTTACTACGAACTTTTCCAAATCTTATACTACTAAAATAAAATTTTATGTCAAATTATTTCTATATTCAAGAGAAATTTTAGGAGTCGAGTTCACGCACATGCGCAGAATTCAATCCTATTCAAAAGATTGTGCTTTTAGACCAGAATGACACCACGTTAAAACTTTTAGTGGATAATCATAATAAGAGTCTTAGACCATTCAGACGCGCTGCGGGTAGGAAGCTTCGTTGCCAGATCGGCAGGACGAGCCATCTAGTTCTGCTGGTCTTCAGTTCGAGTCTCGAAACTGAGAACTTTTTAAATATATTCTTCTTTTCTTTTTTTACATTTTTTTTAGATATTTTTCTCCTTTATTCCCACACTTACTACGAACTTTTCCAAATCTTATACTACTAAAATAAAATTTTATGTCAAAATATATCTATATTCAAGAGAAATTTTAGGAGTCGAGTTCACGCACATGCGCAGAATTCATTCCTATTCAAAACATTGTGCTTTTCGACAAGAATGACACCACGTTAAAACTTTTAGTGGATAATAATAATGAGAGTCTTAGACCATTCAGACGCGCTGCGGGTACGAAGGTTCGTGGCCAGATCGGCAGCGCGAGCCATCTAGTTTTGCTGGTCTTCAGTTCGAGTCTCGAAACTGAGAACTTTTTCAATATATTTTTCTTTTCTTTTGTTAAAGTTTTATTTTAGATATTTTTATCCTTTATTCCCACACTTACTACGAACTTTTCCAAATCTTATACTACTAAAATAAAATTTTATGTCAAATTATTTCTATATTCAAGAGAAATTTTAGGAGTCGAGTTCACGCACATGCGCAGAATTCAATCCTATTCAAAAGATTGTGCTTTTAGACCAGAATGACACCACGTTAAAACTTTTAGTGGATAATCATAATAAGAGTCTTAGACCATTCAGACGCGCTGCGGGTAGGAAGCTTCGTTGCCAGATCGGCAGGACGAGCCATCTAGCTCTGCTGGTCTTCAGTTCGAGTCTCGAAACTGAGAACTTTTTAAATATATTTTTCTTTTCTTTTTTTTACATTTTTTTTAGATATTTTTATCCTTTTTTCCCACACTTACTACGAACTTTTCCAAATCTTATACTACTAAAATAAAATTTTATGTCAAAATATATCTATATTCAAGAGAAATTTTAGGAGTCGAGTTCACGCACATGCGCAGAATTCATTCCTATTCAAAACATTGTGCTTTTGGACAAGAATGACACCACGTTAAAACTTTTAGTGGATAATCATAATGAGAGTCTTAGACCATTCAGACGCGCTGCAGGTACGAAGATTCGTGGCCAGATCGGGAGCACGAGCCATCTAGTTTTGCTGGTCTTCAGTTCGAGTCTCGAAACTGAGAACTTTTTAAATATATTCTTCTTTTCTTTTTTTACATTTTTTTTAGATATTTTTATCCTTTATTCCCACACTTACTACGAACTTTTGAAAATTTTATACTAGTAAAATAAAATTTTATGTCAAAATATTTCTATATTCAAGAGAAATTTTAGGAGTCGAGTTCATGCACATGCGCAGAATTCAGTCGTATTCAAAACATTGTGATTTTAGACCAGAATGACACCACGTTAAAACTTTTAGTGGATAATCATAATGAGAGTTTTAGACCATTCAGACGCGCTGCGAGTACGAAGCTTCGTGGCCAGATCGGCAGCACGAGCCATCTAGTTTTGCTGGTCTTCAGTTCGAGTCTCGAAACTGAGAACTTTTTCAATATATTTTTCTTTTCTTTTTTTTACATTTTTTTAAGATATTTTTATCCTTTATTCGAGCACTTACTACGAACTTTTCCAAATCTTATACTACTAAAATAAAATTTTATGTCAAAATATTTCTATATTCAAGAGAAATTTTAGTCGTCGAGTTCATGCACATGCGCAGAATTCAGTCGTATTCAAAACATTGTGCTTTTAGACCAGAATAACACCACGTTAAAACTTTTAGTGGATAATAATAATGAGAGTCTTAGACCATTCAGACGCGCTGCGGGTACGAAGGTTCGTGGCCAGATCGGCAGCGCGAGCCATCTAGTTTTGCTGGTCTTCAGTTCGAGTCTCGAAACTGAGAACTATTTAAATATATTTTTCTTTTCTTTTTTTTACATTTTTTTAAGATATATTTATCCTTTATTCCCACACTTACTACGAACTTTTCCAAATCTTATACTACTAAAATAAAATTTTATGTCAAAATATTTCTATATTCAACAGAAATTTTAGGAGTCGAGTTCACGCACATGCGCAGAATTCATTCCTATTCAAAACATTGTGCTTTTAGACCAGAATGACACCACGTTAAAACTTTTAGTGGATAATCATAATGAGAGTCTTAGACCATTCAGACGCGCTGCGGGTACGAAGCTTCGTGGCCAGATCGGCAGCACGAGCCATTTAGTTTTGCTGGTCTTCAGTTCGAGTCTCGAAACTGAGAACTTTTTCAATATATTTTTCTTTTCTTTTTTTTACATTTTTTTAAGATATTTTTATCCTTTATTCGAGCACTTACTACGAACTTTTCCAAATCTTATACTACTAAAATAAAATTTTATGTCAAAATATTTCTATATTCAAGAGAAATTTTATTCGTCGAGTTCATGCACATGCGCAGAATTCAGTCGTATTCAAAACATTGTGCTTTTAGACCAGAATGACACCAGGTTAAAACTTTTAGTGGATAATATTAATGAGAGTCTTAGACCATTCAGACGCGCTGCGGGTACGAAGGTTCGTGGCCAGATCGGCAGCGCGAGCCATCTAGTTTTGCTGGTCTTCAGTTCGAGTCTCGAAACTGAGAACTATTTAAATATATTTTTCTTTTCTTTTTTTTACATTTTTTTAAGATATATTTATCCTTTATTCCCACACTTACTAAGAACTTTTCCAAATCTTATACTACTAAAATAAAATTTTATGTCAAAATATTTCTATATTCAACAGAAATTTTAGGAGTCGAGTTCACGCACATGCGCAGAATTCAGTCGTATTCAAAACATTGTGCTTTTAGACCAGAATGACACCACGTTAAAACTTTTAGTGGATAATCATAATGAGAGTCTTAGACCATTCAGACGCTATGTGTGTACGAAGCTTCGTGGCCAGATCGGCAGCGCGAGGCATCTAGTTTTGCTGGTCTTCAGTTCGAGTCTCGAAACTGAGAACTTTTTAAATATATTTTTCTTTTCTTTTTTTTACTTTTTTTTAAGATATTTTTATCCTTTATTCCCACACTTACTACGAACTTTTCCAAATCTTATACTAATAAAATAAAATTTTATGTCAAAATATTTCTATATTCAACAGAAATTTTAGGAGTCGAGTTCACGCACATGCGCAGAATTCAGTCGTATTCAAAAAATTGTGCTTTTAGACAAGAATGACACCACGTTAAAACTTTTAGTGGATAATCATAATGAGAGTCTTAGACCATTCAGACGCGCTGCGGGTACGAAGCTTCGTGGCCAGATCGGCAGCGCGAGCCATCTAGTTTTGTTGGTCTTCAGTTCGAGTCTCGAAACTGAGAACTTTTTAAATATATTTTTCTTTTCTTTTTTTTACATTTTTCTAAGATATTTTTATCCTTTAATTCTCACACTTAGTACGAAATTTTCCAAATCTTATACTACTAAAATAAAATTTTATGTCAAAATATTTCTATATTCAAGAGAAATTTTAGGAGTCGAGTTCATGCACATGCGCAGAATTCATTCCTATTCGAAACATTGTGCGTTTAGACCAGAATGACACCACGTTAAAACTTTTAGTGGATAATCATAATGAGAGTCTTAGATCATTCAGACGCGCTGCGAGTACGAAGCTTCGTGGCCAGATCGGCAGCACGAGCCATCTAGTTTTGCTGGTCTTCAGTTCGAGTCTCGAAACTGAGAGCTTTTTAAATATATTTTTCTTTTCTTTTTTTTACATTTTTCTTAGATATTTTTATCCTTTATTCCCACACTTACTACGAACTTTTCCAAATCTTATACTAGTTAAATAAAATTTTATGTCAAATTATTTCTATATTCAAGAGAAATTTTAGAAGTCGAGTTCACGCACATGCGCAGAATTCATTCCTATTCAAAACATTGTGCTTTTAGACCAGAATGACACCACGTTAAAACTTTTAGTGGATAATCATAATGAGAGTCTTAGACCATTCAGACGCGCTGCGGGTACGAAGCTTCGTGGCCAGATCGGCAGCACGAGCCATTTAGTTTTGCTGGTCTTCAGTTCGAGTCTCGAAACTGAGAACTTTTTCAATATATTTTTCTTTTCTTTTTTTTACATTTTTTTAGATATTTTTATCCTTTATTCCCACACTTACTACGAACTTTTGAAAATCTTATACTAGTAAAATAAAATTTTATGTCAAAATATTTCTATATTCAAGAGAAATTTTAGGAGTCGAGTTCATGCACATGCGCAGAATTCAGTCGTATTCAAAACATTGTTATTTTAGACCAGAATGACACCACGTTAAAACTTTTAGTGGATAATCATAATGAGAGTTTTAGACCATTCAGACGCGCTGCGAGTACGAAGCTTCGTGGCCAGATCGGCAGCACGAGCCATCTAGTTTTGCTGGTCTTCAGTTCGAGTCTCGAAACTGAGAACTTTTTCAATATATTTTTCTTTTCTTTTTTTTACATTTTTTTAAGATATTTTTATCCTTTATTCGAGCACTTACTACGAACTTTTCCAAATCTTATACTACTAAAATAAAATTTTATGTCAAAATATTTCTATATTCAAGAGAAATTTTAGTCGTCGAGTTCATGCACATGCGCAGAATTCAGTCGTATTCAAAACATTGTGCTTTTAGACCAGAATGACACCACGTTAAAACTTTTAGTGGATAAAAATAATGAGAGTCTTAGACCATTCAGACGCGCTGCGGGTACGAAGGTTCGTGGCCAGATCGGCAGCGCGAGCCATCTAGTTTTGCTGGTCTTCAGTTCGAGTCTCGAAACTGAGAACTATTTAAATATATTTTTCTTTTCTTTTTTTTACATTTTTTTAAGATATATTTATCCTTTATTCCCACACTTACTAAGAACTTTTCCAAATCTTATACTACTAAAATAAAATTTTATGTCAAAATATTTCTATATTCAACAGAAATTTTAGGAGTCGAGTTCACGCACATGCGCAGAATTCAGTCGTATTCAAAACATTGTGCTTTTAGACCAGAATGACACCACGTTAAAACTTTTAGTGGATAATCATAATGAGAGTCTTAGACCATTCAGACGCTATGTGTGTACGAAGCTTCGTGGCCAGATCGGCAGCGCGAGGCATCTAGTTTTGCTGGTCTTCAGTTCGAGTCTCGAAACTGAGAACTTTTTAAATATATTTTTCTTTTCTTTTTTTTACTTTTTTTTAAGATATTTTTATCCTTTATTCCCACACTTACTACGAACTTTTCCAAATCTTATACTAATAAAATAAAATTTTATGTCAAAATATTTCTATATTCAACAGAAATTTTAGGAGTCGAGTTCACGCACATGCGCAGAATTCAGTCGTATTCAAAAAATTGTGCTTTTAGACAAGAATGACACCACGTTAAAACTTTTAGTGGATAATCATAATGAGAGTCTTAGACCATTCAGACGCGCTGCGGGTACGAAGCTTCGTGGCCAGATCGGCAGCGCGAGCCATCTAGTTTTGTTGGTCTTCAGTTCGAGTCTCGAAACTGAGAACTTTTTAAATATATTTTTCTTTTCTTTTTTTTACATTTTTCTAAGATATTTTTATCCTTTAATTCTCACACTTAGTACGAAATTTTCCAAATCTTATACTACTAAAATAAAATTTTATGTCAAAATATTTCTATATTCAAGAGAAATTTTAGGAGTCGAGTTCATGCACATGCGCAGAATTCATTCCTATTCGAAACATTGTGCGTTTAGACCAGAATGACACCACGTTAAAACTTTTAGTGGATAATCATAATGAGAGTCTTAGATCATTCAGACGCGCTGCGAGTACGAAGCTTCGTGGCCAGATCGGCAGCACGAGCCATCTAGTTTTGCTGGTCTTCAGTTCGAGTCTCGAAACTGAGAACTTTTTAAATATATTTTTCTTTTCTTTTTTTTACATTTTTCTTAGATATTTTTATCCTTTATTCCCACACTTACTACGAACTTTTCCAAATCTTATACTAGTTAAATAAAATTTTATGTCAAATTATTTCTATATTCAAGAGAAATTTTAGAAGTCGAGTTCACGCACATGCGCAGAATTCATTCCTATTCAAAACATTGTGCTTTTAGACCAGAATGACACCACGTTAAAACTTTTAGTGGATAATCATAATGAGAGTCTTAGACCATTCAGACGCGCTGCGGGTACGAAGCTTCGTGGCCAGATCGGCAGCACGAGCCATTTAGTTTTGCTGGTCTTCAGTTCGAGTCTCGAAACTGAGAACTTTTTCAATATATTTTTCTTTTCTTTTTTTTACATTTTTTTAGATATTTTTATCCTTTATTCCCACACTTACTACGAACTTTTGAAAATCTTATACTAGTAAAATAAAATTTTATGTCAAAATATTTCTATATTCAAGAGAAATTTTAGGAGTCGAGTTCATGCACATGCGCAGAATTCAGTCGTATTCAAAACATTGTTATTTTAGACCAGAATGACACCACGTTAAAACTTTTAGTGGATAATCATAATGAGAGTTTTAGACCATTCAGACGCGCTGCGAGTACGAAGCTTCGTGGCCAGATCGGCAGCACGAGCCATCTAGTTTTGCTGGTCTTCAGTTCGAGTCTCGAAACTGAGAACTTTTTCAATATATTTTTCTTTTCTTTTTTTTACATTTTTTTAAGATATTTTTATCCTTTATTCGAGCACTTACTACGAACTTTTCCAAATCTTATACTACTAAAATAAAATTTTATGTCAAAATATTTCTATATTCAAGAGAAATTTTAGTCGTCGAGTTCATGCACATGCGCAGAATTCAGTCGTATTCAAAACATTGTGCTTTTAGACCAGAATGACACCACGTTAAAACTTTTAGTGGATAAAAATAATGAGAGTCTTAGACCATTCAGACGCGCTGCGGGTACGAAGGTTCGTGGCCAGATCGGCAGCGCGAGCCATCTAGTTTTGCTGGTCTTCAGTTCGAGTCTCGAAACTGAGAACTATTTAAATATATTTTTCTTTTCTTTTTTTTACATTTTTTTAAGATATATTTATCCTTTATTCCCACACTTACTAAGAACTTTTCCAAATCTTATACTACTAAAATAAAATTTTATGTCAAAATATTTCTATATTCAACAGAAATTTTAGGAGTCGAGTTCACGCACATGCGCAGAATTCAGTCGTATTCAAAACATTGTGCTTTTAGACCAGAATGACACCACGTTAAAACTTTTAGTGGATAATCATAATGAGAGTCTTAGACCATTCAGACGCTATGTGTGTACGAAGCTTCGTGGCCAGATCGGCAGCGCGAGGCATCTAGTTTTGCTGGTCTTCAGTTCGAGTCTCGAAACTGAGAACTTTTTAAATATATTTTTCTTTTCTTTTTTTTACTTTTTTTTAAGATATTTTTATCCTTTATTCCCACACTTACTACGAACTTTTCCAAATCTTATACTAATAAAATAAAATTTTATGTCAAAATATTTCTATATTCAACAGAAATTTTAGGAGTCGAGTTCACGCACATGCGCAGAATTCAGTCGTATTCAAAAAATTGTGCTTTTAGACCAGAATGACACCACGTTAAAACTTTTAGTGGATAATCATAATGAGAGTCTTAGACCATTCAGACGCGCTGCGGGTACGAAGCTTCGTGGCCAGATCGGCAGCGCGAGCCATCTAGTTTTGTTGGTCTTCAGTTCGAGTCTCGAAACTGAGAACTTTTTAAATATATTTTTCTTTTCTTTTTTTTACATTTTTCTAAGATATTTTTATCCTTTAATTCTCACACTTAGTACGAAATTTTCCAAATCTTATACTACTAAAATAAAATTTTATGTCAAAATATTTCTATATTCAAGAGAAATTTTAGGAGTCGAGTTCATGCACATGCGCAGAATTCATTCCTATTCGAAACATTGTGCGTTTAGACCAGAATGACACCACGTTAAAACTTTTAGTGGATAATCATAATGAGAGTCTTAGACCATTCAGACGCGCTGCGAGTACGAAGCTTCGTGGCCAGATCGGCAGCACGAGCCATCTAGTTTTGCTGGTCTTCAGTTCGAGTCTCGAAACTGAGAACTTTTTCAATATATTTTTCTTTTCTTTTTTTTACATTTTTTTTAGATATTTTTATCCTTTATTCCCACACTTACTACGAACTTTTCTAAATCTTATACTAGTTAAATAAAATTTTATGTCAAATTATTTCTATATTGAAGAGAAATTTTAGAAGTCGAGTTCACGCACATGCGCAGAATTCATTCCTATTCAAAACATTGTGCTTTTAGACCAGAATGACACCACGTTAAAACTTTTAGTGGATAATCATAATGAGAGTCTTAGACCATTCAGACGCGCTGCGAGTACGAAGCTTCGTGGCCAGATCGGCAGCACGAGCCATCTAGTTTTGCTGGTCTTCAGTTCGAGTCTCGAAACTGAGAACTTTTTCAATATATTTTTCTTTTCTTTTTTTTACATTTTTTTAGATATTTTTATCCTTTATTCCCACACTTACTACGAACTTTTGAAAATCTTATACTAGTAAAATAAAATTTTATGTCAAAATATTTCTATATTCAAGAGAAATTTTAGGAGTCGAGTTCATGCACATGCGCAGAATTCAGTCGTATTCAAAACATTGTGATTTTAGACCAGAATGACACCACGTTAAAACTTTTAGTGGATAATCATAATGAGAGTTTTAGACCATTCAGACGCGCTGCGAGTACGAAGCTTCGTGGCCAGATCGGCAGCACGAGCCATCTAGTTTTGCTGGTCTTCAGTTCGAGTCTCGAAACTGAGAACTTTTTCAATATATTTTTCTTTTCTTTTTTTTACATTTTTTTAAGATATTTTTATCCTTTATTCGAGCACTTACTACGAACTTTTCCAAATCTTATACTACTAAAATAAAATTTTATGTCAAAATATTTCTATATTCAAGAGAAATTTTAGTCGTCGAGTTCATGCACATGCGCAGAATTCAGTCGTATTCAAAACATTGTGCTTTTAGACCAGAATGACACCACGTTAAAACTTTTAGTGGATAATAATAATGAGAGTCTTAGACCATTCAGACGCGCTGCGGGTACGAAGGTTCGTGGCCAGATCGGCAGCGCGAGCCATCTAGTTTTGCTGGTCTTCAGTTCGAGTCTCGAAACTGAGAACTATTTAAATATATTTTTCTTTTCTTTTTTTTACATTTTTTTAAGATATATTTATCCTTTATTCCCACACTTACTACGAACTTTTCCAAATCTTATACTACTAAAATAAAATTTTATGTCAAAATATTTCTATATTCAACAGAAATTTTAGGAGTCGAGTTCACGCACATGCGCAGAATTCATTCCTATTCAAAACATTGTGCTTTTAGACCAGAATGACACCACGTTAAAACTTTTAGTGGATAATCATAATGAGAGTCTTAGACCATTCAGACGCGCTGCGGGTACGAAGCTTCGTGGCCAGATCGGCAGCACGAGCCATTTAGTTTTGCTGGTCTTCAGTTCGAGTCTCGAAACTGAGAACTTTTTCAATATATTTTTCTTTTCTTTTTTTTACATTTTTTTAAGATATTTTTATCCTTTATTCGAGCACTTACTACGAACTTTTCCAAATCTTATACTACTAAAATAAAATTTTATGTCAAAATATTTCTATATTCAAGAGAAATTTTAGTCGTCGAGTTCATGCACATGCGCAGAATTCAGTCGTATTCAAAACATTGTGCTTTTAGACCAGAATGACACCAGGTTAAAACTTTTAGTGGATAATATTAATGAGAGTCTTAGACCATTCAGACGCGCTGCGGGTACGAAGGTTCGTGGCCAGATCGGCAGCGCGAGCCATCTAGTTTTGCTGGTCTTCAGTTCGAGTCTCGAAACTGAGAACTATTTAAATATATTTTTCTTTTCTTTTTTTTACATTTTTTTAAGATATATTTATCCTTTATTCCCACACTTACTAAGAACTTTTCCAAATCTTATACTACTAAAATAAAATTTTATGTCAAAATATTTCTATATTCAACAGAAATTTTAGGAGTCGAGTTCACGCACATGCGCAGAATTCAGTCGTATTCAAAACATTGTGCTTTTAGACCAGAATGACACCACGTTAAAACTTTTAGTGGATAATCATAATGAGAGTCTTAGACCATTCAGACGCGCTGCGGGTACGAAGCTTCGTGGCCAGATCGGCAGCGCGAGGCGTCTAGTTTTGCTGGTCTTCAGTTCGAGTCTCGAAACTGAGAACTTTTTAAATATATTTTTCTTTTCTTTTTTTTACTTTTTTTAAGATATTTTTATCCTTTATTCCCACACTTACTACGAACTTTTCCAAATCTTATACTAATAAAATAAAATTTTATGTCAAAATATTTCTATATTCAACAGAAATTTTAGGAGTCGAGTTCACGCACATGCGCAGAATTCAGTCGTATTCAAAAAATTGTGCTTTTAGACCAGAATGACACCACGTTAAAACTTTTAGTGGATAATCATAATGAGAGTCTTAGACCATTCAGACGCGCTGCGGGTACGAAGCTTCGTGGCCAGATCGGCAGCGCGAGCCATCTAGTTTTGTTGGTCTTCAGTTCGAGTCTCGAAACTGAGAACTTTTTAAATATATTTTTCTTTTCTTTTTTTTACATTTTTCTAAGATATTTTTATCCTTTAATTCTCACACTTAGTACGAAATTTTCCAAATCTTATACTACTAAAATAAAATTTTATGTCAAAATATTTCTATATTCAAGAGAAATTTTAGGAGTCGAGTTCATGCACATGCGCAGAATTCATTCCTATTCGAAACATTGTGCGTTTAGACCAGAATGACACCACGTTAAAACTTTTAGTGGATAATCATAATGAGAGTCTTAGACCATTCAGACGCGCTGCGAGTACGAAGCTTCGTGGCCAGATCGGCAGCACGAGCCATCTAGTTTTGCTGGTCTTCAGTTCGAGTCTCGAAACTGAGAACTTTTTAAATATATTTTTCTTTTCTTTTTTTTACATTTTTCTTAGATATTTTTATCCTTTATTCCCACACTTACTACGAACTTTTCCAAATCTTATACTAGTTAAATAAAATTTTATGTCAAATTATTTCTATATTCAAGAGAAATTTTAGAAGTCGAGTTCACGCACATGCGCAGAATTCATTCCTATTCAAAACATTGTGCTTTTAGACCAGAATGACACCACGTTAAAACTTTTAGTGGATAATCATAATGAGAGTCTTAGACCATTCAGACGCGCTGCGGGTACGAAGCTTCGTGGCCAGATCGGCAGCACGAGCCATTTAGTTTTGCTGGTCTTCAGTTCGAGTCTCGAAACTGAGAACTTTTTCAATATATTTTTCTTTTCTTTTTTTTACATTTTTTTTAGATATTTTTATCCTTTATTCCCACACTTACTACGAACTTTTCTAAATCTTATACTAGTTAAATAAAATTTTATGTCAAATTATTTCTATATTGAAGAGAAATTTTAGAAGTCGAGTTCACGCACATGCGCAGAATTCATTCCTATTCAAAACATTGTGCTTTTAGACCAGAATGACACCACGTTAAAACTTTTAGTGGATAATCATAATGAGAGTCTTAGACCATTCAGACGCGCTGCGAGTACGAAGCTTCGTGGCCAGATCGGCAGCACGAGCCATCTAGTTTTGCTGGTCTTCAGTTCGAGTCTCGAAACTGAGAACTTTTTCAATATATTTTTCTTTTCTTTTTTTTACATTTTTTTAGATATTTTTATCCTTTATTCCCACACTTACTACGAACTTTTCCAAATCTTATACTAGTAAAATAAAATTTTATGTCAAAATATTTCTATATTCAAGAGAAATTTTAGGAGTCGAGTTCATGCACATGCGCAGAATTCAGTAGTATTCAAAACATTGTGATTTTAGACCAGAATGACACCACGTTAAAACTTTTAGTAGATAATCATAATGAGAGTCTTAGACCATTCAGACGCACTGCGGATACGAAGCTTCGTGGCCAGATCGGCAGCACGAGCCATCTAGTTTTGCTGGTCTTCAGTTCGAGTCTCGAAACTGAGAACTTTTTAAATATATTTTTCTTTTCTTTTTTTTTACATTTTTCTTAGATATTTTTATCCTTTATTCCCACACTTACTACGAACTTTTCCAAATCTTATACTAGTAAAATAAAATTTTATGTCAAAATATTTCTATATTCAAGAGAAATTTTAGGAGTCGAGTTCACGCACATGCGCAGAATTCAATCCTATTCAAAAGATTGTGCTTTTAGACCAGATTGACACCACGTTAAAACTTTTAGTGGATAATCATAATAAGAGTCTTAGACCCTTCAGACGCGCTGCGGGTACGAAGCTTCGTGGCCAGATCGGCAGCACGAGCCATCTAGTTTTGCTGGTCTTCAGTTCGAGTCTCGAAGCTGAGAACTTTTTAAATATATTTTTCTTTTCTTTTTTTTTACATTTTTTTTAGATATTTTTATCCTTTATTCCCACACTTACTACGAACTTTTCCAAATCTTATACTACTAAAATAAAATTTTATGTCAAAATATTTCTATATTCAAGAGAAATTTTAGAAGTCGAGTTCACGCACATGCGCAGAATTCATTCCTATTCAAAACATTGTGCTTTTAGACCAGAATGACACCACGTTAAAACTTTTAGTGGATAATCATAATGAGAGTCTTATACCATTCAGACGCGCTGCGGGTACGAAGCTTCGTGGCCAGATCGGCAGCACGAGCCATCTAGTTTTGCTGGTCTTCAGTTCGAGTCTCGAAACTGAGAAATTTTTAAATATATTTTTCTTTTCTTTTTTTTTACATTTTTTAAAGATATTTTTATCCTTTATTCCCACACTTACTAAGAACTTTTCCAAATCTTATACTACTAAAATAAAATTTTATGTCAAAATATTTCTATATTCAACAGAAATTTTAGGAGTCGAGTTCACGCACATGCGCAGAATTCATTCCTATTCAAAACATTGTGCTTTTGGACAAGAATGACACCACGTTAAAACTTTTAGTTGATAATCATAATGAGAGTCTTAGACCATTCAGACGCGCTGCAGGTACGAAGCTTCGTGGCCAGATCGGCAGCACGAGCCATCTAGTTTTGCTGGTCTTCAGTTCGAGTCTCGAAACTGAGAACTTTTTAAATATATTCTTCTTTTCTTTTTTTACATTTTTTTTAGATATTTTTCTCCTTTATTCCCACACTTACTACGAACTTTTCCAAATCTTATACTACTAAAATAAAATTTTATGTCAAAATATTTCTATATTCAAGAGAAATTTTAGGAGTCGAGTTCACGCACATGCGCAGAATTCATTCCTATTCAAAACATTGTGCTTTTAGACCAGAATGACACCACGTTAAATCTTTTAGTGGATAATCATAATGAGAGTCTTAGACCATTTAGAATCGCTGCGGGAACGAAGCTTCGTGGCCAGATCGGCAGTACGAGCCATCTAGTTTTGCTGGTCTTCAGTTCGAGTCTCGAAACTGAGAACTTTTTCAATATCTTTTTCTTTTCTTTTTTTTACATTTTTTTAGATATTTTTATCCTTTATTCCCACACTTACTACGAACTTTTCCAAATCTTATACTACTAAAATAAAATTTTATGTCAAAATATTTATATATTCAAGAGAAATTTTAGGAGTCGAGTTCACGCACATGCGCAGAATTCATTCCTATTCAAAACATTGTGCTTTTGGACAAGAATGACACCACGTTAAAACTTTTAGTTGATAATCATAATGAGAGTCTTAGACCATTCAGACGCGCTGCAGGTACGAGGCTTCGTGGCCAGATCGGCAGCACGAGCCATCTAGTTTTGCTGGTCTTCAGTTCGAGTCTCGAAACTAAGAACTTTTTAAATATATTCTTCTTTTCTTTTTTTTACATTTTTTTTAGATATTTTTATCCTTTATTCCCACACTTACTACGAACTTTTCCAAATCTTATACTACTAAAATAAAATTTTATGTCAAAATATTTCTATATTCAAGAGAAATTTTAGGAGTCGAGTTCACGCACATGCGCAGAATTCATTCCTATTCAAAACATTGTGCTTTTAGACCAGAATGACACCACGTTAAATCTTTTAGTGGATAATCATAATGAGAGTCTTAGACCATTTAGAATCGCTGCGGGAACGAAGCTTCGTGGCCAGATCGGCAGTACGAGCCATCTAGTTTTGCTGGTCTTCAGTTCGAGTCTCGAAACTGAGAAATTTTTAAATATATTTTTCTTTTCTTTTTTTTTACATTTTTTTAAGATATTTTTATCCTTTATTCCCACACTTACTAAGAACTTTTCCAAATCTTATACTACTAAAATAAAATTTTATGTCAAAATATTTCTATATTCAACAGAAATTTTAGGAGTCGAGTTCACGCACATGCGCAGAATTCATTCCTATTCAAAACATTGTGCTTTTGGACAAGAATGACACCACGTTAAAACTTTTAGTTGATAATCATAATGAGAGTCTTAGACCATTGAGACGCGCTGCAGGTACGAAGCTTCGTGGCCAGATCGGCAGCACGAGCCATCTAGTTTTGCTGGTCTTCAGTTCGAGTCTCGAAACTGAGAACTTTTTAAATATATTCTTCTTTTCTTTTTTTACATTTTTTTTAGATATTTTTCTCCTTTATTCCCACACTTACTACGAACTTTTCCAAATCTTATACTACTAAAATAAAATTTTATGTCAAAATATTTCTATATTCAAGAGAAATTTTAGGAGTCGAGTTCACGCACATGTGCAGAATTCATTCCTATTCAAAACATTGTGCTTTTAGACCAGAATGACACCACGTTAAAACTTTTAGTGGATAATCATAATGAGAGTCTTAGACCATTTAGAATCGCTGCGGGAACGAAGCTTCGTGGCCAGATCGGCAGTACGAGCCATCTAGTTTTGCTGGTCTTCAGTTCGAGTCTCGAAACTGAGAACTTTTTCAATATATTTTTCTTTTCTTTTTATTACATTTTTTTTAGATATTTTTATCCTTTATTCCCATACTTACTACGAACTTTTCCAAATCTTATATTACTAAAATAAAATTTTATGTCAAAATATTTCTATATTCAAGAGAAATTTTAGGAGTCTAGTTCAAGCACATGCGCAGAATTCATTCGTATTCAAAACATTGTGCTTTTAGACCAGAATGACACCACGTTAAAACTTTTAGTGGATAATCATAATAAAAGTCTTAGAACATTCAGACGCGCTGCGGGTACGAAGCTTCGTGGCCAGATCGGCAGCACGAGCCATCTAGTTTTGCTGGTCTTCAGTTCGAGTCTCGAAACTGAGAACTTTCTCAATATATTTTTCTTTTCTTTTTTTAAAGTTTTATTTTAGATATTTTTATCCTTTATTCCCACACTTACTACGAACTTTTCCAAATCTTATACTACCAAAATAAAATTTTATGTCAAAATATTTCTATATTCAAGAGAAATTTTAGGAGTCGAGTTCAGGCACATGCGAAGAATTCATTCCTATTCAAAACATTGTGCTTTAAGACCAGAATGACACAACGTTAACACTTTTAGTGGATAATCATAATAAGAGTCTTAGACCATTCAGACGCTCTGGGGGTACGAAGCTTCGTGGCCAGATCGGCAGCACGAGCCATCTAGTTATTCTGGTCTTCAGTTCGAGTCTCGAAACTAAGAACTTTTTCAATATATTTTTCTTTTCTTTTTTTTTAAGTTTTATATTAGATATTTTTATCCTTTATTCCCACACTTACTACGAACTTTTCCAAATCTTATACTACTAAAATAAAATTTTATGTCAAAATATTTCTATATTCAAGAGAAATTTTAGGAGTCGAGTTCACGCACATGCGCAGAATTCATTCCTATTCAAAACATTGTGCTTTTAGACCAGAATGACACCACGTTGAAACTTTTAGTGGATAATCATAATGAGAGTCTTAGACCATTCAAACGCGCTTTGGGTACGAAACTTCGTGGCCAGATCGGCAGCCCGAGCCATCTAGTTTTGCTGGTCTTCAGTTCGAGTCTCGAAACTGAGAACTTTTTAAATATATTTTTCTTTTCTTTTTTTTACATTTTTTTTAGATATTTTTATCCTTTATTCCCACACTTACTACGATCTTTTCCAAATCTTATACTACTAAAATAAAATTTTATGTCAAAATATTTCTATATTCAAGAGAAATTTTAGGAGTCGAGTTCACGCACATGCGCAGAATTCATTCCTATTCAAAAAGTTGTGCTTGAAGACCAGAATGACACCACGTTAAAACTTTTAGTGGATAATCATAATGAGAGTCTTAGACCATTCAGAATCGCTGCGGGTACGAAGCTTCGTGGCCAGATCGGCAGCACGAGCAATTTAGTTTTGCTGGTCTTCAGTTCGAGTCTCGAAACTGAGAACTTTTAAAATATATTTTTCTTTTCTTTTTTTTTACATTTTTTTTAGATATTTTTATCCTTTATTCCCACACTTACTACGAACTTTTCCAAATCTTATACTACTAAAATAAAATTTTATGTCAAAATATTTCTATATTCAAAAGAAATTTTAGGAGTGGAGTTCACGCACATGCGCAGAATTCTTTCCTATTCAAAACATTGTGCTTTTAGACCAGAATGACACCACGTTAAAACTTTTAGTGGATAATCATAATGAGAGTCTTAGACCATTCAGAATCGCTGCGGGTACGAAGCTTCGTGGCCAGATCGGCAGCACGAGCAATTTAGTTTTGCTGGTCTTCAGTTCGAGTCTCGAAACTGAGAACTTTTTAAATATATTTTTCTTTTCTTTTTTTTACATTTTTTTTAGATATTTTTATCCTTTATTCCCACACTTACTACGAACTTTTCCAAATCTTATACTACTAAAATAAAATTTTATGTCAAAATATTTCTATATTCAAGAGAAATTTTAGGAGTCGAGTTCACGCACATGCGCAGAATTCATTCCTATTCAAAACAGTGTGCTTTTAGACCAGAATGACACCACGTTAAAACTTTTAGTGGATAATCATAATGAGAGTCTTAGACCATTCAGACGCGCTGCGGGTACGAAGCTTCGTGGGCAGATCGGCTGCATGAGCCATCTAGTTTTGCTGGTCTTCAGTTCGAGTCTCGAAACTGAGAACTTTTTAAATATATTTTTCTTTTCTTTTTTTTACAATTTTTTTAGATATTTTTATCCTTTATTCCCACACTTACTACGAACTTTTCCAAATCTTATACTACTAAAATAAAATTTTATGCCAAAATATTTCTATATTCAAAAGAAATTTTAGGAGTCGAGTTCACGCACATGCGCAGAATTCATTCCTATTCAAAACATTGTGCTTTTAGACCAGAATGACACCACGTTAAAACTTTTAGTGGATAATCATAATGAGAGTCTTAGACCATTCAGACTCGCTGCGGGTACGATGCGTCGTGGCCAGATCGGCAGCACGAGACATCTAGTTTTGCTGGTCTTCAGTTCGAGTCTCGAAACTAAGAACTTTCTCAATATATTTTTCTTTTCTTTTTTTAAAGTTTTATTTTAGATATTTTTATCCTTTATTCCCACACTTACTACGAACTTTTCCAAATCTTATACTACCAAAATAAAATTTTATGTCAAAATATTTCTATATTCAAGAGAAATTTTAGGAGTCGAGTTCAGGCACATGCGCAGAATTCATTCCTATTCAAAACATTGTGCTTTAAGACCAGAATGACACAACGTTAACACTTTTAGTGGATAATCATAATAAGAGTCTTAGACCATTCAGACGCTCTGGGGGTACGAAGCTTCGTGGCCAGATCGGCAGCACGAGCCATCTAGTTATTCTGGTCTTCAGTTCGAGTCTCGAAACTAAGAACTTTTTCAATATATTTTTCTTTTCTTTTTTTTTAAGTTTTATATTAGATATTTTTATCCTTTATTCCCACACTTACTACGAACTTTTCCAAATCTTATACTACTAAAATAAAATTTTATGTCAAATATTTCTATATTCAAGAGAAATTTTAGGAGTCGAGTTCACGCACATGCGCAGAATTCATTCCTATTCAAAACATTGTGCTTTTAGACCAGAATGACACCACGTTGAAACTTTTAGTGGATAATCATAATGAGAGTCTTAGACCATTCAAACGCGCTTTGGGTACGAAACTTCGTGGCCAGATCGGCAGCCCGAGCCATCTAGTTTTGCTGGTCTTCAGTTCGAGTCTCGAAACTGAGAACTTTTTAAATATATTTTTCTTTTCTTTTTTTTACATTTTTTTTAGATATTTTTATCCTTTATTCCCACACTTACTACGATCTTTTCCAAATCTTATACTACTAAAATAAAATTTTATGTCAAAATATTTCTATATTCAAGAGAAATTTTAGGAGTCGAGTTCACGCACATGCGCAGAATTCATTCCTATTCAAAACATTGTGCTTGAAGACCAGAATGACACCACGTTAAAACTTTTAGTGGATAATCATAATGAGAGTCTTAGACCATTCAGAATCGCTGCGGGTACGAAGCTTCGTGGCCAGATCGGCAGCACGAGCAATTTAGTTTTGCTGGTCTTCAGTTCGAGTCTCGAAACTGAGAACTTTTAAAATATATTTTTCTTTTCTTTTTTTTACATTTTTTTTAGATATTTTTATCCTTTATTCCCACACTTACTACGAACTTTTCCAAATCTTATACTACTAAAATAAAATTTTATGTCAAAATATTTCTATATTCAAAAGAAATTTTAGGAGTCGAGTTCACGCACATGCGCAGAATTCATTCCTATTCAAAACATTGTGCTTTTAGACCAGAATGACACCACGTTAAAACTTTTAGTGGATAATCATAATGAGAGTCTTAGACCATTCAGACTCGCTGCGGGTACGATGCGTCGTGGCCAGATCGGCAGCACGAGACATCTAGTTTTGCTGGTCTTGAGTTCGAGTCTCGAAACTGAGAACTTTTTAAATATATTTTTCTTTTCTTTTTTTTTACATTTTTTTTAGATATTTTTATCCTTTATTCCCACACTTACTACGAACTTTTCCAAATCTTATACTACTAAAATAAAATTTTATGTCAAAATATTTCTATATTCAAGAGAAATTTTAGGAGTCGAGTTCACGCACATGCGCAGAATTCTTTCCTATTCAAAACATTGTGCTTTTAGACCAGAATGACACCACGTTAAAACTTTTAGTGGATAATCATAATGAGAGTCTTAGACCATTCAGAATCGCTGCGGGTACGAAGCTTCGTGGCCAGATCGGCAGCACGAGCAATTTAGTTTTGCTGGTCTTCAGTTCGAGTCTCGAAACTGAGAACTTTTTAAATATATTTTTCTTTTCTTTTTTTTACATTTTTTTTAGATATTTTTATCCTTTATTCCCACACTTACTACGAACTTTTCCAAATCTTATACTACTAAAATAAAATTTTATGTCAAAATATTTCTATATTCAAAAGAAATTTTAGGAGTCGAGTTCACGCACATGCGCAGAATTCATTCCTATTCAAAACATTGTGCTTTTAGACCAGAATGACACCACGTTAAAACTTTTAGTGGATAATCATAATGAGAGTCTTAGACCATTCAGACTCGCTGCGGGTACGATGCGTCGTGGCCAGATCGGCAGCACGAGACATCTAGTTTTGCTGGTCTTGAGTTCGAGTCTCGAAACTGAGAACTTTTTAAATATATTTTTCTTTTCTTTTTTTTTACATTTTTTTTAGATATTTTTATCCTTTATTCCCACACTTACTACGAACTTTTCCAAATCTTATACTACTAAAATAAAATTTTATGTCAAAATATTTCTATATTCAAGAGAAATTTTAGGAGTCGAGTTCACGCACATGCGCAGAATTCTTTCCTATTCAAAACATTGTGCTTTTAGACCAGAATGACACCACGTTAAAACTTTTAGTGGATAATCATAATGAGAGTCTTAGACCATTCAGAATCGCTGCGGGTACGAAGCTTCGTGGCCAGATCGGCAGCACGAGCAATTTAGTTTTGCTGGTCTTCAGTTCGAGTCTCGAAACTGAGAACTTTTTAAATATATTTTTCTTTTCTTTTTTTTACATTTTTTTTAGATATTTTTATCCTTTATTCCCACACTTACTACGAACTTTTCCAAATCTTATACTACTAAAATAAAATTTTATGTCAAAATATTTCTATATTCAAGAGAAATTTTAGGAGTCGAGTTCACGCACATGCGCAGAATTCATTCCTATTCAAAACAGTGTGCTTTTAGACCAGAATGACACCACGTTAAAACTTTTAGTGGATAATCATAATGAGAGTCTTAGACCATTCAGACGCGCTGCGGGTACGAAGCTTCGTGGTCAGATCGGCTACACGAGCCATCTAGTTTTGCTGGTCTTCAGTTCGAGTCTCGAAACTGAGAACTTTTTCAATATATTTTTCTTTTCTTTTTTTTAAAGTTTTATATTAGATATTTTTATCCTTTATTCCCACACTTACTACGAACTTTTCCAAACCTTATACTACTAAAATAAAATTTTATGTCAAAATATTTCTATATTCAAGAGAAATTTTAGGAGTCGAGTTCACGCACATGCGCAGAATTCATTCCTATTCAAAACATTGTGCTTTTAGACCAGAATGACACCACGTTGAAACTTTTAGTGGATAATCATAATGAGAGTCTTAGACCATTCAAACGCGCTTTGGGTACGAAACTTCGTGGCCAGATCGGCAGCCCGAGCCATCTAGTTTTGCTGGTCTTCAGTTCGAGTCTCGAAACTGAGAACTTTTTAAATATATTTTTCTTTTCTTTTTTTTACATTTTTTTTAGATATTTTTATCCTTTATTCCCACACTTACTACGATCTTTTCCAAATCTTATACTACTAAAATAAAATTTTATGTCAAAATATTTCTATATTCAAGAGAAATTTTAGGAGTCGAGTTCACGCACATGCGCAGAATTCATTCCTATTCAAAACATTGTGCTTGAAGACCAGAATGACACCACGTTAAAACTTTTAGTGGATAATCATAATGAGAGTCTTAGACCATTCAGAATCGCTGCGGGTACGAAGCTTCGTGGCCAGATCGGCAGCACGAGCAATTTAGTTTTGCTGGTCTTCAGTTCGAGTCTCGAAACTGAGAACTTTTAAAATATATTTTTCTTTTCTTTTTTTTACATTTTTTTTAGATATTTTTATCCTTTATTCCCACACTTACTACGAACTTTTCCAAATCTTATACTACTAAAATAAAATTTTATGTCAAAATATTTCTATATTCAAAAGAAATTTTAGGAGTCGAGTTCACGCACATGCGCAGAATTCATTCCTATTCAAAACATTGTGCTTTTAGACCAGAATGACACCACGTTAAAACTTTTAGTGGATAATCATAATGAGAGTCTTAGACCATTCAGACTCGCTGCGGGTACGATGCGTCGTGGCCAGATCGGCAGCACGAGACATCTAGTTTTGCTGGTCTTGAGTTCGAGTCTCGAAACTGAGAACTTTTTAAATATATTTTTCTTTTCTTTTTTTTACATTTTTTTTAGATATTTTTATCCTTTATTCCCACACTTACTACGAACTTTTCCAAATCTTATACTACTAAAATAAAATTTTATGTCAAAATATTTCTATATTCAAGAGAAATTTTAGGAGTCGAGTTCACGCACATGCGCAGAATTCTTTCCTATTCAAAACATTGTGCTTTTAGACCAGAATGACACCACGTTAAAACTTTTAGTGGATAATCATAATGAGAGTCTTAGACCATTCAGAATCGCTGCGGGTACGAAGCTTCGTGGCCAGATCGGCAGCACGAGCAATTTAGTTTTGCTGGTCTTCAGTTCGAGTCTCGAAACTGAGAACTTTTTAAATATATTTTTCTTTTCTTTTTTTTACATTTTTTTTAGATATTTTTATCCTTTATTCCCACACTTACTACGAACTTTTCCAAATCTTATACTACTAAAATAAAATTTTATGTCAAAATATTTCTATATTCAAGAGAAATTTTAGGAGTCGAGTTCACGCACATGCGCAGAATTCTTTCCTATTCAAAACATTGTGCTTTTAGACCAGAATGACACCACGTTAAAACTTTTAGTGGATAATCATAATGAGAGTCTTAGACCATTCAGAATCGCTGCGGGTACGAAGCTTCGTGGCCAGATCGGCAGCACGAGCAATTTAGTTTTGCTGGTCTTCAGTTCGAGTCTCGAAACTGAGAACTTTTTAAATATATTTTTCTTTTCATTTTTTTACATTTTTTTTAGATATTTTTATCCTTTATTCCCACACTTACTACGAACTTTTCCAAATCTTATACTACTAAAATAAAATTTTATGTCAAAATATTTCTATATTCAAGAGAAATTTTAGGAGTCAAGTTCACGCACATGCGCAGAATTCATTCCTATTCAAAACAGTGTGCTTTTAGACCAGAATGACACCACGTTAAAACTTTTAGTGGATAATCATAATGAGAGTCTTAGACCATTCAGACGCGCTGCGGGTACGAAGCTTCGTGGGCAGATCGGCTGCACGAGCCATCTAGTTTTGCTGGTCTTCAGTTCGAGTCTCGAAACTGAGAACTTTTTAAATATATTTTTCTTTTCTTTTTTTTACAATTTTTTTAGATATTTTTATCCTTTATTCCCACACTTACTACGAACTTTTCCAAATCTTATACTACTAAAATAAAATTTTATGTCAAAATATTTCTATATTCAAAAGAAATTTTAGGAGTCGAGTTCACGCACATGCGCAGAATTCTTTCCTATTCAAAACATTGTGCTTTTAGACCAGAATGACACCATGTTAAAACTTTTTGTGGATAATCATAATGAGAGTCTTAGACCATTCAGAATCGCTGCGGGTACGAAGCTTCGTGGCCAGATCGGCAGCACGAGCCATCTAGTTTTGCTGGTCTTCAGTTCGAGTCTCGAAACTGAGAACTTTTTAAATATATTTTTCTTTTCTTTTTTTTACATTTTTTTTAGATATTTTTATCCTTTATTCCCACACTTACTACGAACATTTCCAAATCTTATACTACTTAAATAAAATTTTATGTCAAAATATTTCTATATTCAAGAGAAATTTTAGGAGTCGAGTTCGCGCACATGCGCAGAATTCTTTCCTATTCAAAACATTGTGTTTTTAGACCAGAATGACACAGCGTTAAAACTTTTAGTGGATAATCATAATGAGAGTCTTAGACAATTCAGACGCGCTGCGGGTACGAAGCTTCGTGGCCAGATCGGCAGCACGAGCCATCTAGTTTTGCTGGTCTTCAGTTCGAGTCTCGAAACTGAGAACTTTTTAAATATATTTATCTTTTCTTTTTTTTACATTTTTTTAGATATTTTTATCCTTTATTCCCACACTTACTACGAACTTTTCCAAATCTTATACTACTAAAATAAAATTTTATGTCAAAATATTTCTATATTCAAGAGAAATTTTAGGAGTCGAGTTCACGCACATGCGCAGAATTCATTCCTATTCAAAACATTGTGCTTTTAGACCAGAATGACACCACGTTAAAACTTTTAGTGGATAATTATAATGAGAATCTTAGACCATTCAGAATCGCTGCGGGTACTAAGCTTCGTATCCAGATCGGCAGCACGAGCCATCTAGTTTTGCTGGTCTTCAGTTCGAGTCTCGAAACTGAGAACTTTTTAATTATATTTTTCTTTTCTTTTTTTTTACATTTTTTTTAGATATTTTTATCCTTTATTCCCACACTTACTACGAACTTTTCCAAATCTTATACTACTAAAATAAAATTTTATGTCAAAATATTTCTATATTCAAGAGAAATTTTAGGAGTCGAGTTCACGCATATGCGCAAAATTCATTCCTATTCAAAACATTGTGCTTTTAGACCAGAATGACACCACGTTAACACTTTTAGTGGATAATCATAATCAGAGTCTTAGACCTTTCAGACGAACTGTGGGTACGAAGCTTCGTGGCCAGATCGGCAGCACGAGCCATCTAGTTTTTCTGATCTTCAGTTCGAGTCTCGAAACTGAGAACTTTTTCAATATATTTTTCTTTTCTTTTTTTTACATTTTTTTTAGATATTTTTATACTTAATTCCCACACTTACTACGAACTTTTCCAAATCTTATACTACTAAAATGAAATTTTATGTCAAAATATTTCTATATTCAAGAGAAATTTTAGTCGTCGAGTTCACGCACATGCGCAGAATTCATTCCTATTCAAAACATTGTGCTTGAAGACCAGAATGACACCACGTTAAAACTTTTAGTGGATAATCATAATGAGAGTCTTAGACCATTCAGAATCGCTGCGGGTACGAAGCTTCGTGGCCAGATCGGCAGCACGAGCAATTTAGTTTTGCTGGTCTTCAGTTCGAGTCTCGAAACTGAGAACTTTTAAAATATATTTTTCTTTTCTTTTTTTTACATTTTTTTTAGATATTTTTATCCTTTATTCCCACACTTACTACGAACTTTTCCAAATCTTATACTACTAAAATAAAATTTTATGTCAAAATATTTCTATATTCAAAAGAAATTTTAGGAGTCGAGTTCACGCACATGCACAGAATTCATTCCTATTCAAAACATTGTGCTTTTAGACCAGAATGACACCACGTTAAAACTTTTAGTGGATAATCATAATGAGAGTCTTAGACCATTCAGACTCGCTGCGGGTACGATGCGTCGTGGCCAGATCGGCAGCACGAGACATCTAGTTTTGCTGGTCTTGAGTTCGAGTCTCGAAACTGAGAACTTTTTAAATATATTTTTCTTTTCTTTTTTTTACATTTTTTTTAGATATTTTTATCCTTTATTCCCACACTTACTACGAACTTTTCCAAATCTTATACTACTAAAATAAAATTTTATGTCAAAATATTTCTATATTCAAGAGAAATTTTAGGAGTCGAGTTCACGCACATGCGCAGAATTCTTTCCTATTCAAAACATTGTGCTTTTAGACCAGAATGACACCACGTTAAAACTTTTAGTGGATAATCATAATGAGAGTCTTAGACCATTCAGAATCGCTGCGGGTACGAAGCTTCGTGGCCAGATCGGCAGCACGAGCAATTTAGTTTTGCTGGTCTTCAGTTCGAGTCTCGAAACTGAGAACTTTTTAAATATATTTTTCTTTTCTTTTTTTTACATTTTTTTTAGATATTTTTATCCTTTATTCCCACACTTACTACGAACTTTTCCAAATCTTATACTACTAAAATAAAATTTTATGTCAAAATATTTCTATATTCAAGAGAAATTTTAGGAGTCGAGTTCACGCACATGCGCAGAATTCATTCCTATTCAAAACAGTGTGCTTTTAGACCAGAATGACACCACGTTAAAACTTTTAGTGGATAATCATAATGAGAGTCTTAGACCATTCAGACGCGCTGCGGGTACGAAGCTTCGTGGGCAGATCTGCTGCACGAGCCATCTAGTTTTGCTGGTCTTCAGTTCGAGTCTCGAAACTGAGAACTTTTTAAATATATTTTTCTTTTCTTTTTTTTACAATTTTTTTAGATATTTTTATCCTTTATTCCCACACTTACTACGAACTTTTCCAAATCTTATACTACTAAAATAAAATTTTATGTCAAAATATTTCTATATTCAAGAGAAATTTTAGGAGTCGAGTTCACGCACATGCGCAGAATTCATTCCTATTCAAAACATTGTGCTTTTAGACCAGAATGACACCACGTTAAAACTTATAGTGGATAATCATAATGAGAGTCTTAGACCATTCAGACGCGCTGCGGGTACGAAGCTTCGTGGGCAGATCGGCAGCACGAGCCATCTAGTTTTGCTGGTCTTCAGTTCGAGTCTCGAAACTGAGAACTTTTTAAATATATTTTTCTTTTCTTTTTTTTACATTTTTTTTAGATATTTTTATCCTTTATTCCCACACTTACTACGAACTTTTCCAAATCTTATACTACTAAAATAAAATTTTATGTCAAAATATTTCTATATTCAAGAGAAATTTTAGGAGTCGAGTTCACGCACATGCGCAGAATTCATTCCTATTCAAAACATTGTGCTTTTAGACCAGAAAGACACCACGTTAACACTTTTAGTGGATAATCATTATGAGAGTCTTAGACCATTCAGACGCACTGCGGGTGCGAAGCTTCGTGGCCAGATCGGCAGCACGAGCCATCTAGTTTTTCTGGTCTCCAGTTCGAGTCTCGAAACTGAGAACTTTTTCAATATATTTTTCTTTTCTTTTTTTTAAGTTTTATTTTAGATATTTTTATCCTTTATTCCCACACTTACTACGAACTTTTCCAAATCTTATACTACTAAAATAAAATTTTATGTCAAAATATTTCTATATTCAAGAGAAATTTTAGGAGTCGAGTTCACGCACATGCGCAGAATTCTTTCCTATTCAATACATTGTGCTTTTAGACCAGAATGACACCACGTTAAAACTTATAGTGGATAATCATAATGAGAGTCTTAGACCATTCAGACGCGCTGCGGGTACGAAGCTTCGTGGGCAGATCGGCAGCACGAGCCATCTAGTTTTGCTGGTCTTCAGTTCGAGTCTCGAAACTGAGAACTTTTTAAATATATTTTTCTTTTCTTTTTTTTACATTTTTTTTAGATATTTTTATCCTTTATTCCCACACTTACTACGAACTTTTCCAAATCTTATACTACTAAAATAAAATTTTATGTCAAAATATTTCTATATTCAAGAGAAATTTTAGGAGTCGAGTTCACGCACATGCGCAGAATTCATTCCTATTCAAAACAGTGTGCTTTTAGACCAGAATGACACCACGTTAAAACTTTTAGTGGATAATCATAATGAGAGTCTTAGACCATTCAGACGCGCTGCGGGTACGAAGCTTCGTGGGCAGATCGGCTGCACGAGCCATCTAGTTTTGCTGGTCTTCAGTTCGAGTCTCGAAACTGAGAACTTTTTAAATATATTTTTCTTTTCTTTTTTTTACAATTTTTTTAGATATTTTTATCCTTTATTCCCACACTTACTACGAACTTTTCCAAATCTTATACTACTAAAATAAAATTTTATGTCAAAATATTTCTATATTCAAAAGAAATTTTAGGAGTCGAGTTCACGCACATGCGCAGAATTCTTTCCTATTCAAAACATTGTGCTTTTAGACCAGAATGACACCATGTTAAAACTTTTTGTGGATAATCATAATGAGAGTCTTAGACCATTCAGAATCGCTGCGGGTACGAAGCTTCGTGGCCAGATCGGCAGCACGAGCCATCTAGTTTTGCTGGTCTTCAGTTCGAGTCTCGAAACTGAGAACTTTTTAAATATATTTTTCTTTTCTTTTTTTTACATTTTTTTTAGATATTTTTATCCTTTATTCCCACACTTACTACGAACATTTCCAAATCTTATACTACTAAAATAAAATTTTATGTCAAAATATTTCTATATTCAAGAGAAATTTTAGGAGTCGAGTTCGCGCACATGCGCAGAATTCTTTCCTATTCAAAACATTGTGTTTTTAGACCAGAATGACACAGCGTTAAAACTTTTAGTGGATAATCATAATGAGAGTCTTAGACAATTCAGACGCGCTGCGGGTACGAAGCTTCGTGGGCAGATCGGCTGCACGAGCCATCTAGTTTTGCTGGTCTTCAGTTCGAGTCTCGAAACTGAGAACTTTTTAAATATATTTTTCTTTTCTTTTTTTTACAATTTTTTTAGATATTTTTATCCTTTATTCCCACACTTACTACGAACTTTTCCAAATCTTATACTACTAAAATAAAATTTTATGTCAAAATATTTCTATATTCAAAAGAAATTTTAGGAGTCGAGTTCACGCACATGCGCAGAATTCTTTCCTATTCAAAACATTGTGCTTTTAGACCAGAATGACACCATGTTAAAACTTTTTGTGGATAATCATAATGAGAGTCTTAGACCATTCAGAATCGCTGCGGGTACGAAGCTTCGTGGCCAGATCGGCAGCACGAGCCATCTAGTTTTGCTGGTCTTCAGTTCGAGTCTCGAAACTGAGAACTTTTTAAATATATTTTTCTTTTCTTTTTTTTACATTTCTTTTAGATATTTTTATCCTTTATTCCCACACTTACTACGAACATTTCCAAATCTTATACTACTAAAATAAAATTTTATGTCAAAATATTTCTATATTCAAGAGAAATTTTAGGAGTCGAGTTCGCGCACATGCGCAGAATTCTTTCCTATTCAAAACATTGTGTTTTTAGACCAGAATGACACAGCGTTAAAACTTTTAGTGGATAATCATAATGAGAGTCTTAGACAATTCAGACGCGCTGCGGGTACGAAGCTTCGTGGCCAGATCGGCAGCACGAGCCATCTAGTTTTGCTGGTCTTCAGTTCGAGTCTCGAAACTGAGAACTTTTTAAATATATTTATCTTTTCTTTTTTTTACATTTTTTTAGATATTTTTATCCTTTATTCCCACACTTACTACGAACTTTTCCAAATCTTATACTACTAAAATAAAATTTTATGTCAAAATATTTCTATATTCAAGAGAAATTTTAGGAGTCGAGTTCACGCACATGCGCAGAATTCATTCCTATTCAAAACATTGTGCTTTTAGACCAGAATGACACCACGTTAAAACTTTTAGTGGATAATTATAATGAGAGTCTTAGACCATTCAGAATCGCTGCGGGTACTAAGCTTCGTATCCAGATCGGCAGCACGAGCCATCTAGTTTTTCTGATCTTCAGTTCGAGTCTCGAAACTGAGAACTTTTTCAATATATTTTTCTTTTCTTTTTTTTACATTTTTTTTAGATATTTTTATACTTTATTCCCACACTTACTACGAACTTTTCCAAATCTTATACTACTAAAATGAAATTTTATGTCAAAATATTTCTATATTCAAGAGAAATTTTAGTCGTCGAGTTCACGCACATGCGCAGAATTCATTCCTATTCAAAACATTGTGCTTTTAGACCAGAATGACACCACGTTAAAACTTTTAGTGGATAATCATAATAAGAGTCTTAGACCATACAGAATCGCTGCGGGTACGAAGCTTCATGGCTAGATCGGCAGCACGAGCCATCTAGTTGTGATGGTCTTCAGTTCGAGTCTCGAAACTGAGAACTTTTTAAATATATTTTTCTTTTCTTTTTTTTACATTTTTTTTAGATATTTTTATCCTTTATTCCCACACTTACTACGAACATTTCCAAATCTTATACTACTAAAATAAAATTTTATGTCAAAATATTTCTATATTCAAGAGAAATTTTAGGAGTCGAGTTCGCGCACATGCGCAGAATTCTTTCCTATTCAAAACATTGTGTTTTTAGACCAGAATGACACAGCGTTAAAACTTTTAGTGGATAATCATAATGAGAGTCTTAGACAATTCAGACGCGCTGCGGGTACGAAGCTTCGTGGGCAGATCGGCTGCACGAGCCATCTAGTTTTGCTGGTCTTCAGTTCGAGTCTCGAAACTGAGAACTTTTTAAATATATTTTTCTTTTCTTTTTTTTACAATTTTTTTAGATATTTTTATCCTTTATTCCCACACTTACTACGAACTTTTCCAAATCTTATACTACTAAAATAAAATTTTATGTCAAAATATTTCTATATTCAAAAGAAATTTTAGGAGTCGAGTTCACGCACATGCGCAGAATTCTTTCCTATTCAAAACATTGTGCTTTTAGACCAGAATGACACCATGTTAAAACTTTTTGTGGATAATCATAATGAGAGTCTTAGACCATTCAGAATCGCTGCGGGTACGAAGCTTCGTGGCCAGATCGGCAGCACGAGCCATCTAGTTTTGCTGGTCTTCAGTTCGAGTCTCGAAACTGAGAACTTTTTAAATATATTTTTCTTTTCTTTTTTTTACATTTCTTTTAGATATTTTTATCCTTTATTCCCACACTTACTACGAACATTTCCAAATCTTATACTACTAAAATAAAATTTTATGTCAAAATATTTCTATATTCAAGAGAAATTTTAGGAGTCGAGTTCGCGCACATGCGCAGAATTCTTTCCTATTCAAAACATTGTGTTTTTAGACCAGAATGACACAGCGTTAAAACTTTTAGTGGATAATCATAATGAGAGTCTTAGACAATTCAGACGCGCTGCGGGTACGAAGCTTCGTGGCCAGATCGGCAGCACGAGCCATCTAGTTTTGCTGGTCTTCAGTTCGAGTCTCGAAACTGAGAACTTTTTAAATATATTTATCTTTTCTTTTTTTTACATTTTTTTAGATATTTTTATCCTTTATTCCCACACTTACTACGAACTTTTCCAAATCTTATACTACTAAAATAAAATTTTATGTCAAAATATTTCTATATTCAAGAGAAATTTTAGGAGTCGAGTTCACGCACATGCGCAGAATTCATTCCTATTCAAAACATTGTGCTTTTAGACCAGAATGACACCACGTTAAAACTTTTAGTGGATAATTATAATGAGAGTCTTAGACCATTCAGAATCGCTGCGGGTACTAAGCTTCGTATCCAGATCGGCAGCACGAGCCATCTAGTTTTTCTGATCTTCAGTTCGAGTCTCGAAACTGAGAACTTTTTCAATATATTTTTCTTTTCTTTTTTTTACATTTTTTTTAGATATTTTTATACTTTATTCCCACACTTACTACGAACTTTTCCAAATCTTATACTACTAAAATGAAATTTTATGTCAAAATATTTCTATATTCAAGAGAAATTTTAGTCGTCGAGTTCACGCACATGCGCAGAATTCATTCCTATTCAAAACATTGTGCTTTTAGACCAGAATGACACCACGTTAAAACTTTTAGTGGATAATCATAATAAGAGTCTTAGACCATACAGAATCGCTGCGGGTACGAAGCTTCATGGCCAGATCGGCAGCACGAGCCATCTAGTTGTGATGGTCTTCAGTTCGAGTCTCGAAACTGAGAACTTTTTAAATATATTTTTCTTTTCTTTTTTTTACATTTTTTTTAGATATTTTTATCCTTTATTCCCACACTTACTACGAACTTTTCCAAATCTTATACTACTAAAATAAAATTTTATGTCAAAATATTTCTATATTCAATACAAATTTTAGGAGTCGAGTTCACGCACATGCGCAGAATTCATTCCTATTCAAAACATTGTGCTTTTAGACCAGAATGACACCACGTTAAAACTTTTAGTGGATAATCATAATGAGAGTCTTAGACCATTCAGACGCGCTGCGGGTACGAAGCTTCGTGGGCAGATCGGCTGCACGAGCCATCTAGTTTTGCTGGTCTTTAGTTCGAGTCTCGAAACTGAGAACTTTTTCAATATATTTTTCTTTTCTTTTTTTTAAGTTTAATTTTGATATTTTTATCCTTTATTCCCACACTTACTACGAACTTTTCCAAATCTTATACTACTAAAATAAAATTTTATGTCAACATATTTCTATATTCAAGAGAAATTTTAGGAGTCGAGTTCACGCACATGCGCAGAATTCATTCCTATTCAAAACATTGTGCTTTTAGACCAGAATGACACCGCGTTAAAACTTTTAGTGGATAATCATAATGAGAGTCTTATACCATTCAGACGCTCGGCGGGTACGAAGCTTCGTGGCCAGATCGCCAGCACGAGACATCTAGTTTTGCTGGTCTTCAGTTCGAGTCTCGAAACTGAGAACTTTATCAATATATTTTTCTTTTCTTTTTTTTAAGTTTAATTTTGATATTTTTATCCTTTATTCCCACACTTACTACGAACTTTTCCAAATCTTATACTACTAAAATAAAATTTTATGTCAAAATATTTCTATATTCAAGAGAAGTTTTAGTCGTCGAGTTCACGCACATGCGCAGAATTCATTCCTATTCAAAACATTGTGCTTTTAGACCAGAATGACACCACGTTAAAACTTTTAGTGGATAATCATAATAAGAGTCTTAGACCATACAGAATCGCTGCGGGTACGAAGCTTCATGGCCAGATCGGCAGCACGAGCCATCTAGTTTTGTTGGTCTTCAGTTCGAGTCTTGAAACTGAGAACTTTTTAAATATATTTTTCTTTTCTTTTTTTTACATTTTTTTTAGATATTTTTATCCTTTATTCCCACACTTACTACGAACTTTTCCAAATCTTATACTACTAAAATAAAATTTTATGTCAAAATATTTCTATATTCAATAGAAATTTTAGGAGTCGAGTTCACGCACATGCGCAGAATTCATTCCTATTCAAAACATTGTGCTTTTAGACCAGACTGACACCACGTTAAAACGTTTAGTGGATAATCATAATGAGAGTCTTAGACCATTCAGACGCGCTGCGGGTACGAAGCTTCGTGGTCAGATCGGCTGCACGAGCCATCTAGTTTTGCTGGTCTTCAGTTCGAGTCTCGAAACTGAGAACTTTTTAAATATATTTTTCTTTTCTTTTTTTTTTTACATTTTTTTTAGATATTTTTATCCTTTATTCCCACACTTACTACGAACTTTTCCAAATCTTAGACTACTAAAATAAAATTTTATGTCAAAATATTTCTATATTCAATAGAAATTTTAGGAGTCGATTTCACGCACATGCGCAGAATTCATTCCTCTTCAAAACATTGTGCTTTTAGACCAGAATGACACCACGTTAAAACTTTTAGTGGATAATCATAATGAGAGTGTTAGACCATTCAGACGCGCTGCGGGTGCGAAGCTTCGTGGGCAGATCGGCTGCACGAGCAATCTAGTTTTGCTGGTCTTCAGTTCGAGTCTCGAAACTGAGAACTTTTTAAATATATTTTTCTTTTCTTTCTTTTATATTTTTTTTAGATATTTTTATCCTTTATTCCCACACTTACTACGAACTTTTCCAAATCATATACTACTAAAATAAAACTTTATGTCAAAATATTTCTATATTCAAGAGAAATTTTAGGAGTCGAGTTCAGGCACATGCGCAGAATTCATTCCTATTCAAAACATTGTGCTTTAAGACCAGAATGACACCACGTTAACACTTTTAGTGGATAATCATAATGAGAGTCTTAGACCATTCAGACGCTCTGGGGGTACGAAGCTTCGTGGCCAGAGCGGCAGCACGAGCCATCTAGTTATTCTGGTCTTCAGTTCGAGTCTCGAAACTAAGAACTTTTTCAATATATTTTTCTTTTCTTTTTTTTAAAGTTTTATGTTAGATATTTTTATCCTTTATTCCCACACTTACTACGAACTTTTAAAAACCTTATACTACTAAAATAAAATTTTATGTCAAAATATTTCTATATTCAAGAGAAATTTTAGGAGTCGAGTTCACGCACATGCGCAGAATTCATTCCTATTCAAAACATTGTGCTTTTAGACCAGAATGTGCTTTTAGTTAGACCAGAATGTTAACACTTTTAGTGGATAATCATAATGAGAGTCTTAGACCATTCAGACGCGCTGCGGGTACGAAGCTTCGTGGCCAGATCGGCTGCACGATCCATCTAGTTTTGCTGGTCTTCAGTTCGTGTCTCGAAACTGAGAACTTTTTAAATATATTTTTCTTTTCTTTTTTTTACAATTTTTTTAGATAGTTTTATCCTTTATTCCCCCACTTACTACGAACTTTTCCAAATCTTATACTACTAAAATAAAATTTTATGTCAAAATATTTCTATATTCAAAAGAAATTTTAGGAGTCGAGTTCACGCACATGCGCAGAATTCATTCCTATTCAAAACATTGTGCTTTTAGACCAGAATGACACCACGTTAAAACTTTTAGTGGATAATCATAATGAGAGTCTTAGACCATTCAGACGCGCTTCGGGTACGATGCGTCGTGGCCAGATCGGCATCCCGAGACATCTAGTTTTGCTGGTCTTGAGTTCGAGTCTCGAAACTGAGAACTTTTTAAATATATTTTTCTTTTCTTTTTTTTACATTTTTTTTAGATATTTTTATCCTTTATTCCCACACTTACTACGAACATTTCCAAATCTTATACTACTAAAATAAAATTTTATGTCAAAATATTTCTATATTCAAGAGAAATTTTAGGAGTCGAGTTCACGCACATGCGCAGAATTCTTTCCTATTCAAAACATTGTGCTTTTAGACCAGAATGACACCATGTTAAAACTTTTAGTGGATAATCATAATGAGAGTCTTAGACCATTCAGAATCGCTGCGGGTACGAAGCTTCGTGGCCAGATCGGCAGCACGAGCTATCTAGTTTTGCTGGTCTTCAGTTCGAGTCTCGAAACTGAGAACTTTTTAAATATATTTTTCTTTTCTTTTTTTTACATTTTTTTTAGATATTTTTATCCTTTATTCCCACACTTACTACGAACATTTCCAAATCTTATACTATTAAAATAAAATTTTATGTCAAAATATTTCTATATTCAAGAGAAATTTTAGGAGTCGAGTTCACGCACATGCGCAGAATTCTTTCCTATTCAAAACATTGTGCTTTTAGACCAGAATGACACCATGTTAAAACTTTTTGTTGATAATCCTAATGAAAGTCTTAGACCATTCAGAATCGCAGCGGGTACGACGCTTCGTGGCCAGATCGGCAGCACGAGCCATCTAGTTTTGCTGGTCTTCAGTTCGAGTCTCGAAACTGAGAACTTTTTAAATATATTTATCTTTTCTTTTTTTTACATTTTTTTTAGATATTTTTATCCTTTATTCCCACACTTACTACGAACTTTTCCAAATCTTATACTACTAAAATAAAATTTTATGTCAAAATATTTCTATATTCAAGAGAAATTTTAGGAGTCGAGTTCACGCACATGCGCAGAATTCATTCCTATTCAAAACATTGTGCTTTTAGACCAGAATGACACCACGTTAAAACTTTTAGTGGATAATTATAATGAGAGTCTTAGACCATTCAGAATCGCTGCGGGTACTAAGCTTCGTGGCCAGATCGGCAGCACGAGCCATCTAGTTTTGCTGGTCTTCAGTTCGAGTCTCGAAACTGAGAACTTTTTAATTATATTTTTCTTTTCTTTTTTTTACATTTTTTTAAGATATTTTTATCCTTTATTCCCACACTTACTACGAACTTTTCCAAATCTTATACTACTAAAATAAAATTTTATGTCAAAATATTTCTATATTCAAGAGAAATTTTAGGAGTCGAGTTCACGCATATGCGCAAAATTCATTCCTATTCAAAACATTGTGCTTTTAGACCAGAATGACACCACGTTAACACTTTTAGTGGATAATCATAATCAGAGTCTTAGACCTTTCAGACGCACTGTGGGTACGAAGCTTCATGGCCAGATCGGCAGCACGAGCCATCTAGTTTTGCTGGTCTTCAGTTTGAGTCTCGAAACTGAGAACTTTTTAAATATATTTTTCTTTTCTTTTTTTTACATTTTTTTAAGATATTTTTATCCTTTATTCCCACACTTACTACGAACTTTTCCAAATCTTATACTACTAAAATAAAATTTTATGTCAAAATATTTCTATATTCAAGAGAAATTTTAGGAGTCGAGTTCACGCATATGCGCAAAATTCATTCCTATTCAAAACATTGTGCTTTTAGACCAGAATGACACCACGTTAACACTTTTAGTGGATAATCATAATCAGAGTCTTAGACCTTTCAGACGCACTGTGGGTACGAAGCTTCATGGCCAGATCGGCAGCACGAGCCATCTAGTTTTGCTGGTCTTCAGTTTGAGTCTCGAAACTGAGAACTTTTTAAATATATTTTTCTTTTCTTTTTTTTTACATTTTTTTTTAGATATTTTTATCCTTTATTCCCACACTTACTACGAACTTTTCGAAATCTTATACTACTAAAATAAAATTTTATGTCAAAATATTTCTATATTCAAGAGAAATTTTAGGAGTCGAGTTCACGCATATGCGCAAAATTCATTCCTATTCAAAACATTGTGCTTTTAGACCAGAATGACACCACGTTAACACTTTTAGTGGATAATCATAATCAGAGTCTTAGACCTTTCAGACGCACTGTGGGTACGAAGCTTCATGGCCAGATCGGCAGCACGAGCCATCTAGTTTTGCTGGTCTTCAGTTTGAGTCTCGAAACTGAGAACTTTTTAAATATATTTTTCTTTTCTTTTTTTTACATTTTTTTTTAGATATTTTTATCCTTTATTCCCACACTTACTACGAACTTTTCCAAATCTTATACTACTAAAATAAAATTTTATGTCAAAATATTTCTATATTCAATAGAAATTTGAGGAGTCGAGTTCACGCACATGCGCAGAATTCATTCCTATTCGAAACATTGTGCTTTTAGACCAGAATGACACCACGTTAAAACTTTTAGTGGATAATCATAATGCGAGTCTTAGACCATTCAGACGCGCTGCGGGTACGAAGCTTCGTGGCCAGATCGGCAGCACGAGCCATCTAGTTTTGCTGGTCTTCAGTTCGAGTCTCGAAACTGAGAACTTTTTCAATATATTTTTCTTTTCTTTTTTTTACATCTTTTTTAGATATTTTTATCCTTTATTCCCACACTTACTACGAACTTTTCCAAATCTTATACTAGTAAAATAAAATTTTATGTCAAAATATTTCTATATTCAAGAGAAATTTTAGGAGTCGAGTTCATGCACATGCGCAGAATTCAGTCGTATTCAAAACATTGTGATTTTAGACCAGAATGACACCACGTTAAAACTTTTAGTGGATAATCATAATGAGAGTCTTAGACCATTCAGGCGCGATGCGGGTACGAAGCTTCGTGGCCAGATCGGCAGCACGAGCCATCTAGTTTTGCTGGTCTTCAGTTCGAGTCTCGAAACTGAGAACTTTTTCAATATATTTTTCTTTTCTTTTTTTTACATTTTTTTTTAGATATTTTTATCCTTTATTCCCGCACTTACTACGAACTTTTCCAAATCTTATACTACTAAAATAAAATTTTATGTCAAAATATTTCTATATTCAAGAGAAATTTTAAGAGTCGAGTTCACGCACATGCGCAGAATTCATTCATATTCAAAACATTGTGCTTTTAGAACAGAATGACAGCACGTTAAAACTTTTAGTGGATAATCATAATGAGAGTCTTAGACCATTCAGACGCGCTGCGGGTACGAAGCTTCGTGGCCGGATCGGCAGCACGAGCCATCTAGTTTTGCTGGTCTTCAGTTCGAGTCTCGAAACTGAGAACTTTTTCAATATATTTTTCTTTTCTTTTTTTTACATTTTTTTTAGATATTTTTATCCTTTATTCCCACACTTACTACGAACTTTTCCAAATCTTATACTACTGAAATAAAATTTTATGTCAAAATATTTCTATATTCAAGAGAAATTTTAAGAGTCGAGTTCATGCACATGCGCAGAATTCAGTCGTATTCAAAACATTGTGATTTTAGACCAGAATGACACCACGTTAAAACTTTTAGTGGATAATCATAATGAGAGTCTTAGACCATTCAGGCGCGCTGCGGGTACGAAGCTTCGTGGCCAGATCGGCAGCACGAGCCATCTAGTTTTGCTGGTCTTCAGTTCGAGTCTCGAAACTGAGAACTTTTTCAATATATTTTTCTTTTCTTTTTTTTACATTTTTTTAGATATTTTTATCCTTTATTCCCGCACTTACTACGAACTTTTCCAAATCTTATACTACTAAAATAAAATTTTATGTCAAAATATTTCTATATTCAAGAGAAATTTTAAGAGTCGAGTTCACGCACATGCGCAGAATTCTTTCCTATTCAAAACATTGTGCTTTTAGACCAGAATGACACCATGTTAAAACTTTTTGTGGATAATCATAATGAGAGTCTTAGACCATTCAGAATCGCTGCGGGTACGAAGCTTCGTGGCCAGATCGGCAGCACGAGCCATCTAGTTTTGCTGGTCTTCAGTTCGAGTCTCGAAACTGAGAACTTTTTAAATATATTTTTCTTTTCTTATTTTTACATTTTTTTTAGATATTTTTATCCTTTATTCCCACACTTACTACGAAGTTTTCCAAATCTTATACTACTAAAATAAAATTTTATGTCAAAATATTTCTATATTCAAGAGAAATTTTAGGAGTCGAGTTCACGCACATGCGCAGAATTCATTCCTATTCAAAACATTGTGCTTTTAGACCAGAATGACACCACGTTAACACTTTTAGTGGATAATAATAATGAGAGTCTTAGACCATTCAGACGCACTGCGGGTACGAAGCGTCGTGGCCAGATCGGCAGCACGAGACATCTAGTTTTGCTGGTCTTCAGTTCGAGTCTCGAAACTGAGAACTTTTTAAATATATTTTTCTTTTCTTTTTTTTACATTTTTTTTTAGATATTTTTATCCTTTATTCCCACACTTACTACGAACTTTTCCAAATCTTATACTACTAAAATAAAATTTTATGTCAAAATATTTCTATATTCAAGAGAAATTTTAGGAGTCGAGTTCACGCACATGCGCAGAATTCATTCCTATTCAAAACATTGTGCTTTTAGACCAGAATGACACCACGTTAAAACTTTTAGTGGATAATCATAATGAGAGTCTTAGACCATTCAGACGCGCTGCGGGTACGAAGCTTCGTGGTCAGATCGGCTGCACGAGCCATCTAGTTTTGCTGGTCTTCAGTTCGAGTCTCGAAACTGAGAACTTTTTAAATATATTTTTCTTTTCTTTTTTTTTTAACATTTTTTTTAGATATTTTTATCCTTTATTCCCACACTTACTACGAACTTTTCCAAATCTTATACTACTAAAATAAAATTTTATGTCAAAATATTTTTATATTCAAGAGAAATTTTAGGAGTCGAGTTCACGCATATGCGCAGAATTCATTCCTATTCAATACATTGTGCTTTTAGACCAGAATGACACCACGTTAACACTTTTAGTGGATAATCATAATGAGAGTCTTAGACCTTTCAGACACACTGCGGGTACGAAGCTTCGTGGCCAGATCGGCAGCACGAGCCATCTAGTTTTTCTGAACTTCAGTTCGAGTCTCGAAACTGAGAACTTTTTCAATATATTTTTCTTTTCTTTTTTTTAAGTTTTATTTTAGATATTTTTATCCTTTATTCCCACAATTAATACGAACTTTTCCAAATCTTATACTACTAAAATAAAATTTTATGTCAAAATATTTCTATATTCAAGAGAAATTTTAGGAGTCGAGTTCACGCACATGCGCAGAATTCATTCCTATTCAAAACATTGTGCTTTTAGACCAGAATGAGACCACGTTAAAACTTTTAGTGGATAATCATAATGAGAGTCTTAGACCATTCAGACTCGCTGCGGGTACGAAGCGTCGTGGCCAGATCGGCAGCACGAGAAATCTAGTTTTGCTGGTCTTCAGTTCGAGTCACGAAACTGAGAACTTTTTCAATATATTTTTCTTTTCTTTTTTTAAGTTTAATTTTGATATTTTTATCCTTTATTCCCACACTTACTACGAACTTTTCCAAATCTTATACTACTAAAATAAAATTTTATGTCAAAATATTTCTATATTCAAGAGAAATTTTAGGAGTCGAGTTCACGCACATGCGCAGAATTCATTCCTATTCAAAACATTGTGCTTTTAGACCAGAATGACACCACGTTAAAACTTTTAGTGGATAATCATAATGAGAGTCTTAGACCATTCAGACGCGCTGCGGGTACGAAGCTTCGTGGTCAGATCGGCTGCACGAGCCATCTAGTTTTGCTGGTCTTCAGTTCGAGTCTCGAAACTGAGAACTTTTTAAATATATTTTTCTTTTCTTTTTTTTTTAACATTTTTTTTAGATATTTTTATCCTTTATTCCCACACTTACTACGAACTTTTCCAAATCTTATACTACTAAAATAAAATTTTATGTCAAAATATTTTTATATTCAAGAGAAATTTTAGGAGTCGAGTTCACGCATATGCGCAGAATTCATTCCTATTCAATACATTGTGCTTTTAGACCAGAATGACACCACGTTAACACTTTTAGTGGATAATCATAATGAGAGTCTTAGACCTTTCAGACGCACTGCGGGTACGAAGCTTCGTGGCCAGATCGGCAGCACGAGCCATCTAGTTTTTCTGAACTTCAGTTCGAGTCTCGAAACTGAGAACTTTTTCAATATATTTTTCTTTTCTTTTTTTTAAGTTTTATTTTAGATATTTTTATCCTTTATTCCCACAATTAATACGAACTTTTCCAAATCTTATACTACTAAAATAAAATTTTATGTCAAAATATTTCTATATTCAAGAGAAATTTTAGGAGTCGAGTTCACGCACATGCGCAGAATTCATTCCTATTCAAAACATTGTGCTTTTAGACCAGAATGAGACCACGTTAAAACTTTTAGTGGATAATCATAATGAGAGTCTTAGACCATTCAGACTCGCTGCGGGTACGAAGCGTCGTGGCCAGATCGGCAGCACGAGACATCTAGTTTTGCTGGTCTTCAGTTCGAGTCACGAAACTGAGAACTTTTTCAATATATTTTTCTTTTCTTTTTTTAAGTTTAATTTTGATATTTTTATCCTTTATTCCCACACTTACTACGAACTTTTCCAAATCTTATACTACTAAAATAAAATTTTATGTCAAAATATTTCTATATTCAAGAGAAATTTTAGGAGTCGAGTTCACGCACATGCGCAGAATTCTTTCCTATTCAAAACATTGTGCTTTTAGACCAGAATGACACCATGTTAAAACTTTTTGTCGATAATCATAATGAGAGTCTTAGACCATTGAGAATCGCTGCGGGTACGAAGCTTCGTGGCCAGATCGGCAGCACGAGCCGTCTGGTTTTGCTGGTCTTCCGTTCGAGTCCCGAAACTGAGAACTTTTTAAATATATTTTTCTTTTCTTTTTTTTATATTTTTTTAGATATTTTTATCCTTTATTCCGACTTTTATTACGAACTTTTCCAAATCTTATACTACTAAAATAAAATTTTATGTCAAAATATTTCTATATTCAAGAGAAATTTTAGGAGTCGAGTTCACGCACATGCGCAGAATTCATTCCTATTCGAAACATTGTGCTTTTAGACCAGAATGACACCACGTTAAAACTTTTAGTGGATAATCATAATGCGAGTCTTAGACCATTCAGACGCGCTGCGGGTACGAAGCTTCGTGGCCAGATCGGCAGCACGAGCCATCTAGTTTTGCTGGTCTTCAGTTCGAGTCTCGAAACTGAGAACTTTTTCAATATATTTTTCTTTTCTTTTTTTTACATCTTTTTTAGATATTTTTATCCTTTATTCCCACACTTACTACGAACTTTTCCAAATCTTATACTAGTAAAATAAAATTTTATGTCAAAATATTTCTATATTCAAGAGAAATTTTAGGAGTCGAGTTCATGCACATGCGCAGAATTCAGTCGTATTCAAAACATTGTGATTTTAGACCAGAATGACACCACGTTAAAACTTTTAGTGGATAATCATAATGAGAGTCTTAGACCATTCAGGCGCGATGCGGGTACGAAGCTTCGTGGCCAGATCGGCAGCACGAGCCATCTAGTTTTGCTGGTCTTCAGTTCGAGTCTCGAAACTGAGAACTTTTTCAATATATTTTTCTTTTCTTTTTTTTACATTTTTTTTAGATATTTTTATCCTTTATTCCCGCACTTACTACGAACTTTTCCAAATCTTATACTACTAAAATAAAATTTTATGTCAAAATATTTCTATATTCAAGAGAAATTTTAAGAGTCGAGTTCACGCACATGCGCAGAATTCATTCATATTCAAAACATTGTGCTTTTAGAACAGAATGACAGCACGTTAAAACTTTTAGTGGATAATCATAATGAGAGTCTTAGACCATTCAGACGCGCTGCGGGTACGAAGCTTCGTGGCCGGATCGGCAGCACGAGCCATCTAGTTTTGCTGGTCTTCAGTTCGAGTCTCGAAACTGAGAACTTTTTCAATATATTTTTCTTTTCTTTTTTTTACATTTTTTTTAGATATTTTTATCCTTTATTCCCACACTTACTACGAACTTTTCCAAATCTTATACTACTGAAATAAAATTTTATGTCAAAATATTTCTATATTCAAGAGAAATTTTAAGAGTCGAGTTCATGCACATGCGCAGAATTCAGTCGTATTCAAAACATTGTGATTTTAGACCAGAATGACACCACGTTAAAACTTTTAGTGGATAATCATAATGAGAGTCTTAGACCATTCAGGCGCGCTGCGGGTACGAAGCTTCGTGGCCAGATCGGCAGCACGAGCCATCTAGTTTTGCTGGTCTTCAGTTCGAGTCTCGAAACTGAGAACTTTTTCAATATATTTTTCTTTTCTTTTTTTTACATTTTTTTAGATATTTTTATCCTTTATTCCCGCACTTACTACGAACTTTTCCAAATCTTATACTACTAAAATAAAATTTTATGTCAAAATATTTCTATATTCAAGAGAAATTTTAAGAGTCGAGTTCACGCACATGCGCAGAATTCTTTCCTATTCAAAACATTGTGCTTTTAGACCAGAATGACACCATGTTAAAACTTTTTGTGGATAATCATAATGAGAGTCTTAGACCATTCAGAATCGCTGCGGGTACGAAGCTTCGTGGCCAGATCGGCAGCACGAGCCATCTAGTTTTGCTGGTCTTCAGTTCGAGTCTCGAAACTGAGAACTTTTTAAATATATTTTTCTTTTCTTATTTTTACATTTTTTTAGATATTTTTATCCTTTATTCCCACACTTACTACGAAGTTTTCCAAATCTTATACTACTAAAATAAAATTTTATGTCAAAATATTTCTATATTCAAGAGAAATTTTAGGAGTCGAGTTCACGCACATGCGCAGAATTCATTCCTATTCAAAACATTGTGCTTTTAGACCAGAATGACACCACGTTAACACTTTTAGTGGATAATAATAATGAGAGTCTTAGACCATTCAGACGCACTGCGGGTACGAAGCGTCGTGGCCAGATCGGCAGCACGAGACATCTAGTTTTGCTGGTCTTCAGTTCGAGTCTCGAAACTGAGAACTTTTTAAATATATTTTTCTTTTCTTTTTTTTACATTTTTTTTTAGATATTTTTATCCTTTATTCCCACACTTACTACGAACTTTTCCAAATCTTATACTACTAAAATAAAATTTTATGTCAAAATATTTCTATATTCAAGAGAAATTTTAGGAGTCGAGTTCACGCACATGCGCAGAATTCATTCCTATTCAAAACATTGTGCTTTTAGACCAGAATGACACCACGTTAAAACTTTTAGTGGATAATCATAATGAGAGTCTTAGACCATTCAGACGCGCTGCGGGTACGAAGCTTCGTGGTCAGATCGGCTGCACGAGCCATCTAGTTTTGCTGGTCTTCAGTTCGAGTCTCGAAACTGAGAACTTTTTAAATATATTTTTCTTTTCTTTTTTTTTTAACATTTTTTTTAGATATTTTTATCCTTTATTCCCACACTTACTACGAACTTTTCCAAATCTTATACTACTAAAATAAAATTTTATGTCAAAATATTTTTATATTCAAGAGAAATTTTAGGAGTCGAGTTCACGCATATGCGCAGAATTCATTCCTATTCAATACATTGTGCTTTTAGACCAGAATGACACCACGTTAACACTTTTAGTGGATAATCATAATGAGAGTCTTAGACCTTTCAGACGCACTGCGGGTACGAAGCTTCGTGGCCAGATCGGCAGCACGAGCCATCTAGTTTTTCTGAACTTCAGTTCGAGTCTCGAAACTGAGAACTTTTTCAATATATTTTTCTTTTCTTTTTTTTAAGTTTTATTTTAGATATTTTTATCCTTTATTCCCACAATTAATACGAACTTTTCCAAATCTTATACTACTAAAATAAAATTTTATGTCAAAATATTTCTATATTCAAGAGAAATTTTAGGAGTCGAGTTCACGCACATGCGCAGAATTCATTCCTATTCAAAACATTGTGCTTTTAGACCAGAATGAGACCACGTTAAAACTTTTAGTGGATAATCATAATGAGAGTCTTAGACCATTGAGACTCGCTGCGGGTACGAAGCGTCGTGGCCAGATCGGCAGCACGAGACATCTAGTTTTGCTGGTCTTCAGTTCGAGTCACGAAACTGAGAACTTTTTCAATATATTTTTCTTTTCTTTTTTTAAGTTTAATTTTGATATTTTTATCCTTTATTCCCACACTTACTACGAACTTTTCCAAATCTTATACTACTAAAATAAAATTTTATGTCAAAATATTTCTATATTCAAGAGAAATTTTAGGAGTCGAGTTCACGCGCATGCGCAGAATTCATTCCTATTCAAAACATTGTGCTTTTAGACCAGAATGACACCACGTTAAAACTTTTAGTGGATAATCATAATGAGAGTCTTAGACCATTCAGACGCGCTGCGGGTACGAAGCTTCGTGGTCAGATCGGCTGCACGAGCCATCTAGTTTTGCTGGTCTTCAGTTCGAGTCTCGAAACTGAGAACTTTTTAAATATATTTTTCTTTTCTTTTTTTTTTAACATTTTTTTTAGATATTTTTATCCTTTATTCCCACACTTACTACGAACTTTTCCACATCTTATACTACTAAAATAAAATTTTATGTCAAAATATTTTTATATTCAAGAGAAATTTTAGGAGTCGAGTTCACGCATATGCGCAGAATTCATTCCTATTCAATACATTGTGCTTTTAGACCAGAATGACACCACGTTAACACTTTTAGTGGATAATCATAATGAGAGTCTTAGACCTTTCAGACGCACTGCGGGTACGAAGCTTCGTGGCCAGATCGGCAGCACGAGCCATCTAGTTTTTCTGAACTTCAGTTCGAGTCTCGAAACTGAGAACTTTTTCAATATATTTTTCTTTTCTTTTTTTTAAGTTTTATTTTAGATATTTTTATCCTTTATTCCCACAATTAATACGAACTTTTCCAAATCTTATACTACTAAAATAAAATTTTATGTCAAAATATTTCTATATTCAAGAGAAATTTTAGGAGTCGAGTTCACGCACATGCGCAGAATTCATTCCTATTCAAAACATTGTGCTTTTAGACCAGAATGAGACCACGTTAAAACTTTTAGTGGATAATCATAATGAGAGTCTTAGACCATTCAGACTCGCTGCGGGTACGAAGCGTCGTGGCCAGATCGGCAGCACGAGACATCTAGTTTTGCTGGTCTTCAGTTCGAGTCACGAAACTGAGAACTTTTTCAATATATTTTTCTTTTCTTTTTTTAAGTTTAATTTTGATATTTTTATCCTTTATTCCCACACTTACTACGAACTTTTCCAAATCTTATACTACTAAAATAAAATTTTATGTCAAAATATTTCTATATTCAAGAGAAATTTTAGGAGTCGAGTTCACGCACATGCGCAGAATTCTTTCCTATTCAAAACATTGTGCTTTTAGACCAGAATGACACCATGTTAAAACTTTTTGTCGATAATCATAATGAGAGTCTTAGACCATTGAGAATCGCTGCGGGTACGAAGCTTCGTGGCCAGATCGGCAGCACGAGCCGTCTGGTTTTGCTGGTCTTCCGTTCGAGTCCCGAAACTGAGAACTTTTTAAATATATTTTTCTTTTCTTTTTTTTATATTTTTTTAGATATTTTTATCCTTTATTCCGACTTTTATTACGAACTTTTCCAAATCTTATACTACTAAAATAAAATTTTATGTCAAAATATTTCTATATTCAAGAGAAATTTTAGGAGTCGAGTTCACGCACATGCGCAGAATTCATTCCTATTCAAAACATTGTGCTTTAAGACCAGAATGACACCATGTTAAAACTTTTTGAGGATAATCATAATGAGAGTCTTAGACCATTCAGAATCGCTGCGGGTACGAAGCGTCGTGGCCAGATCGGCAGCACGAGACATCTAGTTTTGCTGGTCTTCAGTTCGAGTCTCGAAACTGAGAACTTTTAAAATATATTTTTCTTTTCTTTTTTTTACATTTTTTTTAGATATTTTTATCCTTTATTCCCACACTTACTACGAACTTTTCCAAATCTTATACTACTAAAATAAAATTTTATGTCAAAATATTTCTATATTCAAGAGAAATTTTAGGAGTCGAGTTCACGCACATGCGCAGAATTCATTCCTATTCAAAACATTGTGCTTTTAGACCAGAATGAGACCACGTTAAAACTTTTAGTGGATAATCATAATGAGAGTCTTAGACCATTCAGACTCGCTGCGGGTACGAAGCGTCGTGGCCAGATCGGCAGCACGAGACATCTAGTTTTGCTGGTCTTCAGTTCGAGTCACGAAACTGAGAACTTTTTCAATATATTTTTCTTTTCTTTTTTTAAGTTTAATTTTGATATTTTTATCCTTTATTCCCACACTTACTACGAACTTTTCCAAATCTTATACTACTAAAATAAAATTTTATGTCAAAATATTTCTATATTCAAGAGAAATTTTAGGAGTCGAGTTCACGCACATGCGCAGAATTCTTTCCTATTCAAAACATTGTGCTTTTAGACCAGAATGACACCATGTTAAAACTTTTTGTCGATAATCATAATGAGAGTCTTAGACCATTGAGAATCGCTGCGGGTACAAAGCTTCGTGGCCAGATCGGCAGCACGAGCCATCTGGTTTTGCTGGTCTTCAGTTCGAGTCCCGAAACTGAGAACTTTTTAAATATATATTTCTTTTCTTTTTTTTATATTTTTTTAGATATTTTTATCCTTTATTCCGACTTTTATTACGAACTTTTCCAAATCTTATACTACTAAAATAAAATTTTATGTCAAAATATTTCTATATTCTAGAGAAATTTTAGGAGTCGAGTTCACGCACATGCGCAGAATTCATTCCTATTCAAAACATTGTGCTTTTAGACCAGAATGACACCATGTTAAAACTTTTTGTGGATAATCATAATGAGAGTCTTAGACCATTCAGAATCGCTGCGGGTACGAAGCTTCGTGGCCAGATCGGCAGCACGAGCCATCTAGTTTTGCTGGTCTTCAGTTCGAGTCTCGAAACTAAGAACTTTTTAAATATATTTTTCTTTTCTTATTTTTACATTTTTTTTTAGATATTTTTATCCTTTATTCCCACACTTACTACGAAGTTTTCCAAATCTTATACTACTAAAATAAAATTTTATGTCAAAATATTTCTATATTCAAGAGAAATTTTAGGAGTCGAGTTCACGCACATGCGCAGAATTCATTCCTATTCAAAACATTGTGCTTTTAGACCAGAATGACACCACGTTAACACTTTTAGTGGATAATAATAATGAGAGTCTTAGACCATTTAGACGCACTGCGGGTACGAAGCGTCGTGGCCAGATCGGCAGCACGAGACATCTAGTTTTGCTGGTCTTCAGTTCGAGTCTCGAAACTGAGAACTTTTTAAATATATTTTTCTTTTCTTTTTTTACATTTTTTTTTAGATATTTTTATCCTTTATTCCCACACTTACTACGAACTTTTCCAAATCTTATACTACTAAAATAAAATTTTATGTCAAAATATTTCTATATTCAAGAGAAATTTTAGGAGTCGAGTTCACGCACATGCGCAGAATTCATTCCTATTCAAAACATTGTGCTTTTAGACCAGAATGACAACACGTTAAAACTTTTAGTGGATAATCATAATGAGAGTCTTAGACCATTCAGACGCGCTGCGGGTACGAAGCTTCGTGGTCAGATCGGCTACACGAGCCATCTAGTTTTGCTGGTCTTCAGTTCGAGTCTCGAAACTGAGAACGTTTTAAATATAATTTTCTTTTCTTTCTATTACATTTTTTTAGATATTTTTATCCTTTATTCCCACACTTACTACGAACTTTTCCAAATCTTATACTACTAAAATAAAATTTTATGTCAAAATATTTCTATATTCAAGAGAAATTTTAGGAGTCGAGTTCACGCACATGCGTAGAATTCATTCCTATTCAAAACATTGTGCTTTTAGACCAGAATGTGCTTTTAGTTAGACCAGAATGTTAACACTTTTAGTGGATAATCATAATGAGAGTCTTAGACCATTCAGACGTGCTGCGGGTACGAAGCTTCGTGGTCAGATCCTCTGCACGAGCCATCTAGTTTTGCTGGTCTTCAGTTCGAGTCTCGAAACTGAGAACTTTTTAAATATATTTTTCTTTTCTTTTTTTTACATTTTTTTTAGATATTTTTATCCTTTATTCCCACACTTACTACGAACTTTTCCAAATATTATACTACTAAAATAAAGTTTTATGTCAAAATATTTCTATATTCAAGAGAAATTTTAGGAGTCGAGTTCACGCACATGCGCAGAATTCATTCCTATTCAAAAAATTGTGCTTTTAGACCAGAATGACACCACGTTAAAACTTTTAGTGGATAATCATAATGAGAGTCTTAGACCATTCAGACGCGCGGCGGGTACGAAGCTTCGTGGCCAGATCGGCAGCACGAGACATCAAGTTTTGCTGGTCTTCAGTTAGAGTCTCGAAACTGAGAACTTTTTAAATATATTTTTCTTTTCTTTTTTTTACATTTTTTTTAGATATTTTTATCCTTTATTCCCACACTTACTACGAACTTTTCCAAATCTTATACTACTAAAATAAAATTTTATGTCAAAATATTTCTATATTCAAGAGAAATTTTAGGAGTCGAGTTCACGCACATGCGCAGAATTCATTCCTATTCAAAACATTGTGCTTTTAGACCAGAATGAGACCACGTTAAAACCTTTAGTGGATAATCATAATGAGAGTCTTAGACCATTCAGACTCGCTGCGGGTACGAAGCGTCGTGGCCAGATCGGCAGCACGAGACATCTAGTTTTGCTGGTCTTCAGTTCGAGTCACGAAACTGAGAACTTTTTCAATATATTTTTCTTTTCTTTTTTTAAGTTTAATTTTGATATTTTTATCCTTTATTCCCACACTTACTACGAACTTTTCCAAATCTTATACTACTAAAATAAAATTTTATGTCAAAATATTTCTATATTCAAGAGAAATTTTAGGAGTCGAGTTCACGCACATGCGCAGAATTCTTTCCTATTCAAAACATTGTGCTTTTAGACCAGAATGACACCATGTTAAAACTTTTTGTCGATAATCATAATGAGAGTCTTAGACCATTGAGAATCGCTGCGGGTACGAAGCTTCGTGGCCAGATCGGCAGCACGAGCCATCTGGTTTTGCTGGTCTTAAGTTCGAGTCCCGAAACTGAGAACTTTTTAAATATATTTTTCTTTTCTTTTTTTTTATATTTTTTTAGATATTTTTATCCTTTATTCCGACTTTTATTACGAACTTTTCCAAATCTTATACTACTAAAATAAAATTTTATGTCAAAATATTTCTATATTCAAGAGAAATTTTAGGAGTCGAGTTCACGCACATGCGCAGAATTCTTTCCTATTCAAAACATTGTGCTTTTAGACCAGAATGACACCACGTTAAAACTTTTTGTGGATAATCATAATGAGAGTCTTAGACCATTCCGACGCACTGCGGATACGAAGCTTCGTGGCCTGATCGGCAGCACGAGCCATCTAGTTTTTCTGATCTTCAGTTCGAGTCTCGAAACTGAGAACTTTTTCAATATATTTTTCTTTTCTTTTTTTTAAGTTTTATTTTAGATATTTTTATCCTTTATTCCCACACTTACTACGAAGTTTTCCAAATCTTATACTACTAAAATAAAATTTTATGTCAAAATATTTCTATATTCAAGAGAAATTTTAGGAGTCGAGTTCACGCACATGCGCAGAATTCATTCCTATTCAAAACATTGTGCTTTTAGACCAGAATGACACCACGTTAACACTTTTAGTGGATAATAATAATGAGAGTCTTAGACCATTCAGACGCACTGCGGGTACGAAGCTTCGTGGCCAGATCGGCAGCACGAGCCATCTAGTTTTTCTGGTCTTCAGTTCGAGTCTCGAAACTGAGAACTTTTTCAATATATTTTTCTTTTCTTTTTTTTAAGTTTTATTTTTGATATTTTTATCCTTTATTCCCACACTTACTACGAACTTTTCCAAATCTTATACTACTAAAATAAAATTTTATGTCAAAATATTTCTATATTCAAGAGAAATTTTAGGAGCCGAGTTCGCGCACATGCGCAGAATTCATTCCTATTCAAAACATTGTGCTTTTAGACCAGAATGACACCACGTTAAAACTTTTAGTTAATAATCATAATGAGACTCTTAGACCATTCATACGCGCTGCGGGTACGAAACTTCGTGGGCAGATCGGCAGCACGAGCCATCTAGTTTTGCTGGTCTTCAGTTCGAGTCTCGAAACTGAGAACTTTTTAAATATATTTTTCTTTTCTTTTTTTTTTACATTTTTTTTAGATATTTTTATAATTTATTCCCACACTTACTACGAACTTTTCCAAATGTTGAACTACTAAAATAAAATGTATTGTCAAAATATTTCTATATTCAAGAGAAATTTTAAGAGTCAAGTTCAAGCACATGCGCAGAATTCATTCCTATTCAAAAAATTGTGCTTTTAGACTAGATTGACACCATGTTAAAACTTTTAGTGGATTATCATAATGAGAGTCTTAGACCATTCAGACGCTATACATGTCCGAAACTTCGTGGCCAGATCGGCAGCACGAGCCATCTAGTTTTGCTGGTCTTCAGTTCGAGTCTCGAAACTGAGAACTTTTAAAATATATTTTTCTTTTCTTTTTTTTACATTTTTTTGAGATATTTTTATCCTTTATTCCCACGCTTACTACGAACTTTTCCAAATCTTATACTACTAAAATAAAATTTTATGTCAAAATATTTCTATATTCAAGAGAAATTTTAGGAGTCGAGTTCACGCACATGAGCAGAATTCATTCCTATTCAAAACATTGTGCTTTTAGACCAGATTGACACCATGTTAAAACTTTTAGTTTATAATAATAATGAGAGTCTTAGACCATTCAGACGCTATGTGTGTACGAAGCTTCGTGGCCAGATCAGCAGCACGAGCCATCTAGTTTTGCTGGTCTTCAGTTCGAGTCTCGAAACTGAGAACTTTTTTAATATGTTTTTCTTTTCTTTTTTTTACATTTATTTTAGATATTTTTATCCTTTATTCCCACACATACTACGAACTTTTCCAAATCTTATTCTACTAAAATAAAATTTATTGTCAAAATATTTCTATATTCAAGAGAAATTTTAAGAGTCAAGTTCAAGCACATGCGCAGAATTCATTCCTATTCAAAACATTGTGCTTTTAGACTAGATTGACACCATGTTAAAACTTTTAGTGGATAATCATAATGAGAGTCTTAGACCATTCAGACGCTATACATGTCCGAAACTTCGTGGCCAGATCGGCAGCAGGAGCCACCTAGTTTTGCTGGTCTTCAGTTCGAGTCTCGAAACTGAGAACTTTTTCAATATATTTTTCTTTTCTTTTTTTTAAATTTTATTTTAGATATTTTTATCTTTTATTCCCACACTTACTACGAACTTTTCCAAATCTTATACTACTAAAATAAAATTTTATGTCAAAATATTTCTATATTCAAGAGAAATTTTAGGAGTCGAGTTCACGCATATGCGCAGAATTCATTCCTATTCAAAACTTTGTGCTTTTAGACCAGAATGACACCACGTTAACACTTTTAGTGGATAATCATAATGAGAGTCTTAGACCATTCAGACGCACTGCGGGTACGAAGCTACGTGGCCAGATCGGCAGCACGAGCCATCTAGTTTTTCTGGTCTTCAGTTCGAGTCTCGAAACTGAGAACTTTTTAAATATATTTTTCTTTTCTTTTTTTTACATTTTTTTTAGATATTTTTATCCTTTATTCCCACACTTACTACGAACTTTTCCAAATCTTATACTACTAAAATAAAATTTTATGTCAAAATATTTCTATAATCAAGAGAAATTTTAGGAGTCGAGTTCACGCACATGCGCAGAATTCATTCCTATTCAAAACATTGTGCTTTTAGACCAGAATGACACCATGTTAAAACTTTTAGTGGATAATCCTAATGAGAGTCTTAGACCATTCAGACGCGCTGCAGGTACGAAGCTTCGTGGCCATATAGGCAGCACGAGCCATCTAGTTTTGCTGGTCTTCAGTTCGAGTCTCGAAACTGAGAACTTTTTAAATATATTTTTCTTTTCTTTTTTTTACATTTTTAAAAAATATTTTTATCCTTTATTCCCACACTTACTATGAACTTTTCCAAATCTTATACTACTAAAATAAAATTTTATGTCAAAATATTTCTATATTCAAGAGAAATTTTAGGAGCCGAGTTCGCGCACATGCGCAGAATTCGTTCCTATTCAAATCATTGTGCTTTTAGACCAGAATGACACCACATTAAAACTTTTAGTTGATAATCATAATGAGTCTTAGACCATTCAGACGCGCTGCGGGTACGAAGCTTCGTGGCCAGATCGGCAGCACGAGCCATCTAGTTTTGCTTGTCTTCAGTTCGAGTCTCGAAACTGAGAACTTTTTAAATATATTTTTCTTTTCTTTTTTTTACATTTTTTAAAAATATTTTTATCCTTTATTCCCAAACTTAATACGAACTTTTCCAAATCTTATACTACTAAAATAAAATTTTATGTCAAAATATTTCTATATTCAAGAGAAATTTTAGGAGTCAAGTTCACGCACATGCGCAGAATTCATTCCTATTCAAAACATTGTGCTTTTAGACCAGAATGACAACACGTTAAAACTTTTAGTGGATAATCATAATGAGAGTCTTAGACCATTCAGACGCTCTATGTGTACGAAGCTTCGTTGCCAGATCAGCAGAACGAGCCACTTAGTTTTGCTGGTCTTCAGTTTGAGTCTCGAAAATGAGAACTTTTTAAATATATTTTTCTTTTCTTTTTTTTAAAAATTTATTTTAGTAATTTTTGTCCATTATTCCCACACTTACTATGAACTATTCCAAATATTATACTTCTAAAATAAAATTAAAGCATAAATTTACGGAAAATACAGAAATGTTGTAACCGAAAAATGTTAACCCTAGCCTCATTAGAGTGGGGGAAAAAACTTGGCGACCAACCGGTTCACCAATATTAATGCTCGTTAAAATTTTAATAGTTAAATATTTTATGTAACTCGTATTTTAATAGTTTCTTCATGGAAATATTTTAAAGTTACAAATTTTGATAGTCATATAATTCATTTATAATATTATAAAGACTTCAACTATAACGTAATATGTATCTTCCTAATGTTCTTTTAGCCCCCGTAGAATTTATGCTTTAAATTAAAGTGGAAATGGTTAAATTGCAATTTAAATAAGGAAATTTTTTACTGAAACAATGAATTTTTTTTCTTTTAAAATATGAGTACTGAAAACACAGTCGCTTTGCATTTAAGCTAAACCTTATGCAAAATTAAGAATATCTTTCTTAATTTATGTAATATCTTAAGAAGGTTTCTACAAAATTTTCTGAGATTCATCATGAACAGATCGATTAATTAACATTGTTTAGTTTTAAATGCATCAAACACTAAGAAAATAAACAGAATCCTTTGAAATAATCTGTCGAAAACATATTAAACCTTCAAAACGAAGTCCGTATCCATTGTCGACAATCAGAACACAATACGCATGCGTGAATTTTCAACGCCAATTATGGTAACGCAAATGCTTGAAATTTCTACGCCAGTTGGGGTAACGCTATGCCGATTAGAAAATTTTAATTTCCTTTAATCGGAGTTATTTTAATTCAAAAGTACTTCAGAATGAATCTGAAAGATCGATTAATTAATAATCTTTAATCTTAAATGCATAAAACATTAAGAAAATGAATAGAATCGTTTGAATTAATCGGCAGGAAAATGTTACGCCTAAGCCTCATTGCTGTTGGGAAAAAATGTTGAAGCCTTACTCATTTGGCGGTGGGGAAAGAAATAATTTGTTTGGCGGGAAAGTTAGTTTTTAATTAAAAGTTAAAATTCTAATTAAAAATTCAAAAAAAGGAACCCCAGGTGCACATTCCCGACCTCCAAGGTATACATGTACCAAATTTGGTAGGTGTAAGTGAAATGGTCTGGCCTGTAGAGCACCCACCCACCCACCCACCCACACACACACACACACACACACACACACGCACACACGCACACACGCACACACGCACACGCACACGCACACGCGCACACACGCACGCACGCACGCACGCACGCACACACACACATTGAGCTTTATATAAGTATAGATAATGATACATGTTAATTTTTTGCAAAATAATTTAAATCTAATAAAAAGCAAAAAAAGAAAAAAAGAAAAAAAGAAGGAAACTTGGTACTGCGAACAGGAAAATTATTCCATTTTCAATAAGCTTTGTGAATAATCAGAATAAAACCATTTAACACAAACCACAATTTTTAAAAATAAAAGTTTTTTCTCAAAAACTCAACTGAACACATAAATAAATTTCCACATACAAATCAGACAAATCTGCCTAGTATTAACAGAGACTAAGCATAATACAGTGAAAAAATATTCTCAAGAAAATAATCCATATATCCTAGAAAGAGAGGAAAGTGAGTTCAAAGAAAATATATTTTAATTTCAAGATTTTCAGAAAATTAATATCACAACAGCGGTACATTTTAGAATAAAGATTTTTTTGCTTAGAAATTCATCATATTGTAAAAAAAAGTGACAAATAAGTTTTTATCCAATAGCAAAAAATCGGTTCTAAAGAAAATGTATTTTTTAGTTGAATTATCTTTCTTTAATAATTATTAATCAGATATAACTGATTTAAAATATTTTAAAAAAGATTTAGTAAACCTGAAAGCTTCCATTTCTGTAAAAGTTTCTAGAATTCTACATCTACAGTAGTAAGACATACTTAATTTCATCGATTTAAAAGTTTGTTTATAATTAAAGAAAGTGAGATACACTCTTAATGATATTCAAATAAGTTTGGACATATTCGAAAATTTATAATTTACAATATTACTTAAATAAGTCTCCCAAAATTAGAGGCACTCTATTTCCAAATACATGTTAAACATATATCTAAAATTAAATTTTCAGTGGATTGTCCGGAATTCTATTTATTTAGAATACAGGTCGAGTTAGATTGTTATATTTTTACTAAAAAGCTTTTTAACTAAACTTTTACGCTAAACTGGGAAAGATATCACATTGCAATGGAGAAACCGAGGAACTGCATAGTCTAGCCAAGAATCCTGTAAAGGAAATTAAAAATAATAAATTATTCATTATTGAGGAACATGATATTGTATAAAGTAATCTATCACAATTAATCTTATTATATCCATCATTTTAGTTTGGAATCTTTGGAAATCAGAAATATATTTAATACAACTCAAAATTTTTTACGCATCTAAAGCAGAAAGTTTATGCTAATTAGTATATTACTACGAACCTACTGTCAATGCGAGCATGATTTTTTTTAAATATAATTATTTCTAAATCTGAAATGAATTTCATCATAATATATATTTTAAAAAAAATTATATGTGATCCATTTTTAAAAGAACTCGTAGAAAGAAAAGAAGGGAAAAAAAAAAAAAATTGAAATCTGCTATCGCAAATTTCAAGTAATCATATGATAACATTATTTGTTTTAAATTAAGTGGTATCGATCCGATAGAAAAACATGTTCTCACATGACTCATATCTCGCAATCACCAACATTTAGGAAAGCGATGGTTTTTGACCATATTAAAATCAATAAATAAATCTTAAAATCAATAAAAATTTTTTCGCGAGGCCAGATTTTTTTCTTGCAAAGCCAGTTTAAACCGGTTTTAAACAATTACGTAAATATCAGATTACGCATATACGTCGATATTTAGAAAACGACTTTTTTTTAACTCTCAAAATCGTTCGAGCTCCAAAAATTTTTGCTAGCCAGGAAAATTGAAAACTAAGAAAAACAACAAAAAAAACATATATTATATAGCTTTCGATACTTCTCTCACTGTTCCGCGTTCATTTCCCGTTTCTTCTGTGCGCTTTTCCGGACGATAACTTCCAACGTCCCTCAACTTTATTGGCCAGACCGGAGAATCGGGTGCATGGCAAACATTCGTGCTATTTTATACCTTTTGTTGGCTATAAGTCACCAAATGTGACAATCTTCTTTATCATTTTCTAACAACCCTAAAAGCAAAAAACTGGTGCCTCAAAGCAATAAATCGCCGATTTTCTGCCCGTGCATTTCGAGGCTTCAAACACCCCAAACCAAAACAACATAATTTTATCACAAGATAAAATGCTAAGTGATAAATTGAAAGTGATAGAAAGACATTGAGTGATAGTGAAAATAATCATGCTAAGTGATAAAAAAAACTCCATTTTTTCTAGATATTTATTTATAAAGGAAAAAAGTTACAAGGATGCAACAGTGCATGTCATTAACATTGAGGTCTGAGATGTGGATGCGTTATACCCCAACTTTCAAATAACGGAAGTATCATCTCAACAATCTAATATATTGCGTTCTGTGCTTAGTTCCGTCTCGTAAAGAAAAGAATCGAGCACTTCTTTTGCAAGTCAACTTCCAGTAGAGCAATTAGATTATTTAATTTATACAGATTTGCAAGTTGGATCGCAAATTAGCTTAAAGCATTTATAAATTTTCGAATTCACATACGAGCAAACGGATACACCAACAAGCTTTTCATTCTTTGATAGATTTAATCTAAAAAATGTGATATAGATTTGTGATTATGATAATAAACCCATAAATCAAATTTCAGTCCTTCAGATTTTTGGGATTTTGAATTCTGTTTAAATGCAATTGGAAAGATAGAGAATAGATATTAGACAATGATTACGAAAGAGCATGCGATTTTTGGCGATTAATCGCCAGGATTTGGTTAGTACAAAGTACCAGAAAATCGAATGTATATACTTTTTTCCCGTCCAATTAAAAATGAAATTTGACATAAAACTTCAATGATAGTTTCAAAATCACATATCATATTTAAAATCTTTTAGTCATCACGTTAAAGTGTAGAAAAAAGTAAAGAAAAGCTTGTGAAAGATGGTTAAGCCCTGCACGGATTTGGTTCTAAATTAAATGCAGGTCTACACTTTAAATTTTAAATTTGGGTACCAAATTTTATCCATCCAGCTTTTTTGTTTGATATTTATCGTGTTAAGATATACTGGAACAATTGAAGGGACAGACCTTCGTTTGAAATGATCTTGTTCAAACTTTGACAGAAATCTTCAAATTTGTTGTAAAAACCATACAACAAATTTCGCTCGGCTAGCTCAAACCATTTTTTAGTTATCGTGTTCACAGACAGACAAGTATACTTCCAGAAACGTGTTTTTCGGATTCAGGCAGTTCTGAAACGTTGAGTTTCAACGAAGTCTCGACTTGCAATTTTTTGACGTGTATAATATTTTCTCTTTCTATACTTCGTGTGTAGGAAGTAAAACTAAATTAAAGGAGGAAAAACCTACTAAAATCCTCGGGCAGTTGATCCTGGCATACATTTCCAAAGAGTAGAAAACTAGTAAAAGTCCATATCCTAGCAACAAAGTAAACCAAAGGAAAAAGTTCCAGAAGTTTGAGGTTCTTATTCGAGTCATAAAAATGAATATAACTGAAAAAAAATGTTGGATTTTTATTAATAGTTTGGTGCAAATTTAAAAAAAAATTAAGATCGAGACAGTTACAAAAGAATACAAAAATTGGAAAAATTTGAATAAATTAAAACTAGATATTTATGTAACTTTGATTTAGATATAACATGCCAAAATTTAATAAATTATGATTATTCATATAATAAGGGTTAAAAGAGAGGCTAAATCATTCTTATGCCTATAAAAAAGAGTATTTAATAATATGAGCTTAAATAAAGCATACTGGAGCTAATATTTCTTAAATAGTAGAGCAATGTATCGGTTGATTATAATTAAAATTGCACTTTCAAAAGGCTGTTAATAAAGAACTACTGGTCAGAATGACACAATATTTCATATTGAAAAATTCGTTTTATGAATGAAAAAATTCAAAAGTTTACCGATATATGGGGCTGTATTCTTCACAGTATGTTGAAATCTGTTGCTTTAAAAGATGTGTTAATTTAAAGGTGCAAATTCAGAGACATGATATGCGCAGCTCACATTATTCTTGTGATAAAAATAAGGAACAAGCAGTTTCTGCGTTTCAGAAGATAGTCGTGTCTCTACTATGAATATTTTTACAAGAATGGTGACTATGCGAAAATTACCTTCAAGTAATCCCGGACGTTACGGGATTTTAGAAGCGGTTCCGGTAAAATAACAGCATTCGGTCTGAAGAAGATGATTGATAAAGCTGAAGAGACGGGCTCATTTGAAGTGAAATGTGGCATAGAGAGGAAAGCAATTGCTTCGACATCAGGGGAGGATGTGGCTACACCACTATAGAAAGTGCCAAGTACTGCTCTGGTAATGCGCAGTATATAGGGAATTTTCCAGACTTCAGACATATCTGTGTGCATGATTTTGTCATTCTTGCAATACTACCCATTCAAAATTACACATTTTCAGGAGTTACTTCCTATTGATCTGTCAAAACGAGGAGCTATTACTGAAGCCGGTTCTTTTTTTTTTTTTTTTTTTTTGCTTCAAAGGAAATGGACAATGCATAGCCATAAATCATTTTGTAGACAAAAAAGCCCATTTAATTCTCCAAAGTTCTATCAACATTCACAATTCCAAAACACTGGTAAGAGAGAATATGTTCCAAATGCAACCATTACCTCTTCATTTTCAAAAGGGCACCGTGTGGTGAGAGTTTACGGCAACCTTTATTATTGATTGCTTAATTTTTGAACAGATTGATATTTTGAATCCTATAACCGGTACAGTCAATAGGATACGTTATGAATCTCTTTTGCGCAACAACTCATTTCAACACTGCAACAGAGTGGATGTGGACATCACAATTTTTATGCTGGGTAGCACTCCCCAGGACATTTCAACACAGCAAAGCAGATCTTGATTCTTCACTTTGGAAATGACAAAATTATCAGTCGCCATTTTCCAACAGCTTGGCCGTTACGATCAACATACTTGAACCCTGTGGAGTTACCTATAAATGTTGTGTACAGACGTCCGAATGCGGTCTTAGGTGAATTGCAAACATGCATTATGCAACACATTTATATTATCACCACTGAAACACTCCGATATGTTGTGAAACATGCAGTTTTGCTCCTTCAGCTGGCAGGAGGAAACGGTGGACAGTATACTGAAAATTTCTCAAGCAAATCATCCCCAAACTTCCTTTTCTTGAAGGTTTTACCAGTTTTGATTTAGAAACAGTTAAAAATCGATTTCATTTTTGCTTTTTTACGGTTTTTAGTCTAAGGACAGCTAAAAATCGATTTTTCCCACCTTATCGGGAAGGTGTCACACCGGATAAGGAACAAAGAGTACCTCGACAACATGTCAGGATTTTTAATTAGCACTTTATGACGAATAGAAGGACTTTCAGGGCCGAATCAGTCAACTTTTGAACTTTATTTTTTATTTTTCAAAGTCAATTTTCATTGTCCTACTTATACTCAGATCTCACTGTAAAAATATCCCAAATTTAATATAGGAAATCTTTATTATAAATTTCCACTCCAAAGGAAAAAAGAAGTTTAATCCATATCTGTTATTATTCGATATGATATAAATGTTATTTTTCAATTTAATATTTCTACTGAATTTAGATAATTTAATATTTTTATTCATAAAGTTTAATGTTCAGTATTAATGTTTTTTAATTTAAATTAATTAAAATACTTTCAACTTTTATATTGATATTTTAAAATCCATTTTGAGGAATCCCAAAATAATTTCACTTATAAACGGTTTAAATAAGGCGTATTCAAAAATATTCAATTCTACAAAAAAAAGCATTCTTAGTTTTGTTAAAACAGGCCAAAGCAGTTTTAAATACTTGTATTAGCTTTATTTGATTCCTTCTATAAACGTGAAATTTATAATCACTTTTATACTCAGTTATACTTGTATACAATAGTTTTGACTCCATATGCATGGCTCAATTTATATATTGAATCTGGAAGAAAAAAGGATTTTCAGATTTCGTAATTGTCGTGGCTGGTTCGTGAGTGCTTTGAAAAAATTAGGCAAATAGAAAACTTAACAAATTTATTGCAGATTCGTTCGTGTTACTCTGCTCAGTAACTCCTTCTCCTCCAAGAGCAAACACTCGAATGACCTCACTCCTTTAATTACACTCGCGCAAGTGGTCTAGCGCCATCTATGAACGTTTATTTCCTAACGCTTCGAAATCCAATCACTACAGTAATATTTACAATAGCTAATTACAAAATATTTATTAAAAGGTTAATTAAAAATTTTCTAAATACGCTTTTATTAGTGTGTTGAAAATTTGAAAATAATTTTAAAATGTGAAGGTGAAAACAAAATCGTGTTATCATGAAGTAGTGAAAACAATACTATAAAGAAACTGAAGCAAAATTAAAATTATAAGAAAAAGAAATTGCAAATTAATATGAAGAAAATTTCTAGGTATTCATTAATGATTTAAAAAATTATGTATATGACATATAATCGGTTACGGTTATTATATCTTGTATTCTGATGTTCTTATAATAAAACGTGCTTTAAGCAGTACAGTACACAGATATAAACGTGCTTTAAATATGTTTTTATTTAGAATAATTAAAAAGTAATTCATGAAAGGATACTTACTACCAGCTATGTAAAATAATGTGAATAAAGGAGGGAATATAAATCTGAGAGAAATGGCTACGATATATTCGTGAACAATTGCAGATAGCATAAAAACTGACAACATAGCAACAGTTCTGCTTTTCAAAATCTAAACAAAAGAGAAGCAGCGAGAAATAATCAAATACCTTTAAAAAGCAAAATATTCTGATGCTTTTAAAAACGATTTAATACAATTAATTAGATTATATTAAAGATTTAATACAATCTAAAAATTATACAGCGTTATATTTTATGTAGAAAGAAATTAATATTTACTATTGTTTCTTCACTAAATTTTTTATTAATAGGCTTTTTTTTAATTATGAATTTGGATAGAAATATCCACTTCAATTCTTTTTTAACTTATAATATCTAAGATTTTTGTTAAGTTTATAAATAGAATAATATATGTGAATTTCAGCTTAAAACTTAACACTGAATTCTTAAAACGCTTATTAAAGATTTCTTTTCTTTTCTTTGATATAAATATTTAAATACCATCAGTGTGGTGCATATTAAATTTAGATGGATATTTTCCCTAAAATACAAACACAAACGCATCATTCAACTTGTCTTCCAAATGAACTAACGCTGTTCTCGAAACAGAGAACTTATAGCATTTTTGCATTATGTGGTTCATTTAAATATGCAAATAAATTTGTTACTTACAGCGTACATATCACAATAGATGTAGGAGTACAGCCAATCATGTACAAGTATATTCAAAGATCGGTAAAATTTTGTATAGGAAGTACAGTTCCACCAATCCTTTAAATAAAAATACACGAGGTATCATCTTTTCTGGGTGCAAGTGACTTTCAGAAATACATTATTTTTTCAGTTCTTTCAGTTATTAGTAGCAGAGTAAAATAGATAAAGACAAGCATCAAAGAAAACAAAATTTAATTTGAAAAAGCAAGTTCTTTTTCACAGGCATACACGCTTGTAGTTTACTGCCTCAATAAGAAACGTTCTCCTAAAGCAAACGTGCATTCATAAGATTTAACTTCATAGAAATGTTCCGAGCCAAACTTTGAAGATATCACTTTCAATTCCAGGAAAAATTGCACAATACTAGAATCTAGATTTCAAACAGTGTAGTTTTAATAGTCTTACATAAGTTCTGTTCATCATGTATGAGAACCTTTTTAATGGAGTTCAGCTCCATGACGTCAGAGCTCTATTATGTCCAGTTCATTCACCTTCTAAATAACGCGATTTTCATTTTTTATTCGTCTATAAACTACTCAGCTATTAATTAGAATCCTTCTTCTCTAGCATGAAACAATGAACGAAAATCATGCGATTACGTATTGGAAGAAACAATGAAACCGATTTCCGTTTCATTCACAGCAATGAAAATATTATTGTGAAATATTCTCCAAAATACATTTAAAACCTAATTATATATATATATAGGTCTAAAAATCTTACAGGAATTAAATTCTGAATCATTGAAAAGATGAAAAAGATAATTGTCTGGTTATTAAAACGATGCAAAAAAAATATTTTTCATATAAATAATTTCATTCATTTTCATATAAAAATATAAATATTTTTTCAGAAGTTACCTTAAAAATCTAAATTATTTTAATTAATTTAAATTTAAATTAAAATTTCATAGAAATCACTCTGAAATGCCCATTCATACTTCTCAAAATCTGAGCAAAATTTAGTAACTCGAGGTCATTTAGAGCGCGCCCACATTCATACATATCAATAGTAGAGATGGGATTCACATGAGAAATAAACCGAAATGACTAGGATATCACTGTGAAATACGATGTACATTAGAAGGTCCATTACACTAACAGCTCTGTTTTCAGCGAGGATGCCTTGAGACTTTATTAGAAAATTTCACTTATACAACATACAAAAAACCTTGGAGGGGTATTAAAGAAAGCTTTAATATCTCTCACAATTTGAAGTTAACAAATTATTTTTGAGAAAATCATAAATATAATTATTATAAGATATTTAATTGAAGTTAAATACAACCAACATACTGAACGAAACATCTAATCGCCGAAGGCGGGTAATTGTCAATTAAATGAACACTCCAATCTATTATAATTTTAAAAATTGTAAACATTTATTGTAAATATATCAAAAAAATATTGGAAAAGAAAAGATATCTACATATAACAATTATAAATGAAATTATAAAATTTGTATGTATAAAAATAGTCCTTGCAATTAAATTTAATAAAAAAATTCGCTTAAATTTAATAAAGTAATCTTGTTTTTTAGAAGTTCTAACCACCACAACAAAAAAATGGAGTTTAATATTTAAGGAAATAAATCAAGTTATTCAGAATTTTATGGGAAAGAAATATACAATCAATATCTGTATTTGATTTCTAGCAATGAAAATTTTAAATTGTTCGCTAATATTAGGATGTATCTATAGAAAACGGTATTTAATCTTATACAATATCGATGTTTAAAACTAGGACAGCTAATGTAAGTAAGAATTTTTTTGTTCATCCTCAAAAATTCTATGAAGCTTCCAGTAAGATGGTTCTTTTTTTTTGTTTGTTTGTTTCATTTACTGCATTAGAATAAACTCAAAAAGGAAGCAAGTAACTAATTGTTTTCAGCTATATTACTTTTTTGGTGGTGAATCATAGACTAATTACTCTGACCCGTTCGAAGGCATACGGAAAAGAATGATTGGACTGCCGTGACAGCAACACTGCCGGGAACTGGGGTTGTTTCCTAAGGGCCATCACCGGCTACGGTACAACCCTTCCCTAAGAAGCACGTCCCATTATCGATGGGAACTAGCCACCCCAACATTTTGTATACCTATAAGGGTGGCGAGAACCAACCACCATGCCAAACGCTTCTCACTTTCAATTACGAGGTGCTCCCCCGTGGGACTTCCTGGTTATGAAAGCAGAAAATCTCGTTACATTAACAAAACTAATCATGATAAAACTGAATACTGAAATTCAAACAAAGGCATGAGAAATACCAGACTCATCTAACAAGTGAGATTGATTTTTTTTAAAGAATTTTGAAAATTACATTTATCACTCACATAAAGCAAAAAAAAAAAAAAAGAAAAAAAAACGTGTTTAAAATCTACATAACAAAAAATCTTAGAAAAGGTCACTCCATCAGCAGTTATTCTGAACATTTATAAACATATGAAATCAGCACGCAACTAGAAAGATACTTATGTCATAAAACAACCTGTCGCCAAACCTCAGCATTTCAGCAAAAGCATTCTGCAAACAGTGTAATATGCGATAAAACGTTAAGAACGAGATCATATTACCTGCGAAGATTGCAATAGCCAACAAACCCACAAAATGAGTGATGGGTATGGGTTCAATGCCCGACTTGTTGAAGCTATTCGCTAAAAAACAAATGTAGACAATATAGTCACCCAATACAATAAGAAATGATTGCAAAAGATTCCAGGCAACGAAACCCCAGCGAATACCAGATGTTCTGAAAATAAAAGAAAAAGTGAAACACTTTTACAAACTTTTATTTAACGTGACTTTTCCATATTTTTAACCAGAGGGAGTAGTCTTTCAAAAATTTTCACTCACAGTCCCTAATAAAGCTGTTAACCCAGAGAGCACCCTGCATGGTATTGACCTATTTTAATTATGATATATTCAACTTTGTCGTGAATTTACCATTTTTACTGAATGCATCGTGTCATTCTTGGCGAGTTTTTTTGGCGACCCATCTCTGACTTGTGTAAAAAGTATCCGAAAATCGAATTAGTATTTTTGACACGTTTTTCTCAACTGATTCAAACAAAAATTTGCTTAAAACTGCTTTTTGTAGTTACAAAATCCCATGCTAAATTTGATATTTTTAAGTCACTGCGTTTTTAAGTTTATCGCGTTTATTTGTTTCTGAAAATACAAACCAATAAGTAGTCAACCTCTTGTTGAATTTCTCTCTAAACTAGATACGTAATTACAATACAGTTGCTAAATTTATGTACTGAGTTTTATACATCTCTCTTCGTTTTGTAGTTATCGTGTTAGCTTGTGCTCTAACAGCCGTACAGACAGACTTCCTCAGAACGGATTTTACAGAAAAGTTGACAGATGGCCAGATATTTTTTAATTGTATTAGTCGAACTAGAATTCTTCGAACGTATTTTGAAAAAAAAATCCGTTCGAAAAAATGCACAAATTTTGTGCAAACACTATATACTAAATTTCAACCCTTTAGCTCAAAGCTTTTTTGAGTTATATTTGTCACAGACAGACGTAATGTCAAAAATGTGTTTTCCAAACTCAAGAATTTAAGTTTAACATATATTCATTTAAATCTAGAGTAAAATTTTTTTTAACGATTGCAATACTTTTTCTACGTGAGGAAATAAAAATGGAACTTTATAATCAATTTTTAACGCACTATAGAGTTTTCAAATTAAGTATACTTGTAAATTAGTAAATTATGCAATATTTAAATATTTCAGAATATAATTATCATACTGCATTTTTTTTTCTGCAATAGTATCACTATCTCATAGTGAATTTGAGAAAAAAATTTGTCTCAAAATTCACTGATGTTTGTGTTAATGAATTATAAAATAATTAAAATAAGAAAATTCCTTTTTTAGTACATTCACACAAGATCGCTTCTGAAATAATTTTTTTACTTAAATTTATTTTAAATCTAAGTTTTTTTTTTTTTTAAAAAAAAGAAATCAATTTACATCGATGCTTCCTAAAAGAACTATTCACCACTGATGAACTTGACTCAATAGTTAAAGTTTTAACATCTCATTTGATATGCAGATGAATTTTATTTCAGTATCGAATGAATTTATGAATAATTAAAATATTTAGAATTTTAAAACATTTATCAAATTAAGGAAAGGATTTTTTAATACTATTTCTACTACGATTTCGTGTATTTTTATTTCTTATATTGAATAAAGGAAAATGAATGAATGTGTTCATGCTATTTTAAAATCTCATCTATGCAACAGAAAAATTCTCACAAATTCATATATATTGTTTGTAAACAACATACCATTGCATAGCAAGTAATATCGTCCTTTATTTCTGTTTTCCAAATATTAAAACTGGAGGAAATAATTGAATTTTTCGCAATTAGTAGCGAATATGGTATGATTTTTATTACATAGACATAGCATGTAGGTCTCATGTTCATACTAAATAGGAAAAGGGGAAAAAAAAAGAATCCCCCACAATCACTCATGTTTGCAAAAAATAAAAATCAGTTTTTTTATTCCATGATGAAATTTGGAAAACAGAGGTGTGTGGTTATTATCTTGTAAGTCGCAGTACATTGCACGTAAATTAACGAATGTAATTTTTTTTCTATTATAGAGATGATATTTTAAAGCGACAGAAATATATTAAAGCATTTTTCAAGAATTTGTCTAATTTTATTGATGATATATATATATATATAAACATATGCATAACTGACTTGCAAAATTCGTAGCTGCAAATTCGTAAAATATCATAAATGAAAGAACGAATGCAAGAATTTTTCCTTCTTTTACCTTGGATAGCTATCCCTGTAAATTAATGTCGGTGCAAATAAAAAATATATCAGTTTTCCTACTTCTGGACAAGGAGGTGAGTTTGATTCCTCATCATCATCTGAAAAAAAATCTTAAACGTAGCTTTTTAATTTTTTAATATGAAAAAAAAACAGTACAAATAACAGTACTTATAAAAAGTAAAGAAAAAAGTAGAGATCATTAAAAGCTACCAAAATTGCGAAATTTCTTTAATAATTACTTTTAGGCATGATTATTTTAAATTCTTAACGTATATAAAACATTAAAAAATGATAAAATTAAAAAAAACTGGAAAGCTTTTCTAACATTAGGCATAATTACTTGTTACGATTCATACGCAGTACTAAAGATTTAATTACTTTTAACCTGATAGTGATTGTTGGTTGCATATTCTCTGTATATTATTTGGTGCAGCATGCAAATTTAAAAATTATTCAAAACTCATGATAAGGCAAATTATTTGACCCTCAAAAATCAGATCTAGTATGTTTTTCGGTAGTACTCAGAAAGAGGTTTATCAAACTTTTAATTCTATTTTTAAATAAAAATTGATTAATAAATTTGTTTTTTTTTCCTAGGCAGCTTTGGCGCATGCTATAGCCAAAAAACCACTTTTACAATACTCTTAATTTCGAAAAGTTGATTTTTCAGTAATACCAATTTTAATTAACGAAGTAATTGCATAAAGTAAAGATGCTTAAAGTATTATCACAATACCATTGTTCGATTCTAGATTTATTTATTGTTTATTAATGGAAGGCTTTTTAATAAATCGCTATCAATATTTTAAATAAGTAAAAAAAAAAAAATTAACTGTCATATTCATACTGCGCATGATAAGAGCGGATTTACACTAAAGAAACTTTAACGTTTAGTTTGATTAAGTTGAATTTATTTTCTGTAGGTGTTTAAAATAAGTGCTTTTGCAGATTCTATCAAAAGAACATTATGTGCAATGACTACACTGAGAAAGGATCTCATTGTTTTGAATCGTAATTAGATGATTAGGAAAACATCAGAGCCACACTCCACACTTTAATTCGAGAATGTCTTGAATATCGACGGCGAGTTTTACATAAAGCTAGCCAACACACACAGTGAATATTCAGAAAAATCGAGTCTCATATTTATAATCTTTTCTTCTCAAAGCCGAGATATCACAATAGGATTAAAAGTCTTGGGAATTCCTATAATCATCTTATTTGTAGTATTAAAATTTTCAGTGGGACACATTTTTGCTACTGAAATACTAAATAGTGCAATATTCGAACGCAATTAAGATTTGCGCACTGGGAAAGCAACTGAATGAATCATCGTCATCCTTGTAACCTGTAGTAAGTGAAATATTTTATCAAGATTTGACATTAAATATCAGCTATTGGTGTTCTAAGCAGATTTTTATCGAAAAACGCAGGTAGAAATGTGTAGCTAGTGTTACACATACATAAAGTAGAAATGACTGATTAAAAAGTGAAATCAAAATAGACATTGGTGATTCAATTCTTTATGATAGGTACTCTTAAAGGCAAGCATCAACAATATCAGAAGATTTATATTGCTTTGAATGAATTGATTCTGCTAGAGATCCTGAGCATTTCAAGCATATTTCCGGCAGGAACTGACATATTAGAAACTGGATTATCAATCTTGGATTAGACTGCGCTGGCTTGGGGAAAGGTTTAAGATCTGGATTCGTGGCAAAGAATTCCAGATGCAAGTGGACTTGGTTACGTTGAATCTGACATCGAGGACCGAGCATCCTCCGAATACTATGGTGACATTTGGAGCAGGTAAGTACCAAATCTTTTAAGTATTCTGCATCCCAAATAACCCTCGTGATGCTCCTGTCAATACTCCTTCGTACAGTGGTTGGCGGGGTGGCCGGCTGTGTACACAAGAGGACCTCGTGATGCATTAAAAGAAAGCGTCAATATAACTTATTCAAACTAAATCTAACCAAACCTTATGTTATAAAAACTGAAATTTGAATTAATAATGCGAGACCTGTGGATTAGGAGAGGGCCACATTTTTTGCCAGTCTGTACTTTATTCTGATTTTCTTTTAAATCTTTTGATGTTAATGATGGTTGCACACGATAATTTATACATGAATTACAGTCGTATAGCTATTTTCTTATATCGTATATGCAATCTAACTTTATTAAAATTGTCATTCTAACGATAAACACCAGAAACGAAAATTTTCTTAATTTTTAACGGCATTGTATAATTTTATGGCTTTAGCAGGATTGAATCACGAAAAATACGAATCAATTGAGATTTCACAATACCTTCATGGAGCTTATACTTTAAAACTCTGGTAATGTTTTCTCGAACAAATGCATAACTCTTCATAAAAAGTCTAGACTGAAATGGAAGAAATACAAAACATATGTTAATATAGATATAAAGCGAAATAAAATATATATAAGTAAAAATTGATACAAAAAATGCTAATATTTTTCCTTTCCAATTTAATATCAATGACAATGAATGAAACGATGAAAATGAAATTTGCAGATAAAATATAAAAAAGATATTTCAAAACTATGAAAGATCAAATAATTTGAAAATCATAATTGTCTTAACTATATTTTTACTTGACAAAATGCTTTTTATCCAGGCATCAGTATGTTATAATAAGAAATAGATCTGTCTTATCAATCAATATCTGCTATCAACGCTGTAGTCTATGTTGCTCTATATTTTACGTCGTCATTATTGGCTTATCTTCATCAGATAGTTCCAAAATGTTGAATATTTCTTACTATACATCAAGGGATATAAACCATTTTTAATTGGACGTCAATAAACATTACGAGAATTAAAAATTTAGAGAGCATAAGGAAAATAAAGTTCGTTTTCCTTAGATTTCTAAAACATTTTTGAATGAATAAATGCATTATAAAAAGGCAGATGATATTATTAGCTTGTATGACTACGAATAATCTATCACTATATGTTCCAAAAAGACTTGTTTTGGATTAATTTGCATAACTTTTCCACTCTATTTCCAAGAATTTTTTTTCGTCGTTCATGATTCTGCAAATTTTTTATCTAATTCAATTGCACAGACTTTCTCTTTTATTGAGCTAACGAAAATGAGAATTCGTTTTAAATTAAGAAAATATAAAACATTTTTCAACTCACTGGAATACAATCCCTTTCATCAAATGCTCTGTTTTGAAAATTATCTCTGCCAAAAGCATCTATTGTATTTCCAATACAATCTTTATTTTTATAAGACTTAGCATTCCTTTATAAATCAATGCTTTGTCATATATCATGTGCTGACTAACCACAGAATTTAGACCAATAAAAATGAAATGCCAACTTCTTTTACTTTCATTTTTCAACAGCTAAACAATACTGATGAAATCTTATATTTTTTCTTTTGGTTAAATTATTCTTTGCTTGGAGGCGAGAATTGGCCTTTGTCAAAAGTTTTGGCTCTATAATTTGCTTCCTACATATAAAACATAACTTTAAATCAAAGTCTTTGAAAAGCACTTTTTGATAGATATTACAGCTTGCATTCATTTTGCTCATATTGCTTCTTTTTCTATAACTTCTTACTTATGAAAGCATTTCCTTATTGAGTCTGTGCATTTACAATCTTTTTTTATCTATCAATTGATAATCTATTAATAAAGTCATTAATACCTTGTTTATCAGGAGGTACATATTCACAGACACTAAGGAAATACTGATAATCTGGAAGCAAATCATCGAAAACTTCAGTGATGAGCATATGGTCACGTATATGTCCCGTAGATTGCTTTAGTTTTAAGTTCTAATTTCTTTTAAACTGGAAATACATTCCGGCATTTGTTTTCCATCGCAAGTAGCATTAAAAATCTTTTTGTAACATACACATACTCACTTTGGATTTGTGCTGATACAAAAAACATATTACTTTAGCAATATTACAGGTCCATTTTCATTCCAGCTAGCTGTGATATCTTATGAATTTAAATAACTTTTCTTGCATTCAGTTAGCTGTTTTATGTCTTCCTCTAAATCGTCATTTATTGCTGGAGCAGTTTTTTTAAATATTCTAAAATAATTCTTCGCTCTGTAAAATTACTTTTGCTTGGAATTTCCATAAATTTCAGTTCTGAGCTCCTTTAGAAAGCAATAATTCAGTACTATTACTTGATTCAATCTCACTATTGTTGTTTCAATCTTAAGTTCAACTATCTACTAAACCTAACGTTTTATTCCTCTGTTTAATTTCAACAAATTTATTTATAACTATAGCAGATATATGGTACCTGAATCCATTATCTGTTAAACTTTTAACCATTTTACTAGATAAGCGATTTTTACTGGATTTCAGATTTGTAAAAAAAACTACTTTCTTATAACCATAAATAATTAACTTGAAAAAGAAATTTATAATCTACAAACTATATACATAAATGTTTTTTTTTCTGATCTTGATATTTAAACTGGTTCCATGTAATAATTAATGACCCTTACAATTGAATATTGAACACTTGTAGTTTAGTTACCACATTATATTGCCTATTATGTACACTATCAGCGAAATAAAAATAAATAAGGCCTCCGAAGGCATAATTCAATTACTATCAAGTATCATATCAAGATACCACTGAGCTAAATAATACAGAAGCGAAAAAAGAATTCTTTAAAACCACATAAAAATATGAAAAGAACTCGTATGCAATAATAATTCATTTACTCTCAATTGTTATTTTTATTGAATGGCAACACGTGGAACTCAAATATTGCGCGAAATGCTAATGCATAAGCCTAGTGTTTAATTAATAATTAAGTCCCGTAGGTCAACTTGGAAAAAAAAGTTTATTCAGTAAAATAAATAAATAGAAAACACACTAAAATTAGAAAAGTTGCACAGATCAATTTTCAGTTACAAACTTCAAGTTACGATAATTAGAAAGGTACTGAACTCTAGAATGATACAAAAATTATAGCTCTCCAATTGCAAACAAAATTATGATGATTCCTAAAATTTCCCAACTATTAATTCTAATTTATCATTTAGAATCAAGTTAATAAAAATTAATTCGAATTTTAAAATAGCTTTAAAAAAAATTCCATTTGGGATAATCCATCTGTGACACATATTTCATCTCGATATACAATATAAAACGATCCAAGATTGCAAAGCGACGATTAAAACGAACATAAAGATAAACCAGATCTTTTATATATTTAGAATATCATCCCTAAATGGTTTTGCAATTTATTAATTAATAGATTTCTGATGTTTCACCGAATGAGAGAAGTATTAATTATAACATAACGTAAATGTAAGAGAAATAAAGACAACATTAAATTCTTATTTAACTTTTAACTTGTATACTCTATTAACTCTTATTTATGTATACTTGGTTTATAAAAAAGAATACAATACCGACCTGTTCCATTACTAACGCGCAAGATGATGCGGGTGGTATATTGCAGTCTATGATTATTTTTGGTGGAATTATCAGCAAAGCCGCTTCATACAAAACGAATAAAATGCAAAACATCAAATCATAAAGGCCTATAAAGAGATTAAAATATCCATTAATTTCATATCTACTCATGTTTATCCATTGTTTTTGTTTCATACGAAGTGAATAAAGTGCAAAATATTGAATCACAAAATCTATAAAGAGATTAAAGTATCCATCGTTATACATACAGAGCTCTAAATATTGAGCGATCATAAATTCTTTAATTCAGAAACGTTCTTTAATTTAATTTAAAATTAATTCTTTAATTTAAACGTAAGCCACTTTATACCAATTTCCCAGAAAAATGAAAAATAAAAATGGAAAAACTTTAATTCGTTGTTTGAGGATTTATATTCATATTAACCAGAATAAATTATAAAAAGTGTATTCTTAATAAATTTACCTAGTTATGACTTGATGTAAAATCAGATTTTGTATATAAAATTGTTGTAACTGGAAAATCGTCTTTTTTAAATTTCATTCCTTTGGTACTGAAAAGCAGAATTATAAAACACCTTTCAGGATTGAATAAAGGATGAGTAAATTATAGTACTGGTGTAAACTTGATATCTTCTTTGCGAAGAAATTGCGAGTTATTTCCTTTATATCAAATAATGAGTTTAAGAAAGTTAGATATGCGCTACATTGGTGATACGTAAAATATCCAATGGCTATTCAGTCTCAAATCTAGTGTTATGGGGCACGCATTTCAGACATTATTCCTCCAAGGATCTTGTAGCGAATGCCTATCATCTTTCCATATGAATCTGTAAACTACAGTCTCCGTCGAGGCTGTGTGTGACGTAATGGCGCGCTGCACATCATCCGGGTATTGACACGCACGATGCTTCTAAAAAGCTATTCTCTCCGTTTTCTTCGGAATGTTCGCGCACTCGCCTCGGTGAAGCTTGTAGTGAATCAAAATTATTTGTTTCATTTCTTAAGTTTAAAAGTAAATAAAATTATTTTTCTAACATGTTGCAATAATTGGAGTCAACCACAACTGCACGTAACCCTAATTACGACATCCTCAAAGCTTATTCATTTTTGGTCTTAAAAGAAATTCATAATTCAAGAGGTTATACTCTGAATTAGATGACACATTTTTTAGGAGGGAGGATATGGTCATTTCCATTCACATGACAACTGAGAAATTTAAAGTCACATTCAGGCGTTCTTTTTTAAATCTTTTAAATGAATTGCTATTTTAACTGAATCCTTTAACGACGTATCATGCATTAAATACAGAATTTACGTTCTTTAACTCTGTATACGCTTATTTAAAATTAATAAAAATATTAATTTAAAAAACAAAAATCAATTAAATTCTCTTAAGAATATGAGATGCTCTTTTCTTTTTTGAAGCAATAGCAATAGAAGTAAAAAATAAAACGTAGCATTTAATTGAAAGCTAGAATAAATTTATGGTTAAATACAGATTTAAAAATGAGAAATTCCCTAAGATTACTATGCTACCCTATCGGTTTAATTCCACCAGGAATTAAAACCGGTAGGGTAGCAAAAAACTGTTTATTCTATTCATTCATTAAAAACAAAATATTAAAAAAAATCTGCACTGTTATGTTTTTGCATTCAACTTTTAAATAATTTCAATAAAAGCGTTATCAAATTGCATGAGTACATAACCAATAACTGAGATTTTCAGCTTTTTTCAAAATAACGACCCGTTTTGAAACTATATTGGAGCTCTTTTAGGATTCAACTTTCAATTTAGAACGCGATTAAAAAATGCAGGTGAAAAGTGAACCACCATATCCTCTTCAAACCTCCGTCCAACTCTAGCAGGAGGATGCTCAATGGATTTGCCATACAACAGACCAGCGTTCAATCGAATCTCTATCCAGCAACCTTTTCAATCTTTAAGCCAAATATGACTCTTGCGCCAAATAAACTACAGAAAAACAACAACAATCAATCTTTAAACTGAACTCTTGGCCATAAACGACGATTCGGTATGAAGGAAATATTGGAATGTAATTTAGTTAGTTTTTCCAGAGTTTATTTATTTATTTTTATAATTTCAAAGAAAAATTTATTTTTGTCATGGAAAGTTCACACATAACAACAACAACAACAAAAAAGTACACTAAAAAATCCAAGTAGAATTTAAAGGATTAAAAAAAATCCAATTAGAATTTTAGGGAATTAAAAAAAATTCAAATAGAATAGGGAAAGCTTTAGAGAGAAATACAGCGCATCTTGGCATACAAATCCTGTAAAGATGAATGAAGTAGCATAAGTATATTTGCTGAATCAAGTCCTAAAAATGATTTATTCAAATGATCATTTTTGGAAAGATGTACTTGAAGTCTGAGTCTGAATTTTGTAGTGCTAACATGGTCTTTTGCATTTCTTTATACACAAAGCGAGACTAACTGGAAGGAATAAGTTTTAGTTATGGTATTTGAGATCATTTTAAAGACCTGAATCTCATAACTAAAAATAAATATCTTAAGGTTCTCTAAAGTCTTATTTGATTAGTTAAAAATTACTTCCAAAAGCAAAATATAAAATGTAAATCACAGTTCAAAGAAATTAGTGCGTTTTAATATTAAAAATATGACACCAAAGTATCTGGAAATTTAAATTTCATATTTCATAAAAATTATGTCTAAATGTTCCGAGCAGAAAACACATTCAGCTCTCGATTCTACCAGTTTCACAAGCATATGAAAAATTCTATCATCATATGAAGCCTTTGTCTTTTGTGCACAACGTTCTCTTTCGTTATAGAAATTTTAAATATAAGATCTTAATCACAAAATAATTAAATTATATATTTTCTAAGGAACTATATAACAATCAGTTTTTCCATTTGCAACTTAACACTAAACTTTGAATTTGAAAGTCATAAAATATGCTGATTTTTTCCTTTTAAATGTAACATGCTTTGAAAAATGATCAAAGATCTAGCAAAGCAACACTGACTTCAAAATTAAATATGTTTATTTCAAAATGTTTTTGAACATTTTGGAAAATATTTCTTTTTAGAAAGCTTAAAAATATAAAATAATAACGAAAATACAAATTAACTTTTTATAAAGAGGATGAATAGTATCACTTGAATCATATGAATATTATCTTACTATCATCATATCTTTCACTTGAGACAACACAAATCATTTCATTTCTACTTTATCCCATATTTTTCTGGACTATTCATTATTTCAATGGCATATTTATTTAAGATACCCAAAAATACTTAATACTTACCCTTCTTCTTCGCAAATGCTCTAGAAGAAGCCCAGAATCGAAAGACAGGATGTAAAAAGAAAACAATCGATAAGTTGATGCCAATCCATACGGCAGTAACAATGTGAAACTGACCAAATGACCATGAAACCAATGCTAAATCTCTCGTTAACCTAAAATTTAAATCACAATAAAATAAAATAACGAATAGAATGCAACAATTATTCATAAAATCATTATTTAAATTAAAAAAAAACTTTATTTGAATTGGATTATGGACTTAAAAAACTAAGGGATATATTCGATCATGTTGCGTAAATAATTTTTAAGTATCAACTATTTTTAAAATATATTTTTGTATTAAGGTAGTTGGGTCGACCTAAAAGCCTCAATGGGAGTAAAGGTTTATATAAAAAAACAAATGAAAAATTAAAACATAGTTCAATTTAGCTTTGTTCGAATAATGTTACTATAAGAAATTATTTGGAACAGATTTCTCAATTTTTAGCAAATAAAAGAACAAATGAAAAATTAAAAAATAGTTCAATTTAGTTTTGTTCGCATAATGCTACTACAAGATATTATTTGGAACAGATTTCTCAATTTTGAACCATGATCAAATGAATAAAAAGGAGCAAAATATGTAATTTTAAAGGTGGAAATATGTTTAACTATAAACAATTTACTAACATATTTTTAAAATAAGATTAAATTTAATTATAATTATAAAAACTGCACCTGACTGGAACACAAATATCTTCTTGAAGTGGAATAGCACAGAAAATAGTTATAATGCAGTTATAATAAATAGTATTCCTCAAAAGCTAGACTGAGAAGAAGGCAAAACATGAACACACTATTTCAATTAAAAATTTCAAATGTTTATCCAAAGAGAACATAAAAAAATGTGGTTATGTGATTTTAGAAAATAATTCGAGAAAGAAATAAAAAAAATGATATAGAACATATGACATTGTATTAATGTAATATGTTTTATAAAAAGTTAATTATGTATATTATTGTGCTTAAATATAAATAATCAACAATAAAATCTGCGTTCAGTGAATTTATTTCGTCAACTCTGTACAGTTAAAATGTTTAGATTATCCAAATATCATAATAAAATTCACATAAAAATTTGCGTCACAAAAGTGTAAAAATCCATCACATATATGAAGACATAAAATAAAGTATATGTCATAAAGAGTGAAGAAATATGAGCGAATAGAAATTTTCATCAAATCAGTAAAAATAAAAAAGGGATTATTCCAAATATTTTAAATAAATGGAAGCAGAGTAATAAAAAAGAAGAAAAAAAAAACGATTAAAATTCAATTTATAAGAATTTATCGTCCAATTAATAATAGAAAAAATATTGTCAATGAACGAATAAAATAATGCAAATGATAATTTGCCCTGAACAAAAGGGAGGAAAATATGGATATCATGCTGTATAGTTTTCTTTAAATTGTTAATCAGTGAATACCTTTCAAAATTGAATTAGGTTTATAACAATATTAAAATTTTTACATGCGGATTATCATCATTAGGCTTGATATGATATTTAAAAGTAAAAACCTTTATTATAAATTGATCAGTGATCCAGTTTAAATTTGTGCATATCATAAATGATCAACTGGCGCATTTCTATATTCTGCGGCATGATTCAGATCACATTGTTTACTGATTTTCAACCCTCCTTTGTATGTTTTTTTTTTGTGAAATAAATCAGGATAATTCCTGCTCTAGATTAAAGGAAATCTTCAATGTCCCTCTCTTCTAAATTCCTCCACTCATTATCGTATTTATTAGGAAAAAAGAAAAGAAAAGAAAAAGAAATCAGATGTGTTATAAAAAATATTCAAGAAATAGAAAGTTTCTTCCAACCACAACAAGCAGCGAAATGACAAATTCAAACCTCCTATAATGATTGTGACATTTAATTTCTTTGACAGCTACGTTCCTTATTACACAATAGTTGTGAAAAAAGTCAATAAATTTACAGTACACCTGTTTTCAGTACATTTTTTGTTCACTAGATGTTATGATGGAAATTTCTATCATCATGCAAAGAAGGGTTAAGTAATGGTATGCTTACGTATTGTGGTTAATAAACAAGTCTATGGTAGGCGAATAAAATAAAAGAATTGTATGTTTATATATACATTTTTTTCAAATGAAGATTACAGCATAGTAACTTCTAGAAACTGAATGCAAACGGAATCTAAGAAAGAAAAAAAAAATCTGGTACTTACCGTTCGACATTAAAGTAATAGAAGATAGCGATGTGCAGGTACAGGAATACAAAAAAAGCAAGAATTAAGTTATATAAAGAGCGTACGTTAGGACTTCTCCAAAGATTTCTGAATAGAAACGGAAAATCAATAATAATAATAATAAAAACTTTTTTTAAATGCTTAATATTTTTAATTTTTGACATTTAAGCATAAAATCAGTTAGAGATTCTTAAGAATTTCTTGATACATTTTATTCGAAATCAAAATTATTTAAAATTGCATACTTTGAAAAAACCATGTTTAAATTTCAGGTGGTATCAACATGCTTGCAATTTTATTTCTTCGTATGCGCAAGTGCATATATAGACATTTTTATTAAAAATTAAACGACACTAAGATTCTCTAAAAATTTGCCATTTTAGATATCGCCGAATTCAAAATAAATCTAATGAAACTATTCATTGAAGCTACTTTTATTAATATGCTTAAACTCAGAATAACTTTAATTTTAATTTTTCTACTCTTTCAATTAATCTTTAATTTATAATTAAAATTATCGTGTAATACGGTAATTATTTTTCTGAAATTATTTACAACGCAAAATTAAATTTATCAAGCCACATACTCCGAATTTTAACACACATTTAAATTCTAGTCAAATTTAGTTAAATTGATTGATAAAATAATAAATTAAGTTTTGAAATATTAGAATATTGCTTTTTTATCGAAAGTACGCAGGTACAAAAATTTTCTAATTTCCAGCATATCAAATGCATGTTAAAATGGAATAACAATCGTCAGTCCTTCTGAACATGAAATAAATCAAATTTAAATTGAATAAAAATTCGTTTTTGAAACTATTTCTGCAGACATTTTCGTATTTGTAAAATAGCATATGTTTTATCGTGTACTATAAATGAGAATTAAGAAAATAATATAAACACAACGAAACTGCATGCATCCATAAAATATATATTATGATTTTGCAGGAATTTCGTAAAAGAAAAAAGTCCCTGTTTTGAAACCTGACTCAGTCTTCTTTACTCTGTTATGAAGTTAGGATAACTGAGCGATATTCACAATTTTTTTAAAATCTCTATTGACACTCACGTTAAATAAAAAACATCGCAAATATTTTCAATTATCGCAGTTAATTAGCTTCGAAATGACCTCGAATTCAGTAAAAAATGGGAAAAAAATTGCAAAGGAATACAGAATACAATTTAAAGATAAAATAAAACTTATTATTCTGGAGCATATCGTAACATACAAGAATAGAAAAACTGTCCACAACTTGTAGGGCATTTCAAAATTCTTCTATGTATTCGAAGAATATTTGAGAATAATTATTCAGAAATGTAAAGAAAGATCTATTATTCTTTAGAAACATTAATTAGTAATAAACAACATTTAAAATGAAACATTGAATCAAGCCACCATCAAAAAGATTTGAACCATGGTTAATCACATCGAGTTCAATATTCAACTAAGACAAGATGGCTGGTGACTTATAAACAAATCTAGGAATCGTGAGCTTTCATTTGAAATTATATATATTAAGTGGTTGTAGTCAAGGAACTATTCTTTGGTTTTCCTCGTAATTTTAAATATTTTGAAACAATAGTATTTATTAAACTTAAAAGTTATCAGAATTAATGATACTTTAGCAAAAATATTTAATGGCATGGCATCTAAAATAAAACATCATTTTCATGGTTATCTGAATGGAGAAAAATATATTTAAATTAAAGTAATAATCTTATGACTTACGTTAAAGTTGAATTTCTTAAAACAAATTCTTTTCTTCGTAATTCCCTCAGAGCTTCAGAATATCTGAAAAATATTTTAGATGAATAAATGTGGATGGAAAACTACAGGCTGAATATGGCGTCGTTCCCTGGTTATGAAAATTCATTCAGCAAAAAAATATATTTAAACAAACAACTATTTTTTGTAAATTATTAATAATTTTATAGGCTGATTGTCAGTTAATTGCAACATAATTTTTATTGCTAGTGTAAAAGTGAAACTCTGCCACATATCTTTCGTTACGCAATAAATTTCTTAGCGCTATATACTTTTATCTATGGAACTACCTATGGATTCTCTAATTCTCACACTCGACTTGCATTTTTACCCCTTCCGACGCCATGAAAGGATGATTTATAAGAACAAATCCAATTTAAGTGATTATTGTCGTCACTTATTCCACCGAGAATCTCAATTTCAAATTCTTGTCTCAGGAACAATGTTTGAAAAGTCTGAAAAGTTTGTTCTGTATAGGCATACAATTCAGGTTTCCTTGAAACGTTTCTGTCCTAGATGCCTGACATGTTTCCCTTGGTGCAATACGAATTCATTTTGCAGAAATGCGCTAAAAAATAATAAACGAGATACAGAAATGTATTACTTCTTTTAACCTGCCACTTGTTGGAAAGTCATCAACAGAACCAGATTTTTAAACTTATTTAATCAATTTTTGATATTAGCTGTTTAAAATAGAGTTCACGACTCATTCCAGTTCTATAGAAATGGCTAATTTCTTTCATGAAACCATATCGTGCTTTATGTCTCACTAATGAAATTTCTTGAAGAATTAATTTTCGATTTAATGCTTTTTGCTCGGCATTTCTATGAAGAGACATTGCCTACAGATGGCGCTACTAATTTATCGTTTTGTTTCCTAATTAAGACCTTCATATAGCGGTACTAGTTCACTGCTTGGTTTCTTACTTTTAATTAATTAATTTCGCCTCTCAGAGAATCACTTATCGTTGGAATTTTAGAACTTTTTATGTTTTTAAATCACATTTGTGTAATACAACTTATATTTATTCTTTTAACCTTTTGTATACTTTATATCCGCATTTTTACGACTTTAACTGCATGTTATGACCTGTAAATGCCTCTAAAAGAAAATGTAAATATGTGGTAAATATTAAAATATATTTTAAAATCAAGCTACATTATATTCATTGGATTTTACCAAACATGCAACAGCTTTAAAAATATTGCAGTATTCTGTTTGTATGACGGATTTGAATGTTTGAGGTACTTAGTTGGTTTTGAAATGATACCGATTCCCTTTACAGTATTATAATCCTCGTCAAATAAGGCAAAAGAGAACAATAGTGTATTTCACATATAGTATATTAATAAGAGATATAATTACTGTTTTGAGACATAGGAAAAAACCTTATCTGTGATTGAAAGATTTGATGCTGTAGAATTAATATGTATTGAATTTTTAAATAATTTTGTTGTCATCCTGTAACTCATTTATTTTGCCAAAAATATGCTAATTGAAATCATGTATTGTTTTTACTAAAAAATTTAATGCAGAAAATGTTAAGAAAAATTGACTTTTAATACTATTTACATTATGAATCTGACAGCAAGGCATTTAATTATATATTAAATGTCTATTAAAGTTTTAAAATTTAAGTTTCATCAGATTTTAAAGATTTACCTTAAGCTGAAATTAATCAGAGATAAAATATTTCATGAAAAGATAGAAATAGAATACAATTATAGACATTCATAGTTGTTAGTTGTCGTTATCAATAATTTCTTTAAAGTTTTGCCAGAAAATATCTCTACATTTCTTGCATCCTTAAACTAAAAATAATAGTAAATATTCCTTAAAATTCACTAAATTGCATCAATTAGGTGCATCATTATAAATATACCCACATTAAATCTATCGAGTCAGAAAATTACAGCGTGAAGTTTGGCTTGCAATGATAAGGACTGTTATTGCTTTCGCCTGACCCTTGATAGAGTGGAGTTCGCTGAAGACACGGAACTATAATACTAAAACGTTTTTGAGACACTTTGTATACTAAAAAGATATTGAGAGGAAAAGCACGAAGGACATAAAAATTCACAAGGAAAAGCGATATAAATAGAAATAAAAATGCAAACAAAATATGATAAATGTAAAATTTATTTATTAATGGGAGATTTCTAGATTAACATTGTCTATTTCGTTCTTTGCATTTTAGAGGCATTTTTCTTCACTATTAATGAACTATAAAAATCCGGCATATTACAAGATATTAAATCAAAAAGAAAGTATCTAAACGCTCCATTGATATTATAAGTCACTAAAACATACATAATATTACATTATAACGAAATAATGTAGCAAAAAATGCTCCAATTTCTAATTACATTTTAAAATACATCTCCGCTTTTTTAAGAATTAACTTATTTCTTACATGTGTTTTGAAAATTTTTTCAAAATTCAGATGTATAAAAAGTTTTGATTTTCTTGGAGACAAAATTGTGTTGAATAAATATAAAAATAATTTTCTGTTTTAAGAGCCATAAAAAAAAACTAAAAATAATAAAAATGCTTACTTGGGTAACGATGGCTTATTTATAAAATCGTTTTGAGGTTTTTTATGTTTTAATTCAAGTTCCACGATTATTCTATTATGGCCTTTCTGGAGCTTGGCGTCGACATCATCCAAAATATCACTACTCGGATCCTAATAAAGCAATGTATATATTAAGAATATTCAAATGAAAAAAAAAATCAATTTTTCATTCAATAAATGAAATTGACAGAATATCTCTCTCTATCTATCTCCTCGTCATCTGACCGCGGTTCAAAATGACGAGGTCCGACCCAAAGTAACCCTAGTGTTGCTTTACAACGGGACGTTAATATAACTAAACTAAGATCCGAACTAGAAGAGACAGCATTCCTTCAATGCATTATAATGGAACAGGAGACAGTGGAAGCGAACAGTAATGGCACCCATTTATTGACATTCAGTAGATGAAAATTAAAAAAATAAACGCAAACAACAAATCTGGATTTATCTCTTTTATACCAATGAGAAGCCAACCACGTAAATACTATCCAGTTTGACTCGATGCCATTCGCATTCATGGAGCAAATGCAAGTAAAAAGAAGTTGCAAAAGAATTTTAAAAAGTTTTAGAATCACTAATGTATGCATATTCTGCAAATAAGACCGCTGGCCGGAATTAGTTTTTTCAAAAGAATATGAAACATCTCGGTACATTGAAAGTTTCGAACCATAAAAAGAGCATAGAAACAAAGATTTCAGAAAAACATCAGGAATAATTCAGTGTATTTTTTATTAATATAAAAAGGCCTTGAGAAACTAGCGCATTGTTGAAATATTTAATGATATTTAAAAGGAATTTATAGTGCAGGATATTATTTTACATATTTATTGATCATTATAAGGGAATATTATGTAAACAAAATTGAACTTATGCTACTTGCATGCCATCCAGTTTGTTGAAAGCACCAAAACTACTAACAAGATTTGTAAAGAATTTGAAAAATGACTATTGCCTAAAATTACTCTCCACCGATAGCTTCCGTATTTCCGAAACGGAAATTTTCAGATAAAACTTTTAATTCGAGTCATTCCACCTCAAACAGAAAAGATATATTTTTAAAGAATAAATTTGAAAATTTTTAATCAATTGGAAAACACTCATGAAATATTCCTCAGTCCAGAAAGTATAGTAATTAATTGATTCATTTACCTGCAGCATTTGCCTTAGTTCCCAAGGCTCTATATCTCGAGCCTTCTTTCCGATCTCCACCCTGCTAGACATGATCCTCAACCCTCTACTCTTGAACACCAACCCTGAATGTGATAAATTTCATACAGAACGATCAACATAAAAGCAAATACAAGAAGTGCACAACAGGTGCGAGCTCGACGGCAGTAAGCAAACAATTTTAGACAGAACACGTGTCCGGTTAAAATCCTTTTCACTACGAAACAATCGTCTGCTCCTAAATAGCAAATATCTGTGTTTAGTTTTACGTTTATTCCTTTCAGTAATTATAATAAAGCTAAGGTCCTATGTTTTGATTTTGTTATTTGCATTTTCAAATAAATATGCATTAAAAATTTATAAGGCATATTTTTTGCAACTTGAGCAATTTATTATTCAATGATAAAAGATTTTGAATAGATGATAATGGCAATTGCAAATATCACTGCATTCCCAGATTTTCAAAACTTTAAAGCTTAATATTAAAAGACCCCTTTAAATAAGCAATTTCAAAACAATCACATAGTTCTTATCTGGATATAAATGCCTTTTTGGCAATTTGAAAGTTTATGAAGGCAATTAAGATGCGATGTTATTTCCAAACACTTTTGTGAACAAACTAAAATTAAATCAACGCCAAGGAAGAGAGATACAAATTTAACTACGAGATTGATGAAACAGAACAATACTTAAAAGATGCAAATCAACGTTCCCATTTATTTTTTTGATTTAAAAAAAAATTAGATTCTATGTGTGTGTGTGTGGGGGGGGGGGGGTATCTATCAAACAATACGTTTCGTAGTCTTTCGATCGGAATAATGTTATTAAAAGAAGATCCCATCACCTTCATCTCTTTTTTTTTTTTTTTTTAAGAAAGAAAGTTTTGATTACTTATTCATTTGCAAGCCTGCTTGCTTTTATGAATGTATGAAGCTACACTGAGGAAGTGTTTTCTACTCACCAACAAATCCTCTCAAGTTTTAGTATTTTTCTACAATGGAGAACAAAGAGAATGAATTATTGATTACAATTTATGGAAGCAAAACACAAAATTTGTGTTCTTATAAAGCTTACCATGTAATGAAATGCAATGCAATTTTGCTTTTTAATTGGAATAAATATATAAAATTTTGTTTTTCAGATCAAATTTCTTTTAACATTGGAGATAATAATTTAGAAATCACTATATTAATATATTGTTATTCATAAGAACACAAAATTCTTTTCATAAATGCATAAAATTATAAATAATGGCGCTCATACCGATTTCGGGATTATTTTTATTTTAATCCATGGAAATTTCTATTCTAAGCTTTACAAGAGACTTAAATTTTTATGCTAATATATATATATATATATATATATATATATATATATATATATATATATATATATATATATATGTATGTATGTATGTAATGATATCTAGTTGAAACATGATTTCCTAATTTTATTTTCATTCAGCCCATCTTATTTTTCTTCCGAAACATTCTCTTGCATCCTGATTTAATTCTTACTTTTTGTTTTGTTTATTGAATTATAACACATTCGAAGTAAAACTGCCGATTCCATAACAACGAAGGGATAAAAATATTAAAATTCTTTTCAAAACACTCCTTTCCAAGTCTGCTCGTGTCCAAGAAATCCCTACCAAAATCTCATAGTAAAATCAATGAACAGAAAAATTTTGCTCTTATGTCGCGATGTAGATAGACGAATTTCTATCACATTTTCGATGTCCATAATACAACTCTCGTGGTAAAACAAATCAAAGTTAAAATTTCAAATATACGTATATATATTCTTATAATTAAATGAACGTAAATTGATATGTAGGAACCTGACCAAATGATAATTTTATCTTAACATTTTAGCTTTTGAAGTTGCAAAATAGTTACACACATATAAATATTCCAAAATTCGAAGTGAATACGGTACTGAAAATTAAATCGATCCCTCCCCCCCCCCCCTACCGATCAAGACAGAACATAAAAATTAATGCAACATCAGAAATTACCTTTTTACATGATATATACCTAGCCTTTGTTTTTATCGACTCTGAATCAATTAACGAATAAATGATCGAGGAAAATTCAGCTGGAAGTAATGGAAGACATTTTCCATTTTATCACTTCAGGTTATTTAGCATTTAGATGGTAATAAAAGAGAAAATGCAGAACTCCAAAGAGCGAATTCTACGCTATGAACGGATGACTCAAACCTCGTATTGAATATTAACTTCGAACCTCCATTACATCTAACTTTAAATTAAATTATCTAAATGCAGTTTTAATGGTCATTCAAACTGTCCATAAAGAGAAATTATTCAATTCTCCAAGTTTTTAATTAATTGAATTACCAGCTTATCGCAGAAAAATCCACATAAATACGGAAGCCTGGTTAGCAAACTGGATGTCAACTGAAAGACGAATCGGCTCCAACAGAAATTCAAGAATGTGTTACAATTTAAATTAAAGTTCTAAATTATTCCTTTTTTTCCCCACCTTCCAGTTTTACTTGGAACGTATATTAATTTCGCGCGATAAGGAAAAGTAATGCACACAATTTCGAATTTCTGCCGATTCTTAACATTCCAGCGGGAGCGCGTATAACAGAATTTATAATAAAGTATAATTTCATTTAACTTTTAACCTTAGGGCAGTAAGAAATCACAATTTCGACTATTCTTCCTGCCTTTAATTGAAGTTTAGAATTCGAGAATTTAAAAAAAAGTTTTATATTACATATACACACGACCCTTAAATCAAGTTCGTGCTCAAGTAGTGCAGTAATTTTTTAAAAATTTACTTACAATCAATTGCCATATTATTCTAAAAGATCTGCGATTACTGCCAAGTGATTTTATAGATGGTATATTTTGAACTATTTATAAAATGACCTTAAACAGATTAATTAAAAAGAAAAGCACAACCAAGCTTCGAATAAGTAAACGATGTACCAGCAAAGAGAAAAAGTGCAAACCTCCAAAAATGACTCGAATAAAAAAGTTTAGCTACGAGTTTTCCCAGAATTTTATGTTTTGAGCATTCGAAACGCATTTACTTGAATTGCAATAAATTGAATACTGAAATCCAATCTTGACCCTTTATCATATCTAAATGTTAATCGTTTTCTTATTCCCATAGCCGTTATTTTGCTAATGAGAATATTTGAAATTTATCAAACCCGAACTTTTTCTAAAAAAATTCTCCTTCTAATGATTTTTACTACAAGAGACCACATTCCGTTACTATACCGTCGGTCATTTAGGATATATGGAATATATTTGAAAATTCAAATATTTTCAGATTATTTTATTACATTGTTTCCGTCCTTTTTAATAAATTATTAAACTTAACCTTACTACAACCTACAGTTGATGATCAAACCAGTTAAATCTTACAAGTTTATGTGCCAAACGCTCCGCTCCTTTCTTGTTGGTATAGATGACGCCTAACTGAGAGAAAAAGTTACCATTTCATTTCTTAAGTCAAGAATCGAAAGATAAGTTGCTATAATATTATAATATATAACTTTAAACATCTTAATGAATATTATTTTTATTATTGATCACTGTTTTTAGCGAATCTTCTTTTATTTATGTCTCCCTTGCCACGAGCGAAGGAAGCGATTAGTTTTACCAATATTTTCGATGATATCGTAATTATTTTTTCAATTTAAAAAACTAGTTAAAATTTAAATCGCTGAATTAAAGAAACTGCCTCTAATTCACGGGATATTATATAATTGAATAGTAACTAATTAAAAGTTGAAATTTCATTTTTTCCCACTTGTTTGATGCTTGTCACGCATCTTATTCCTACCCAGTTCCAGTTATTCTAATAATTTAAAAGGCGACTGCTTTTAGCATACAGTTCCGGATTTTCTGATATTTACTGAGCAGGCTACAAGGTTGATAACGACTCGAAAATTCGTCAACATTCAAAAACATTATTTTTTCGACTGTCATTTAAAGTAATGTTGCCCGAAATGTAGAGATCTTTGTGCATTATTGCTTTTAAAACTTTACCGGGAATTTTCGCAAAATAACAAAATTAAAATCTGGAAACGATCCTATTCGAGATCAAGGAGTCATATTTCTCATTTTATGGGAGCAAACTTGACGACATACGCGTAAAGTTTCGGTCATCAAATATTAAAACAATACAGGGATGTGAATAAAGAATTCGTCGTACACCAGAGAACATGCTTTAAAAGGGATAAAGAACAATTAAACTCGCTTTACGATATTTAAATATAAATCTATTACTTAAATCCATTTTAAACGACCATTTAAACTAACAAAAAAAGGCCTGATTTTATCAGCGCGGGGAGCTCACATTATTTGTATGATTTTAATAAGACTAAGCATTTGGGCCTTTCATACTACTTCATTGCGACTTTGGAGAGCTCAATTAAAAAAATTTACAGAAAACAAATTACGTTTTTTTGAAAAAGAGAGATTTCAATGATTTGATTTGCAAGAGGAGAGTCTTATTTAAAACGACACGCCCAATTAAGCATTAATATCAAAGATGCATAACTCTAGTCGCTTTGGCGCAGATAAAATTTTGAATTTCCACGAGAGAGATTAAACGTCAACCGGTTTGTACTTTCAGAAGCATGTAAAAGTGCTAATTCAAAAATGCAACCTTTTAAATATATTTAATTTTTCTACGTTTTAATTTTAACTGCAATTTTGATTTCAAGCGTTTGGCAAGAAGGCGAATATAAAAAACAAATGCACCATTATTAAGAGTTTGGGGTTAGTTTTTTAGAGATGGTTTCTATAACATTTTTTCACTTAACATATGTAAATTACCAACATCAGCGCAAATGCCTGTCTAAGCTACCTTTACTGACGATAGTTTTTAGAATACAGTTATGATATCGATGATATGAAATAAGTTTGTTGATAGCGAATCAAAAACTGTACATATCATATTTCCATTTTCGTTCAAACTAGGAATTTTGTGAAATAAAAAAACTATCCGAAAGTACCTGGTATAAATATTAAATACAACAATGCTCAAATAGCGAAGTGAAAATATTAATCGCATTTCACTTCTGTTCTTCAGGGATAATAATTAGAATTTATACTGTTTAAATTCAATTATTATGTTTAAATAAAATCCCTCTACTCCAATCTCATTTAAATGACAATTTAAAATAAGAATATAAGGCTTGATTTTGATAATTATTTAAATTTTTCTAAACTTAAGATAAAACCTATATATATTATATATATACTCCCTATATAAGATGGCAAATTTGTCTTAAAAGTCAACAAACTAATTTCTTTAAATGGGAAGAAGATAATTCGCTTGAAACAGGAAGTAGAAACTACAACTACAAATTTAGAATAATACCAGATTTCCATAATTGAAGGAGCTTTAGCGCAAATAAAAGAACACAACACAGACCTACTGACCACACAGCAGTCGCATGCCAGCTCATAAAACGACGTCTGGATGCGAGCGATGCGGGTTTATGGGTGCCTTTTGGCGGCTGTCTATATCCCCTTTTCTTTTGTAGGAGAAAGATGAAGTTATATTTTTTTTTTCTTTCGTCACTTACTAAAAATAGATAATAGTTAAATTTAAATTACAAAATAATGTGGAAGCTCTTGCATGTTTTTACAAAAAGATATTCTTGCATATTGTGAAAGTCCAATGTCTATATCTGTGATAAGTCCTAATGATTTAAAGAATGAAGAAATCCAACACAAAAGATATTTCAACATAGTCTCATTCCGAAGAACAAGCAAAGGAAAAAGTCCAAGAAAGTGGAGAAGAAAGTGTGTTTAAGTCTTCTGAGAAAAAAAAAATGTCCATTGTTCATGGATCAGTAACAAATTCAGCAGATTGTCCTTTCAAATGTCAACAGGTGTCCTTGATTAATACACTATCAATTCAGTCACTTGTAAAAGGTCCTTCATTGAGAGGAGTTTCAGACCTGCACTCCTGTCCGGTATGACCAGCAAAAGTTTCTTCAGCCCAGCTGAATGTTCTTCACTCTCGCTGAATGGTAACTCCAATTGTATGGATAAAGGAAGAAAAATATTAATAACAATGCATATAAAAGGTATCAAAAATATATTAAAACGACAAATAATGGACTAAAAGACCGCATTAGATTATTTTGACATGCGAATCATCTGTGTTAACCAAAGTTAATAATTTCAACGTCTGAAATTAACACTTAACAAGAAGTGAAAGTCACAACACGATAAGGATTGGCCAAATACCAGCTCGCGATCTATCTATGTGCTATGCGAGTATGGTTTAGATTTTTGTTAATTACTTTCTTAAATATTTACCTCATAAAACAGGAATACGTCTCATGAACGAGAATTCTACAATGATATTTCAGTAGCAGGTGCTGTCGACAAGAAGCAAGCCATAAACAAACTAAACTTTCATATCATTAATAAATATAGAGACAGAAACCGCACAACGGATTTATCTGCCTTTGTGGGAAAATAAGCGTGTTCACCGACTGATACTTATTTAAATGGAGAAAGTTTATAATCAGTTTGAACCAGACTTCAAAAATTTAGAGAGTCGTACTTACATTTGGACTACCAGAAAAATTCAATGTTAATTACTTACACAACTTCTGTTTTAATTATAATTGATATCCTATGGCAAAGTTATTTTCCTGTGAAGTTTAATTCCTTTCACAACTACGATAAATGCTTTCAAATCAATAAGCCTAAATATAATTCATCATATAGCAATGCAATGGATACACAATTTTTAATCGCATTATTACGGTAAACCGACAGCTAGCGAGTTCATAGAATAAAGTAGATTTGTGAAAATTCTATCAGATCAAGTTGTTTGCTCATAGTGAATAAAATTATTTTAAATAGAAACAATCACCGAGTCCTTTCGGTTTCGAGTTACCACATACAGCACATAATTATTCTTCGGTGATAAGTACACAATAAAAAATATATTTAAAATTTTAAAAAATGAAATAAATATTTACGGAAGTTAAAATGATTTTCCCCAAAACGACAGAAGCCAATTATAGTACAAAAACCTTAGCGCAAGGCTTTCAAAAAATTAGCTAGAATTTTTATTTAATTCTTTCTCCAATTTTAATAATTTAAGAAACATTTAGCATATTTAATTATACTTTTATATATATTTAAATATGTTTATTTCCTCAACTGTAGAAATAAGATGCATTTCTTTCCTGTTCGCGTGCATTATAGTTGCTACAATTAATAAAAAAAAAAATATACAAAAGATGAATTGAACTTCGAACACTATCGAGCTACCACTATTCGAACTAGAAGAAGGAACCTTTAAATAGAAATTAATAAATAATATTCTTTCATTCCAAACATGAACTGTATTTTTTATAGAGAATACAATGCGATCTTTTAAAATATACAGCTTAATTTTTAACACAATCTATTTTTAAAAATCTTGAAAAATTGATTACTTTTAAAATTTTATATTGTATTTTCATCAATATTTGTGAGATAAAACTATAAAGGAGAGAAAATAAAAGATTTCCAAGCAGATTTTATGAATTTATTCATCGGCATTTATTTTATTAAACTGCGATTGAGATTCGAAGAAATATCTCCAACATTCAGATATTATAGATAAAAAAAATGCCCATTAAAATAGAATTCAAAATTTTGTTACACATTTTACAAACTAAATTTATTCAAAACACTTCAAAATAAGAGTGATATTTTCTATTTTACTTAACGTTAGATTGAATATTAAAGATATAGATATGTATTAATGATATAGATATGAAATGTGTATCTTCAATAGAATAAAAACTTTTCTTCTAAATATTTATGCCATAATACTTAATTTAAGCACTAGTCATAGCTCAGAAGGTAATAAAACCTATGCAAGAAATGCATTCCCCAGTTCGTTCCAACTTTTAATCCAATTTTATTGAATATTGTGGAAACATTTGACCTGTAATAACACTTGAATACAGCATCACATTCCTTACCACACTGTAACAATAAAAGTGCGAATTTATTATAATTCTTAAATGAAATTTGACAAATTAACCCTTTGCATTTGGAAAAGTAACTACATGCATAAATATATATCTAATGTTTACCTTTGCGAAAAATAAACACAATTGTTTTGATAGAATATCCACGAAAAATTAATTCTACATCATTTTACTACTCTTGAATATTCAAGCAATCAAAAGTGAAAAATATCTATAGCAGGTAAAAGTTTCCGTACGGAAGACAAAAATAAAAATAAATTAGCATTATTTCTAAACCTTGTTTTTTATCTTTGTAAATTACTTATATATGGTAAATATTAAGAGGGAGTTTCATAATAAATTTATATTTTTACAAAACGCAGCAAGTTTTTCTGTGTGCAAGTTTTAAGATAACTGATGAAGTAACATGGAAAAAAAGTTTCCGCACGCAATATAATAATTCTTCCTGACGTATTCTATAACTGGCTAGCAGTAAATATTCGAAATTTGATGGTTTCTCAGAGTGAAGAATACGACATAGCAACAGTTGTTTAATTCCAATTTGTAGAAGATCGTCTTAAAATGGAAGTTCAGAAATCTATTCGAGAGTTAGTGATTCGGTTATTAAAAGATGGATTATTTATGAAAAAATTAGTGAAATCATTAACAAACCAAAATCTACATTGCAGTATATTATTAAAAAAATACCGTGAGCTGTAAACATTTAAAGATAGAGATCGATCTGGAAAGACCTGTGTAGTTAAATTGCTTGCATAATAGAAATATGTGCAAGGGGCAATATAATCCCACCGATTAATGCAACTGATTTAATTATTGATTACAATATCAAAGTCGCACCTCAAATGGTGAGAAATGTCATTAAAAAAGGATTGTAATGGGCATGCGGCCAGTAAGAAGCCTGTTATAAGTCCCTGCAACAGAAAAGTGTCTCGAATTTACAAAGAAGCATATAAGTAAGCCTCTTATTTTTGGGAACCTGTAATTTTAAAAATGAATCAAAATTCCATATCCGTAGGTCAGATGGTCGAGTTATGGTCCGGAGGAATCAAAGCAATATATGTTAATTAGGAATTTATGTGGAACTGTTAAGCATGGTGATGGCGGGAACATGGTATGGGGGTGTATGAGTGCTGCTGGTGTCAGACATTTGTTTTCTAGTGATAAATATGGATAGATACATATATCTTGACATTTTAAAACAAAATGTTTTCACCGTTGCAGAAAATTGTCCTTTGGAACTAACTTTACTTTACAGCAGGACAACGATCCTGAGCACACCTCTAAGATATGTCAACAGTAATGTCTCGCATAATATTAAACAACAGCTTCATAGCTCTCCCTAGTCTCAAGATTTAAGGCCTATAGAACATTTATGGGAAAAAATCAGTCATGAACTAAAAGAATATGACACAAAGAACAAGGTTGAACTCAAAGCCATTCAAGACATTTGGAACAGTATTTCTCCAGACACAACAACAACAACAAAAAACTTGTGGAGGTGAAGTCACAACGTTTGAGAGAATGATAAAGCTCAAAGGAAGGCCTACCGATTATTAAATGCAAGTTGGTCAGCACGAAAAAGACCTTAAATGTACTATGCAAATACCGTACGGAAACTTTTTTTGTTCCTTATTAGTGGCATTTTCTGATTCTTTCAATTTACGTATTTAATTTTCTCCGTAGTTTTTCCTTTATAAAATTCATAAATGATAAATAAAATTGTGTTAAACCAATTTTCAAATTTTCATTTTCATAACAAAATACTTAGTGTCAAAAATTAAACTTTCATTAATAGTCATAACTGCGTACGGAAACATTTTTAACCTCTGTATATATGAAACGTCAAAATGATGCAACGGTTTGATTTGTGCCAGAGAAGAGCCATCAGAGTGCAAAGGTTCAAAAAGCCTTAATCTATAAAAAATTAAATACAAATTATTTCACGTTTAATCTTTTGCCTCACAAGTATAACTATATTTGTTAATCACTCTGATACATAGGAAAATTTAAGTCTAGTTTACATACATTTCAAATAGAAAAAAGACGAACGTAGTTTGTCATCCCATGTTAAACATTCCAGTTTTAAGCGACAGGTGGAATACACATAAAAACGAATTTTGCCCAAAAATATCTTTTTAAAAATATTTTCTCGTATTCATAATTACAAAAATACAGAACACTAGACACTTAAAAATATGCTTTCACGAAAAGTGATTTTGCAAATAGTGAAAAGTGATTTTACAAAAAATATTGCTTAGTCCTAGCATCAAACATATTCTCAAAAAGAAATAAAAAAGATACTGAATTCAAATAATTTTAGATTTCAGTTTCATATAGCCCTACAATAATTACAAGACTGAAAATAGTGTTTCACTGCTGGATTTTGAATCAGAAATAGTCATATTACTTTTAACCCTCTGACTGCGTAATTTTTTAAAATTACTATTTATTACTATTGCAAATAAGTTTAAATAATTTAAGTTTTAAATAAAGGGAATTGATACTTTATCTTTAAGATTACATACCGTGTAACATAAACACTCTAAACTTCCAAAAGCACGGGACGCAATTGAAAATGGACTGACTGTCAATCCTCTGGAATCACGGGATAAGCAACTGGAGGGTTAAAATCAGATTTTGAAACATGGCATTTAATTATTATAGGCAAGGTAAAAAGGTTTTGTAAAAAAAATAATAATAAAAGGAAACAACTTTTAAAGTTAGCAATTAAGATTACAAAAATAGATATTTTTTCTTTCGATAAAAGGCCGTTTTTGGGAGAACTATGGTGTAAAATTAAAACATTTACACAAAGATACAAAACTGCAGTAGCCAAAAACAAAGAAGAATGGGACTGTTCCTTTCTTATCCACGTGCTCTGTAATCTAATAATATATTAATCTCCCTTTATAAAATTACTGACCTTCGGTAACACCGCGATTCGCACGAGCATCTAGATTCTTATTTTCAGCAACTAGATTTTCTGCTTCATAGTACAGTAAAGAAAAACATCGGACATCTTTTTTTCTAACCGATTAAAATCCAGATTCTACCAAAGACAATTTTAGTCACAAGATCACATACCAAATTTCATTTAATTATAAACCTCTGCTATTGGGAGTCGTCCCATTTACCTGCATGTGAATGTACTGATTGATTGACGGTCAAAGCTTTGACAGATTTTGTTCAAATTTTGATACTAATTTATGCTTCAGATACAAATTCTGCATATTAAAATTTATCTATCGCTTTGTGTTTAGTTATTTTGTTCACCTGCATTAGGACAGTATAGATACATTAACGTCCAGTTTTAAAGCAATACCAGGACTATTTTGGAACGGACCTCGTCATTTTGAACCTCGGTCAGAAGACGACACCTGAGATGAAGACAGAAATTACGACGACACCTACCCTCTCCAAACTTCTCCACCACTCCCGTGGGAGAACGTTTGGTTCTGACGGATTTAACGTGCGCCAGACCCACTTACACGATGGTTCTTCGGTGGAATCGGCCTGAAACCTTCCGGTTCCGAAGCCGTGACATTACCACCTTTGCATTCAGAGAGACAACCAGCCAGAATTTCTGCGTCGATTTGGAGCAAAGTTCGGTAGAATTTTTTAAAAATTCGTATTAAGATCACACATAAAATTTAAACCATTAAAAACGCTTTTGTGTTATCGTGTTCAGTGACCGGCAAGCAGAGAGACGCCAGGTAGACGTCATTCCAACGTTGGAGGGAGGGGTGAGGGGAAGGAAATCTCATGTTCGATTTTCTTTGCATATATCATATACGAGAACGTAAAAATGGAACAGCTGTATACTGGAGTATTTACTATCGCTTCTTTACAAAAACTAGGATTATTTTTAAATTAATAAGTTGTTTAATTAAGTGGATTAACATAAAAAGTATTTCGAAATTTTCTATTATGCTCAACAATTTATTTCGTACAATCGAGCAACATGAAATAAGAAAATAAAAATAAGAAAAAAATATGATATTATAATTCTTCACGTTTTGCTACTATTGCTCGCTTCTAATTGGGCAAACAAGCAAGCTTATTTTGTATTAATTTCATGATTGAAAATTAGTTAGAAATCTACAAATTTGGTTTAAAGATCTCACACCGCATTTAAGTACATTATAAATGGAATAAGAATTTTAATCGACTTGTATCTTTTCTATACTTACGTTTTGACAATTTTTGCTAAGATCCATATTTTGATTTACAAATATACTTTCAACTACGTAGCTTTCAACTTATAAAAGCAACTTTAAAACCTTTTGATTCTTATTATTTAATTCAAATTTCTTAATTTTAGAAGTCATTGCATTATTGAACGCAAAAGTAAATACTCTATTGAATTGTTAAAAATTCGAACATTAAAATTTATTACTTCATATTTCGACCAACCCGATTCCGAAAGAGGAATTTATAGAATTAAATATGTCAGTCTGATTCAAAAATGTAAACTAGCATATGGCTTTCACAGACATTACAGATCACTTAAATTTCGATCAAATCGGTCAAAATTAAATGCAATTGTGAAAGTGCAATTATCCTGTAAGTGCAATTATCCTGCAAGTATCCTGTAAGGATTTACAGGACAAAATTCTTAGCACCGAATTTAGGAAATATAAGACATTGTATTAGAGAGAGAGAAAGAAAATTTATTGAAGTAAAAGTAGTCATTTTACTTGAAAAATTTTTTAATTTTCAATATACAGTCAAAAGGTAAATGGTAATTTGTAATACTTTAATGACTTGTATGACATATGATTGCAATGGTAAATTCATTAAACGCTTTACTTTAAATTACTTACACGCTTACTGAAGAATTTAGTTTTTCGATGGGCGAACCCCACGTGTCAGGTATGTTTACTACAGCCGCAATCTTTAGATGTTTTATTACCAGTTTTTTTTATAGTTTCTTATAATTACATATTTAGCTTTAGACGAAATTCCTATCAAAGAAAAATCAGTCCCAGAAATAAAAGAAAAGTCCTAGATGGCCATAGCATCACCCGTCAAAATATTTATCAAAATTTTCAAGTCACCGAAAATATCTATACAAATAATTTATCAGAATAAACCAGGAGAATGCGTAAGATGGAATTAAGATATCTGAACTACAGGAAATAAAAGACGAAATCGTACTGTCTGACGCCCCAAGAAGAAACACCTGTATAAATTATTAAAAGCTTTCGTTCAAACCATTATAAGGATGAAAAAAGAATGAAGAGATTACAATTCTTTAAAATACCTGGAATTTATGGGCTTAGCTATTACAGAACAGAAATGCTATTATTTAATTTTTATTTCTTTGAGAAATTAAAGAAACATGTATGATTATTTCAATATCTGCAATATCACAACTTCTGTAACAAAGGTACAAATCGAAACCTACAGAACTTCAATTATAACTGCAATGTGTTTTAAAAGTGCCAGTTTTTACCATAATAATTGGCATTGCAAATGCAATTCCCGCTGCATCAAATTCAATAGCAGGCATTCCACCATTCATTGACAAATTCAAGAAAAACAACAGAAAAGCATTTGTAAAAAGAAAAGCCAGTTAGTTTCGTGGTGGGTATAAACGCACTTATCATTCCCCTAGAAAATACACTTCCTCCTTGATAAACAAGAAAATTTGAGAGAATTTTGCTATTTTCCATATCAAAATATCACAAAACAAAAGACCAAGGTTGGAAATCAAACAGAAAGCTAAAAACTCGTAACCAGACGAAAAGAGTTTACTGGATATCAAATATAATAAAAAAATATTTGGAAGTATTTAAAGAAATGCAATCATAATGAAAAACAAATAAAGAAAAACTGATCGATACTCTGATTACGTAATTTTTTAAAATCAATATTTAGATGCGTTGTTCGCAAATAAGTTAAAAAATTTTTCAAACAAAGTGACTTGATACTATATATTACACGATAATAATATGACATAATAAAAATCGAATCGTAAAAAGACACACTAAACGGGATGCAACAACAACAATGGACTGATTGCTAACCCGCGGAAATATCGGGATAAGCAGCTGGAGGGTTAATTCACTAATGGAATAGTTCTTATAACTTTATACCTATCGTTAACTACTAGACCTGCTACGACTGGCCTCTCGGAAGCAATAGGAAATCCCCGAAAACTTACAATTTCAGAAAAATTATTTTCGTCTCCCTCTTCTATTCCTGAAGATGAAGCTCTCTTACCCCTCCTGCTTCATCAGAGCCTGTAATTCAGTTAACAATCCAGTTCATTTCTCCCACCACAAGTATAGCAAAAGCCCATGCCATCTGGAAGTGCAAAGCTTCCCACAATCAGCCCTCACAAGAGATACTTTTTCCGCAAGTAGATACTCTTTAAACGTCATCTAAGTGTAAAAAGATGAGCTGAAATTAACGTAAATTATCTACCCGCAGTTACCATTGCACTCTTACAAAACGTAGGTTCAGAACTGCTTCTTAATGAGTCTTCGTAATTGCTCTCCTGCAAATCAGTGTTTTCAGAAATCTGTATATATTTTGATATTTATGCACAATGTAATCTTGAAATCAAGCAATTTACTTATGATTTTTCCTACACATTACAGGGCATTGAATTATTCCCCAATATATATTAATATAACTATGAAAATATTTGCTAAATCAGATCATTGTTACGTAAGCATATTGCTCCGCCTCTTACTTGTAACGCCCTCAAGCGGTATGTGTGAAAAACAATCAGATTTCTAAATTGATAGATGTAGCAGCAACGCCGAAAGGCAAAGCTCAAAGGAACTCCCGAAAGAGGAGAAACAAAATCTTTAAAATTCTAAAAAGGTCCGTCATTGTTGAACCTCTCCATTCTGGCCCTAGCGACCCGGAGACGGATTAGCGAAAATATGGATAAAAATAAAGCTGAAACAGCCAAAGAGTTAAATAGCATACGTGGAAGAATAAAAGCCAAATTAACAAGTATTAAGAGGTTTGTTAAAAGTAGTTCAACGGTTGAAGAAGAAAAATTTATATTCAGCTGCCAGAAATAAATGAATTAGAAATTTATTCAAGGATTATTTAGAAATCAACGAAGAAGAAACACTAATCCAGAAGTGCGATCAAGAATTGTTGGATATCAAAGAAGAAAGAAACGAAATAGTGGTAAATTTGAAATGCTTATTCTCTCATTATAAAGTTAAGGAAAATGTAATGCATAATAAAAATGATCAAAATTCAAATTTGAAAGCTTATATCGATCATATTGAATTAAAATCGAAACTTCCGGAAATTCCCTTACCACTATTTTACGGAAAAAAAAATGGAAGAATTCAATAATTTCAAAAATCAATTCATGTGTCTAATAAACGATAATACCGAATTAACGAATGATTAAAAGTTATTTTATTTAAAAGATGCCCTCCGAGGTGAAGCTAAATTTATAGAAACAAGTGACGATGCATTTGAGTCACTATTTGCTGGTCTCAAAGAACGCTTTGAAAATAAGCGAGCAATTGTAGCATATTTTGAATGTGAATATCAACAACTAGAAAAATTAAATTTTGAGTCTGCAAAAGGCTTACAAAATATCAGATACAATAAACAAAAGTCAGAGCTTTAAAAAGTTTGAATATAGAATGCAATAACTTAAATGCTCTATTAGTAAATATAACATTAGAAAGACTTGACAAGAAATGTCCATACAATCAAAACAAATACCTTCATTGAAGGAGCTCTTGCAATTTTTAGAATCAAGAGCGAAAGTACTCGATCAATTAGGGTAAACCCCTACAAATAACAAATTCCACATAGAATTTCAAGGCGCAATATAAATAAGCCAAAAAACTTTCTCCTTAATTTGAATTAACTAAGTAATGTAAAACCATGTATTTTATGTAAAATTGAACATCTTTTGCAAAGATGACCTGAATTTTTAAAATTGAGTGCTTCTAAAAGAATTGAACTTTTAGAAAAATATAACATTTGTAAGAACTGTTTGAAATTGCATAAGCCACCCTGCAAATCCACATTCATCTGCCGAAGCTGTCGAAAATCGGGCCATAATTCTTTGATCCATTTCGATACCAAACCCAGAAGTACGCTCCTTCCAGGCGGCGAGGAGCAACTTAATGTAAGCAATGAAACATCTGGCTCGTCAAGGTCGCCACAAAAAACAAACAAATTTACCCCAATCATCCCTCATAACAGGTGGTTTTAATTAGAAATATCACTGAGCATTTCATGCATTAACCCACTGTTATGTCATGGTATGTAAGAGCGCCACCTATAACAAATATGATCTTGGACATTGAAATGCTGTAATCCGTTGGGAGCAGTTGCACAAAATAAAGCCTTAATAACTATAACATCATCCGTATTTTCTTCTACTATACATCCGATAACACGCCCGCATTTTTAAAAAACTGTAGTGCCGTTAAAGATGTTATCAACCCCCCTCCCCTCCCCCAATAAGAATTATAAACCTTGGGCAAGACCGTCAAGATTACGAGAACTCAAGACTTCTATTTTTAGAATCCCATAAGCGTTTTGCACTTAACAGCGCACAGAAAAAAAAAATCGGTTATGCCATTTTTCCATCTGATCAAAAAAGAAATTAACAATTTTAAGTAGCAAAATGACATAATCAAATTCATTTATCTCAGTTTTGCATTTGGATTGTCGCGGTTACATGTATGCGATTATACAGACTGACAGATGGCCATCTGCTTGAAGAATTTGCTTCAGAATCCGATATTAATCTGCACTACAAGGTGAGTCATCTATCAAATTATAACTCATTTCGTTTAGTTACCACGTTCATTTCTAATTGGACAAAAAAGCAAGGTTTCCCTTTATGAATTTCATTATTCAAAATGATAGAAACCTACAAATTAGGTTTAAATATACCGAATTTTAAGTACATTATACAATTTTTGGTAAGATTCATATTTTTAATTAACAAATATTACTTTCAACTACGTAGTTTGCTGATAAAAGCAAGTCTGAAAGCTTTTAATATTCATTATTTGATTAAATTTTCTTAATTTTGAAGTCAATCCCTTATATTAAATGCAAAAGTAAATATACTATTGCATTGCTAGAAATTCAAACCTCAAAATTGATTGCTTTATATTTCAAAACAATCCAATTTCGAAATAGGCATTTATAGAATTAAATATGTCAATCTGTTTCAAAGATGAGAACTGGCATTCACAGAAACTGGTGTTTCACAGGAATTGCAGACCAACCAAAATTTCGATCCAATCGATCTAAATTAAATGCATTTTGAAGGTTTACTTATCTTCATTATAGGACAAAGGGCCATGCTAAGGAAATCTAAGCGCCATACTAAGGAAACATAAGAGACTGTATATGAAATAGATAAATGAAATTTACTAAAACAAGTCATTTTACTAGGAAATATATTTCCAATATAAAGTCAAGAGGTAAATGATAATTTGGAAAACTTTAATGTCTTGTGTGATTTCTTGTGATTGCACAGGTAATTTCATTTTCACGATTTATTGAATTTATTTTTCGATGGGCGTGCCCTAAGTGTCATGTTTACTAAAGCCGCAATCTTCAGGAGATTTTTTTTATTACTAGTTTTATTTATTTTTTATTTATTTATTTTTTTACAGTTTATATATTTAGCTTTAGATGAAATTCCTATCAAAGAAAATTCAGTCTCAGAAATAAACTTAATGTCTCAGACGACCATAACATCACGAACCAAAATATTTTTCGGAATCTTCAGGTCACCGAATATATTTATACAAATGATTCATCAGAATAAAACATGAAAACGCATAAGATAGTATTAAGATGACTGAAAAACAGGAAATAAAGAAAAGACGAATTCATACTGTCTGGTACCCCAGAAGAAACATCGCTGACAATTACTAAATTCTTTCTTTCAAACTATTGTAAAGATGAAATGAGAATGAAGGGATTACAATTATTTAAAATACTAAGAACTTTTTCGACTTAGAAATTATTGACAAGAATGCTATTATACAATCCTTGGAAAATTAAAAGAAAATGTACGATTATCCCAATATCAAAACCTCAGTATCAAAAGCACTAATCGAAACCTACAGAATTCCAACTATAGTTAGAACGTGTTTTAACCGTGTCAGGTTTTACCATACCAATTAGTATTGCAAATGCAATTCGCGTTGTATAAAATTCAAGGCAGACATTCTATCACCGACAAATTAAGGAAAAACACCTGAACATTAGCAAAGAGAAAGGCCATCTGGTTTTGTGAGCTAAACGCTCATAACAATCCACTAAATAGCATACAACCTTCCTGATAAGAAAATAGAAGAGAATTTTATTCATTTTCCATATCAAAAAGTAACATACCACATTTAGAATTTAAACTGGGTAAGCTAAACAACTCATATTCAGACGAAAATAGCTTAGTTGATGTCAAAAGATATTTAAAAAAAACTAATTGGAGGTATTTAAAGAAATACATACCCCACCCCCCAAATGGATTCTCAGGTCTCAAAAGCAATCACAATTTAACAAATAATGAGAATAAAAAAATCGGATTAATGCATTAATGAAAGAGTTCTCATAACTTCACACCTATCGTTAATTACTAGACCCGTTGTGATTAGCAGTTCAGAAACAATGAAAAATTCCTGGAAACTTCCAAAATTTCAGAAAAATTACTTTCAATTCAATCGTACATTCCTGAAGATTAAGCTCTCACAGTGACTGAGTATTCACCTTTCCACTTACCCCTCCAGTTTCATCAGAGCCTGCAGTTCAGTTGAAGATTCACAGGTATAGTAAAAGTCCATGCTAACCACGAATTACATAGTTTTTAACAGTCGGCTCCTTGACAGAAGATACCCTATCTCGAAGCTGGTGCTCCTTAAACTCTGAATGAAAAAAGAAGCCAAGATGACCTGAAAGTAATGCAATCTATCCCCCTACTCTTAAAAAACGCAGGTTCCGAGTTGTTTCTTAAACGAGTATTTGTAATTGCACTGCACAAATAGCGTTTTCAGAAATATGCTTATATTATATGTAAATATTAAAATATCTTTTCATCAGGCATCGTTTAATTTATTGGAATTTTTCATTCATAAACATATTAAATTGAAAATATTTGCTAAAAAGACCACAAGCGCCACAATATCTTGCGACAGCACCGGCTAAATTACCTAGGACTGGAAGTTATCCGCTTAAGTATTGTTGCATTTTATTCCAAAAAATTATCTTTGGTTTCACGAAAAACGGCAAAAGATATAGAAACTATTAAGAATAAAAGGCATCGTGCCAGATTGGCATTAATTCACAACATATATCATTGGATTAGTCTGAATCTGTGGGAAAAATGTGAGCAGAATTCACAGATTAGAAAATGAGTAGTCTGGTTTTGATTCAACATTTGCATATAGACACGAGTCGAGTTCAGAAAAGAAAATTTGTCTGATTGTAGGATTAGATTCTTAAAATCTATAGAAATTTGTTGCTTATTTTAATATGCAAGCATTAATGAGTACTATGAATGGCGATAATACCGCCAATTGCAGTTTTGAGTAGTTTAGAATAAATATTAAATCATTCAATAGCAAATAAAATCACTAGTTAGACTTCAAAACTATATGCTTCAATGATTCAAGAAAATGAAACTGTTTTTAATATTCAAAAATTCAATTATATTTCTTGCCTTTTAACTAATGAAACAATTATATTAAAACATATTCTGAATTTCTGATAAAAAAACAAAAACAATTCTTTTAAGATAAGAAAGCTATCACAGTCCTTAGTTAAAACTACCATTGGTAAACCGGATATTATTCAATTTATTGCATCCAATTTCCGTATCATTGACGATGAGAGGTGAAATAATGCAGGTTTTAAATCCCTTAACAAAAAGCCACCAACAGATAACCTCAGTTAATTTATATTTTATTATAAAATTTCAACTCTGAAATCCATCGCTCAAAGCCTTTGCCAATTGCCGATAAAAAGTTTACTTCATTTGAAGAAAAAAAAAATCTGGAAATCCTCAATAAAAAAGGCTTTTATCTTTAAGCTTGTGGCAGTAACCGTATTGCAAATACAAAATTTCTAAATCTGCTAAATTCATTCTTACACATTTGTCCAGTGGAGAGCAGCTGTAAAATCCATAAAGTTCCATCTCATGCGCGATAATCGTGAAATATATTTGATTTTTGAGAAATTCATCATCTTCACCATAGAAACAGAATCTTGTACCAAGCCTATATTTTTCATTGCTTTGAGTGACAACTCCAATAACTTTGTCTCACCTCTGCTAACGTCCTTATCGGATAGGTTCTTATCAGTCCTCTCAATGATTATATTCATTTCAATGTTTCGAGTTCTTGCTGGCAAGACTTACTGAAAAAGGTTTCATGATTTCAGGGAATCCAGGAATGCCTTGCCTATATATCATTCGTGCAATCGCGGAAAAAGTGTACAATGTAGACGTAAAAAATTCAACTGAATAACGCTGCGGTTATCAAAGATATTGCTTAGAATTAAAAAACGAGCAGGCAAAGTTATTGAGTCTAATCCTAAAGATTATGGATTAATTTACGTAATAACAATTTGGATGGCTAAGACTGATTGTGAAACTAATCCATCTCCCCTTCAATAATCCAATTCTTGAGAAGATAAATTTTATACAGAGATGTTCCGCATTTCTAAGTTTATTCATTTAGAAAGTGATGTCACTAGCTTACTCACAATTCTTTTTGGTTTATTTAGATTTCCTCCCATATGACTATCGCAAGTTATCTCTCATCTCACTTCTGCCAGACAAGTTATATTTTGCTCATAAACGAGTCTTTGTATCCGTACTCCCACGAGAAGTAATTTTCAGACATTTATACATATTATATGCAAATACTAAAATATAATCTTTAAATAGTTCATCGTTTTATTTTTTGGATTTTCCCACAACTAACGGCTTCTAAAAGATTCCAGACATGGTGAAGTTGTGATCCGATTTAACAAATATTTTCAATTACTATAACAACGCGAAAAAATAAACAATATGTGCTTATAAGAATGATGTAAAAATTCTGCTTATTATTACGTAAATAATAAGCAGAATTTACTGATTTACCATATATTAAAGTATAAAATTCAAAGCTTCAATATCCATATCAAGTTTAGTTGCAAAAATTGGAACTGAAAATATTATGGCAATATTTTATTTAATAGGGCAGTTTACGGAAATTTAAAAGATTATATTTTTGAAACTTATTTACCTGTACATATATTGACTAAAACTATGTTTTAAAAAAATTGTTTACTTCAGGACAAGTATTTTTACAATTGAAGCGTGCACCCATTTCTAAATTAACCATTGAGGACATCCAGTAAATTCTTCTAGAAAAGATTTCTAATCCATAACTGAAAACTTTGAAAATAATACGAAAGAGGAAAGAGTAAATATACGAAGAATTATTTTTTCCCTGACGAATCATGCTTTTCTGTTTTATATAAAGAAGCACAAATTGTGCAAGGTTTTCGAATTTATAAAATTCAATTTGAACTAATTTTATAGATTATATTTATTTTATGTAAAATAAAAATCAACTACCAGTATGCTGGGGTCACTTATGCCTTTAAAAAATTAATGAAAACTGATTTCTCCCGTATCTTCTGCTCATATTTTTAAAAACTTAATCTTAAGAGAAATCTGAAGTTTCCATTATAGATATTCTTTCACTTTAATATTAAATCCAGAAAAATAATCTAGCACAATTTTATATATAGTATATATATATATATAATCTAGTATAATTATATATAATTACGCTTTTCTGTATTATATAATTTCAACAAACTTTGATCAAAATGGCAATATAACCACATATGGAGGTAGAGATGACAAAACGGGAGATTTTAGCTTCTTAGATTAGCACTGATACAAAAAAAAAGTACCAAAGTTACCAAAAAGTCTCAATTTTTTTTTTAAAACTTAACAAATACGGCCTTAAAAATGAATATTTCAAAAAATTATCTAAATACTGTTTTTTTTTATTAGACAGACTTCTAATACAAAAGGATATAAACATTCAATAAATCAGAAATATTTCTGTTGAGGCAACAAGAATCGAAACCGAATAGCCATTGAGAAAAAGCAAAAACACCGAGACAACGAAGACGAACTTTTGATGGAAATGGAGAGATGGGTACTTTTGATGGAAATGGAGAGATGGGTACTTTTGATGGAAATGGAGAGATCAATTGGTCTCGCTCCACGCTAGGTCTGATCTGATTACAGCTTTAATACCTCAATTCTAAGGGATAAAGAATTGCTTTTTTTTATTTTGATAAATAAATTAATTGTGGCAATCCATTCTATTTTACCTCCACCTTCTTTTGTCTTATTTGTTGATTCATTTTCTGTCTTATATTTTCACTGCTTTCTTCCCATTTTCTTAGCTTATCTTAAGTCTCAAGCATGTAAAAAAAAAGCACAGAACTCGAACCCCTAGACTTGAAAGTAAGCAAAAGAAATAAAAGAAAACACAACCGGTAAAAATTATTTAAGGGGATGCTGCAGCTCTGCTGCTCTAAGAGACGTCCTTGATCCCGGATCAACAAGTTAATGCATCGTATTCATTAATACATACCGACATAATTTACAAACTGCATGCTTTTGCTTATATAGACGGTTTGGACAGTTTACCAAATCAATATCAATGATATATTAGGATTCCGCATAATAAAAATCTTATTGAACTAGTTAAATACGTTTGATGTGTATAACCGTCAATACAAATCATTTTGGCACGGTCGAAATGTAATTTTTTTCTAATAAAATCATATTTTTACATTACGTTCGACATGTATATGCGTCATTGCTTGGCTTGGCTTGACTTGACTTGAGGGACTTTAAATTCCGCAGTTAACTAGTTAAGCTAGTATTTTAACTTTAAGAAAACTCTTGCATTCACTAAAAGATCTAAAGGAAACCTATTCAGAAATTCATTTACACTTGAGACGAAACAATCATTTAAAAAAAAAGTCGAACAAAAATCTGCAGCTTTCTTTTGAATTACGATACAAGCACCACAACCGTTAACTACACTTTGGTTACCAACTATTAGATGGAATTTCACCCAAATTAAAATTGTATATTCACTTCGCTAGCACATTCACACTCGAGATGAAACAAAAATCATTTTTAAAAAGGCTGCAGCCTTATTTTTGCAAGTTATTGGCAGAACGAACCGAAATGCACATGGGACAGATAAAAATCCACAAATCTTCAGTTACGTTTAACCAAAGGAACTGCAAACAGTTGAAACATTAAAAAGACTTTTTAAAAATTCTGTTCTGTTAAATTGTCAATCTCTAAAATTCTATAATAGATTTAAAATTTCACATATTTTCTGACTTTACAATAAATTTGTTCACAAACTACTGAAGTGTAGATTGCATCTACTCAGTTTCCAACAATTCTAAATGTTAAAACCTTAATCTCCTCAGTAATGTATTCTATTTTCAAATTCTTTTTATTTATTTCAGATTACAATTTTTGCTCATAAATAAATTATATGTACAAATTGTCCAATATGTCAATTCCTTCGTGATTTGGCTGTATTCTGCCAACAGTTTTTCAGACCAACAGAAACCAAACATTTTTCTATACATGTTTCTTTTTCAATGTTTTTAACCTGAAAATTCCTTGATTAAACGGAAAAAAACCAACTATAGCCTCTCAATGGAATAGTATCATCAGAATCTTAATTATCAATCCCAAATATTTCAGATACAACTTTTGAAAAAAATTTTTATCAAAGAATTTAGATTCCTGGATAATTCAAATTCATTAAATCTATTAAAATGCGAGCCATATTATACGAAAAACGGTGTTAAATTCTATTAAAATAGATTTTCTATTATATTTTCTTGCATTGGTTTATTACACTTTGCAATAAATTTATATTATTTAGAGTTTGAATAGGATACTTCCATCGAATTTCGAGAACTTATAACAAAAATCGTTCAAAAAATTAAATGGAGTAACAAGTATTATCTCCAGCTTCAAAGTCTTTTGAAAATTCTTTGGAAGCTGTGGTAATACAGCTGGATTCACTCCTCAACCCCCACTTATCCCCTTATTAATCGAAAGTACAAAGAAGAGACAAGAAATTGACACTGATACTGCATCAGTATCCATTCTTTTACATTTGCGGAACAGTCCGGGTAATACCAAGTCTCAAACTGGTTTTCTCTTCTTTCTTATAAAAACACATTTCGACTACATTTTTAAGGACTTTTACAGAACCCAACAAAAAAAATCAAGTACTTTTCTGGAACCCAAAATAGATCATAATGAAATAAAAGGATCTTGAGAAATACAGATTTAAATTAAGGTTTGAAATGCGCTGAAAATTCTTGAACACTTATAAATTAAGCACATACGAATGTAAAATAGGCATCATAATTAACAGTAAAATTTATTACGTTACTATGAACTGTATCTGCGGATACACCGGCGTCTATTAAAGCAAAACACATTGTAGGTCGTATATTTACTCTGTCTATGTATTTACATTTAATACGTCGTTTCAAAAATACACGATAAAAAATCCAACTAAAACAGCTGTATAACAAAAGCAAATGAAAAAAAAATTACCGACGAATTACCGACAACACTAGAAAACCGCGCGATTGATAAACGTAATAAAACTTAATACTTCAAATGAAAATAAAGGCAATATAAAATGTGCAACATTTAAAAAAAATCTGATTAGAGAAATGGTCTTTTAGAAAGGAAATTTATGTCACTATAAAGCTTAAATTTTAAGATTTTAGAAAATTTTCTACAAAGACTTCTTCAACATTTATGGTGGGAAAATTAAAATTTTTTTACCCTTATATCACCTCCTCCCCTTTAGAGGGTCGTAGAAACCTTTTGACAGAATAAAAAGTCCTCTCAGCTGCTAAGGAATACGTATACTAAATTTCGTTTTAATCCTTATAGTGGTGTTGCGATTCAAACATACATCTTGTTACAGCCAGGCTGTTACCATAGAGCTAAGCCGTATAAGCATTATTTGTCGTGACTGATTGTTATGCCACTCACTATCCAGCTTCACAAGCAGCCAATTCTCGAAACCTGAACACAGTCTTAAGTCCGGTCCGACCCATTCTTTCCCCTTCTCCTCTCTAGGGGCACACCATGTCGGAAAAATCATGTACCAACAGTCACTCTCCGGTTCACTCACATATTCACAATAGTACAAATATTAGAATTGTTTATCTAATTGCAAATCATTACATTAAACAATTAAAAGTTTCAGCACACTTTGACGCTTCACTTTTCCTGCCGATGCGTTCATTACTAATATAAAAGAATGCATGCCATTCTTGTAAAAATGAAAAGTCAAGCCTTGTTAAATATGAGGGATAATTTTTTGTCTACATAGAATTTGATATTCCAATTCATTTCACATATCGGGAATCGAATGGATGTTGAGGCATTGCATTAACCTGCTCAGAGTTCAAATCTCATTCAGAATTTCAATCCGCAGACACAATTGAAATATTTCAAAAAATAATTTGAATAATACACCGTTAAATTTTTAACTTCGTTTACTGATGCTTCATTTATTGCAATAAAAATTATATATTTAAAAATATGCATTATCTTTCAATATTCATAATCTCATACAATTCAGTACAATTTATTTGGAGATTAAAGCTTAAAATATATCAATTTTTAACAAATACGCCTTTATTATGCTTGCTTCGGGCAGAATTTTAAAAAAAAAGTTAGTTCGCTACAATGCCAGTCATTTTCAGAATATTGAATTCAGAATCTTTCAATTAAACGTTTTATAGAAATTGCCTTATTCACCCCGATTTTGAAACTATAAGAAAAGTACTCTGTTATGCTTCGCATATGTGCAATTAAACTATTCATTTAATACAAACACATTTTTAAATATTCGAATCATTTACTTTTAATTTAATATAATAGTACATTAAATTAAAAAGAATCCTTAAATTTTGCACGCTTAAACATGCTATACAAAAGAAACCGAAAATTTTGGAATTTCGAAAGTTCATATTGAATACTTCAATTTTTTTTATCTAACGCGTATCATTACAGTCGCAACATTTGGCAGAGATAGACTGAAACACAGAGACAAAGGAAGATCAAAAGAAAGATCATTTGACAGTGGTGGCATTAGCACATGTCACAAATTGGATTATTCAGTTTATTATTGTTTTGAGAATAAACTAGAAAGAAGGCTTTCCCCAAGCGTTTTCGAATACAGTCTATTAAAAAAAGTGACAGAGAACAACCGAGAGTTCCAGGTCTCAATTTTTTCATATTAGAAGTAATACCATAGAAATGTTTTATTTTTCAGTTCGTAATATAGTGAAAAACCGTGTATGCATTTTGAACTTTTTTCTCTCCACAAGTTTGAAAGCAAAATTTGACACCTATATAACTAAATTAATAAATATCATATAAGTCGTTGCCTTTTTGATTTATCGCACTGGTGTACGTACGTAAGTATAGATCAATAAACTACCGAACCTTGAAGAAATTTAGTACAAATTCACAATAGAGATCTATACTTAAATACTAAATTTATGTACAACATTTTATTCATCTAGCTCATATTTTCCCAAAGTGGTCCAGGTGGACCCCCAGGGGTCCATAGGAGACCACACGGAGGTCCACATAGACGTGAAAAGAAAACAGGGGTTCACAAGTTGTAAGTGGCAGTCCACCAAAAATAATAAGAAAATAAGAAGCAATGCTTTGAATACTTATTTATTTGCACTATTGTGCGATGAAAATTTTCAACGACTACTCTTGCATACTGAAGTACGCTGATTGTCGAAAGGTACATGCTTATCGAGATTTTACTCACTTTTCGAATCAGTGATAAAGTGTCGGGAAACTAAACACCAGATTTAAAAGAAAATCTGATCAAATATAAAGCGGACATTGCGTACTTAACAGATTTGTTCATAAAATTCAATGACGTTAACTTGCAGTTACAAGGGAACAGCCTTAATTTAATAAAAACAAAGGGTGTAATTTCGGCTTTTCTTGGTAAATTGAAATTAATGAAGCAGAATATTAGTCGGCGCGAATTCTTCCAGTTTCCGCACTTGTCACAGATAGAATGTCTTGATGAGGATATTCATACATACGCTCAACATTTAAATACCCTGCACGATGACTTCAAAAATAGATTTGAAGATATTCTGACGATGGAAATACCACCATGGATCCTAACCCCATTTGATGAGACGAAGAGGCGAATGTGGTATTACAAGAGGCGCTACTTGAGCTCAGCACCAACGAGGAACTGAAAGTGAAATTTAAAAAAGTCTATCAAACATTTTGGCTGCAAGCAGAAATCCCCGAAAAATATCCTGGGCTGTGGGAAATTGCGAGAAAATTTTTGATAGCGTTTCCCTCGTCATGTCTTGTCGAAAGAAGTTTTAGTGCCGTTACCAACCTGTTAACAAAAAAAAAAAAAAAAAAAAAAAAAAAAAAAGGAGCAGATTGAACATCACAGAACGAGGAGATTTGAGATTACTTCTTACGAAACTGAAGCCAAATATTGATTATTTGCTGTCAATTCATCAAGTACATCCGTCTCATTAAAAGTATGGCTAAAAGTATGTAAAAATATGAAAAGTAATTTTGTATAACCACAAGTATTTTAATAAATAGGACACAAGAATAGCTACTTTTTTTCTTCTTAACACCCCCAATTTAAGGTGATATTTTTAGGAGTTTTGGGAATACAGTAGAAATGTAGCAGCAGGGGGTCTACCAAAAATAGTAAAACTTTGAAAGTGGTCCACGAGAAAAAAAGTTTGGGACCCTCTGATCTAGCTCTTTTGTTTTACTTAGTGTTTTACCTTATATTCGAACAATCGAACAAACAAAAACATATTTATTAAAAATTTAATACGAATCAATAAATGTAATGCTAAATGTACAAGCCAAACTTCATCAACCTACCTCAAAACATTTTTATTAGGTTCACATCCATAAGTAAAAAAAAATGTGTTTTTTCTGATTTAAAGATGTTTAAAATGCTGTCGATTCATCAAAATTTCAAAATTTGACAATTGCATCACTTTCTCTTTCAATATGCATTTCTTGACAAAAAAGTTCAAAATAAGTTAACAAGTTCATGAAAATAATCCAATTATCTATGGCAAATCTAGTACAACATAATTCATATGGCCCAATTGCAAGAGAGTCGGAAAATCTCTCAGAAATTCGGGTAAAAAACGTGTAAACATTTCTTTCCGAATATGTTTGGTCCAGATATGAAATATGGGTCAACGAATTCATCATACTAGCGTTTAGGACACTATATAATACTTCCATATTTCAAGAAGGGCAAGGGCGATTCGCTTAACATTAGTGACAAAATGGGACTACATAATATTATTTTAAACAATCACATAACGATCTTCTTTACGATGATTTAAATTACTTTTATTATTATAAATCGAATTAATTTACCACTCCCATCCCTCATAACAGGTGGCTTTAATTAGAAATATCACTGAACATTTCATGCATTAAACCACAACGTTCTTAGTTTGTCTTTCGCGATTTTCAAAGATCTTCCTCTGCAGCATAATATTTAACTCTTTGTTTACTTAAAGTTCGTATTCCCGAAAAAAATTGTCTCACAATTCTACATTAAATATGGCTTAATCCTTTCTTCGAAAATTTGAATTTTTATTTATTTATTTATTTCCCAAATATTTATTTGATATGTCTCATCCCTCATATGTTATCCCTCATCCGCCACTTGAATATGAAATTTGATAACAATCCTCATATTTTTGTTTATTCTTATTCAAAAAACCTGAAACATCTTTTATTGAATTGCAATGTTCAGCCTTTGACTATTACATAACAGAATCGTAAAATAAAATAATAGCAGATTAGAAAGGAAATAAAAATAAGTTTGCTCAGATATTCAAATAATTTCCTTTGATAGTTTTAAATATTTAGATTCAATATTTAATTGCTATAAATCTAATTGTTCTTCTATGTTTCTTTAATCATTCTTTTTCAATTATCTTCATTTCCTTAACGATATTCCTTATTTACTAGCATCGATAACTGATTTCGGCAAAGGAATCAAGGTTAATCATTTCTACGTCATTCCATTCACAAGCTAAATAAAAAGGCCTGTTTTGGGAAAAATAATTTCTTTAACGAACTCGTAATTTAAGAAAATTTCTCTCTTCTTCTATTCTCTTTCTCCCAACTTTTTGCATGCATTAGATTTTCTTGTTACTTCACATTAAAGTATGCATATTCAGCAACTTAATTCTTTAAAACTGGAAATATTTCCATAAATCCATCCTATAATTTCCTTATATTTTTCTCGTACCTCTACTGTTTTTTCTCCTATTTCTTCGTCAAGTCTTTTTTTAAATATTCGAAATTCATGGTTCTTCAGATGTTTGCTTATGATGGGGAACAATTTTAACAGTGGTCTTCACTCTTTATTGCTATTCTTTCCGTTATATCATTGGAATATGCATATTCATTACGACAAAACCTACTACTTCTGCAAATATAGTAAAGAACTCAAAGGAAAAAGGAATCTAATTATACTCTGTTATTCTAATAAGGATCCATAGAAAAAGTCTTTTGCGAACGTTATTTAATATGTTCCAGAACAACAGACGGTCTCAAAACATATTCAACAAGAACCAAAAATTTTAGAAATCGGACAAATAAGAACCAATTAAACATTTTTATTTCCATATCTATTTACCATCTGATTGAGAAATTGATGTAAGGTCAAACCAACAAATGGGAAAGTCAAAAATGATCACCCCATTAAATATTTAAGGATCATTCTCGATGGGCAGCTTTATTCATCAGGCGCCAAGTTATAAAATCCACACTCACTTGCGTAAGAGAATAACAGGAACAAAAAAAAAAAAAAAAACCTTGATAAATATTACATTTCACTGAGGCAGAGAGGATGATTCTCCAAGTTTCAATTGAATAGGCTTCGAATATCCCCCGGTATAGAGGAGATTACCAGCCATTCAAAGAACATTTCTGCTATTCAATTATCGGGACCTATCGTACCGCCTCAACTATCCAGACGATATCCAAAATTTTACCTCTACGGAAGACAGAACAAAATATTTGTTACATTCGAATACTAGACTGGAAGGAAGTCCTTGCAGAAAATCATTTCTCACAGAACAGTGCGAGGCCAAAATTCCTATCTCAGATTAGAACTGGCTAAACATGATATCGGTAACATAATTAACCTGTTTACCAAAATTACAATCTCTGCAGGTCTTAATATATACACGATTTCAAAATGGAAAGAAGAGCAAATAATTTCTTCGTGGTTTTGTAGGTTAACAAATCTATATAAGCGGATAGATAAACTCCATCCTTTATAGTTTGCTCTTGGCAACACACGAAGAGGGCAAGATTATCCGATTCAAATTCTGATCTACTTAGCCAGATTTCTTCCAATATAGACATATAATGTTAAACAGGATCAAAGCGTAGACATTTCAGAAGAAAAATACGGACGAATTAGTGTATCGAGCCATGATTGAAGGAAACCAAGTTCACAACTAAATGCAGCGAGCTACTTGAAGAAATTGTTGTATGTCTAAAGAATCCGGACAAAGAATAGCAAAAATGGGAAACTAGTGGCCAGAGGATATCCAACACACAAGGTATCGCCAATTTCTAGTTAATAGTCTAGGAACTAATTTTATTTGTAACAGGGCATAGCCTATTTCCTACGTATTTCGAAAGTTTAATCTGAGTATAAAGAAGATATATAATCACCCTTCCATGTCACTTTATTCTAAAAAGCTTATTGAAACAGTGAATGAAATTTTTTTATTTGTATACATATTCCCTGATTTCTTCTCTCCCTTTGATGCTATACTAAATACTTCGTATAAAATCCCAACTACAATATCAAAGATCAAAATTATTAGATTAAGATATTCTTCCGCATATACTAAGTCGGAACCCTTAAAAAAAGGAGATGATTGCTAGTTTATTAACGATTTCGCTGTTAAAAGTTTCGGGACTCTTATACGGTAAAAAAAGGGTTCGGAATTTTATTTCATATAATTTCAGAGCCTTCTCTTATTATCTAATCTGAAAATTGGGGAAAAAATGTTTCATATCGTTTCACTTATCTCAAATGACCAGGAGTGTTCTACAATCTAGGAACGGGGATTATTAATAATTATGTATTCATAACAAAGCATGTGGATTTCGCTTATATATTGTATTACAAGATATAAATAAGTCGGTATTTAAAACTATTTCTACAGTACCTCAACGTGCAATGATATTAACAGGCTATTTCGTTGTGAATTACAAAAGACAATTTATGTGGAATGGACGTTATAACAAATTTTCAAACATTTCGCAACTTCTCATTCATTGAAATTCAAAAGAAATGAACTAACCAGATTATCGCGAAAACTGCAGCATATTAAAAGTATAAGAGCTGTTGAAGATAACGCATTAGAGGAGTCTGTGCTCCTCTAATTTGAAAGCAATATGATGGCATGTACTGTGGAATATAACATCTTGCAAAGCGTCATGAAATGCAATAAGGCTGTTACAATGGTTGATGAATACGATAATGGTTTATTAAAAAAAATTCGTTTTGATACTGTACGATGGGATATTACAGTTTAGATAACGTTACAAATATATTTTAATTTTCAAAAAAAAATGCAAATATATTTATGAAAGAAATGTGTTCTTATTAAAACAGACCTATATACCCATAGACTTTAGTAAAAGTAGAATATATGATATTGAGCAAAAAATTCGACACATGTTTAAAAGTACTTGTATTTAAAATATACAAGAGCGGATTAAATTTATTTAGAGGGAGAGGATATTCTATAAATATATACATCTTTAAATCATTAAATTAGAAGAATTAGAATATTTTTAACTATCAGAATTGCGTTTTTACCAGTAATAGCTAAAGATTTTACTAGCGTTGTTTGTTGACATTCAAGACTAATTCCAAAATTTCAGTTTCATACTGTTTTTAAAACAATTAATTGTAGCATGATAAATATAATTGGTTCTTTCGCAGCGAAATTACGTGTTATCGATGAATAATTATCCTTCAGATAATATTAAATAAGCCATAAATCTCAGTTATGTTAAATCTAAATTTTGAAATAGAATAACGTATGAATGTCAAAAATGAAGTAGAATAATGTATGACTGATAAAAAATTAAATAGAATAATACATTAATGATAAAAATAAGATGTTTTTAGAAGTTTCACAAAATTTCTGGCACGCGCTTATGTTAATTTCAATTATTTTTACGCATGATCAATCGTATGCGAAACTATAGCAATTTAGCTACATAACTGTGCAAAGTAACTTTAAACTTTTCAATTATTTTCACTGTTCTGAAGTTAAAACATGTGTCATATTGTTGAAGTATTTGAAAATGTCCAAGGAACGCTGGTTTTCTGTTAAAGCACAAGTAAGCTAAAATTTCGATATTTCACAGAATTCAAACTGATATTTTTAAATAAGGAGCTTTGGTGAATGGAAATTAAATCAGTTGAATTTTTGATTCGTTGTTTTATATCGGTTGACTTATTTTAAGTAGATTTTGTAACAGCATATTAAGAATGTGGATAAATATTAAATCTAAAAATTTTCTCTAACACTGACGTTAATTAGAAAATATTCCTTCTTTGCTGCGACTAAATGTATAGTATGTTAAGTATAACCTTAACTGTTTAAAAAATATCCGACATTTAATATGATTTTTTATTATCAGACATTAAAAATTATTTTTTAACTTTCAATATCTGGTCACCAATTATTTTTAAAGAATTCTCACACAATGAACTTATTGGTATTTGGGATCCTATTCTCGATATCTAAATTTTGGAGAAAATAATTCCCGTAAAAATTTTTAAATCTGTTTTTTTCACTGTCACTATTCTTACTGTTTTTTTAATCAATAATTTTACAAATCGGCTCAATCTAGTAAGTTGATGTAAGGGTAAAAATTTCAAGTAATTTAAACAAAACACTACTTTTAGTATTTTGTTACAGACAAGACTTAAGAAAAAGTAAACTGAGAAAAGCGGGTTTACGGATCCAAAAACATGAACATTATTAGATTTAATCATAATATTAATCAGATTATTCCCAATTATAACGTAATATGAGTAGCAATTTAATTAAGTTTTATTATTTTTCTAGTAATTAATAAAAGTTTAATTTAGGTATATTTGAAAAAAAAAAGAGTTATCATTTATTCATTGTTTTATAATTGATATATTTAGAGAACAATTCTTAATTGTTTTGACCGTATGCTTAATTATACTAAAAAATTGTTGCAAACTATTTAAATAAAAAATTTAAAACCGATTTCGAAAGAAGCAAAGTTAAAAAAAAAATGTATTTAAAAACATACTAACTTTTCAATCACTGTTCTTGTGATATGAAACAGAAATACACCATGAAAAGCAGCTTTAAATTTTGTATAGTTGAAACTAAAATGTTCTACTAAAAGAATTTAACCAAATTTAAAAAGTTTCATTTTGAAAATTTGATTTACGTGTCTCACATTTTCCATCATTTATAATAAAACAATATACGCTTTTGTTAACTCGTAGCGTTGCCAAATTCTATCAGAATTGAAAGTAATCAAAAAAATATGTTGAAGTCTTCAAAAGGCTTCTCTTTTTAAAAATGGTCCAAATCAGATAGGTAGAAATGAACAATGAAAGAATGGAGAGAGTATCAAAATGGCAAACAATAAGTGCGCAATAGCGCTTTTATAAAAGTGTGCTTTGCTTTACTTCCAGATGAAAAAATTGAAAGCCTACTTTCAAAACAAACAATCCAAATACTAAATGCGATATTTTATTCTAAGTAGAATTTAAGGCGGATTATGAAGACTACAATTCGAACATTACGAAAATGAAAACATCCAATAACTTTCTAATAACATTTATTCGATTACAATGTTTATTTAAATTGAAAGCTTTGTTTTTAAATCAAAAATATTAAGGAATGTTTTAAGTAGTTTAAAATGTTGATTAATTTTTTTCAATAAAAATAGAAGTTATCCCAAATGATTTCTTATATTACCTTTAAGTTGAAATACACAGATATAAATACCACGAAACTTTGGTTTCGGAGAAATGCATTTTTCCATCAAAAACATGTTAACTGTTTTAGGCAATTATTTAAATAATTGCTTAAAACAGATATTATTTAAATGCAAAATGTTTTATTTTGCGTAATTTCTTTGTTAAGTTTATTTTATCAAATTATTAATTTCTTAAATCATTACATAACAAGAATTTAGGAGTAATTTATCAACTTTTACTAAATGAACGGATTTTTCATTGAATATCTATTTCCGACATTTTATTTTAAAATAATAAATCTTAGAGGTTTTGGATTCCTTTATGTTTTCTATTAATACGATTACAAGTGAACGGGAAAAGAAATTAAATTCATTCACTTACAAAGTGATTGATTCAGAAGGTAAAAATTTCTAATACTAGCTTCGCAATCATTACAATAGGGTTGTCAACTGAAATTTTGACACAGATCATTAAGATATTAACATGACAGTCGTCACTTAAATTGAACTCTCAAAACTTGAATTCAACTGATAATCACTAAATCAATCGAGCAGCACTTTCAATTCGGTTTAAAATTATAGATTATTCTTAGTAAGTAAAACTGATATGAATTCATGCTTTAGTGAATATTTTAATTGCCTCCAACACTAAGAAATAATCAAAATTGAAACAATTTTTAGATGTTTTAAATATATTCAAGATATCCATCCTAACGAACTGAAAAATCGTTTGAGCTAGAGAGAAAAATAAGGTTAAAAAATGACTTTGGGAGAGATTCAGTTAAGCAGTAAAACCATCTAACATTTAATCGAATGTACATATTGAAGCGCAATAGCTTGCCAATGCAGAGAAAACGCAGTTTTCTAACTTTTGACTCCTTATATATTTGTTAACAAGATAAATACACAGCGCTGCCTGAGTATAAAACACTCATGATTTTTTAACGTAAAAACTGGCTTTCTACAAAAAATTGTCATTACAGTTCTAGCTTTTTGCGTATTGAATTTTTCTATTTGCAGTAATAATATCACAAAATTCTTTTTTCTGAAACGTTTCCTTAAAATATCTATAGCGCAGATGATTTAAAAACCATCAATAGGTGGTTTTCCCATTAATTTGAAATATTTATTATATTAGTCCTGCACATTTTACTCATGAATGCTGAAATATAAAAAAGGTTTAAAGATCATTTTTATGGCATTAAATAATTTTCATTCATAAAGAACTTGAAAATAAATAAATTTTTTCTTATACTAAATTGTTAATCCCCTGCGTTTCTGAAGTTCTCTTGAAATATGGTTCACGAGGTTTAGCAATAACTATTAGTGCGTATTTCTGTTTATCAACGATAAAAAATTAATTTTATATTTTCACGAAATGTTTACTTTTGAAATTCTTCGTATGAATTGGAGCACTGCCCTTATGTTCTATTTTGATCATCATTAAATCACTACCTTACACCCTTATAAGGGTAGAAAAATGTTTTAGTACCCCCTTTAGAGGACCGTAGAAACCTTTTAATAGAACCAGAAGTCCTCTTAGGAATAAGTATACTAAATTTCGTTTTAATCCTTTTAATGTTGTGTAATTATATAAGGCTCAAACATGCATTTTGTTACAGCTAGGCTGTTACCACAGAGTTAAGCCGTATGAACAATATTTGTCGTGACTGATTGTAATTTTTTTGACTGATTTCTAGCTTCAAAAGCAGCGAATTCTCGAAACCTGAACAGTCTGGTTCGACCCCTCCCTCTTTTCTTTTCTTTAAATGCACACTATGTCGGAATAATCATGCGCCCGTAGTCACTCACAGATTCACAATAGTACAATTATTAGAATTGTATACCTACTTGGAAATTATTACATTAAAAAATTTAAAGTATCTGCACACTTTCACGCTTCACTTTTCCTGCATATGCGTTAATCACTAATATAAAATGAAGTCAATTGCTATAATGACAGCTGGTAACAAAATATCAGTTCTTGAAATATTTCTGAAGAAATATATACCATTCTTGTAAAAATTAAATAAAATAAAAAGTCAAGCCTTATGAAATATGTGGGATATTTTTGTTCACGTAGAATAATATTCCAACTCATTTCACATATCGGGAATAGAATGGATGTTGAGGCAATGGCTTGACCTACTGAGAGTTCGAATCCCATTCAGAATTGCAATCCTCATATACAATTGAAATGTTTCAACAAATAGTTTGAATAATACTCCGTTAAACTTCGTTTACAGATGCTTAATTTATTGCAATATCAATTATATATTTATGAACATGGAAAGGTACAGCATAGTTTTAATCTCATACAATTCAGTATAATTTATTTGGAGATTAAAGCTTAAAATATATCAATTTGTACCAAATATGCCTTCATTATGCTTGCTTTGGGCAGATTTTTTTAAAAAATAAGTTCGCTGCAATGCCATTAATTTTCAGAATTTTGAATCCAGAATTTTTCCATTGAATATTTTATAAAAATTGCCTTATTCACCCGGATTTTGAAATGATCAGAAAAGTGCTCTGCTATGCTTCGCATATCTGCATTTAAACTCTTAATTTAATAAAAACACATTTTTAAATATTCGAATCATTTACTTTTAATTTAATATAATAGTACATTAAATTAAATTCCTTAAATTTTGCATAATTAAGCAAGTTATAAGAAAAAAAAATTGGAATTTCGTAAGTTCATATCGAATACTTCAAATTGTTATGAAAATGCATATAAATAGTGCGCACAAGAAAGCAACTTTTTACAAGTCAGGATCAGTTTTCTGCTCAATGAAATGATCACGAATAATTTGTATCACTTTCTTGCCGATCCCATATATAATTTCGCGACCGGATCTAACAGAAAATCATGAGAAAAATACGATTTAAGCCATATCATTACAAACGCACCATTTGGCCGAGACAGACTGAAAGACGGAGACAAAAGAGAGACCGAAAGAAAGATCGTTTGATAGTGATGGCATCAGCGCATGTTACGAAATGGATTAATCAGTATATTATAGTTTTGAGAATAAACCAGAGAGAAGGCTTTCCCTAAGCGTTTTCGAATACAGTCTATTAAAAAAAGTGAGAGAAGTACCGGGAGCTCCAGCTCTGCTCAAATTTAATTTTAGAAGTAACACACATAAATGTTTTATTTTCTTCCGTTTGTAATATAGTGAAAAACCATGTATGTATTTTGAACCCCCCCCCCCCCAACAAGATTGAAAACAAAATTTGACACCTACATAACTAAATCAAATAAATATCATAAGTCGTTACCTTTTTGATTTATCGCTCTGGTAAAAGAACCTAAGTATAGATCCATAAACGACCGAACCTTGATGAATTTGGTACAAATTTACAATAGATATCTATACTGAAATACTAAATTTATGTACAACATTTTATCCGTCCAGCTCTTTCGTTCTAGTTGGTGTTTTACCTTATATTCGAACAATCGAACAGACAGAACTAAACATATTTCGACAAAATTTAATACGAATAATAAATGTTAATGCTAAATGCACAAGACAAACTTCATCCACCTAGCTCAAAACATTTTTTAATTAGGTTCACAGCCATAAATAATTCCAAAAATGTATTTTTTCTGATTTAAAGATGTTTCAAAGGTAACGATTCATAAAAATTTCGAGTTTAAAATGAGCTTAGAAGTTCATGAAGCTAATTCAATTTTCTATGGTCAAACCTAGAGCAACATAATTTGTAAGGCCGAATCTCAAGAATGATTCGGAAAATCTCCCCAAGAAATTCGGGTAAAAGCGTGTAAACATTTTTTTTACGAATATTTTTGGTCTAGATATGAAATATGGGTCAACGAATTCATCATTCTAACATTTAGGACACTGTATTATACTTCCTTATTTCGAGAAGGTAGGGGTGTCTCGCCTAAAATAAGGGATAAAATGAGACTACATAATATTTCTGTTAAACAATCAATTAACGATATTTTTTAACGGCGATTTGAATTATTTTTACTATCGTTCATCATTAATTTGCCACTCGTCTTTCATAACAGGTGGCTTTAATTAGAAATATCACCGAACATTTCATGCATTAACCCACAACGTTCTTAGGTTGTCTTTCGCGATTTTCAAAGATCTTCCTCTGCAGCATAATATTTAACTCTTTGTTTTCTTCAAGTTCGTATTCCTGAAAAAAGTTTTTCTTACAATTCTACATTAAATATGGATTAATTCTTTCTTCCATAATTTGAATTTTTATTTATTTATTCAGTATTCAGCCTTTGACTATTAAATAACAGAATCGGAAAATAAAACAAATGATAGCAGATTAGAAAGGGAAAAAAATAAGTTTGCCCAAATGTTCAAATAATTTCCTTTGCATAGTGTTAAATATTTCGATTCAATATTTAATTGCTATAAATCTAATTCTTATTCTAGGTTTTTTAATCATTCTTTTTCAATTATCTCCATTTCCTTAACGATATTCCCTATTTACTCACTGATAATTGGTTTCGGCAAAGGAATGAAGGTAAATAATTTCTACGTCATGCCATTCGCAAGCTAAATAAAAGGCTGTTCTGGGAAAAAATTACTTCTTTAAGGAACTCATAATTTAAGAAACTTCCGCTCTCTTCTTCCACTCCCTTTTTCACAACCATTTGCATACATTAAATTTTCTTGCTACCTCACGATATTCAGCAATTTAATACTATAAAACTGGAATAATATTTGCATAAACACACCCCATAATTTCCATTAAATTTGTCCCGTTCCTCTACTATTTTCTCCTATTTCTTAGTTGTTTTTTTTATAAATATTCGAAAATCATGGCTCTTCAGATGTTTGCATATGATGGGGAGCAATTTTAACAGTGGTTTTCACTCTTTATTCTAATAATATAACGGAAGGAGTAAGAAACTTATTCCTTGAATAGAAAATTAAAATGATTCAATAGGTTTCTTTTCCACTGAGGAAAATATACTCGGTCATATTTGTAAGTTTAATTATTACCACAAAGGGCTATGAAAGTTTTAAACAATACAACTACGGAAAAATTCTAATTGTAATTCATTGCGTTATCGACCAAAATAACAAAATCCAAAATTTTCTACAAAATCCAAATTTTTTTAGGATTTTGTAGAACTTAAATAGCAGATATTAACGAAGATCACCTCCCCGGAGAAAACAGCCATCAAGCGTTCATAAAAGCAATTAAATGTCTTAAATAGAGAAGAAAAACGGGCCAGAAAAAATAGTGACAAAAATCAAACAAGAACGACAAAACCTACTACTTATGCAAATATAGAACAGAACTCAAAAGAATAAGCAACCTAACTATACTCTTTTATCCTTCTAAGGATTCATAGGAAAAAAAAAGGCTTTTGCGAACGACTTCGTTATTTACGTATGTCCCAGAACTACAGATAGTCTCAAAATCTATATTAAACAAGCACTAAATGTTTTTTTAAAATTAGACAAATAAGAACCAATTAAACACTTCTATTTCAAAATCTATTTACCATCCGATTTGGAAACTGATATAAGGTCTAGCCATCAAATGGAAAAGCCAAATAAGTCACACTTTTAAATATTTAGGAATCATTCTCGATAGGCAACTTTATTCATCCAACACCAAAGCAAAAAAGCCACAATCGCATAAGAGAAGCAGGTACAAAAAAAAACCTTGTAAGATATTACACAAGATATTTCATTCAGAATGATTTTCTAAGTTTCAACTACATAGGTTTCGAATATCTCTTCTAGGACAGAAGAAATTATCCATCCAAAGAAGATTTCTTTTATTTATCATCGCGACTTATCGTACCACCTCAACTGCAAGATATCCAAAATGTCACTTCTCTATTCACTTCAAAATTTCATTAGTTAGACAATATTAAATAGGCCATAAACCTCAACGAGTTATGTTATATAAAAATAATGAAATGCATTAATACATGAAAGGAAAACATAAGATAGTTGTAGAAAATTCTCAATTCAAAATCCCTGGCATGCGTTTATGTCAATTTCAATTATTTTCACATATAATCAATCGTAACTCAAACGATAAAAATTCAATTATGTAACAACTTTCAGTTATTCAATTATCTCCCTATTCTACGAAATTAAGCATAACATGTATCGTATTGAAGTATTCGAAAATATCCAGGGAACAGTATTATCGCTAGTTTAGTTAAAGCATATTTACGTTAAAACTTTGTTAGTCCACCGAATTCAAACTGATGATATTTTATAAACGTCAGTGTTAAAGAAAAATTTTAAGGATGTGGATAAATATTAAATTTAAACAAACTGTAGCAAAATATACTGTTTAAGTAGAATCTACTACAATAAAACTTTTTAGTTAGTTTTTTTACAGATGCAAAAAATTGAACTAATATGGTTTCCATTCACCAAAGATTCCTATTTAAAAGGGACTTTCTACAATTTCTAAAAAAATTGCCGTTTCCTGTAGTGATTACATGTAAATTGCTCAGAATTTTAAATATTAAAAACCATTTTTTATGCTCAAATCTTTGAAATTAAAATTATTATTTTCCAATAATCACCAAATATTTTTAAAGAACATCAATGAACTTATTGGAATTTAGGATCCTATTCTCACGATTTAAATTAATTTCGAAGAAAATATATTCCCAAAAAAGTGGAGTTTGGTTTTGGAAAATTGTTTTTTGTTTCACTATCACCATTCTATTTTTCTCAATTATAGCGAAGCATGTAATCGAGAAGTGATTATTTCATAGAATTTAATCGTTTCTCTAGTAATTAATATTGCTTTATTTTAATTATATTTGGAAAAAGTTAAAATTATTTATCAATGGTTTCATAATCGATAGATTTAGGAAATCATTCTTAATTTTCTCACTGGATGCTTATTAATACCAAGAAATAGATTTAAATATTTTATTTAAAATAGTTTACAACCGATTTTGAAACAAGAAAAGTTTTCAGAAAAACGGATTAAATAAAAACTTGTTTAAGAATATTTATATTAACTTTTCAATCACAATTCTTATACTATAAAAAGTTTTAAACTTTGTCTACTTGTCTACTAAAATGTCCTAATAAATATTCAGAATTATTTCTTTCACTTTAAATAAAGAATTCAACAACCTAAGTTAAATTTTTTCATTTTGAAAATTCCATTTACTCGCCTCACATTTTCCTTTATTCATAGCTAGCCGCCTTTGTCGACCAGCCGGTTCGTCAATCTTAATGCACGTTAAAATTTTAATGATTAAATATTTTATGGAACTCCCATTTTAATTGCTTCTTCATTAAAATATTTTAAAACTTCAAATTTTAATAACCATATAATTTACTCATAATATTATAAAGGCCTTCAACCATAACGTAATATGTATCTCTAATTTTCGGTTAGCTCCTGTAGAATTTAAATCCCTTTAAATTAAAGTGGAAATGATTAAATTGCAATAAATATATTTTTTTTTACTGAAACGAAGCATTTTTTTTAAATACGAGTACTGAAAACAGAGTCGCTGAGTATTTAAACCTTATGGGCACTAAAGAATATTTTACTCAATTTATATAATATCTGAAGAAGTTTTTCAACAAAATTTTCTCAGATTCATCATGAACAGATCGATTAATTAACAATGTTTAGTTTTAAATGCATCAATCACTTAAAAAATAAACGGAATTCTTTGAAATAATGTGCCGAAAATTTCTTAAGCCTATCCTTTTTAGCGTGAGAAAAAAAATTGAAGCTTTACTCATTTGGCGGTGGAGAAATGAAAAGATTTTTTTGGCGGGAAAGTTAGTTTTTAATTAATAATTAAAATTATAATTAAAAATTCAAAAAAGGGACACCAGTGGCATATTCCCGACCTCCATGGTATGCATGTGGCAAATTTGGTAGCTATAGGTCGAACGGTCTGGCCAGTAGAGCGCCAACACACACACACACACATTGAGATTTATACGAGTATAGATGAGACAATGCCTTTTTATTAACTAGCAGCGTTTCCAAATTCTATCGGAATTAAAATATTCAATTATGCTGAAGTCTTGAAAAGGACGATTTTCTTTAAAAATGATCCAAATTAGATGGACAGAAATGAACAATAAAAGAATGGCGAGATTATTAAAATTGCAAAAAATGAATGAACAATAGCGCTTTCATAAAAGTGCGTTGCTTTACTTCAAGATGAAAAATTTGATGTCTACTTTTAAAACAAACGTTCGAAGTATTAACTATGATTAATATGATATTTTAATAAATTTTGTTTGAATATGATATTTTATTCATACGTAGAACTCCAGACGGTATATGAAAACTAGAATTCGATGAGTAAGAAAATGAAAACATCTAATAACATATATTCGATTACAATGTTTATTTGAAACGAAAGCTTTAGGTCTTAAGATTAAGAATTTATTCCGTTAAATTATTTTCAAATATATTAAAAAATTTGTTTTACAGTAGTCTCAAACCTTAATTTTTTTTTTCAATAAAGATAGGAGTTATCACAAATGATTTCTTATACTACTTTCTAGTTGAAATACACTGATAAATACACGAAACTTTGATCTCGGAATAATTTTCCATCAAAAATATACTAAATGTTTTATTAGTCACGATAAACAATAATTTAAATGCAAAATGCTTCATATTGCGTAGTTTCTACTGATAATTTATTTTTATATCAAATTATTAATTTCTTCAATTATTACACAACAAGAATTCAGGAGTAATTTAGCAAATCTTACGAAAGGCACAAATTTTTCTTTGAAACATCTATTCCCGACATTAAAAATAGATCTTAGCGGTAGCGGATTTCTTTGTCTTCTATTAATAAGGTTGCAAGTTAATGGGAAAAGGAAATTAAATTCATTCAGTTGCTAAATGATTTAATCAAAAATCTTTACAATTTCCAATAACAGCCTCGCTATCCTTACAACAAAACTGTCATCGGAAATTGACGCTGTTCAAAGATATTGGCATCACAGACGTCACTTAAATTGAACTCTCAAAACGTTAATTCAACTGATAATCACAATCCATCGAGCAGCACTTTCAATTCGGTTAAGAAATATAGATTATTCTTAGCAAGTAATACTGATATGAATTCAAGCTTTAGTTAATATTTTAATTGCCGTCAATACTAAAGAAATAATCAAAATTAAAACAATTTTTAAATGTTTAAAAAAACCCCAGATATTCATCCTAACATATTGAAAAACACACAATCGTTTGGGATAGAGGAAAAGCTCAATTTAAAAAATGACAGATTCAGAATAGTAGTAAAACTATAACATTTCATCGAATGTAAAGCGCAATAGCTAGCCCATGCAGAGAAAACGCAGTCTTCAAACTTTTGACTGCTTATATACGAGTAAACAAGATAAATACACAACGCTGCCTGAGTATAAAACCCTCATGATTTTTTAACATAAATATTGGCTTTCTAAAAAATATTTTTTTTATCATTACAGATATAGTTTTTAGCGTATTAATACTGCAAATAGAAAGATTTAATATCACAAATTTTTTTTCTGAAACGTTTCCTTAAAATATCTATAGAGCAGAGATTTAAAAACCATCAATAGGTAATTATCTCATCAGTTTGAAATATTTATTATATTTTTCCTGCAAATGTTATTGATGAATGCTCAAATATAAAAAAAAGTTTAAAGAACAGTGAGAGTATTGAATAATTTTCATTCATTACAAAACTTGAAAATATGTCAGTAGTTTTCCTGATGCCAATTAATAATTCCCTCTACTTTTCAGGTTCTCTTAAATGATAGCTGATGTAATCTGGCAACAGCTCTTTGTGCGTATTCTTGTTTATCAAAGATAAAAAAAAAAATATTTCTTTTGCTCATAAAGATATATTTTTGCATTTATTCGCTTGAATTTGACCAGTGCACTTTTGTTCTTTTTCAGTTATCGTTAAATCACTACTTTAAAACAAACAAGAAACATTATAAACAGTTATGTATTAACGTGAGACATTAAAAAATGTATAGAAAAGCCTTTATATTTAGTGGCAAAGAAGTACCTCTAAATATCCATAGCCTCCGCTAAATGTTCTTAAAAATCAGTATCGATCAAAAAATTAAAAATAAAATTGACATGGTTGAAAAAAAGTAAAGTTTGAATTTTTAAATGCAAGTAAAAATATTTTCTGGTATAATTTTCTCGGAAGTTATTATAGACAAAACACTCAATTTTGGTTTTTCCTCATCGCTAGAAGCTGAAATTGACCGTTTATTAGCTTTTTCAATTACTGACGAAAGCTTTACTTTTCATGCCTCTGATTGAGAGAGTGAAGTACGTTTACGTTTTGGCAACGTTAAAGTATTTAAATTCCATTAAAAATGACTACATGTGAGTACAAAATAAAAGAATTCTTAAAACTAGTGGTATAATAATTTAATAAGTTGCCCAGAAATGTATCTACAAATATTCTTATGCCAAAATTCTCTGCGATAAAGTTTCTAAATAATTGAAAGAAAATCTATGCAAAAATAATGATATTTGTGAGGTTAAAAAAGTAACATTTCATGCTGCAATTTACTGTTAATTCTTCTGAAATTCTGTAGAAAAAAAAAAGGTCAAAACCTAAATAGCCTGCAGCTGTTGCTATCAGTGTGCATCTGTTTCATTTACTTACAAGATTGCAAATTATTTTTCTTGAATGTCTGACTCACGTTTGTATTGCTAAATCACTACATGCAAACAATTGAAAACAAGATGAAATGATATGCATTGAAATTTTAAAAATTAAAATGCTAAAATAATTTTTTAAAAAAATTTCAACTGAGAGAAATAGTGTGCAAAAATATAATTGATCTCATTAAAATAGTTAACTTTTTAATTTAAAAAAAATACCGTAATATTTTTTATAAAGTTTAATTCGAAATTATTGCATAAAAAGGTAAAATTTCAGTTAATTTCTAATTGAATATTTAATTAACTTCTGTACTTTAAAAAATATAGCATTTTTTCTCCTGTTTTGAGGAACAAATGTGTTAAATTTGATGAAAATTGGTTTAATCGTTTGGACACACAACACCTTAGATTAAGACTGTCGACTCTTTCAGCTACCAAACATCGCGGTCGGTAATCGTTAGTAACCGGAAAATAGATTTCATTCTTGAATGACTTTTCCAAATTAACAACTTAAAATTTTAATTTACGTTTAAATTTACACTAATAAATTAAATAAGTATAATTTAAATTGATGATAACAATTTAAAGTAATTCCAATCATCTGATTCTGATACTCAAACAGTGCCCATACTCAGATATTTCAACCATCTATGATATGTTAAAGTAGCCTTAGCAACCACTGCTCCAGCTATGTTTATGGGTTCTGTTTGCACGTACATAATATGTATAATTTCACGTCGTAAAACTTTTAAAATCGCATACTCAATCCTTTAAGACGTTTCAGAGTCCTCAATATTAATTTCATTAGCAATTAATATTAAAGATTTTGGATAAACATTTACACTGAGTCTTTCATTTGTCTTATGTAAAGCTTCCTTGGACTTCCCACTGTAGAACTCTTCAATACGCATTTCAACGTAAAAAGAAAAGGACCTTTCTAATTTAGAAGTTAAGACGCGTAACAATACATACAAATCTCTAAATATTAAATGCAACTTAAATAGAATTCCGATAATTACAAAATTCAAATAAGTAAACAATTTTATGGAGCAAGGGCCAACGTGCACTCAGCGGAATGCCAACACGAAACATGAAATTAATGTTTTTATTTTTAAATAACTGCGTTTATTCATAAATATTTTTGTGGGAATATTCTGATTTCGCGGAAATTCCTTTATTTACATTCACACCTATATTGATTTAGGAAGAATGGTATTCAATTCTTTTAATTAAATATTCACATTCCAGTGTTTGAATCTTGAACTCTGATATTGGTTAACAGCGAGGGAAAATGCCTCAACCGAAAATATCACCAAATTAAAAAGAGGCCGGAACTTTGTAGTTTGTTAAAGCTGGAAAAAGTTGTCCGTTACATGTTTCTAAAATGGAAGACCTGTGTAAGAAATGTGAAACCGTTGCAATTAAATATAAAGTTAATGAGACGCAATATAACAAAAATTTATCGAGTGAAGTTCTTATTCATTGGGCTAAATTTAAAAAAAAAACAATCATGTAAAGGAATATGTCAAATAGGACATTAAAATTTTCAAAACACTAAAATATGGAGCAAAAATGATGCAAACAATAAAAGAAAAATTCGGACAATTTTGAACAACAGTATTTAAAGATAGACTGCATTTTCTAAGAAACTAAAAGGCAGAAGAAAAAATAATTTTAAACATTGGCAAAAATTACGTATGAGAGATGCGATTTATAAACTGTTAAAAGGACTCAATACCCCCAAAATTCTTTCCAGAATTTTCAACATACTTTTCAAATGTTGTAATTGATGTTAATTGTGCAGATATTAAAATTTCTAAAATAATTTCCAGATTCAAAAGTTACAAATTTAAATATTTTGAATTAAAAAAAATATTTACCCTTTTTTAAAAAATACTTCTACGATTTTCAATATTTTTCCCCAAATTTTTTTCAAAGGGGCCTCACAATGTATTTAACAGAATTAGGGAGGAGATTTTTAATATCTATATTAGTTTTGGAGATAAGAAAAATTGCTCAAAATATTCTGAAATTTTTCGGGAAAAAAAAATTCTAATCAAATTTTTTACAAACATATCCCTAATTCTATTAAGCATGCATTTAACAGCGAGCAGAAAAAATTCCTGCAATTGCAATAAAATGTGATTGACTTAACATTTTGCAACAGATAGAATTTTAGAAGAAAGCAAATTAAGATAAACAGCTTTAAAATTTTCAACACAATAAAAAAAAAAAAAAGGAAAAGGAAAAAAAAGTTTTTTTCCTCAGAGCAATAATGTGACAATTTTAAGTCCTAAGATATCAATTTCGTTAGTATATATATTATATTTTTTTAAGGACCATTATCGTATATAGGGATTATTAGAAAAAAATTCACTTTTTTTATTAGATAAAAATTTTTTCGTCAAAATATTTATTAAATTATCTGCAGTTCTGTTTATCAAATATCTTAATACACTGCGAAAACTCTAGACCATTTGATTAAAATTCAAATAAAAGTTCGGAATTTTGAAGATTATTATAACCAGCAAGAAATTCAATCGAAAAGAGAGCATTAAGACTATAAACAATGATTTAACCGTTACTGTATGAAACAACTGTCCTGCTTTTTATTTCATGTAAAAAATTAAGCGGCTTAGTTACTTGCACATGAAATATTTTTGACGTAAACACTCAAAGTGGTCGTGGCACAGGATATCGCGTTAGACAAAATAATTCCATACCTCACTAAATACTTGCCCAACGATTTTGAAATTTTTAAATTAATAAAGGTTCAAAGGCCATTTTTCACTCAAAATTGGAAAAATCGATATATTTATCGACTACCCGAAATCCACAGGGTACCGAGTACCCTTAATTAGGCTTATTATTTTAAAGAAAAAAGGCAGTGTTCTAAGTTGTGTGTAAATTAATACTGATAACTGCTTAAAGTAGAGAAATAGTTGTATAGAAGTAAATTTTATGTCACTAAATAATTAATGTTTTGAATTGCAAAAGGATGTGAAAATTTTTGTATTATGTCTAATAATTATGACGTTATAACGTAAAATTATATTTTCATTTAACCCACGGTAGAAATTTCAATAACGCAGTTAATGCCTCTGGTCTTATGAGTTTGTGTTTTATGGCAAAAATCTCTGGCTAATCCTCGCCATACACGAGATATTAAGGAATGTAAATGTGTGAAATTTGACTCCTTTCTGTATTATATATATAAATTATTCTGTATAGTCTTTGACGAGAATCCAAGGTGACATTCCAATCCAAGGAACTTGCACGTTTGCTCAAAGAATAGGAATTGGACAACTAGAGCAAAGTACAATTAAGGTGGCCTATTTTTTTAATCCGGAATTCTACCAATACGTTCAGATAACAGTTCTTCGTTTGAATTTTTGTTTGAGATTTTTAATCTTCATATGCCATCTAAATGTTAAAATGTTTATGAAAATGCTTCACTTTCTTTGCCTTTTTCAAACCACCTGTCTACGCAATCCATAAAACTCGCTTTTTACTATTTCATTTCGATTATTCAAGTTTGTATTGTTTGTATTTAGTAAATTCTGAGCATTATAAATTATTAGAATGTATTAAAATTTAAAACTTAACAATTTTGAGATATTTATTTACATTATTTACCACCGTTCAAGATATTTAATTATTTTAGTTTAATTCCGATTAAAATTTAATATTTAAAGTGTTAGGAGAATGAGCATTTATTTTTCATAAATATTAAAATTAATTTATAAATAATTTTACTTCACTTGATAAGTTTCTCAAGATTCTTTAACATTGTGTATCAAGGACTGAACCCTGACATCCCGATTGTTAAGTGACAGAGCTGATGACCACGCTATTTCGAAGCCATGAGATGAAAACATTCCAAAATATAAAAGCAATGCCAGAAGCCCATTTCCTTGAAATGGACCGACTATTGTATTTGGAACATTTTAATGAACGAATCTAAATGTATATTATTATAATACTAATTTCCCACTATATTATATAAAGTATTTTTAACAGTGCAAACATATTTTATCAGATGCTAGTCCGAATAGAAGAATAAAATCTTGAACTTCGATTTATTCCATCCCGGGAGGCGCAATTTATGTACGAGAATAAATGGTAAAAAATGCATCAATCTACATCACGGCCCAAGAGCAGAAGAGCAAAAGATAGCGAAATGTTTCCTTCAGTGGTTTTTACAATGACAATTTAATAGGGATTTCTTCGACACGTGTCGATTTATGATAGGGAAATTTAGGTATCTTTAAAAGAATATGCTAAGGATTAAGGATTTTTATTCCTTCCCTCAGAGCGTGAGAAAATGCAGAAGCATTTATACAGAGTGCGTGTAGCATTAATTGAATAAAAAGTAAGAATTGGATTAGGAAATAAGAGATTTTAGAATGAAGTTAAATTAAGATAAAAATTTGGAAATTAAGATTTACATTCGATTTTAAAGCATTATTATATATTATTCCAATACATATTTTCTATTTGAGAATATTAATTCAGGCCGTCTTAACAATTTTGGGCACCGATCAAGATCGTAATGAGAAATGAATGAAAAAAAACCCATAATAACAGAGTAGAGAAAGAAAGAATCTTGATCAAGGCTTGTATATCTTTCAAATCGTTCTTTTCAAATTAAAATGACAAATTATTTTCTTCTCTATCTAAGATATAAATTTTGTTTGCTATATTTCAGAAAGTATTCTATAAAGTATTTAATAATAATATTGAACAATATTTTTAATACTTAGAATATAATAAAACAAACACCTGGCATTTTACTTAACACTAATAAACTTACACGATTCAGAAGTATGCCTTTTAAATTATAGTATGAAAAAGTATCATTAAAACAAATTCCATATTAGCTAAATATATATAATAAGTATACAATTACATAAACATTCTACGAATACATAAAATAATACACCTACATAAAATATTTTATAAGTAATAAATAATAATAAGTAAAAAATACGATTACATAAAATATTCTACAATATTTATTTGTACAATCAATTTCAGAATCAATACAGTGAATTTTTAGGCGCTCTTACATCACTGGCACTCCTTGTTACCTACTTATTAATCTAATGCAATAGATTAACCTGGCATTAATGAATTTTCTTTATCAGTCTTCAACTTTTAAAATAAATGCGAAAACTTTCAAATTTAAAGTTTCTTAAACACAATTACTCTCAAAGAATTTTATGATTACCTCATGATTTTTGAATTTTTATGATATTATGATTAAGAGAAACACATGCAGATTTCAATACTTACCTCAAGCCGTAGAAATTTAAATATTAAAGCAAAATGTACCAATAAATTCACCTGTAAGCATTACTTACCTTCAAAAGAAATCAATTAACTCATTAAATATCAAAATTGTAATACAGAGATTTAATATGAAATCGCATGATTAAATATAAACATGCAAATGTGAATTTTTAACACAGTTATTGAACTGTACATGCGTAAGTAAAAGGAATTCTTCCTCTAATCAATGTGACGATTGTACCGGTGTCGCTCTGGTATTGTTCTCATTTCGTTGGAGCGATTCATACGACGAGACAGTCCTCAAGAAGGAACAAACCGATCTCGCAGTGTTGACCAAGCAAGAACTTTTGTTCCTGCAACACGTTTTATTGGTGGAAAGGGGTGAAAACGGATATTGCACAAAGGCGGAAAGGATTTGAAACCGTATTTTTGATGACAACGATTTATTTGTAATTATTCGTTCAGATAACATCTTGCTTTAGTAATTGTCAAAAATGAACACCCATCAGCGGCATGATTATAGTAGCGAGAGACAAGTGCAAAAGGAGATCAATGGGGAGGCACACCAAATGTCAAGCAGAGAGGGTTCCAAATAGGAAGAGAAGTTTTAACCCTATGCCCCCGGAAAAGTAATTTGATGCATTATTATTCACTAAATGCAGGGACTTGTAAGTTATTCAAAAAAAATTATTTTGAGTTGAGTTTTTCAGAAAAATTTATCTACATCATTTTACTACCCTGTAGGTATTGCTAATAATTAAAATAAAAATAAGATGCCTAAATGATACACTGTCTTGAATAGTGATTGAAAGAAGGCATTCAATTTTAGTTTAGTTATATTCAGGTCCCGTTCTAAAGCAACACCAGGGCTATTTTGAAACGGACATCGTAATGTTGAACGGCGATCATATGACGAAAGCGACACTTGAGCTGGCACCTTACTCGCCAAACTTCCACACCACACCAGTGAGAGGACTTTGGCTTCGACGAATTTAATCTGTACCAGACTCCCTCATACAACTGTTCTTCGGCGACATCGGATCTCGAACCTGAAACCCTCCGGTTCCGAAACCGAGACCTTACCACCAGGCCACCACGGTCCGAAGACATTGGACCGAAGTGCAAAGATTTAAATTTTTAAACAGTTGTAAATTCGGCGTTGGATTTTGGTGTGGGCACTTCTATATATTTCAGCATTGGGGAGGGGAACAGTTTCAACTTCTTAAAAAAAAATTCTGGAGTTGAGTGCGTTTAAGTTATGAAAATACATTTTCAACAATTTATAACTTTGACTTTTACGCAACCTCCCCTCTCTATATGAAACTTAACAATGCCGCTGACGGTATTGAAGGATATTAAATTTTTCGGGATGTTTGGCGATTCCCAAATAGAAACAATCTGCAAAATTTTACAGATGTTCGGCGACGAAGCGATGGTTTATACGTAGATAAACTAATGATGCAAACATCTTCAGTCTCACATTAGTGGAGAGAGAAGCTAGTTCTAGTAGGACTCCAATATTCAGGTCTGAGATCGTTACTGATCCAGTTTGGTTTCCATTGATGCAGAATCGATGAGTCGGTATCAGAAAACTTGGATACAAAAAATTAGCATTTGATCTAAAAATTCTCTTTTCATATAGGGTCAGCGTCAATCAATACATCTATCACGATAACGCAGCCATTTATCTCCCACCCCCATTTTATAAGTGTTTGGTCTAAACCAATATCCATACTTTGTCAAGATTCTTACTCATACGATATGAATCTTTCCACCAAGCATGAAAAATAATCAGTTAATTCACTTATGAATAAAAGTTGGGTATTATTTGAACAGTGGTTATAATTTCTTCAGTAAATATCGGAATCCTAAGCTAAATCGTTGAGAAAGATGCATTTAACATTTTTTTATCTAAGAGATTACAAAGATACTTTTCAAATTTTTACTTAAAACTGTTTTCAAAGTTTAGCCATTTCTCCACAATTAATTTTTTTGATTTGTTAAATAATTCAGCAATAATTTCCTCCAGATCATCCTGCTGACATCTAAAATTGTGCTAAAGTTGTAACTATTTCTAGCATGTATCTTTTGGTACTTTAAGGATTCCACCATGATTTTGTATGTAAAGTTACGGTTTCATTAGATGGACAAACGATGAATTGATAACAATAAAATTGGGGACGAGGGGTTAGCATTTGATCTGTTAATTCTCTTTTGTGATAGGTCATACACTAAAACTGAAAAAAATAACACCATTTTGTAGCACCATTAAATATAATTAGATTGGAAAATCCCTGTTTAAGTTGCAATGGACAATACAGAAATTGCTGTATAATTTTTATCTTTGCATCTCCGCCCGCAAAGTTGCATTTTAAGCTAGAACATTGTAGTGATTAATTCTAAAAAATGCAAAGATTTAGATTTTTTCCTCTAATTTTGGTAGCGAGTTCGCTATCTGAATTGTACTCCATGAATTGTGTTTTCACTCGTGAAAATTTGTAAAAACACAAAACACATTGAAATTAGTATTGCAGATATGCAAATAGTAGAAATAATACTGGTAATCGTATATTTTTGTCATATATTTTAAATTACTGCCTTATTCTTTTTAGTTCCGATTCTCCGGATGTTTCGCATTTCACGAAGGGAGAAGTTATTGTAAAAAATAAAAATTAAGAACATTCTGAAATGGATGAAAGCTTACAATCTGGAAGTGAAGAATTGAATAATTCTTTCAAAAATGTCGATGAATTCGATGTCTATTATGAACATTACTTGTCACTCACTAATAAAAAGGAGGAAAGTTTAAATACAAGTAGAATGGCAGAATAGAATGAGATTGTTGATAGATCTTGAAGAGGACACTGACGGAAGCAATGAAAAACAAGATATTGAAGCTACTAATGATAGAACAGTTGGTGATATCCAGAAGAGGAGCATGAAACAACATGCTCTTCTGTAAGGCCATCTTTTCAAACTATTTTCAAACATGTATCTAATCAAACTGGATACACAAAATGAAACATTAAGCAACAAGGTGTGCACCGTATTTTATTTAATGCAAATATGTCAAAAGACATTTTCTGTTCGAAATAGGTATACATAAAACAATGACAGATACAATGGTAAGTAGAAATTGCACTTATTAAAAAAAAATTTAACATTTAAATGTTTTATCCTCAGTATTTATTACAAATTCATTCGTTTCCAATTACTCATAAAATGAAATAAAATTTAATTTTTGTTGCATGGTTAAAAGTCCAAACATGAAAACGCTCAAGAAATCCTTTGGAATATTTAGACAAAGAAAAATCCAACTCGTATTTGGATTTAAGGTTTAAGTTCGATTATATGATACATGGATAAAAATACAGAAAATTATGCCTCATCTGTCACACAATTTAGTTTTAAAGACTGGCGTCATTTCATGTCTCTAAAAAATTGAAGTTCTGAAGCGTCTCTTTAAATCACATCTGCAGTACACTAGATAAAATTCTAAAACTATATTAATTATTATTAGAATGGGTTTTAGCTTGTAATATTTCATAAATTTCTATATTCTTTTTAAAGTTATCAAAATTTTATATTCCAGGAAAAATATTTGATATTCAATAGAAATGGAGAGCTTTTATTTGTGAAAAAAAAACTTTATGATGTAGGCATGAAACCAGATTTACGCGTTTTTCAGGCAAACGCGAAAGAAATATTTTTCTACTCCTTGACATAATTCGTTTTGAATAGGTTCGGTTAAAATGGCAAATTATTTCGTCAATAAAACTTTGCAATATCTGTTGTCTTTTGAATACTATTCCGCGCATCACCAAATTAATTCTGTTTGAAACGAAAAAAATCTTTCTGAAATGTCTGTATTCAGAGGATTAAGGAGATAAAAGAAAATGGAATAATTAAATCACTGGCCTCTACCCGAAACGATTTTCGCATGAAAAATTTAAGATTCATCGCAGGAAAATTCTTTAAACTATTTACTTAAAAACGAAATTTTACAAAAATTCATATATCTGAGGACTTAAATGATGGCATACATTCTTTTCAAAAGTGAAATAAAAAAGAAAGCAACATTCAAAACTGGCAACGTTATAACAGTTTTACTTCAGTGAATGAAGAAACATTGATTTAACTTGAGAAAAAAAGTTCACTGCTTTATAATTTTGGATTTTTAATAATTTGAATACAATTAAATTATCTGAGCATTTGTAATTTCGAGAAAATGTATGCAAATGCGATCGAAGCAAATGTAACATCGGGAAAGAGCTATTAAGTCTTTTCAAGTGGGAAAAATTAAGTGTTGCATTTCTTTCAAATATATTAATGATGGAATAAAAATCGACAATCAGGAGAACTGCAGATCAAAGATTTAAACCATTACATCTTAAAAACATTTACTTGCTCCAAATGCTTTGCTGTTGAGCTTAATTGAACAGAAATTCATCAAAAGGAGGAAAGCACTTGAACTACAAAATAAGGAAGAGTTGGTTGCTCTCTCAAAAAGAAAGCACTTCTTAAAAGCAAGGCAAAGTGAAAAAAATATAGCTTCGACATTTTTAAAAGTAAAAAGAATTTAAGAAAGAAGTTGATTTTTTTTTAAGGAAAAATGCAGAAACCATAAATCTTGAGCTCAAAAGTATTTTATTAGAGTCTATATACAACCCGCTTCCATTTAATGAAATTTTCTACAGGACTCCGACTTCAAACGGCATTTGCGTGTTATTTAAACTCGCCTTTGTGAAAGATATTCTCTATTCAACGAAGTTCAGCTCGACTCATTTTTATTCCAATATTTGGCGATTTTTCATTTGTCAATTCCTAATAGAACCAAACAAACCGACTGCTGTAAAAATAACGGCATTTTCTAATACGCAATAACTCTCATTATTTTCTTTACACTGATTGCAAACTCCTCTTCGATGCTAAGACAGACTGCGAAATGTTACGAAGTATAACGATACTCCAGTGAGTTATGAAAATTGTAACGAAGTATTTATTTAAAAAATAAATGCCAGCGTCTCAATTTCGAAAGAGAATATTAGCATTATTCTTAACATAGTACAAAGTACGATTAAAATTTTTTCCATAATTAAAGATACGCGCTAAACGCTAAAAATTGCGCAACTAAGACTGATTTTTTTTTTTAAATTCCTTTAATTTAATTCCTGTATAGCGAATTGGAAACCGGACGTTATTAATACATGTCATCCAGGATAAAGAACAGTTATAAAGAATAATTACTGAAGATCTAAATCGAATCTAATTTCATATTATTCTTTACACGGCTTGAACAGAAATCCCAGACAGCAACATTATAAAAAGGAAGCCTAGGAATCTTTCTTCGTAATTTACTACAAGAGCGAAAGAATGCAATGACAATTTACAGTCGCTTATTTACTTTTCTACCGAACTTAAATTCAGAGACAGTGGCTCGCTTAAAATTGTGTTCATTTTATTGCATTGACTCTCTAAATCTTGAATTTCACAAAATTTTCTTGACATTGATATTCGTAATCCTAAATATTTTAAAATGCCTTAGAATACTTGTAAAATTAGTTTTTAATATAATTTCAATGTTCTTAAACGCTTAGAACTTTCAAAACTTCTTTTTTATTATTATTTTGTGTCAAGCCGCACTGCAACTGATGATCTTGCAATGAAGAATATCTTAGAACAAATAAAAATAGAGATATACTCAAACTTTTTGTCTAAACATGGTACGATCACCGAAATATAATGAAATTTTTATGTAATTCCGCATCTAACTTAAGACTAATTGCTTGACTAGATAAATATGCTTCACTTTATAAAAAGGAAATATAAAATTAGTACAGCTCATTCAATTCAGATTTCTTTATAAATTAACGTAAAGATATATTTTTCTTATTCTTTTTAGTAATATATAAAATCAATAATTAATAAAGAGGATAACTTTTGTAGAATACGTCGAAATCGAATTGTAGAATTGTATTTGTAAAATTAAAATCGAATGAGCTTTGCTTATTTTCAAGGAGCTCTTCAGAATTGACACTATTGAGTTGCATGGCCTGCATTTCTGTTTTGATAAATTATTCGAAGTGCCATTTTAACAGACAAGGAAGGAGTAAAAGATTTATAACCTTGAAGAAACTTGACATTAAACGTGCAGGTAATTTGAATAAAAGCGAACATCCATATCAAAATATCAAGCTTCAATGCAATTTGATTCGCCGTTTTTAGTGTGCAAAGGAATAGTTTCTTTTCGAACAGTGGCGTTTCTTTTCGAAAGATTCTCATATTTATTAACAGAATATTGTCATTTGGGTCAATTTGGTTCAGAACTGTCTAGTGAAAAGTTCCATCTATTCTCATATAATATAAGAGAAACTTCAAAATTCTTTTGTATATGATTAGCTCTTCTTGAAGCACTTCGTCAAGGATAGTAACCATTCCTTCTACACGCCTTTAATACCTATCTGCGCGCCGAACTCACAACATTGTAAAGGGACATTGCTATAATCTCTTCTCTCACTGCTAATATTTTCTAAGAAAAAAAAGACGTTACTTCTTCATATATTATATATTTATCAGCGTTTTTACGACTTTCTAGACATTAATTATTACATTTTTCTATGAACAATAAGCCAAACAAAATATGATTAGGAAAGAATTCAATGCATTGAAATGAGACAAAGAATCATTTCAATATCTCCAATTTAAAATAATTTGATTTCTTAGCAGTTTTGATTGTGCAATATTGAATAGTAAATATTACAATCAAATGATTTTTTTAAAAATTCATTTTAATTTCAAGATCAACATGTTAATCGGCGAGTTATGTGGCGGGATACATTTATTGTTTATTAGATAATTTATTCTTCTTTCGAGTTATTATGTAATTACTGCATCGATAAAATTAAAAATATCGATATGGCAAATAAATTCTGTTTTAATAGTATCAAAAATAGTACTTATAGTACTCTAAAAAAATGGAATGTTGCCTTTTCTACCCTCTGGGGTTTATAGCTTTGTGGCGCAGATCTGAAACACAGACATCTAAATTTTTAACTCTTGACGTTAAAATCCTTTCAAAATTAAATACAAGTATTTTCTTTATTTCAACACGAAATAAATGCGCGACACTTCTATTATAACTCCATATCAGAAAGTATATACTATGTAACATAATGATAAAATCATGGGGTATATATTAATGATTACATTATTGCACCGCGTTGCTCATATCTGTACGTTTGGCTACCATTACCAGAATAAGCATTCTGCGTTGCTGCTGATCAGGATGTAAAAATCTTAAAAAATATAGCTTCACCGAAATGTGATAAAAATAGTATAAGGGGTATTACTTTTCCGAAAAACTATATCATAAAAAGAAAAATTAAAATAGAGTTTGAGATGTGCATGGTATACAAAATATTATCGTTTAGGAAAGATTTGCATGCATATTATTCACTTGCTATGAAACTATTCATTTCACTTTCATATGAAAAAAGCGAGTTTTATTCATAACTGCTCCGAAACTCTTAGTGATGTTTAACCTCCAGAGTTAGAGGGAAATTATGCAGAAAATATTTTCCCCAGTAGATTTAATTTCGCGAATCTAATTTGTAAATTAATTATTGGATTAAATTTTAAATGAACTAAAAAAATTTCTGAACTGTAATCACGACTGTTCAGAAGATAACTGCTGAGATAAATCAGAACTCTAAAAGAGTTGAACTCTAAATTCTTTCTTAGCATACAGTAAAAAACCATGAAATATTTAGAAATAGTGTTTTGTTTTATGATTGCAAATGCTGCATATGATATTTACGAAAGGAAAAAAGAACTTTTCATTTTAAAATTATCATTTAGCCAAAGAAGATAAGTATTTGAGAAAATTAAATTTTCAATCTTCATATTCCATTTCTGATGTTTCGATTTAACCGCATTTCAACATGCGCAGATTCAAAAAAAACCGTATGAAATTTCATTCATTGTATAAAAATATTTAAGGTAAGATCAATGGATAATTCAACTAAAGAAGAAAATTTTCTCAAGTTCAAATAAAAATAATTATCCAAGTAACGTGATGTGGTCTAATCAAAATGTAATGCTAATCATCTGCCTATGAATCACTAACCAGTCGATCATTTTTTTTTTTCACATTGTGGTAATAATTTCTATTTTTAATTACTTCTTTAGAGAATGAAATTTAGTTTAATTTCCCATTAAGAAGATATAGAAATTGTGAACTGCAGTCAGATGAAAAGGATGAGACGCGAGCTGGAATCTCTGCCAGCGCCAATGGGAGAAACTAAAGATTTAGCGAGTACTAGACCAACTAATACTACGGCTCTTCGGTTGAATCCAATCTCGAAATTGAAACATTCCCGCTCCGATGGCGAAATCCTACCACTAGAACGTCGCTGTCTTTCACAAAATAAAGAAACTGGTTAAAGTTTTCAGGTTTCTTTTCACCAGAAGTCTAAAAATTTATTAAAGTGAATGAGATATTTCCACCAGAAATTAAATATTAAAAAAATGCCCGACATTATTAATATGATACAGACATATTGCAAAGAATCAGAATCTTATAAAAATAGAAGCATATATTAAATTTCCAATTTGAAAATAAAAAAAAATTCAGAACAGTATTATTTATTGACCATGTATTAATAATCTATTATAACACTTAAATAAAGAAGAGACCATAATAAAGGGCTTTATTTTAGTGTTATATATCAAGCTAAATGTCGAATTCGTGACCTATCAAACGAAAGGCCAGCATTTCATTTTGATAAACTTTTGTAGAAAATGAATCAAATTTTTTTTAAGAATATTTTTGTTGATGATTCAGAACTATGCATAATTTTAATTGATGGATTATTCTCACTTCCCTCAAAATTCAAAATTATTTTCAATGTTCTACAACTTCCCATGAAAAACTAACTTTACTTCGGTTTATAATGAACTGAACAAAATTCGTAGCTTTAGACAAATGAAACTAGTTTTAAACAAGGCAATTTTAAATGAATCAAAATAAAGGATTTGGGGGCACCTTTAATGCACTGAGAAACATAACACGAAGCATTAGTAAAATCAAGGGGCGTAAGGCGGTATTAAATGGTTATTAATCTTACTTTTACAAACTTTTATAAAAACTTTAATTCGAAGTGACCTTATTTTTTGCAAATTTCAGTTAAATATATTTGCCCAGTCTTGTAGTGAACTGAATAAGCAATAAATGGAAACGGAAAGTCTTAAGAGGAATTTAAATTTTGTGGATGCACGATCAGTTCATATTCCTGTATTCACAGGATATTTCATGCTCTTAGGAAGGGAAAAAAATCTCAGAAATAACTGAAAACAATATCAAAAAATTAGAAACATTTCTTCGGACAAAAAGGCTTTCTTAGTTATATACGGAATTACTGTATCGTCATCACACACGGCAAAACCTCAATATAAGATGAAGTTTGTTAAATATTAATTTACGTTTACAGCATTTCAGAGAAAATACAAACAGATGCCTTTACAAGTCTATATACTAAATAAATAATTTATTTAGTATGCCTTATAATACTACATTAAAACAAAAATCATACTTTAGTATAGAAAGAGTACAGGTTGCTCAAATGCTCTGTCGTAATGACAGACTAAAGTTACGAAGACTAACTACTTTAAAAAGTTTAATATTGTAACAAAAAACATTGGTATTTAAATAAAAATTGATAAAAAGTATTTCTCAATTCAATCTTTAATATATGCATTTTTCAACTCACAAAAACTAACTATCTACTTATCTTCATAGAAGTGCGAATGAATCTCTTAAATGCATAATATAAAACAGTTTAAAATGTGCTTTTTATCAAGCTTCTTAGAAAATTTTAAATACAATTTAAATGTACTCAAATAGAGCATAATGTCAAATTTGCTTATCTCTATCCGCCTAATTGTTTAAGGATTATTTTTAAAGAACCACTGACATACGATTCCAAAATTTTTTCCAATAAAAATGCACTAAAATTCAAACAAAGCAATATTAGAATATTCCTTGTATATAATATACAAGAGAATGAAATACAATACGCATAATCAATTATAAATTATTCATGATAAATTATTATAATGAATTATTACCATGAAATAATGTTGGTAAATGTAATTTGATTTCAATTTTTAAGCACAAAGTACAGATTATGACATCTTAATTATAGCAAGAAACATTTCTGAAGTTCTAACAAGTGTTAAGAATTCAATTTCTTAAAATTTCTTCCAATTCATTGGTAAAAAATGATTTTAACAGGCACTTTGTTACACTACGTGTTTTCTCTGAATCTTAAAAAATTCTTCTTTTAATCAGATTTTTAAATTATAAAAGTAAAATTTCAATATGCAAAACGCACATTTACACATTTATAATTTCATACATGTTGAAAATTCAAATTTTAAATTTAAAAATTTCACAATTAAGTACATACATATCATTTGCACAAAAGCATTTGTAATGAGATTTCATAAAAATTTCTACATTATTTTCAAGTGTCTCTTTGGGGAGCAGGGATTTTTTTTTCTTCTTTTCCCTCCTTCCTTCTGGTTTTTTTTATTTCAAGAGACAAGAACAGCAGTGAAATATACAATATTCATTAATTGCATAAAAATAAGATATTTTTCATTTTAAAGGCTTAGGAGAAGTATAGATCAAACAGCTCTAAAAGCAACCATTTAAAACATTACCAATCTCTGAATGGGATCCAGTTTTAGATTTGGTATATGCACGATTTGAGAAATTTCACACCGGATATTAAAACATTTTTTTTTTAATATTTCTTAAGAGTTTAACAAAATACAAACTTGGACATTATAGGAGCCACGACAGAAAGGAGGCATTCTATAAATTTCAGGTTATACAGAGGATTTCATAACTGATATTCATAAAAGGTTTTCGAAATTTCAATGGTATCCGAGCTTGCCCAGAAAATTGCTTGGAAGAGCTACGTTCTGGACAGATCGGCCCGTGCAATCTATTTCAATGAATTATATTCAAATTTCACTAAATAATTTATGGAATAAAACAAAATATAGCAAACTGAGATGTCAAAACGCCATCATTACACAACTTGTGAGCAATACAGAAGAGAATATTTAGTGAAATCGAATTTCTAATTTGTATAGACAAATTTTAATTAATGCAGCAATCCTCGAATGCAGTTTTTTTTATTTACTGACCTCCATTTTATGTAAATTGAAATAAAATTGGAACTTTATTTTATCCGTTAATAAAAAAAATTGAAAGATCAAAATTATTAGGTAACATTCACAGATTTATTTACGATATTTCATTTACCAAATATGAAAGTATAAATACTATTAAATTTTGCGCCAGTACTTAGTATTGCATATTTAAAAAGTATGTGAGCATTAGTATTGCATTGTTGAACAAATATATAATTTAATCTTATTTAGTGAGTTTACTCTTTTCGAATAAACAATTATAAAGTTTTTTTTCCAACTAATTAGATTATAAATATTGTATTCAATACTTTGACATTCATTTGTGAAAAATACTATTTTTGAAAACTGCAGCATCATATAAACATACAACATGATTTGTTATACATTTCAATTATTTTATTCATCACCATCTTCTAAACACATTTCCATCTGCAGCATCAATTTATAAATACCAACACAAAACCAAAAGTTTTTTTTTTTTGAGCTGGCTGTTTATCAAATTGAATGAATAGATTTCCACATAAGAGTTCTAATTAAAGTTCATTCGTATTAGTTTTTAATTGGTTTCAAAGGTGCTTGATAAATTTTCGAAATCACCTTCAAAACACATGGCAGATGAATATACTGAATGCAGGAAGATAGTCTTCAATTCGGTTTTTTTTAAATGTTAGCAGTGTTTATGTGTCCAACTTTTCCTGCTATTGAATATTGTTTCATAGAACATACGCATTAGAACAGTCTCGCACTTCGATCAAGCCAGTTATGCTGCGCTCTTCCCTTAAGTTCGCAGGCACCATTATGATGAGGAAAGGTAATTATTGGCGACGAAGTACATTGGGCAAATCCAGTATAGTCAATTCAAGAGTGAAGGCCATTCTTTGCCCAGCTGGAATATCAGGCTTTAAGTTTAACTATTCTCAAGGCAGGCACTGGCTTAGTAGGTAGGCACACGCTGTAGATCAAATGTTTAGTTTGCACACACAGATCATATCATTGGCAGTCAATCATTTGAAGACAGACTGTTCGCTTTAATTTGGCTGGCAAATAGGCTATTTCGTCCATTTCTTTGAATGGAGAAGACTTCTGATCCAATGAAGTCGACACCACTGATATCCCGAACTATAATTGCCAAAAACTGTAGATGGAAATCTTTGTCTGCACATACTGACCATATCACTGTCAGAATGGTTTGAAGACAAATTATTTACTTTAGTGGGTTGGCAAATAGACAGTTTTATCGGACTTCCTCAGTGGAAACTATTTGATACATTTAATGCAGACAATGTTGGATCCTTAATATGAAAATGACATATCCCTGTGTGGAGCCCATATAAATTGTACTCGATGACGAACAAGCAAGACTGATAAGCAGGCTGGAATATGGTCCTGGATGGCAAGTTTGTCTATGCAGATTAGTAATTCCTTGAGCTTGCATGGCTGAATTCATTTATCCAAAAGATGTCCAGTACTTGCCATGAGCTTAAGCGATTAAAAAGACTTCTGCACCACAGAAGTTTCCTACATATTTCTGCAGATTCGAAAGTAAGGACACTGCTGGATACCAACAGATATGGCGTTATCAGAAAAATGGCAGTTTTGTAAACACTTTTTTTTTTTGTACTTGGAACACGAACATTGGACTGACTGCTTAAAACTTTGAAAGTTATTTTTGATCAGTTCCACATATATAAGGCTATCCAATAAAGATCCCAGCATTGGGAGTTTGATGACAAACAAGTTCAAAGGATGCAAAGTTCCAGATGTTGTTTTCAAGTGACAGTGCATACAATGTAAATCTAATACTGTTCACAAGCTACAAATATCTAATAAATTGCAATGAAAAGGCATTTTGGCAAAGTAAATAATATCCATCAGCAGTAACAGTGCTGTAAATTTCATACTTTTGAAATGCTCAAATAATTTATGAGGCTACAGTTTTTGAAAAACAGTACATTTCATACATAACTAACTATATGCAAGTTTAAAATTTTGGAAGACATTCTAACAAAGTCAATAAAGAAATGCTTTTTATACATGCATCTCATAAATAACTCATGTTATTTTTAAATACAGAACTCAAAATATTATTTAAAGGTTTACAAATATAATTCAAAACACTTTTTAACATATTAACGACAGTACTTCAAATATGAAACGAAATATTTACAGATATGGTTTCTGCATTCATAGCTGAATATCTAACGATACGTATAACACTTTAAAAATAGTGATATATATATATTCTATTTAGAATTTTTAATACGTACAATACAATATTGCATACGATATTTTTATGACTCAAAGGCACTGCAAATATATATTAAAGCATACAAATATATATATTAATTATTTTCTATTTGCATTTCAGAATAAAATAAATGCATGTATACAAGCAACCAAAATGAGCGTTTCTGTGAGGTATTTTAAGATAAAGTTAAGAAAAAAATTATGAAACAGCTCAGCAACATTTTCTGAAGTAATGTTACTTTGCTTTCTTTTTAAATTCGCACTTTAAAATTTCAAAACAGGCTATTTTAAGGCTTCCAAGTTTCATTCGATTTTAAACTATTCAGTTTCAAGCCTTTTCTTTTAATTTCGAGCTATTTTTTAACTTTAAATTATATATAATTTTAATTTTTCATCCAGCTTTATTTCAATTAACAGCCATTTTAATTTCCGGCTGTTTTTTTTTTTTTTATTTCCAGCTGATTTTTTTTTTTTTTATTTCCAGCTGATTTTTTTTTTTTTTTTTATTTCCAGCTGATTTTTTTTTTTAATTTCCAGCTGATTTTTTTTTTTTTAATTTCCAGCTGATTTTTTTTTTTTTTTTTAGTTTCCAGCTGATTTTTTTTTTTTATTTCCAGCTGAGTTTTTTTATTTATTTCCAGCTGAGTTTTTTTATTTATTTCCAGCTGAGTTTTTTTATTTATTTCCAGCTGAGTTTTTTATTTATTTCCAGCTGAGTTTTTTATTTATTTCCAGCTGAGTTTTTTATTTATTTCCAGCTGAGTTTTTTATTTATTTCCAGCTGAGTTTTTTTTTATTTCCAGCTGAGTTTTTTTTTATTTCCAGCTGAGTTTTTTTTTAAGTTTGCATACAGTTTTACTCGATTTTTAAACTTTTATTTGAATTTAAGTATCTTTTTTAATTTCAAGATACCGATTAAAAGTTTTTCGGTATCTTGAAATTAAAAAATTTCAAGATACCGAAAATCGATCGAAATCGATTTTCCAGTTTACGCCTTTACAGATTACTTCGAGTTTAACAAGCAAATTATATAATATATATATTCAAAACTTCACAGAAACGCTCAATTCATTGACATAAATGATAAAGAAACCAATTTCCAAATTTGCAACCTAGGCACTAACGCAAAAAGTTCTATTCTCAAAATCTAACGTACTGCATTTTGACATCTCAGTTTCTTCAGAATATTTATACAGACATAATATCAATGAATTCTTTAGTGACATTCCAGATGCCTATATAAATATTACAACATTCAATATTAATAAGCTTAACAAAAACTTTGGAATCATTTTCTTCGTAGAGACATTTAGGTTTTAAATAGTTTTTAAAAACCTGTTTACTTTGCAACTTTCTAATTAAATTTCTAAATGGTAATCTTTAAGAAAGCACATGCATTTTTTTTAATTTAAAAAAAAATTAAAATCTGCTGTTAAAAGATATTATCAACAGTTTAATGTCAGCAATTCTTAATATTAAAAGAACCAGACATTGACAAAAAAAATCTTTATTTAAAATTTAACAAAGATTTTAACTGAATTATTCAACAGCATATATTTTAAGCAAATGAGTACCATTTTCTTTACACACGCCGTCAAATGATTTAGGAAATTAAGTGAGGAACCATAATTATGCATTTATTTAATCAAATGAGTCTTCGTCAAAATAATATTCATAATGTAACATACTAATAGTATAACCGTTGTATATGCTGTAAACGTAAATAAGTCAATTTTATAGAAAGTAGGTTTAAATACAATTATTGACTGTATTTTGAAAAATAAAAGTTTATTTCGTAACAATTCCGTTCATTTTAACAAGATTTGTAACAGCAAATCACTTCATTTTAATTCAGCATATTTCGGCGAAATGCATTCGCTCATCTTACTGTATAGAATTTGTAATCAAAGGAAGTGAAGGGTCTTCAATGGAAATGAATATTAAATTATCAAACATCTGCAATGTATACATGCATTCGTAAGATATTTGATGATCTTATGAATAAAAGAAGTTGCTATAAATAAATTTCAACCAATCCCAAATCAACAATAAGCGTTTTTACCAACGAAAAAAGTTCCTCAGTTGTGACCATAAAGTAATTCCAGATAAATCTCACAAGGTGACTAACCAATACAAGACGAAATTGCTGCAGAAAAGTGATTTTTTTATATTTCAGCTTTGATAGCTATTTAAATTCGATTTATTTATTCTAATTATGAGCTTTTTACAGGTGTAATGCCACATTTGGCATATACCTAATCATCAGAATATTTCAGCACTCGTGATGCAAGACCTGCATCTTATTTACAGTTAGTGGTTAATATACGAAATACGTTACAATAGGGAATATTGTAATCTAGTTCAGCATAACTTGTATTATAGAATAAAGTAAAACTTTCGTATATACGTTAGTGGTGCATACGAAAGTTAAAATTTAGCATACAAAAATTTCAGGTTGCTCAAATAGGTAGTCGTATCTCTACAATGGAAATTCCGTAAAAATTAAGTACTTTATTAAGTTATTCATTAGCTTTAAAATTTCTAAAATTCGATTTAATTTTAAAATTTATCGGAAATACTTTTCAACCCAATTTACTTTTGACTCAGATTTGTGCATCTTTTCATTGCTCATCTCCATAAATTTTTGGATTTTCAAGAATATAAGGAATATTAAGCAACTATGAAAATTTATCTTTTATCATGTTTAGAAGAAATTACTTAAAATCGAATACAAATAGCCTCATTAATATAATAATATTTATTCCATTATATATATATTTTGAAAATAATCACTAGTGGGATTCCAAAATTTTTTACACAATGTAAAAATTGACTGCCATTACACTGGAATTCGAGACAATACACTGAAGTAGTACATTTAATTCTCATAATTATATTATTGGAAGTACATACCATATATTAAAACTATTATTAATACAAGAATTTATAACCAAGAAATATTATTGGTATGAATAATTTCAATTATATATTTAAACATAATGCACAGAAAGGCTACACTTAACTATGACTGAAACCTTCAACTTCTAACATTATTATAGTTGGTTATTTACAAAATAAACTTCAGTTTTCATTATTATTATTATTATTTGCTAATAAGCACTATTACTTCAATTTGTAACGTGCAATCTTTTGGGATGTAATGAAAATTTGTGGCAGTCAAAGTTTTTAAAAAGTTACAAATTTACAATTTATATATGGAAAATATATATTAACATATTCATAATTTTGCAGTATTCCAAATACAGTTCATATATTCAAAAATGTAAAAAGCCATCAAAATAATTTTTATTAAAAGTTAATGAAACTTAAAGAAATGCTCTGTATTTATCATTGTTTTTTTTTCCTTTTATTCGGAAAGGGAGATTTTTTTTTTCTGTTCTCGCCACTCCTTATTTCCATTTTTTAAAATCTTCAGCAATAAAAATAAATATCTGAATAAAATAATTGAAACAAAATTTATTTAGTCCAGTAAAAAAATTAAACTGTCCTAGTTACATTAATTTGGCTAAATACTAGTAGTTATTTTTTTTCATCTTTCATTTTTAAACGCAGAGCAGTTATAAATCTTACAGTTCCATTTACAACCATTTGAAATGTTACGAGTCCCAAAATGGGATTCGTTTTTCCAATTGACATACAAAATTGATATTTTCTTGTAAATACTTTAATAATTTGAAAAAACACAAATATGGAAATAGGGCTATGATAGAAATAAAGCATTTTATAAATCCAGACACAGTGGTATTTTTTGAAGGAAATGTACGAGAAGTTTCCGAAATTTTACTGTGGCAATTAGCTCAGAAAATGACCCATAATCCATTTTCCGGAAAAACTCTTGCAGTTCATTTCAATAAATTAAATAAAATTATAAGCAATAGGTTTATGCATTACTATATATGAATTATGGACTGAGACATCAAAATGCAATCACAATTCGTTTAAACAATTTGTAAATAGTTTAGACTAATAAGAATCTTAAGACGGATTTTTTTTATATATAGAGTCGGATTTTTTTTTCTTTCTATTTCTAAAACAATATGATGTACATTCTCCGACAGCCAAGGAAGTTTAAATAAAATTACAGCATTTCTATACATTTAAGAATCAGAGCTATTAAGAAGAGTACACTGAAATTTACCTGGTAAAATATCGGGATTGCTTTAGATAGCTTGTTAAATAAATTTTGCGCCAATACTTAGAGAGACTGAATATTTTAAGATATCGAAGTTTACCAAGAAAGTGAATAAATTTTAAATCCATTTAGGTAATTTCTTTTCATGAATACTTTTTGAATTTAATTCTTCTTATAAACATTATATTTAATATACGCCATTTATTTTGTGGAAAAACTGCCTCTTTGAAAACTGCATCACCATAGAGAAATTGTACAATAGATACTGAATAACAAGTCATTTTCATTCACTGTTTGGAAATTTCATATTAATCATTTCTGCATCTTCTGATCACATTACAGTCTTCAATGACAACTGCTGGATATTGCAGAAGAGAAAGGTTACCACGTGTTCAAGAGAAGCTGTTCATCTTGTGGGAAATCCATTCGTCCAATTTTAAAGTTCCGAGAAAAGTTCGTTTGTACCAAGTTTTTAGATTGCATGAGAGACGTTCAGTAGATAATCGAACTTTTAAATTTTCTTTTCAAACGGCATGGCAATGAATACACAGAATGCAAGTGAATGATATTTGTTCAATTTTCAACGACTTTTTTTTTATTGAAGGTAACAAAGTTTTTCAGAAATTCCCAGAGTTGATTTAGGAGATATTTTTTGCTGTAGATTACGTAGTATCTTAGGGCATATGATTTTGAATAGTCTCGCACCTCGATCTTTCCAGTCATTCTATGCTCGCTCTCTTTAACCCCATATGTATCAGAATGGTGGAGGAAGCGGATCTTGGGTCAAGCGGAGAAGGTCATCGGATATGGTATAACAGTCAGCCAAAGTGTGAAGTCCATTCTATATCAGCGGATGTGCCAGGTGCTTAGGTCCAACTATTCCCAGAGTCTCAGAGCTGCCATCAGTGTATTTTATTAGTCAAAAGTATTTGGTTTGCACATTTTGACCTCATCGTTAGCAGATTATCATTTGAAGACAGACTATATGCTTCGACTTGGTCAGCAAAGACATGTTTCATCGAAGTCACGGAATGATTCAGTACAGCTTGCCGGACGCCATTTCTCAAATATGAGATTAACTGCATCTCTTTGCCTTTCTGAATCCAAGAGCTTTTTCTTGGAAAATTTTTGAAGTTTCCAGCTTATGGTTTTTGGTGGACACGGGAGATTGTCTATAAAATGGTTGTAATTTGATAATTACGCAAGTAGATTCATTTAACCAAAAGGTATCCCGTATCATGCAAAGGCCTCCACGGCTTCCGAAACTTCAATTTTACAGGAATCCTCGTAATTAGCGCTAAGAAGCTAGTCCATAAAAATTTGTCTTGCTTTTGACTGCAGATTTTCCTAAGGATGAACACACCTAAACAGTAACTGCACCATTTTTTTTTTTTTTTTAGCACTGGAACAAGAATCTTGGACCGATTGGAACGTTGTGTCATCTAGCGAGACTTATTACTATAGCATTAAGTTTATATATAGGTTGATGAGGTTATCCAGGTCCTTGAAAGGGAGTCGTTTTAATTTTCTTGTGGAAAATAGTAAGTCTCGATGCATAGGTTCCAACATAAGCTTTCACGTGAGAGTACATACGATGTTATGCAGATGAGCGATTGTTATTCACAAGTTGCAAACAGATCTAGCATCAATGAAAGTTTGAAAATGTCTCGGCACAGGTACATAGAACTACCAGTGACTGTATAGGCACACAGAACTTCATGAGTCATTTGAACATTTTAAAATGATGTTGCAGTTTTCGAAAAACAGTATATATTTCATTATCAAATTTTTAAAGTTAAGGCAAGTGTTCTACCAAATGCTGTGTTAATTAATGGAAAAATAGCTTTATATTTACATCTGACCAAATTACTAGCGTAGTTTTAACACAGAATAAATATAAAATATATACAAAATTCAGTATTTGAAATAAATTAAAAGAATATTTTCGGATTTATAGCGAACTTTGAATACATGTAACTTACATAACATTACATAGTACATCTTGCCCTTTTAAAATTTCAAGCGATTTTTTTTTTTTAATTTCAAGCGCGCGCTTTATTTTTTTTTTAATTTCAAGCGCGCGCTTTATTATTTATTATTATTTTTTTTTTTAATTTCAAGCGCGCGCTTTATTATTTATTATTTTTTAAATTTCAAGCGCGCGCTTTATTATTTATTTATTTTTTAAATTTCAAGCGCGCGCTTTATTTTTTATTCTTTTTTTTAAATTTCAAGCGCGCGCTTTATTTTTTATTCTTTTTTTTTAATTTCAAGCGCGCGCTTTATTATTATTTTTTTTAATTTCAAGCGCGCGCTTTATTATTATTTTTTTTAATTTCAAGCGCGCTTTATTATTATTTTATTATTATTATTATTTTCAAGCGCTCGTTTTTAACTTCATGTGAGCACTCTGTTTTTAAACAGGGAGCGATCTCTAATTCAAATTATTTAAAAATTTATAAAAATCATTTAAAATTGAACTAAACTTTATACGAAATTTTTCATTAATTAATTTTTTTTTTAAATTTCATAGATAGTCTCAGTTCGCTCATGCAAAAGATAAAATAATAAAATTTTCTATCTATGCACTGGCGCAAAAATTAGACATTTTCAGAATCTAAAATATTACAATTTGAAGTCTCAGTTTTTTCAAAAAATAATCATACAGACATAATATCAATACTCTTCAGTAAAATTCGAGAAAAATGTTGCGATACTTGATATATCATTAATATATATATTATAAACATACGTACATATACATACATATTATATACACACATAACTTAAAATTTTGGAATCATGCTATACAATTAGGTGATTTTTGTTTTAAAAAGATTTTTTTTTAAATGCAATTTAACTAGCAATTTTTAACTCAATTTTAAATGAGAATGATAAAGATGCAAAATGCGTTTCATCGCATTTTTTTACTGAAAATAAAGTTATATGTTTGCTTTTAAAAGATTATGGTAAATAATTAAATGACAAAAATGTACACGTTGATAGGAGAGATATTAATAATTTTAAAAATATCCTTCACATTATCTTCAATTTATCAGAAGGTTGGAAGATTTTAACCGAACTTTTGCAAACTGATCCAATTTTATTTGAATGAAATGCCATTTTTTTACTCCCACTGTTAAATCAGCTGCGGAGTTAAAAGAACAACAGTTGTATATATTTTATATAAATGAGTAACCGTCAATTTTATAAAGAACGTAAATTTTAAAAACAAATAGTACTAATTATATTTAAAAATATAAGGATTCCTTGCTAAAATTATATTTTTTTGGCAATCTTTATTCAGTTACCAGTTTATTGTATGAGAAATTATCCGTCCAATGACAAATAAGAAATCCTTTTAGTGTATTCTTATTGGATGCTTATTAATTGATAGGGGGTGGGAATTTTCACTAGAATATTTTTCATTGCTTTATGTTGCAAAGCCACATTCATATTTCAAAATTCAGGATCGCTATATAGCAAATTTTGCCATAATTATTAGCCTTTCTGGTCTTAAAATTTGAAAGCAGGCATTTATTTGCAGCTAAAGTATTTCATCTTGCATAGAAAACATTTTTAAATTTCTTGCTGGCTAGTATTAATGACAAATATTTTCCTTTGGAAACAAATTAAAAATGGAACATAAGACTGAGTAACTTGCAACTCTCTGAGAGTGTGAAAACGGTAGTGACCGAATTATTCAAACGCCTTGATCTTGAGAAAATTAAATTCAAGATACAGTTCACTACAAAACTGTTCAAAGTACGGTGAACTAAAAATAATTTAAACTTATGCATCTATTTTCAAGAAATAAGTTCGACGAAATAGTAAGATAATCTGCAGAACACGAAGTTATAAATTTTGCTTTACGACTACAAGCGGAATACAGGAGTTTATTTAAACATGAGAAAAAATTCTTTAAACAATTAACGAAGTCAATGATCTATCTTAGCTTTAAAATACTAGTTCTTCCAGAATTAAATGTTGCACAAAAATGGGTAAAATCAGATTCAGTAATGAAATTTCGAAAAAGAAATATAGACTGATTCACCTTTCTTTAATGACATTGGATATTCATTCACAACAAATTCAATAAATCAAACACAAAAAGTGTTTTTTATTTAGGTACGTCTCAAGTTATGATGCAAAACAGCATCAAGATTTAAAATACAACTTGCGCAAAGCAGAAAACAAGAATGCAGTATATTAAATAGAATTTTAGCAGATATGTATTTGCTAAAAGGTACCCTATAAATTCATCTCAGACCACTTATTTTTGGAGGAAAGTGAGAATAATACATTGCCATTTGGAAACTCCATCAGTAACGATCGAGTCCAATAAAATTTCTAATTTACATAATTTATAATTAAATATTTAATATAAATTAATGTATTTTATTTTCTTGAGTATCTAATTTGTATTTACTTATATAAGGTTTTGAAACTTTTTACCTACTATTGTTTTAAACAAAATAAATAGATTGCATTATTAATTAGTAGCAATTGAAAAGCAGGGCATCTGTTAAGATGATACAGAACTGTCCGATTTTCTTCATATTGATGAAGATACAGCGATTACTATAATAAATGATCACTAAGAAAACATGCATATTGAAAATCTTACGAAAAATAATGAAAACAAAGATGTTAATAAAGAGATTTAAAAAATCTTCACAAGAAATCCAAAGGAATTTTTATACAATACAAGGGAACTAATTTCTAGAAAACGTTGAAAGTAACTATTTCAGTCTTTACAAGATTGGAAGAATTTATGAAAAGAATAGACTTATTTAAATTTTTATTTACTTTTCAAAAATTTTTATGCGGAGCGATAACATTATATTTTGTGATAATAAAGACTGAGACCTTTTCAAATAATCAAAGTAAATATCCAAAAGCCAATGTGATACACCTGCATTTAAAAAGATTTGATAAGTTTCAATAGTCAAATAAAATATGAACACATATTTGCCCCTTCGGGATACTGTTGATAAACACATTCATCAGAAGACTTTCTGAAACTCGATGAAAATTAAAAATAATATTCAAAAGTGAATTGAAGTGAAAAGTGAATTGTTTCTTATATAATTATGATTCGTAGGCAGATGATTCACTCTTGACCGACAAAAATTGCCGGTTCGAAATTAATAAAAAATTTATGAAAGCATTTGTAGTCAAGTGGAGTTGCATGTCTAACTATCAACCGAACCACAACCTATCCCAATCAGTTCACCAGCCTTCTTTGAAGTAAAACCGTGCTAATAAAACTACACATTTTATCAAATGCATTGACTGCTTTCAAGAAAGTTCGGAAACACGAAATATAGAACATTTATGCTACAGGTTAAAATCTAAAAAGTTTCCGACATGGAATATAAAGAATCAAGATATTCAGTTAAGTGTCTAAATTGTTGGAATCTGAAATAATTCTTACACGAATTTCTTTTTCATTACACTAAAAATGTCTTATTATTTCAGTGTTCTTTTCTGAAAACCTATCTCAAAACTGGATTTTGTTAAGGGTTTTTCCTGTCGTAATAAGCGTTTGAAATCGTTTTGTTTTCAGCTGGAGAAAATTGTTTCATTTGAAAGGCACTATTTTCCCATAATTTTTATTTATTGGATAGGCATATGCAAGCATTTTGGTATTCTTTTCTAGAAAATCTATTCAGCTTTTTAATCGATGTTTTCCCCTCAAAATATTACTTTATATTTCCAAATTATTTTTTAAATGTTTTTGTCGAATTTTATTTAGAAATACATTATAGGAAACTATACATGAATTGCAAGTACATCTTGAATAGAGTAAAAGCCTTCGCATTTATTAAACATGAAAATGTAACAATCCTTAACATGGAGAAAATTACATTTCAATTGTCACTATCGAATGCACTTCCTTTATCATCGTAAATTAAAATTAAGTAACTATTTAAATACTAAAGAAGAGATTGTTAATGATATAATAAAAAGAATAACGAAATAGGCTTTCAAAATAATTCGTCTAATTTTCAGGCACTGATTTTTAAATTCTTGAAGAGAAATCAAACTTGAATCAACTTTTTAAGCCGATTCTTTTACAACATTAATTTTTAAAAATAATACATGGATTAGATTATTTTTTGTCTTGTTAATTTATACCGAATGACAATTTACAGATTTGGAAATGAAACATCGTTTAAAATCATCTTAAAAGAATACCAGCAAATCAATATTTAATACAAATTATTTATCAATAATTTAATATTCACTTTTTAGTACATTTAAGATATCTAGAAATTCTAAACGAATTTTCTTTGGATAAATGAATACGCTAAGGATTTTTTTTTTTTAAGTTGCATCTTTTACATTTTTGTATGAAATATTTTGTTCTCTCGGCAGGCCTTTAATTATTTCAAGAAGTTGTTTTTAATTTTAAACGCTATTTGTAAATATAACAAATTTCCATTTTTTTTTTGTTGTTGTTAAATAAAAAAAAATGTTTCAAATTCATTTTAATTTAATTTTTCAAATTTTTTAGACAGTATTTCGAATTTGTTAAAGAAACATTCTTTGAGTTAATTAGTGAGAATTTTTTCCAAGTACAGATATCGAAAGAAAATCTAAATCGCAAACAGCACTTTCTAGTTAAACTTGAGAAATAAGAGGGAAAATGTGATCTCAAATTTTGCTAAAGACACTCCACTATTTTTAGTAATATTTGTATGCAACACTCTTAACCACTATCAAGATTTGAAGATAAAGCAATAAATCGTTTGATTCGGGCGTAAATCGATATGTATTCATGCATTCCTATGAATCAAATTGTTCATTCGGTAAGTTTGAAATTATTTCAAAGAATATATTCCACTTGTCGAGAAGATACATGCCAAAGGCTATAAAAACTTTTAACGTTCAGACATTTTTTATATTCTTAAATTTTTATATAATAAAATATACCTACATTAAATCTCTATAGATAAGAGGAATGTTGAAACGGTACGTTTATTAGATGAACTTTACAGAAACAAAGCGTCTCATCCTCAACTTAAATACAGGGGTAAACTGAATTTCAGGTTTCTGCTTAGTCTTTTTTTCCAAAAGAAAAGCTATATTATGCAAGACTAGAAATATTTTTCTGTAAAAATTAAACTATTTATAGCCAATGAAGACAAAAAAAAAAAGCTTTCCTATGAATAGCTCGATTTCCATCCCCCCCCCAAAGATACACTTTTCTCCTAACACGCAAAGAGTATTACATTAAAAATAAAAAAAAATCAATATTTTCAACCCATTTAAAAAATATCCCTCTAAACAACCAAAATCTATCTTCCTCTTCTAAGAAAAGCATAAACAATTTTAGTTACATTAACGTTATGTTTAAAAGCAACTTTAGGGCTATTTTGTTACGGTTCTGGTAATTTTGAATTACGGTCAGATGACGAGGCCGAACCTGAGGTGGCACCCCCTCCCTCTCTCTCTCCAAACCTCAATGCCACAACAGCTGGAGGACGGATTTAACGTGCGCCAGACCCGCTTACACGACTGTTCTTCGATGGAATCGGGTCTTGAACCTGAAACCATCCGGTTCCGAAGTTGACACCTTATCACAAGGCCACCGTGGCCCATAAAGGCATAACCAGAAACCTACTTTTGAGCTCAAGACTATATTGTAGAAAGGAGATGACAACAAGTCGAATAAGAAAATTTCTATCAAATTATCTATGTTTAAAATATTATAAATTACAGCGATAATTCATAATATTGAAAAATCTTACGAAGTTACTTTCCTTTGAAATTCATAATTACTGAAACATGCAAGTTGCCAATTAATCAAGAGGCTGGATAACATGGCAAAAATAAAAATTTTCGATAAGAAATACAGTACAAAATATGCCACAATTTAAAACAAAGCACCTAAAAATATCGATCGACGCATAACTGATTATTTGACAATGTTTGGATTCATTAGATCAATCTGTTCAATTTATGAACATTCAACAAATAATTTGGTATTTTTATATTGAAAATGAGAACTGCTTAAATAGTGTCTCAAATCCATCCAATTGAAAGTAAACTAGTGGATTATATTGAAACATCACGAAGGATTGTTTGCTAACATCTCCCGTGTTAGCAAGCGAGCATGTAAAGAATCCGAAAATAACCGCATCACAAGAAACGAGTTTCTTTTTACCTTATAAGAAAAACTTCTGTTGAAGAACTTTGTTTTTTGATTATGGATTGCATTTCGAATAAATTTTTACTTTATTTAAAAAAGTCGCAGGGAAGAGGTTTTACTACATTCTAATGAAATGCCACAAAACCTATTTAAATAATCAGAAACATATGCGTGTCTCTACTTTTCAACCATTCACCCGTTGTGCATATACTCCATTTCATCATGAATTTAAAATATTTCAAGTTTCTTTTATTTCTACTGAACTTTTCTTCACGATACCAAACTTGCTTAAAGCTTGTTGATATGTGATGGCAAGCAAATATTTAGGACAAATTTATTTTCTTTAAAATGTTTCAATGTTTTAATATCAATACGATTTAAAAATATTAATACCTGTCACTGTATTTACTTCCAATATGCGAGCTGAAAAATCCTGATTTACTTTATAATTAAGTAAAGTATAATTTCCAACTATTCTCTACAATGTTAATTGTATAGATTTCAGTATTTAATTATATATATTCCATTATTTGTCATAATTTTAGGGTTAAATGAGACCCACTACATTTCGTTTGAAGTCCAAATGATGTATGTTGAAAGAGAAGAAATATTCAGCATTCCCGATAAGAATGAAATTCAAAAAATGATGAAATTCTTATAAGCTGTCAATGGTACTTTAAAATCGCTTATTATGACTTTCTATACTTTTAAAGGTCATCTGAAATACTTCCCCGAAGTTAGAAATATGGAAACTACATAATATTAGTATTATCTTATTCAAATTTCTTTTTGAACCAGAAAGAGAAACAAAACCAAACTTTTATGTAGTCTTCAAAGTCTTTCGAGTCTTAAACTCACATTTTATGAAAAATTTCATCTTCAAGGACAAAACTTAAATATTGCAGGCAGCGTGTACAATTCTAATATTAAATAAAGGAAATGAATATGCCATCTATTGTAAACTTCTATATCATCTACAGAAGCCAATGGCGAGACTTAATATTTTGTCGAAAAACATACGCTACCTTCAAATTCGGAAAAAGCAACTTTAGGGATTTGCAACAAAAATATTAATCGAAATTCTTCGAATAAAAACTAACCAACTGGATTAATAATGTATTTTCTATTTAAGCAAAATAATTCAAACCAAGATAGAAGAATACTTGGGAATTCGGTTTCATAAAGAGTCCGAATGAACTCCATTGTTTGAATTAGCATTTCCAGAAGAGCGCATGCATCGGCATCAATCATTGGTTTTAGTAAAATTATTCCCCAAAATACTTGATTAAATGAAAAACTACCAGAGCTGGCCAGAAATTTTTCAGTACAAAAAACAAAAATCAAATGTCAGTTGTACAGTCACTAAAGCAAACAGTGTGTATGAACTACAGTCTTGATCAGAATACACCTATCATCCCTGAATCAAACGAGTCTTTAGGCTTTTAAAACGCTACAGGGACGACATAATCGGAATTTTTGAAAAAAGTTTTGCTACTTTTTTTTGCTTTTGCAAAGAACATCAAAGACTTACGATTCAGTGTTCGATTTTTTTGTATTTACATTTTTAACTTGCCAGGTATTTTTCAAATTTTCTTTCAAAATCATTGATTTTTTTTATTAGCAGATTGGTTATTTATGATTTTGTTTCGTTTTGGTCTTTAAAATTAGTTCTAAATTAGGTTTTCTTTCAGTTTGAATTCGTAAACAGGCCTTCACTGTGACAATATTCAGCATAATATTACATAGTGAATGTTCAGACAGAATTTTATTGTACTATAGCCATAATTTCTCTTCATCACAATTTTTTACGGTTTACGACATATTCTTTTAGATCCAAATATTCTTAAGAACTTCATCTCATGTCAGTTGCTGCCTGTATTGAACTCATCTAAGATTTAAACTGGACAGATTTATAATTCGATATACATTTAAAAAATTTGCACCACACAACTGCCTATTTTCGCCAAATAAATCCATCATTTCTCTTGGCTTCAATAATTGGATCTTGTTAACTATTTTAATAAGCAACTATTAACTTAATTATTAAATGTGCTAACTTTTGATTTTTAGATGTAAATTTATTCTAAGCGATGTAATACATCTTCAAAATCTTGTATCTGAATGTTTAGACATCAGTGAATGAACTGATGACATCAGTTGCAATGAACTGATGTAATGGAAAGATTACATTTTTTCAATTCTTATGTAAGAAATGTACGTCATTCAAAGAAAGAATTCATCAGCTTTGGAATAATTTTTTGGATGCTACAGAGAGCTGGGGTAAGAATTGAGGTAAAATTTTCAAATACCAGATGTTTCTTAGGAATGAACAACTCGCATGAAACTGTAAAAGAAATTCCAATTTTAACTCATTCACTGCTACTGTTGGATTTAGCAAAGTTTTTACTTCTGCTTTTCACGAACCAAAAGTACACATACAAAAGGTTCATAGAGTGTCGAAAAAAAATAATCTTAATTATTCTTTTTATTTTTATAACTGAACCAAACGATGTACTGAACCAAACTTCAGAATGATTGAGCAATGTGTTTTCCTAAATGGGAAAATAAGATCTTCCGAAAAAAGGATAGGTAAAAGGTTTTGCTGTTTTATGCTTCATAATTGTACTCGTCAAACTTCAGTTTCAACGTGTCTTTAGTTTCTCATGTATATAAAGCAGAAGGAATGCATTGAACGAACCATTATTTCAGTCTATATTTCGTTTTCTCAGATGCAATAAATATTTGTATTTCAATATTTTTTCATCCAGAAAATTACCAGAAACAAAATTGCGTTGTTTTCTTCCTTTTCTTTAAGGACCGATGTGCCTCCTTAACATTACCTTTCCAGTCGATCATGGTTGCTATGCAAAAAATGCGTCTTCAAATTAGACATCTTCACGCAAATCGCCACATCGCTGTGGCTTCCGTTGAGTTTATTCCCATTGTATTATTTTTTGTTTACATTAATCACATGATTTAAAAGTGGGTGTCGAGCATGAGAATGAATGCACAATAAAAAATTTATGAAGTGAAACCTTTTTACGATTGATACATTTACCAAAGACGTTGCATCCTATGATAATAGTGTTGCAAGGTAATTTTGTTTACATAACACTTTTAGATCTTCCTGCGACTGTATGGTATTTTTTTTTATTTTGAAATAGTCAATATTATTTAAGTACTAAATATATACATGAATAACACTGGGATCATAAGAATCGAAAATTCGTCAGCTTTTGTGGGTTTCTCAAAACCATCGCAAACCTTTCTTGTGAGTTCGAGAGAGAGTTTCCTCTCTAGAGTTAATTTTTTCCAATAATAATTCCCATAAATTTCTTCAAATTGTGCTTTTGAATTCTCAGTTTTTAATTAAGATATTCGAATACTTTTTCAAATAGTTATTCCTTTAATTACATGAATTCAGATAAATTTATTACTAGAACTACTAATACCGCTGCTAAACGTCGTAGACAAAAAAAACAGCAGAGAAAAATTAACATATATATATATCTGTTTTTAAATTCAAATCCCTGCCATGTTAAATTGTTCAAACCCGAGTTCTGTTCAGTTAGATTTGCTTTATTTTTAAACTGAATAGGAAAAGAAGAAAAAAATACGCTGGTGATATAAGAAACAAGATCTCTATAAACAGTTGCAGAAAGAATAACACGTCTCTTCCTAAGCAACTCTAAAGTTACTTTAAGAGATGCTACTTTGCGTATTGCATATATACATTAATATTATAAAATTCAAAATAAAATAGAGTATTATGTATCAATTGTATAAGAAAAATAATTACATTAAGCTGTTATATTCATTCGATTCCTTCCTAAATTTTGAGTGTTGGAGAGAAGACGTTTGATCCTAAACCGCGAGTTAAATTCACGGCTATTTGTTAATAAGGCATCGTATTCATTTTTCAATACAAAATAATTTAAAAATATTTTAAATATCAATTTTTTTTAATATAAATATTTTAAACGATCAAAAAATTTACATGCAGCGTAACTATAACATGAAATTCATTAAAGGATCAACACTTTACAGGCTAATTTTTCCCCCCCCAATAGAAAGCAAATTTATCCTCCCAATGAAATTAAATGAGAAAAGTTCACATTTTCAATTCAACCAAGGCGAAATTCAAGTCAAGTGAGGGTTCCGCAGAATGCATTATTTTCGATAATTCTCAGGTGACTGGACATTAGAAAAACATTCTTAACATATCTAGCAGTGAATGAGTTAAAAATGGTTCCAAATTCTGATCCAAGACTGTAGCCCAACGTCTTGTAAAAATACGAGATTCAAATTCGTTCTACCTTTGTGTCATCTCAAATTTTCAGCCCTTCCCACTAGATAAAACGCGTTGCAGAAACAGAAGTTCATGCTTGACCAACACTTAGAAATCGATTTGTTCCTTCTCGAGGACTGTCGCGTCGAATGAATCGCTCCAACGGAACGAGAACAACAACAGAGCGACACGGGTAGGAGCGTCACACCGATTAGAGAAAGAATTTCCTTTTACTTACTCATGCGTAGTTAAATAACTGCGTTAAAAATACAAACTGCATTACATATCTTTTTAAATGAGATTCCACTACAAATAAATGTATTGACACTATTACAAAATAAACCTTTTGCATTCCGATGGCCACTGGGAAAAAATGCGAATACTAAAGCTACAGAAATGGAGCAAATCATTTTCGGAAATTTTTTTATACAATCATTTCCCGTGGATAGACATTTACAATCTTTTCCCTGTTTCTGATCAACTAGTCTTAAATCGAAAAATTTTAGGTCTGCTTGTACAATTACTAATTATACAAATGTAGTATAATAATTATTCAATTAATTTGGGTAGACTTTATGTTGTGTTTGAGTGTCTGTAAATTTACTATAGGTTTTTTTCCCCTCATTTGTGCATTTTTGTTATTTTCTGCTGAATTACTGCTTATTTTGAAGCTACATTCCCTAAATGTTAGCTGATAATTCTGAGTAGGATTTTCATCGTGCACAAAAATATAACTTCAGATTTACATTAATTAATTTCTGACTTTACTGTCGTAACAAAATCCTACAATAAGAGTCGTTTTGATAAGAGGGTTAATTAACCGTTCTTCATTCATTTAAGGATTCATTCGATTAAGCCATGCAAAACATTTTTGAAATCAAATTATTTCTTCACTAGCGAATCAAGTTCTTTATTTTTGCGAATTTTCCCATATTTATTAACATATTATTGTGATATTTTCCTTCTACGTATAGAGAGACATCTCAGTCATTTCTTTAAATCATGTTTATTTCCCCCCTTTCATAGCTTATACAAATAATTTAACGATAAAATTGCCAGCAAAAAATTATATACCGTTTACATTAGATGATAATAGTTGAGATTTCTTAGTATTCTATTTAGATTACAGAGTTAAAAATTTTAGTTTAAGTGAGTAAGCCTTGGAAAATTTGAATATTTTTTAACGAAGTTTAACATCTACAAATGATTTATTTGCTGTTTATAAATTTTATTTTATAAGCTCAAAATATCATTCAGGCACAAGTGGCACTTGAGAAAATGATTAATTCTACTGTTTTAATTCGGTTTACTAAAAAAACTCGCAACTTCTTTGAAATAACTAATGCATGGCATTTTCTTAGCCTGCACTCCGATCAAAAGGATAACTTTTGAAACTTGCAAAATTTTACAAACAAGGAAAATAAGAGATTTCTTAAAGCTTATGCAAAACGGATCTACATTTTTCAAAAAGAATATGTTGAAAAGAATTTTAAACAGTTCTCAAACTCGACTATTATTTTCAGTAATAGAGATTTAAACATGAAATTTTTACATTTAAATTTCTTTTTTCATTTTAACAAAAGAGAAAGGATTCAGTCATTTAAAGGCAAAGCAGATTAAGATACATTCATTCGTTCGTTTTTTGAAGAAAACAGGGTCCAAAAATTAAAAGCAAGCGCTGATATATTTATAATTCAAAATATTATTTACAGATTAAAATTTTTAAATTGTTAAGGTCATCTGTATGGAACTTGATATCCTAAAAACCGTTGGAATGAAAATTTTCAAACCATTTCTAAACTTTTGATTAAGTCTTCGAAAAATTCGAAAAAATATTTAGTCAGTGATGCAATTGTTTTGGTAGGTGTTATCGTCGCTCCTTATTTGGGATAATTTTACAAAACAAAAACAGCTAGCATTTTTAAGGTATCAACACAATTCCGTTATTACTTAAATTTCGAAAAGGTTTGAAAATGTTCTTTTAATTAATGAAATATCAATTAAAAGATTTTCAATGAAAAAATTTTATGTGAAATGTCAAGACAAAGACGATAAATCGGATGTTTCAAATAAATCAATTTATAAGAGATTTCAAAATCTGAGAGTCAAATTCGTTAATTAAATCAAAATTAAAGACACTGCGGATACAACTAAAAATTTCAAAGTCAATATTTGGAATAGCTCTTTACATTACAGCACTGTTCCCAGCAAAAAATTTTGCGATTAAAATTTTTGCAGTGTTTTTTTTTATTCCATGTCTTTCTGAAAACAGCCGACCTGTTTCAAGACTTTCGTTATTTTTTTTAATAGCTTACAATTATTTCACTGCTTTTAAAAGAATAAATTTAATATAAAGGAGAATGACTTTGTAAATTCGTCGACTAGAAAAATGTTATCAAATAAAAAGTTTTTAATTTTTGCTTAACAATTACTAATTATATTGATATAGTAACAATTATTAAATTGCTACTTTCCGATTTAAACATGCTTGTTTATTATAGAGAAAAACATTTTATATAAACCGGTTTTATAAAATTTGTGTTTAAACCTTTAAAGTTCTCAATTTCAATTTTTCGAAATCGTCTCCACTAAAATGTCAAAAATCGTAGCAGTAAAAGGTTTTAAGAATAAAAATGGAGCATTCGAATTTTGACCGATTGAAATTTTACAAAAAAAATAAATTCTCGGCTTCCAAAATCAAATCTAATTTTAATAAAGATTTTATAAGAATTTTAAAAAAATGTACAGCAAAATTAAATATTAACGGAAATTTTTCTAAAAAGGACTATTTTTTTAAAAGTTCTTAATCTTAATTTTCTAAATATGAAAAATATTTGAAAATATTAGTTATTGCACAATTTAGATGCAATTATTGCAAAACAAAGCAAATTTGATCCAAACTATCATCAAAAAGAAATTTTTCCTTAAACGAGGTAACATTGTAGTTTTCACCTAATTTAAGAGCTAAATAGTTTTAAAAGCATCAAATACGTATACGCAGTCTTTTAAACCGCAACTATCTATTCCTGATGCGAAAGTATGGTAAACGTTTTGATCTTGAAACTTCGGCTAAACATACAGCCTAGAAAGTGCTTTAAATTAATGATTTTACTATCTTTGTAGATTGATACATATCACCTTGTAATTATTTTAATAAAGCCAACTTTTATGAAAAATCAATGAATATAACTGAGTGTAACTATGAATTTGACAATAATGAATACTCATTTACGAATTGAGGACTCAATTTTTCCTGCATATGCAAAGGAAAGAGACAATAACTGAATAGGATTAATAACAATTAAAAATATTGTATATAACTCTTTTTGAAAAAAAATATTGAAGAATACGATAGGATAAACAGTTTTCATTTTAGTATTCCATTGGTCATTTTAAACAAACATAAAACAATTCAAACGGCAAAATATTTTTTCCAGCTAACATTCAGCAGCAATTCATCGTTAAATACAACTGAAAAAGTACTCAAGTGAATGGTTTATATTGATACAAGTATATATGCGTTTAAAGAAATTTTTGGATGTTTCATCTTTGCTGATGGCATAGAGCAATTAAATATCGATAAAAATGTACGACTTCATTCTATTACATTTCTGATCAAATTAGCTCAATTTTCACGAAAGAGGCTAAACAAAAACTAGGAAAAACGCTTGGGATCTTGGTAAGCTCAACAGCAAAATTATTACCAACTAAAACTCTTGAACCTTCAATGATAAAATAGTTACTTAATGGACTTTCTAGGTTATTTAAATAGAAAAAAATGGAAAGCAGCAATTCAATCACAGCAATTAAACAGTCCTCAAAGAAATGACCGAAAAAAAAAAAATTCGTACCTATTGCCGATAACCGAGTTGTTTATTGCTCGAAAGATATTTTTGAAAAATATAAATTGGGACAATTTAGAGAGAAGACGCCTATGATTGTCCTGAATTCTATCTCAAGATTGTATATGCATCTATTATTTGTTCCTATATTTAATAAGAACCCTGAATTGTCCTTTTATTATAAAATAGTGCTCATTATCCAAAAATGACCAGGCGTAATTGTTTTTTTTAAAGTTAATTTAGAAAATCCTCTTTTCAAGTTTCTCCAGTTTAATAATCACTGTAAATGAATATTAAAAAAATTTTACGCAAAATGCATCTTATTTTTAAGTAGAAACTAGTTTATTTTTATCTGATCTTTTTATTATTAACAGGAGATTCCTCAAACAGCAAATTCACTCATTCATTAGTGTTTAGAAAATGTGATTTTAACGATGTCCTTTATATATGATCTTCACATATAAATTAATTTTAAAATTTAATATCTGAAACTTTTTAATATGACTCATTATTCCAGTGACGAATTTAAGCTTTTGTATCCCTACGCATGGGCATTCTAACTCAATAAATTACCTTTATCTCATATTTTTAGCTTAGAATATTAATGCTTTATTTTAGCTTACATTTTTATTTTAGCAGCTTTGTGAAGGTATCCTTATTTTTAATTATTTATAGTAAACCACGACTGCGCGGTCTTGACGTTTGTATTATTTAAGCGGAGGCTCAGTTTTAGTAAATTTATCCAAGATTTATGTGAACGTAAGGAAACGGATAAGAATTGACTATTTGTATTTGATACACTATCAATATATTTTAATAGTTCATGGAATTTCTATCAAATTCGTAAAAAAAAAAAAGAACGTTTCTAATTGATCAGCTTACAGTCTAATGCAATAGTTTAACCTCTATTCAAAAAATAGAAATAAATTATTCCAAAATATACCAATTTTAATAATGCACTATTATTCAACCCAATATCAAAAGACCGAGACTCGAAGGAAACTTAATCAATTCGAACCGAAATTAAACAGAATACCGAGAAATACCCGACTTCACAAAAGAAAATATGTGTGAAATCTATGAATGTCTTGGTAAAGAATATAAATGCTTAAATAGCATGAATTTGCTTTATCACCAATGACGGTTAAGGGGAAAAAAATGCGCCAGATGAAAGGCAATCCGGGAATTCAACAATATAAAGAAAAATAATGAATATAATGTATTTTAGAGGACTGGGTTTGGTAGATAGTATTTTTACTTTAGTAGATAGTATTTTTTTTAAACTAAGGGAATTCTAATCTGAAGGACGCTTATTTATCACAATGGCCATAGAAATGCAAAAGGCACATATCCACAATTAAAGCTGTAATTCAAAATACTCACATGACGGTATAAACTGCTTTCATACAGTCTAGGAAGCTTACACAGTATGCAACTACTTACCTTCATCAATGTTCTTTTACATAAAATTTTGTAATTATTCACACTTCATGATTAAAATTCACTGTCAAATAAAAGCATATTTACAACAGGACAATTGAAAATAATTGGTACATTATAACTAGTACCGAAATTTTGCGAGACTAAAATCATACTAAGAAACGATCAAGTTATGTAAAAAACTATGTTGCGTCATTATGTCTCCTTAAACTTTTGAAAATAAATTTGTCGAAGATTAGATTTAAATTGATTATTCTATCTTAAAATAACGCATAATTACAGAAAGTGATAGAGAACAGTCTAGAATAAATATTATCATTTGAAACTAGTGATCTAATGACATTTTTGAATCGTCTAATCAAAAATTTTAGAAATACAAAATTACAAAATACACTAATAAACAAAAACCTATTGTTTTCAGTAAAATATCATCTAAGAATCTTGGCTAAAATAAATATAGAAACAATAGGAAAAGAATTAAAACTATTAAATAAGCAAATATAAATTATATTTAATATTTATATGATAATGTAAAAAAACAATAAAATTTTCATAATTAAAACAGAAGTAACAATGTTTTGAATATTTAGATGGATCATCCGCCATTTATTTCATATTCTCCGAAATTCCATTTAATAATAAATTCAGAAAGAATTTTGAAAAATGGGACACAATGATTTGCATTAAACAAGAGGAAAATTGTTACAAGTTTTACCAGGAAGCAAAATTTAAAAATATGCGTATATATTTTTGCTTATGCTTTTATTTCGTCTTTAGGTTCTAACAAAATCCGTCAATTTTTCCATGTGTCAGTTTAATCTATTGTAATCCAAAATAATGTTATTCTCCGTTTCGGAGTCAGATACTTTGATATTGTCTGACAACGACTTTCATAAATAGTAGAAATGGTTTCAAGCCAAGTAATCACTAAATGCTTATAAATTGGAACCAAATATCAAATTGATTTAAAAAATTCCACAAATTATCGAATTTTAAAAATATTATGTAGTTAACAGCAACAAAAATCGTACCAATCATTTTTTTACATTCTTGAATAAGAAGTAAGCAAAGAGAATTTATTGCAATCATTAAAAAGTTCATGCTCGAAATTCTGACGAATCCCCCACATTTCATCCTTCTAGTCCGATGAAATCCTTTTTGAACTCGTATAACTCAAAAATACTTAGAGCCAGATGAAAAAAAAAAAAAAAAATCGCGTGAAGTTTGTAAATCAAGTTTATTAATTTACATCAATTTCTATTCAAAATCCGTTAACGGAAGTTTGAGTACAAAGAAACAATTATAGAATTTAGAGAGTTCCATGTATCGAATCTGATACATGATTGGCGCCCTTACAGTGCAGATCCGTACTGGATTTCGACTGAACCCTGTTTAATGCTTGACCGTCTTTTGGTACATTCATTCTCACGCAAGAACTCAAAAACGCAATCTATATAAATTAAATTTGGTATATGACCTTGTAATTCTGTGTCAAAGTTTAGTTTAAAAAATTTAAATAAAAGCCATCTAAAATGCATACTCGGGTTTCTTCATTTTACGACGAAGCATAAAACGCCCTTAAACGAATCCTGGGAATAAAGACATTAAACACACATGGCATTTCTAACCTGTCCCAAGGTCTAGTATTAATGCGGTTTAAGGAGAGAAATCACCGCCACATATTACAGAATATGTGAAAATTTCAAGCACATAAGCCAATTAATCTATTGCATTCTTAATTCATTGTTAAATCATCCGATGATTATTGCAATTGGACCACATAATTATGACCCTAGAAAATCAATTAAAAATTTTGCACGCTACATAAACAAGACAATTTTATATTTAATAATAGAATACACCATATAAGGCCTTTTATAAGGCCATATTTCTAAATTTACAAATAACTTTCTGTCGGAATTGGACCTCCAACATGTTATCCTCCTATCCAAAGCTTTTTAGTGCAATTAGACAACAATTTCAGCAGACTCTTGCGTAAGAAAATTCCCCAAAAACAAAACCGATACCACCTTCTCATTTCTGTAGATACTAGTAAATGTTTTTTTATATAGTAACTACTTGAAATAATTTTTTTTTATTAGTCAAGTGCACTTATATATTTGGCCAATCCTTCACAAAAAAAAATTGAAATTTGAATGAAACTTACATTGATGAAGAGATGAATGGATGAAATGATGAGTCGACAAAATGACGAGTCAAAATGATACCACTTGCCTGAAAGAATAAGTTTTATTAATAAAAAACACAAATGCAGTGACTGGGTATAAGTATTAAAAAACATTTATAAAAATAAAAATAAAACACATTAATAAAACTAAAGACATTTAAGAAGTGGCAGCTACTTTCAATACAATACTGAAGAAAAAATAACGAAGAAAAATGGATACAAATTGCTATGGATTAAGACATTTTTAACAACATGCAGTGGGCATATTTAGGCTTCTCGTTTCATAGTTTTAGACAAAAACAAATGATCAATTTAGTTTAACATTTTAACACTTATTTTTGCTTCACATTCTATGAAAATATAATTTTATGTTTATTTTAATTATGAAAACATTTGCAAATAAACGTTATTCAAGCAGATGCCCAGTTCTTTTCGAATATTAGAAAAACAAATTGAGCATAATGAAGCAAATAGAAAACACAGCAATTCTATTTGTGAAGGAATTAATAATTGTCATTTATGTTCTAAAGAATTCGTAATATTTAACTAATTTAGCAGCTAGGCAAATAAAATCGTTTTAATAAACCCCTTCAATGACGCATCTTATTTTCGCGTCGAATTACTGAATTTTAAATCCATAGATTTAAAATACAAAAATCGCCTAAAAATGCTTATGCAAAGTTTCTTATATTATTATAGGAATTAAAATAATTACTGTCCGAAGAAGGATATGCCTCATCTAATTAGTTAAATAAATTCGTACGCCAAGGGGCTAAATCTCATCTCAGTCCACCGGCCTAGATTGCTGCCTAATCCGGAATTCTACCACTAAATAGTGGATATTGGTTGGAATAGCATTTCGAACCTGCAGTCTTCCAGTCACATACTTAAAAATCATCCATAAATTGATTAATCTACTTTTACAAAACTATTCTATTTTCATTAAGTTTCAATTGCAGTCCTTTTCTTACCTTTTGCATTTACTTTAATGTAACATTTAAAACGATGGTAAATTTCAGTGTGATATTTTATCAAATTCCTTTACCATAAACCGGAATTAAAAAAAAAGAAAGTTTGGTAGTTATTATAAAATAACTGAAAAAGAACAAAAAAATGTCAACCTATAAAAGAAATAAAGTAAAGCATGACAAACAGGGTACAGGTTAGCTGCATGTCTAAGTTTTTAAAAATGATAAATTTCACGCTAACATAAAATCAAAAGTGGTTAACAGCGCGTTACAAAAAAAAAAAAAAAAAAAAAAAAAAATCAAAAACTATATATATTATGCGTTTAATGATGCATCTAATTTTGTTTTTTTTCTATACTTAAAAGTAGTTTTTTTCAAATAACAGATTTTTATTTTCAAAAATGTAGGTTATTTAAATTGACACAGATGTATTGTGATTTTTTTTAACATTTTATATAAATACTTCCATAAATACTTAAAAACTTTCCAAAAACGTCATTCTGTTTTAAAAAAAATTAAGTTAAACAAAATATTGACAAAAATTAAACAAAATATTGAAAAATATAATTAATTTTTAGAAGAATAAATTACCTAATGCAATCGCTTACAGGCGATTTTCTATTTTCGATAAAATTTCAGTCTTCTCTTTGCACAGAGGATTTCGGAGAATTTTTTAAAAATTATTTTTCGGATTTAGCCCAAACCTCATCTCTGAATAACGTTACTTGATCCAAGAATTATCCATATACTTACAGAAATCTGGTCTAAAATAATGCACATCAATTGTTACATACTGTGACAATACATGCTAAGACGAATAAAACACAATATCGGAGAATTTTATACGAATGTATCCATTTTAAGTACGAATATGAACGCTCGCGACTTGAAAGCGAAATAAACGTCAAAGATTTCACACTGCTCTTCAGATAAAGATTAAAATCTGCTGTTCCGAATAAAAAAAAGTGGAAGAACATAGCAGGCAGTCAGCAAGCTTCAAGTGCCAGCCACTCCAATGAAATTGCATAACATATGAAAGGCAAAACAATTCCTAGCTAGACTGAAAAATTATCAGGGTAAAGTTCAACCTTGACTTCTGTATGACGCCCCTAAGCAATATCTAGTCATAACATCCCGTATACTTACAGAATACAGAATTCTGGATTGGGCAAAAGTAATGCATAAATACTCTTTTTAATACATAGTTTCGTTTGTATTTTTATGACTTAATCGTCCCCTATTTTGATTCATCTGAGAGAGGTTTGTATAAAGTAAATATAATTTTATGAAACTAATAATCGGCAGATCCCATCGCTATTTATCTCAGGCCGACTTCTTTTAAAAACAATTTGACAGGCGCAGATGAAAAAAAAGGGTTCCATTTGCAGAAGTTTTGCCTATTATTATTCATGAGATTCAAGCCAAACTTCCCGTCAAGAAATGTTACGATTAGTAGGCGTTGGTATTACTTTTGCCAATGCAGCTGCTGGAAGAGATTACAGAAAAGACTAAATAAATGAGGCAACTGCAGACTATTATTCTAAATAATTTCAACCATTTGGTCTTTTACATTAAACATCTATTTTGGAAATCTCCAAAGTTTTTAAGAAAATGTACAAACAGAATATTTCAGCTGATAGTAATGATTAAAAAAATTTACCGAATGAATCGAAATTTGATTTCAACCCTTAACTGGGGAGGTGAAATTTTAGGACTTAACTGGGGAGGTGCGGTCTATGAGACCGCATTTCATTTACACTAAAATTAAATTTTTTAATGAATGTATTAGTATGAAAAACTGCCAATATATTTTGCAGATATTTTTCTTGATATAAAGACATATTTTAGAAATTTTCCGAAATATATTATCAAAAACAGCAAATGCGTTGGAACATACATTTTCTTCTCAAATTACATGTTACAATAAATAATATTCTTGAAAAAGCATATAACTTTTCACTTTTTAAATTATATTTATTTTTACAGTATATGGAAGAAGACAATATAATGCAAAATTCAACAATTATATGAAAAATAAAAATGACAATGGGTAAAATTGGCCCTTTTTTTTATCGGCTTGTATGACTTTCATAACACGGTTTTCTAGGGCATTTTAAATATACAGGTTAAGAACTAGTATAAAAATCAACCTATAAATTCTGTATATATATCTCTTGGTATATTTTATAAATTTTGAAAATACATTACCACTAGAAAATTTAATTATGTTTGAACATACATATCAAAATCAGTTCAATGCAAACTTTTATCGAAAAACTCTTCTGTACAATTATCCTTATCACTAAAATCACTTTATTCTTCATTTAAAAGTGTCTGGAGTACTGCTTCATAATAAGATCAGTAAACTGGATGATATTTCGGGGCCCAAGTTTTAGCGCCAACTGCTAAGCCTTGTTTATCACTGGGACACTAACAGGGAGATGCGGTCTTAGAGACCACGCTCGAAGAAATAAATAACTGAATTATTTTAAAAAGCATCTGCTGAAATCGGTTCAAAAAGTGTACGTGTATTCAAGGTCATAAAACAGGAAGCTACAGGGTCAATACATTCAACTGAGCTAAAAATAGAATAGGGGTGACAGAAAATCCATCGCTAGCGGTCTCACAGACCGCACTTCCCCATTTAAGGGTTAAAAAACGCAGTTATTTACTGAAGTATTTAATCTCAATTGCATTGGTAAATAGGCAATCATACTCTGTGTATAAAGAAAATTGAGAAAGGGAATTCATTAAACTTAATGCTTTAAATGCGACATTTCAATAAATTGCTTACTTATAATGTATGCGAATAAGGGGTAATATTCAAATGTAGGGCAAAAAGAAAGTTGTAATGCAATAAATAAAATCAAGTTATTGAGCTTTTATTTTTAAATTTTAATTCGAAACGAAGTAATTTTACCTATAATATTTATGAATTAATAAAATCTGCTTATACAACAAATGCCTTTATTTAATCAAATTCGTGGGGCTGTTTACATGTCTCATTTCATCTACATCTAAATTCTACTTGACATATTTCGATGCACTACTCCACTAAAACGAAGCTTTTTAGAAGTCCACTGAGAAATTACTTTCAAAAACAAATATTGTAAAAAAAATTTGAATAATTTGCTCCAGAAAACAAGTCGCTGTAAAAGTGAATTTTAGTGTGTCCCTTGCTGCCCCAACAATACCAAGTCGCCAATAAATATGGCGAACAAAATAAACAAATACTTCCGCGGAACAGTTATGGTTACCATTTCCCGCCATATAATTAGGACTTTTTACTGATAAGTATCTTTTCCAGACTGCCCGGTGCCTTCCACAGATCTGTAGAAGGCATCGGGCAAAATTTTAACTTAAAAAACATCCTACGGCTTCCGCTAGCAGCGGGAGCGGCAACCTAGTAAGCTTCACTAGCACATTGAACATAAGGACTGTGAGGATAACAGGAACAGTACATAACCAAAAGAAAAGAATGGAGAAAAAAGCAATCGGAACATTCTCCTTACAAAATTTCAAACAAACATCCTTTTCCCAACTTCATCAACTCGTAAAAATATATTCCACTCACCCTTCATCCATTCTGCCTGTTCGATATCAAACCATTCTCCATATAAAATTTCAAACAAGCATCCTTTCCGAACTTCATCAAATCTTAATTATATATATATATCGCTCCCCTTCATGCATTCTGCAGGTTCGAAATACTGTCTTCCATCCCATTTACTTGACATCCATTCTTGCACAATTGCCATCATAAATTATGAAGGGAACCAACCGTTAGAACACCAAAAGAATTACTAGAATTGCGAAGTATTCCATTGCAGCTGTCTTTTAAAGTGAAAATACAGACGATTTCATAAAGTAGGAATTCAGACGATTTTTTAAAGCGCATACTGACAATTAAAAATTGCAAAAGAATAAATATTTTCTATTCGTATTCACATTAAAAAAAGAATATAACTTAATTATAAGCTTAACTTTATTAAACTTTTAATTATAATAAAAAACAAAATTAAAATCGCTAATCTATATTTTTTTAATATTTTTAATTTAGCATTTTTCAAAATATAGTAGTTCATGTACAACTCAACCATTGCAAAAAGTAATAAAAACAGCATTAGGGTTGCGAGAAGAGCTTTCCAATGGGTTGTCATATGGGCGACAAACTCAGGGGCACACTATTCTTCACTACATCCCATGTCGCAAAATTGCAAGAATATTAAAGGTTCAAATATCATTTCTAGTGACAACGTAAAACTCGCGTACAACATCCTTTTAAGATTCTGAATAAAAACTTTAAAATAAAGTCATTCAGTTTCATATGAATCATTTCATTACAGATTGTTTTAAAAATCTGGTCATTTAAAGAGGTCAAGTATAAACATGCATTTGATTCATTCATATCAATCAATAGTAGAAGTTGATTCTAAAAGCTAAGTAAGTTTCAAGTCATTTTTGTAACTTGTAAATCGAAATAAAAGTAAATTACTAAAACGACTATCTACTTAAGTTGTAAAATTTACATCACTATCCAATAAAATAATTTTTCGTAAGAGACGTTGTATGCAATAGATTTTGCAGTTAATGGTCGTTGGTTTATATAGCCACGAAAAATGGTATTCTAACCCTTAATATTTTTCAATTTTGCGACCTACAGATATTTGACTAAAAGTGATCCCATTAACAGAGAAGAAAAATGAGATGTTCTTGTCATAAAATATCTGTATAAGGTAAAACAGCAAATATCAATAAATTGTCGGCATGCAAAAAATGTTACAAATTTACATGAACATTTTATACTGTAATAGAGATGGCCTTTTCCCTTCTACAATTATTTTAGCTGTATACCGATGACACGAGTAAAGTTTGTTATGCAAATATATAGTTTATTCATCACGAATATGTTATCTTTTTTGGTGGAAATTCTTAGAAACCTTTGAATTGTAATTGACATATAATTATATGCTACATTTGCACATATATATATGCAAGCGATTGCTTTAGACATACTGATTATCTTTCATATCATTACACTTTAATTATTCATTTTTATTAACCAACAGAAAAATGATTCATCCAGCCGATTGTACTGAAATCTACAGAAATGTATTTTGAGAAATTCTAATGAATTACAAATCTTTAGTGAATAATTTCATAATGTTCTAAATTAAACTACTTAGCCTACCTACTACTTTTTGGTATTCCATCTCACTGCAAATTTTTCAATTCAATATACTTACATAACAATCTAAACAAATATGTTTTTGGTATTCTAAAGGTGCTATAAAACTCAATTTCAATTCCATTCCAAAATACAATAAGGGCGGGGGGGGGGGACAGAAAAAGAAAATGTATAATTCACCAAGTTCAAATACATATACAGATTAATTGGTCTGTATATTTTTATACACTGACATTACACAGGCAAAAACTAAAAAAAAAAAATCATAGGATATTGAGATCTGGCAACAAATACTAAGAAATAAAATAAGTATGACTAATTGAACAATAAAACGAATGATAAACAAAATATTTTGAATTATTATATAAAAGAAAAAAAACATTACGAAAAAGAAATTCGCGAATTCCATTCAAATGTGCCGTCAGAGACCAAAATGCATTTCACAACGCCAAAATTTAATTTTTAATAAAATATATCATATTTTATCATTTAACACACTAATATACGAGTATAAATATTAAATGCACTAATATTTGCCGTAAGAGAAACTCCAATGCGAATCATCCGAGTGCTTTTTTTTTCCAAAAAAATAACAATAGTCTGACGCACAATTTTCAGGTTATTTTAATTTCGTAGGACAAATTACACAAACCTTAAAAGTGTAATTGTATCCCGATGGCATATATTTTTTTTTAAAAACTAAACAGCAAAAAATTTAACTCATTTTTATAAAATAAGAAAAACGATAACCAAGAAATCACATCTGAAAATAGATAAAAACAGCCATTCACTCATTATTGAATTGTACTCGTTTTATTTTTCATCTGATGTACTCGGATACGAAAATTTGCATTAAATGAAATTTAATGATTATCGTCAATAACAAGAGCAATCCGTTTTAATCATAGCATGCTCTCGAATATGAAAGTATAATGCGTATCAGAAAAGGTGACAAAGTAAAACCACACATCACGACTTCAGGATTTTTCACAATTGATAAATTAACAGAAAATTATGTGACAATTTAATGAAAAATAAATGACAATACATTTCACTATCTTTGAAGATTCAAAGAGTACCATTTAAAAAAAATTCCATATTTTTATTTTTCAAAACATAAGTGAGAAATTTTAAAAGAGCTTAACACGATTCTTGGTACATTAATTTTATATAAATCGCAAATAATCAGCACATCATGTCAAGATTTTAAAATTAATTACTAATGTCATGCATATAAATACAATAAAATAAATGCATGAATAAAATTGGATAATTTTCTTCCCTAACGATAAACATTTCATTTCAAATTCCGATTATTTCCAATGATTATAAAATTACTACATTTAAATTAATTTTGTTACATTTAATTTTTAATAATCAAAGTAATCAAACATGGGTTTTAAACACAATAAACTTAATGTCTTTCCTTGAAAGACGTACAGTCGTTCTTTACTGTCCATGCAAGAATAACTTCAATTTTCTCCAATACCTATTAATTACACATTTTTAGTCTTAAATTACATCTAGCAATAAAAATTGCATTCAGTTATAAAAATTATTAAATAATCAATACATCAAACACTTCTGTATCCGATACTTATTAAAAAAATCGCAAAATTAAGAAGCGTTATAGCAACCATCAAAGAACTAAGACAAGAAAAATGTTAAAACTTACCAAATACGCATGCAAGAGAACGTCAAGATGGCCGGTAATTTAGAAGTTCGAAGATGCCATTTTTTCTTTTCTTTGTCCAATATTTTAGCAAATCCACAGAAGATTAAATTAATCTTGATGTCTCTTGATTGTTTCAATTGATAATTAAAGACCTATTTCTTGCATTCCTTGGGAGATCAAAAAAACTTGAACAGAAAAAAATTGCATAGCATTTCCAAATTTGAAATTGAATCGGAATACACGAAACGAACAGAATATCTGCGACATTTCTCCCACCACCACAACATAACAAAATGATTAAAAATGCGAAAGCAAAGTGTAATGCGCAGACAATATGTTAATCAGAATTTTGACGTCATAGTTTCCAGAAACTTCTCTCAAATTCAGCAAATGGTTTTCAAAGATGATAAAGCATAATGAAATCTGCATCACATATTATCCAATCGGGAACGAGTGATGTTTTCAAAGAATATTTTCTAATATCCGTCTGGTTTTTTTGCATAAATGTTTTTTTAATCAAATTAAATGTTTATCACCTATTTGAATGTAGAACAAACTTCTGAGCTACATTCTCGTCGGTTTGGCGAAATTTGTTTTCAAAAACGTGGCCAAAATATCTTTCTGCATTTCATTTTATGAAGAATTTTTGTGTTTGATAAAAAATCGTTTTCAAGTTCACGATATTTTAAACTTAATTAGGAAATATAATGCAATCTAATAATTATTAAAATTTAATAAAAACACTACATTTTAGTTCAGATCAAATTCATATGCTAGACAAAAAAATAAAGAAAGAAAGGAAATTCGGGATTAACAGCTGAATTTTTTTTTTTCTTGACTACGCAATAGAATTTTGTATAACAAGAATTTGCTATATTTCTTATTAAAATAAGGGAGTTTATCTTTGTATCACTTAATTACTAATCATCTTTCAACTTTACATAAAATTCATTGAATTTTCAGATGTGAATAAATATCAAAATAATATATCAGACCGATTGAGCCTAATTTAATATTTTAACCTTGCCTCGTAGTTTGCGATTGCATATGCTAATCTTATAAATAGCTCAGTTATGAAATTAATTCGGGATGTGAAAGCAAAGAAAGTCGATACGAGGGGTGCTTTTTTAACTTGTGGCGGATTGGTATGAGTGACGGATTAGTATGAGAACCTGGGACCTTGTGGTTCGCAGTCTGTTGAAATCACGTCCGGGTCACCAATGTGGCGGATTGGTATGAGTGAGGGTAGAACCTGGAACCTTGTGGTTCGCAGTCCAGTAACATGACCATGATACAAAAGCAATTGCTCATGCAACGTAGTTGTTAACTGGCTTATAAACTTTCACCACAAACTGAGATCGGTTAATAAGAATAACACCTATACAAATAATCCTTCCAAATCATAACAATGTTAAAACAACAGTCCGATTTTCCATGTTGAAAAATGCGATTTAAAAATAATTTTCATACGAGTTTGGGCCACATTATATATATTAACAGGAGTCAGATGTCTGAAAGCTTTAAAGAGTGCGTGAGATGCACAGAATGGATTATTATGAATATTTTCAATTTAACTTACTATGCAATTTCTTTTTTTACTTTCTCATATAAGGCGCATAAAAAAAGGAATGCTGAAATATTGCCAAAAAATTCGCCTACGAGATTTTGACGAATCACCACCACATTTTCAATCTAACCGAGTTTGAGTTCAGTTCAGCTCAGTTATATTAACGTCCCGTTTAAAGCAACGCTAGGGCTATTTTGGGACGGACCTCGTAAATTTGAGCCTCAGTCAGATGACGAGGACGACACTTGAGCTAGCACCCCCTTCTCCACACCATGCCACACCAGCGGGAGGACGTTTGGTCATGACGAATTTAACGTGCAACAGATCCCCTTACACGACGGTTCTTCGGTGGAATCGGGACACAAACCTGAAACCCTCCGGTTCCGAAGCCGAGACCTTACTACCAGGCCACCGTGCCCCTTCCCCGAGTTTGAAAAACATAAATTCAAAATTATGTTTGTCTGTATATCTACAAATACAATAATTAAAAAACATTTTAAACTAGATGGATGAAATTTGTTATTTGGTCTTTACACCAAATTTGTAGATTATTTTTTATCAAATTTTAAGCGAAATACATTTTTAGGGAATTTTTCTGCCTACTTGCCTGCATATTTAAAAAACGCAGCGAGTGGGAAAAGTAAAATTTGTATACAATCTCACAAATTTATACACAAGCTGAACTGTAAATTGATATAAAATTTAGAAACAAATCTGAACAAGTTTGACCGTCTGTAGACCAGCAAATCCGCATGCATGTAAACACGATGACTGAGAAACGCAACAACGTAGATAAACTGAAGGGAGTTTATGATTCTGCTACTAAAACTGTAGTTTTGTGTCCAATTTTGTTGTCAATCTGTCGACAAAGAAAAGCACAGAATGGACACTTAGGTGCAGGATTCTAAATATATACTTGTGTCTCCTTGATCTAATTTTTATGTGCAAGGGGATGAGGATAATATAAAATCGTTATTTGGGCGTATACGAGATGTTTCGGAGAAACCACACCGCTGATTGTTTGGTTAGCTTCTGAGGGTAAAGACTCCTGAGCACCCGAGGGCAGAAGTCTGACTTCTAGCTCAAACAAAGATAGCACACACACACACTTGCTTGCAGAACCCCTTTTTACGGGGAGGGGGGGGGCTCATTCACGCACCTCGTTGAGAAAACACAAGGAAGAGAACAACCATGCCCGAACTAGGACTCAAACCCGGAAAGCCTAGATCGAGGGGAAGACGCGCTACCCCTAGGCCAGGACGCCGGCTTGTAGTCCTTTTTATAAACAGATTACATTTCATTTCTGTGGTTAAACTGAACTCGTTTTGTTGTGTCTTTTTCGATTTATATAAGAAGTTAATAAGTTTTTTGAAGATTCTGAACCGGTATATGCCACCAAACAAAAAAAGTGTTTTTTATGGTTCTATAAAAATAATTTTTTCTTTGAATAATTTTTCGATAATTTTACAACTTTTTTTTAAGTGACCGTAAGATTGTTTGCGTTTGATATGCTTATATGTAACAACTTACATGCAAAAAAAATCTCTTGCAAACGAAATATTTTTATCTCCTTCATCTTAGTAAATGATAGCCACTATTGTTACACATAAATACGTGCACATTTCACATCTCCACCTATATAACCGGGCCTAATTAAACCAAACATCTACATTTAATACTTATGACAAAATTGGCATCAATTTTTCTAAGCGCAAACAATGACTAAACATCCAATTAAATGGAAATTAACCAAATATCGTCGTTTTTACTGCATCGACTTCGAAACAAATACCACAAGAAATATTTTTCTGCAATCGCAAAATCAAAAGTTTTGTCTTTTCAATAAAACCAATTCCTTCCAATGAAGTTTTGCTTAAATTTTTATTCGTTCTATAACATTTCATAAATGATTTGATAGATGCAAACGGTTTTGATATAAAGAAATTTGTATGTATTTGTTTGTACTATTGGTAAACAACAATGAGAATTAGAAATATCCATAATTTTAATACTACTATTTTACTTTTTAAATACTTTGGCAATTTTTTTATAGATTTTAAAAGACAATATATACAATACTTGTAAAAAACTTTTTTTTGTTGATGAAGAACAAGAATAACACGAAAAACTATTGCTAGAACTCATTGGCAAAATTCTGGAAGAACATAAGAAAAAGAAAAAAAATTAAAGTAGATTATTAACATTTTAAATCAAAAACAAACTGTTAGTCTGATTTATTAATATGGAGCAAATTAATTTTTGGCATTTTAAAAAAGTCATCTGATTAAATTAATATTGTCATTTTAATTTAAAAAAAACTTTCAATCGATGAAAAAATTACTTTTTTATAAAGTTTGTACACAAAAATAGTTTTTAAAGTTAAAAAAACACATGAAAATTATTTTTATCCTAATCAAAACTGAATGTGTTAATTAGTTTCATTTAAAAATGTAATTATTTAAAGACGATTTCTAATTTTTTACAGCCGTTTCTGTTTCTAAATACAAATTTGTAATAAGGGAGAAAAAAATTAGCGAGTAGGATGCGAGAGAGAAAAGCTTATATCTGCGTATTAATTCCCTTTTTTCAAGGTTATAAAAACACGAATCCAGCTGTTCGGCTGCGAGAGGCTGTGATTGCACTAGCTCTTTTATCTCTATATTACTTGCATGGGGTCGAATCAAACCAGTTTTGCTTATCTTTATGAGATGTCACAAAATTTATATGTATTTCATCTCGCAGTGAATTGTTACATCAATTGCCTTTCTTTTGGAAACACGGAGTCAATTTAACTTCTAATATACAGTCACTCAAAAAAGTATTGGGACACTTGGCGTGAATAACTACAAAGCTATTTATAAAACTATTTATCATATTAAAATATAAACAAAGTAAATCAATAAATATTTTAACATTTGGTGTACAATTTGTAAGGAAAATTTATTTGGTATTTTAGAATTATAATTTGATATAACTTTCCAAATATAATTCAAAGGCAAATAAGAGTCAAAAAAAGTATTGGGACACTTTTAAATTGAGAAACTCAGCAAATATATAGCACATCAATAAAATTGAATTTAATACCACTTTTTTTAGACTGTAATTTTAAACTTAAAAATTTCAAGGAATAAGAATGCTTATAGAAAAAAAGTGGAGAAACAAAGATATATCGGTTGATGTGCGAAATCTTGTAATAGATCACTGAAAAACTGGAAAATCAGTTCTCTGTATAGGACATATCTTGAAATGGAGTAAGTCTACTGTTTCTAACCTTAGTCACAGGTTCAAGAAAACAAAAGGTATTCAAAACAAGGAAAGATCAGGGAGTCCAAGGACATTTAATGAAAGTGAAAAGAGGTAGATTGTGATATAAATTCACTTTAATTCAAAAACTAGAGCAGTAAAATTGACTCTGCAATGAAAAAGTAAGTTTGGAAAATCTATAAATCTTGAAACTGTCAGAAATATCTTAAGAAAACAAAAATATCATGGCAGAATACCTCAAAGAAAGTCTTACATCAGCAAAGCAAATCGACAAGCTAGGCTGGCCTTTGCTAAAAGTATGTAAAGCAGACAAAAGAATTTTGAGAAAATGTAATTTTTGTTGATGAAAGCAAATAAAACAATTTCGAATCGGACGGCAAGCAAAAAGTTTGGCGGAAAACAAATGCAGCAATGCATATCAAAAATTTATGGCCAAATTTAAATCAAATATGGAGGTGGCAATCAAATAGTCTAGGGTTGTATGACAAGCACTGTTGCCGGGTAATTACATTTTTTTTTGATGGAATGATGAATAAATATGTCTCCCTTGACATTCTCAAGTGAAATTTAAAGCAGAGTGCAAGCGAGTTGGGAATCTGAAGACATTTTAAGATAGACCAAAATAATTATCCGAAACATATTTATAAGTTATGCTGATATTTACAAGTTATGGGTCCTCTACCACTGTCCCCACTTAGTGTTATTAGGAGCCCTGCACAAAATCCAGACCTGAACCCAATTGAGCATGTGTGGGATTATTTGCAGCAAAAACTGTATGAACATCAAATTTCTAACAAGCAGGATTTAAGAAAACATTTGGTCGAAGAGTGGGCCAAAATCGATGGATCATTTTGCAAAAAACTGTTCCAATCCAAGCCAAATAGTCTACGGGAGATCATAAAAACAAAGGCGGCCTAAAAAACTCTTTACCAAATTGTGTGAAGATTAAAATGCCTGAAACATTACTACGCATAAAACCTTTTCATGTCAAGCTAATAAATTTTTATTCTTTGCCTTATAATTAGAATGTGTATTAGAATTTAATCTTAAAAGTTGTTCTCCCAGCTTATAAAACAGGTCAATATATATTTTAAAGTCGATTCTTCTAAATGGTTGTATGCAAATTTTATTTGGCTTTGCTTGTTTGCGTTTTTTTATACCAGAGCGATATCTGTATAAACAAACTGCGTAACTTTTTATATACTAACTCTTGTTTATAAGATATGATATTAATATTATTTTCATTAATACATTAAACTAAACTTAGGTTAGGAACCTTAAATTTTCTTTATAAATTTTAGAAAGCATTTTAATTTGTCGAAAAATAAACACCTGTTTGATTTTTCATTTATTTAAATTTATTATGTAGTTTATCCAATGCCCAATTCTCTCTCAGGATTTTAGCTTTACAACTTCCTTATTAAGATTTTTAAAAATCTCGAGATTCAGTTTACAATTAGTCTAATAATTTTTAACATTTTGCATGGAATTTAATTTAAATTGTTGCATGAAATAAAAATTGTTCATAAATACTTTATGAACAATTTTAATATTTTATATAATTGAATAAATCATGAAAATACAATTTTTGTTTCTTATCTATGAAGTATTCATTCTACATTTGACTATTCTCCTGATAAGAAAGCCGCCTTTCCTATTCTAACATGAAAGAAAAATTTCAACAGTAATAGATAAATCATATTTTTGAAATTCCCCTCGCTTGCTTTTGCCTGCCATACAGAATTGTATATACCTCCGAATCAGCATATTTAAGAAATGTTTATTGATTCTCTTCCCACATTCAGATGCAGATGGTTGTGACTCACACACATCACAGCTGCTTCTCATTAATTATTTTTTTGATTCGGACAGATGAAAAAATGTTACTGAGTGCTAATTCAACAGTTTATAATTACTCGAAAATTGTAAACTGATAATGTAAGAATCTTTATTTCAGCTAATGCTGTGTTTTCCAAAATTCCTCGAACTATGCATATATTTTATCGTATATTTTTTGATTAGCTTATTTTTTATCCCTTTGGTGGCTGATTGGTAAATACTCCAAAATTTCCATACTACACACACAAATACTCCACACACACACACACACACACACACACACACACACACACACACACACACACACATATATATATATATATATATATATATATACATAAATCAACAAATAATTTCTGTTTAATTTGTAAATATTATTATAAAGAACTTTTAATTAATGAATATAACTCTAATGCAACTTATATGTTAAAGAACACCGGGAAAAAGGAATTAGATAAAAGAATGCTAGCTTTCGCAAAAAAAACACAACCAAAACTAAGACTTGCTCTCTTAACTATCCTTATTTATTCCCAACAGTTAAATTTCATAAAAATCCATTAAAATTCAGATTCGTAACCTGTAGCACTGGCAATTATAATTACTATATGGGTAAACATTTCTTTAAATACTTAAAAATTATCCTGGACAAAATAAAAAATGAAGACAACTTTATTATTTCTAGTAACAAAGAAGTATTGGATTTCTTAAAGATAACAACATTAATAAACTTAATACTTTTGATTTCGAAAATTTATACACTAATCTACCTCATGAAAAATTAATAAAGGTCTGTACTTTTATATATGACGAATATTTAAATGAAAATCTCATTCCTAAAAATAACTGGCTTGAGTTATGTAATTTTAATATTACTGAAAATTACGTGTTCAATGGTATTAATTTTTATAAACAAGTCAAGGACATTCCAATGGGAACATCTTTCTCAAGTGCTTTAGCTAATATTTTCCTGCATTACTATGAGAAAAAAATAATTAAATATAATTTAATAAACGGGTGGAGATATATTGATGACCTACTTTTGATTAACTTCGACAATACTAATATTATTACTAATTGCTATCCAAAAGATTTAATTTTAAAAGATACAAATAAAAATCAACTTGAGGCTACCTTTCTGGATTTAAAAATCGAAATTGCTAATGATAAAACAATAGTTGGTATATACGATAAAAGGGATGATTTCAACTTTAAAATAACAAAACTATGTAACTACCATTCCAATCTAAACTCTAAAATTTTCAAAATTCTAATTTCCTCACAAGTTAACAGGATCAAAATGGTTTGCAATAATAAAAATTCTTATATTGAAACATCAAACAACCTCCTTAAAAATTTAATTAAAAATGAATTTCCTAGAAATTACTGTAATGTCAATTTTTTAATTAAACAAGGTGTGGTTTGGGATTAATCCTTTGGCTTAAATAAAAATAGAACTTTCCTTGCATATTGGATCACTCAATAGATAGCGCTGGGAGCCTACATCTGTTTACATAATTTACCGTTAGTTTTTTTAAAAACAGGGAATCACAATCGATGTTTAAAGTTTCCTTGACTGTTGATGGTATGTCCTGGCCTTTTCGTTTTTAATTTTAATTTTAGTTATATTTTTTGTTTTTATTGTTATTTTTGTTATTGTATTTTTACTTTGTTGTGGTTATTTTCTTCTAATTTGTTGTTTTGTATTTCTTTCTGTTAAAATGGTATATCTCTTGAGCATAATTTCAGGGGATTTTCGGGTCACGAGGAATCATTATTAGACAATGTCTGTATGTCCTCACAGAAAAAAAATCCCTTTCTTTGAATCCCTGCCTGAGGGTGACCCTTGAAAAAGTCTTCAGGCCGGATTCTTTTTTTATATTTTTTATAATTTTTTTGGTTTAATATTTATTTGATTTTTTGTTTTTCCTATTAACTTGATTCTAATACTTATATATATATATATATATATATATATATATATATATATATATATATATATATATATATATATATATATATATATATATATATATATATATATATATATTTACGTACATTTAGCTACTGTATGATTCGAAGGAGTCTTGAAAGTTTATAAGAATAGTGATGCCATATTTAAGTTAATTGTTATCAATAATTACATAAAATTATGTTTGCGATTGTTACTAATATAGGATGTAAGTAATATTTTCTCTGTCACTTAGATAGCAACTAATCTAAATAATATGTAAATCTATCCTTAATCCTACGTTATAAACACTTGAATTAAAATAATTTCAAATCTAAGTAATGGAATATTTTTACCGAATTAAGATACCTCTTTTGCCAATTTGTATCCAGTTTTACACCTTTTTGGTAAACTCTGAAAAAAAAAAACAACTACGATTTCTAGGCAGAAAAAACGAAGACAAAGTTTAGCCACTTCTGTTGAAATTATTTACTGAAGCTCTAATCGTATTCCTACGGTTAAATGTTGCAATTATATTCTGCGAGTTTAGAAAGAGAATTCTTCAGAAACTATTTTTTCTCTTACAAATAAATCTAACTGTTCAAAATTTTTAATGTTTACGATTACGGAAAACAGTATATATCATTCAAATTCGAACTCGCTCAAAGAAACTGAATCTATTTTGGCTTATCCGAGCAATTCGACACTTCATGCATGATTTATCATAGGAAAATAAATATTTCAAAATAAAAATAATCAGTTTGCATTACTCATTCATCGTCTAGTTCAGATATATAGTATATTAAAAGTGACTATTTTGCAAAAATGAATTCAATTTATTTTACATATATCAAAAATTGAGAATTCATCAAAAGATATTTTTTAATTAAAAATAATTAAATTCCTTTGTATTTTTATCACGAATTAATTTTTTAATATGGGATTGTAGGAATATATATATATATATATATATATTAATATGAGAATAATTTAGTTAGAAAAATTTGAGCCAATACAGGAAATAACATTCATGGACAGTAATTAAAACAAAATGTTGAAGAAGTCAAATTTAACTTTAACCTTTTTTACTTTCTCTTACACGAAAAAAATATAAAATATGTGTCAAAAGATATGTATTGAAAATCAAATATTATATATATAAAAAAATTATTTTGTCAAAAAATTAGAACTTAAGATGTTGACGAATTTTCATGCTTCTGAATCTGAAAAACCTATTATTGTAATCCTGTCTCTATAGGTACACGATAACTCAAGAATGTTTTGAGCTAGATGGATGAAATTTGGATGGTATATATTTTTTGTATATTTTTGCATTTGTATTTTTTGTATTACAAATTTGTATACTTTTATTAAATTTTGACAGAAGTTCATCCACAGGAAGTCTGTCTGTGCGGCTTCCGAATAAAAGTGAACTTGATAATTGCAGAAAGTAAATAGATGAATATAATTTGGAACAAAGTTTTAGTAATAAAACATATATACTTATTAAATTTTGATCCAATGTTAAAGAATCGACCGTCTGACCAGTAAATTCTCATGCCCTGCATCTAAACACAATAAATCAAAATTACTTTAACGGAGATAAATTAAATTTGGTATATAAGCTTGTCATTTATATTGTTGTTTAGTGCCAAATTTTGATTTCATTCCGTGGATTAAATGACTTACAAATGCACACTCAATTTTCTTCGCTGTACTTTGAAGCACAGAACGCTTATGTGTGGGGCACTTAGAAACAAAAATCTGAGCAGACGTGGCTCTCAAAAAACCACTCCTGCCTAATTTCCATTGTATTTAAACCATATATTGTTTGAAATTGTTGAACAATATTTTTATAGTAAGATTTTTATTCTTTTAGACGACTTCAGACAGATTTAAGAGCATTTAAAAACATTTTTCGACAAATTTGTTTTCTTAGATAAAACTGAATTTTAAAAAAAAATCATTTAAATATTGATCTGTGAAAATTTTTGTCAGTTTATCCCTTCCATATGACACCTGTAATTTAAAAATCATAAAAATTTTGCTCACATTATAGAAAAACATACTTTTTTTAAAAAAAAGGGGAAAATATCTTTATTTTTGTTTATGCTAATCATTTAATACTTTATCAAAATCAACAACGCAAATTAAAATTAGATCACAAAAGAAAGTTCCTTGAGAATTAAATAAAGGAAAAATTGCGCACTTTGTGGACGGATTTTTCGCTTTCTTTTCATCTTTTACATTTTAAATTTAAACTGATGTTCATTTTTATTGTAACTGTTAGGATATTTGTTAGCATTTATAAGTAAAATTGTTATAATATTTGACTATATATTTGGGATTGCTAAAAAAAAGCATTACCTATATTTTCAGCCTTTGTATTGGTTTTTAAGGAAGATCCAATGTTCTCGTAAGACAGAATTTCTTGATTTTATTATATACCTCTGAACAAAGGATTCCCAAACTTACGATCTTCTTTTTGAAATCGGATCTCTTAAGATCCCCTTTATCTTCGGCGTGTTGAAACTTTGTAAAGACGAATAGCACGAGTTCTTTTAAAAGTTTTTTTGGGGGGAGGGGAAGGGAGGAACATACTTTAAAAAAAACTGACTTCCGACCCACAATTTGAGAGCCCCGCTTAAAGCAAAAATATAGCTCAAATTCAGCATACGATGTGTACTGATGCATATATGTTTCATTTTGCAACTTAGTCTTTGTGAAATTAAATCTGAAAAATGTTTAACGAACAAAATGTTTTAAATTGAAAATTCATAATTTCATTTGGTTTTTCCTATCGTCTGAAATCTTGAAAAACACGTTCTTTTACATTTTTCCTGAAGATTCCTAGTATTATTGTATTATAATATTGCACGGATGATGTGTATATACATGACAATGGCCAAATTAAAGTAATCTTTGTCAAACTGTCTGGTATACTTTTTTAATTAAGCATTATCTCTCTTCGCCTGCACATAAGATTATGCACCAAGACTGTGAACACCATGAGTGTTCAGATTTTTATATACAGAGTCCGATACTTAAGAGTTGCGTGCGTCGTCGTAAAGTAAAAGTATTATAGTAAACAAAGTATGCACTTGAGCATTAATTATATGGCTTAAACGAACAATAATTACAAAATATCGATCTTTATCGTGAATCTAGTGTGCGATCTTTGGCATTTTTTGACGATAAATCACTGTCATGCTTTTTATACACAATCGACATTTAACTGTCTGGTATATATTTTGCATGTCTTTTTTCTGACCGAATGAAAACAAAATTTTACAAATACTTATAATTGCAGTCACAAAATCGCATGCCGAATGCTATTGATTTAAACTACTACGTTTTTGGACTATTGCGTTTACATGAATTTGAAAATATAGACCAACAGACGGTCGATCCTTTCTTAGATTTTATTCGAAACATCTCTAATATTCAGAGTTTATTCCTGTGTTCAAAAACTATTAAGCGGGGGTATATATGGGGAAGAGATGAGTCGTTCCCCTCCTGCTGCTCATTTAAAAGTCTAATTTTCTAAATAATATGGTTGTGAGATTCTCTATAATGTACAATTTGCATCATTAATAATATTAGAATCATGAACAAACAATAATGGTGTTTCCTTTTTAGAAAAAAATTCATATTGAAGAAGATTTTATTCTGACAATCTACTCTGGTTCTATCGATTTACCTTCCATTCAAAATTCTGCTATATATAATACAAATATTGAAGATGCAGTCTTCTTTATTTTGTTCCATATCGTACATGGAAATGGGAAAATAATAAAAAGAGAATGGATAAATTAACAGTTAAAATAATGTAAAAACTTTCTTCATGAGAAAATTCTAGCTTCTTAAAAATTATATAATTTCCAGTCAGGCAATACCTAATTCATTGGTTCCATTACAAATGTCGGCGTCCTGGCCTAGGGGTAGCACGTCATTCCCGCGATCTGGGCGTCCCGGGTTCGAGTCGAGGTTCGTCTATTCTTCGCCCTGTGTTCTATCTATGAGGTGTGTGAAACAGTCCCTCTGTGAAAAGGGTTTGTGCAAGTGAATGTCACCTTCATACGAGATAGATGTCAGACTTCTGCCCTCGGGTGCGCAAGGGATCTTTGCCTTCAGAAACTACTGCGTCCCCTTTACGTGGTAACGCGAACACGACATCATCATCCAATACCAATCATTTGCTGATACACGTTGCTTTTTCCTTTTACATTGTTTTAAATCGTGAAATAATCAAACTCTTTCAATTATTTAGATTTAATTTGAATTTAGAGTTGAATGAGGAAGAAACAAAGAGAAAATGCAAAATGTAACTTTAATAGTATATTAAATAAATAAAATCCTAGAAAAAAATTCCAGAAATCTTTCTTTGATTCAAAATAATATTTCATATGAACTTACCCTTTTTTATTTTTTGCTAGTTAAAAAATGAAGATAAAAAATGTCGTTTGCAACAAAATAGCTGAAACGAAACGAATTATTTTGTCATTAATATTAAATTTATTAATTGTATATTTATTTTGCATTTTAAACCGTTAGGTATCTCTGGCCTTGCTGACGTGAATAATTATTTATAATCATTGGACAAAGTATAGATTTACACAACAATTAAATGAAAGTCGCAATTTACCGCAACATTTCTGTTGGTCATACTTCCTTCTTCAAATAGAAATGCCGCTTTCATTGAGCAAATTTTCACTTTTGTGTTTATTTAAATGTAGTCCTAATAATTTGTCATTAGTCTTATATTTTCTATTTCAAACAATGCCGTCTCACTTATATTATATGTCCTGCATTTGTGAAAAGAGACTTTCAACACCTGGAAACGTGATTTGTTTCGAAATAAATGGAGTCTAGACATTTCTGAAATTAAAGGGAGAAATCTCTTTCGAAATATATTGTCTTGGTGTCGAAAATGCAATTTTAAATTCCTAACGCTTTTAGCTAAGGTAGACGAGTAACGCTATTTTTAGCTCGTAATTGCAAAAGAATATTCTGATTGCCGAAATATCTGATTAAAACATTTAAGTGATGCGAAAAACGAATACGAATTTTTATCGAACTTGAAAAAATATTCAAACAGTTCTTATTATAAATAATAATAATTAAATAATAAATATAATATAATAAAATATCCAAAATAAAAGAGATATACATAAATATCGGGAGATAGAACTCTCAAAATTAGAAAATTAACTGTATTTTGTAAATGCTTAAATCGAATATCGGCCTTTAGTAATTTTTTTTTCAAACTGAGAGTTCTATAATCATAGAAAGGGGAAAATAATCAAATAGAACAAAGAATATAAAAAAAAGAAAAGAATTCAAGAATGCAGCTGCACATCCAGTCATTCTGGAAAGCATTAGAATTTGCCCCTTACTTATAGTTGTGGAATACGTTGAAAGGCAAAATTGCAAGTTTTCTCTTAAAATTTTTAAAAACTCATATCTAGCGGTCAGTCAAAGCTATTTTGCTCCTCCGTCTATCCTAAAACTTGCTTTCTTTACTTGCCTTTCTTGTTTCTGCTTTTATCTTTCTGTATCCGTAATTTTTGTTTTGTTTTACCGTTTATGTTACTCAGATTGCAACACAGTTCATTTTTGCTAGAACTTTTATTTTTAATAAGATCTAGATTTTTTTATTTTTGCTAGAAGCATTTAATCGTTAAATGATCAATTTCTAATTCTTAATACAAATTGAGGTTGTTAAAAATGTTAACAACTTAAAGATTTAAAGAAAAAAATTCTTTGGATAATTTTTTTATTACTTGATTTTAAATAGTCATATCACCTCCGATTGATTTTGAAACTGTTTTCAGCAGGGAAATAAGATATTTCATTGTCTACGATAAAGATCAATCATTCATTTGCTATGCTCTTTGGTGTTTCATGCTAAAGCAGTAAACACCAAGTGAAGTTTTGCTTTGACAGATCTGGAATTTTGTCAAATTTAAGCTGCCACTTAAAATACAGACGAATAAAAGTCGAATATCTCAAATTCAATCTTCTTAATTCTAAAGTACCCAATAGCACTTTCTGCGAAATGATATAAAAGTTTTCTTGACCAGCATGGGTCAAATGTTCGGTCGAAAGCTTTAGAATAAGTTGGCGGATGTATAAATAGAACTTTAGGATCCATTTTAGAATATAAATATAAATATTAGCTTTTTAAAAATATATAGAGAGATGCAATATAAAGTATCTGAAAATAATACGTTCAGAGCTACTAAAAAGGCCATTTAGCATTTTAAACCTTTATTTAATCTCTTTTAAAAATATCTATGCCATCTTGAAAGGAAAGCTAAAAAGATGTTAACGCAGCTAACAGTTCTCGGCTAAGCTTTGATATACAATCAGTCATTATGCGCTTTGCGAGGCTACCAATTTTTCGGTAGCGCTTTGTTTGGAGTTACATTGCTGCCATTTTTTTACTACTTTTTGTTCTTTGCCGTTTTTTTTTTTTTTGGGTACATTCTATTTTACTACATTTATTTATCTATTTTTATATTTCTGTTAATTTGCTGCGGCGTTCATCGGAACTTTATGATTGGAAAAGCTATTGCTGCCGTTCGAGCCACATTTGGCCATTTTGCTAAAATTTGGCTATAAACTTTTTTTGTGTGTGAAAATGATTCTATATCAAAGCTGCTCTATGAAATTACTAGCCACCTTCGGCGACCAGCCGGTTCGCCAATTTTAATGTTTGTTAAAATTTTAATAATTAACTATTTTATGCAATTCCTACTTTAATAGCATCTTCATCAAAATATTTTAAAACTTCAAATTTTGATAGTCAAATAATTCACTCCTAATATTATAAACGCCTTCAGTCATAACGTTATATGTATCTCTCTAATTTTCTGTTAGCTCTCGTAGAATTTATATTTTAAATTAAAGTGGAAAGGATTAATCTGCAATTAATATATTAATATTTTTTACTGAAACAAAATATTTTTTTGTAATATGATTACTGAAAACAGTCACTGAGCGTTTAAACTTTATGGGCACTAAAGAATATCTTTCTTAATTTATGTAATATTTCAAGAATTTGAGAACAAAGTTTTCTCAGATTCATCATGAACAGATCGATTAATTAACAATGTTTAATTTTAAATGCATCAAACACTAAGAAAATAAAATGAATCGTTTAAAATAATCGGTCGAAAACAGGTTGAAAAAAAACTACTTAAAAAACGATGGACTTAAAACTATATGCATATACAAAAAATATATAACTAACATAAATACACTTTAATTACAAAAGTATGCAACTAATCTAAAAATAATTTAAATCATCCGTTGATAATGGTTGTCATGTCAACAACCAGAACACAATGCGCATGCGTGAATTTTCAACGCCAGTTACGGTAACGCAAATGCGTGAGTTTTTCTACGCCAGTTGGGGTAACGCTATGCAGATTAGAAATTTTTAATTTCCTTTATTCGGTTTTATTTTACTTCAAAAATACTTCAGAATAAATCTGAAAGATCGATTAATTAACAATGTTTAATTTTAAATGCATCAAACATTAAGAAAATAAACAGAATCGTTTGAAATAATCAGCCGAAAAATCTTAAGACTAGCCTCATTACTGTTTTGAAAAAAAACTGAACCCTCACTCATTTGGCGGTGGGGGAATTGAAAAGATTTTTTTGGCAGGAAAGTTAGTTTTTAATTAATAATTAAAATTCTAATTAAAAATTTAAAAAAAGGGACCCCAGGTGCACTTTCCCGACCTCCAAGGTATACATGTACCAAATTTGGTAGCTGTAGGTCAAATGGTCTTTTCTGTAGAGCGCCAACACACACACACACACACACACACACACACACATTGAGCTTTATAAATAACTAGCCGCCTTTGGCGACCAGCCGGTTCGCCAATCTTACTGTTCGTTAAAATTTTCATAATTAAATATTTTATGCAATTCCTACTTTAATAGCTTCTTCATCAAAATATTTTAAAACTTCAAATTTTGATAGGCATATAATTCACTCATAATATTATAGACGCCTTTAGTCATCACGTAATATGTATCTCTCACATTTTCTGTTGGCTCCCATAGAATTTATACTTTAAATTAAAGTGGAAAGGATTAATCTGCAATTAATATAACAATATTTTTTACTGAAACAAAGTATTTTTTTTTTGTAATATGATTATTGAAAACAGCGGTGAGTGTTTAAACTTTATGGGCACTAAAGAATATCTTTCTTAATTTATGTAATATTTCAAAAATTTGTCAACAAAATTTTCTCAGATTCATCATGACCAGATTGATTCATTAACAATGTTTAATTTTAAATGCATCAAACACTAAAAAAAAAAAACAACGAATCGTTTAAAATAATCGGTTGAAAACAGGTTAAAAAAAACTACTTAAAAGACGATGGTCTTAAAACTATAAGCATACACAAAAAATATATAACTAACATAAATACACTTTAATTACAAAAGCATGCAACTAATCTGAAAATAATTTAAATTGTCCGTTGATATTGGTTGTCATGTCAACAATCAGAACACAATGCGCATGCGTGAATTTACAACGCTAGTTACGGTAACGCAAATGCGTGAGTTTTTCTAAGCCAGTTGGGGTAACGCTATGCAGATTAGAAATTTTTATTTCCTTTATTCTGTTTTATTTTAATTCAAAAGTATTTCAGAATTAATTTGAAAGATCGATTAATTAACAATGTTTAATTTTAAATGCATCAAAGATTACGAAAATAAACAGAATCCTTTGAAATAATCAGCCGAAAAATCTTATGCCTAGCCTCATTACTGTTGGGAAAAAAAACTGAACTCTTACTCATTTGGTGGTAGGGAAAATAAATAATTTTTTGTCGAGAGAGTTAGCTTTTAATTAATAATTAAAATTCTAATTAAAAATTCAAAAAAAGGGACCCCAGGTGCACATTCCCGACCTCTAAGGTATACATGTACCAAATTTGGTAGCTGTAGTTCAAATGGTCTTTTCTGTGGAGCGCCAACACACATTGAACTTTATATATAAGTATAGATGTTTTTTTAAAGCAAGCTAAGAGGGGGGAAAAACTATTCTAAAAAATTGGGTAAAGCAGCTGTTCTTATTAAATAATTAATTTTTTTTAAAAATTGAAACGAAAAAGTGGAAAAGTTATTCTATAAAATTGTGTAAAGCAGATGTTCTGTCTTAGAAACTTCTTTTCCCTTTCCAGCTGTTTTGCCATAGAAACCGGGGCACAGCTGTTTACACGTTTATGTTTATCTATTCAGATTTTATAACATCTAATCAGAGTAACGGTGAATATCAGTGTGTTCGTGTTCGTCAATAAATGTTAAATTTTTTTAATAACATGATTAACGAAAACAGAGTCTCTGAGCATTTAAACCTTACGGGAACTAAAAAATATCCTTCTTAATTTATGTAATATCTCAAGAATTTGTCGACCAGCCGGTTCGCCAATCTTAATGTTCGTTAAAATTTTTATATTTAAATATTTCATGCAATTCCTACTTTAATAGCTTCTTCATCAAAATATTTTAAAACTTCAAATTTTGATAGTCATATAATTCACTCATAATATTATAAAGGCCTTCAGTCATAACGTAATATGTATATCTCTAATTTTCTGTTAGCACGCGTAGAATTTATGCTTTGAATTAAAGTGGAAAGAATTAATCTGCATTTAATATAATAATATTTTTTACTGAAACAAAGAATTTTTTTATAATCTGATTAATGAAAATAGAGTCACTCAGCGTTTCAACTTTATGGGCACTAAAGAATATCTTTCTTAATTTATGTAATATCTCAAGAATTTGTCAACAAAATTTTCTCAGATTCCTCATGAACAGATCGATTCGTTAACAATGTTTAATTTTAAATGCATCAAACACTAAGAAAATAAAACGAATCGTTTAAAATAATCGGTCGAAAACAGGTTTAAAAAAACTACTTAAAAAACGATGTACTTAAAACTATAAGCATATACAAAAAAATATATAACTAACATAAATACAATTTAATTACAAAAGCACACAACTCGCCTAAAAGTAATTTAAATCGTCCGTTGATAATGGTTGCCATGACAACAATCAGAACACAACGCGCATGCGTGAATTTTCTTCGTCTTTTACGGTAACCGAAATGCGGGAATTTTTCTACTCCAGTTGGGGTAACGCTATGCAGATTATACATTTTTAATTTCCTTTATTCTGTGTTATTTTAATTCAAAAGTACTTCAGAATGAATCTGAAACATGGATTAATTAACAATGTTTAATTTTAAATGCATAAAACATTAAGAAAATAAACAGAATCGTTTGAAATAATCCGCCGAAAAATGTTTACCCTAGCCTCATTACTGTTGGGAGAAAAGTCTTATTCATTTGGCGGTGGAGAAAATGGAAGATTTTTTTGGCGGAAAAGTTGGCGGTGGGGAAAATGGAAGATTATTTTGGCGGGAAAGTTAGTTTTTAATTAATAATTAAAATTCTAATTAAAATTTCAAAAAAAGGGACCCCAGGTGCACATTCCCGACCTCTAAGGTATACATGTACCAAATTTGATAGCTGTATGTCAAATGACCTGGCCTGTAGAGCGCCAACACACACACACACACACACACACACACACACATTGAGCTTTATTATAAGTATAGATTATAGATTTAACTAAAGAAATGCAATGTACTATTGAATTAAATAAGATTTCCAATTATCTATCCGGATTGGAATGAGTGAATGAAGAGTACATTTAGCTTAACAGTTGGATTCTCAATGTAAGGGACAGAACGCAAAGTATGAACTGTAAAATTACAATTTTATGTTTCTGTCCCGCTTTTGGTAAGAATATATTTTATTGTTTCCGAAAATCTATAATGCGAATTTAATTATTGACTAAGAGGAAACAATATTTTTGAGTAAACTGGAGAGTATTCAAATTTGACAATACACTGAAATGCAGACATAAAAATATATTTTATCTTGTCCAAGGTCTGATTTTACAAGCTGAATAGGATTAGGTTAGTGAAGACTTAAATTAAAGAGTAAAAAGTAAAAAAAAGGGGAAAGAGTGAAATTCATTGTTAAGAAGACAAATTCGTGGTTTAGGACAGCGTTTCTCAATCTTTCAGTATTCGTGGCCCAGTTTTCACTCATAACTTTCATCGCGACCCCCGTTACAAAAAAAATGTATACAACAATAGTGTATATTGAGTATTTTGGATTCTGTTTTTAAATTATTTTTAATTCACTGCCAAAACAAGAGTAAAAGCTAGCCAACGTTGGCGAGAAACATTTTGCATTTTGGACAAGCGGACAGTAAACAGATGAAACGAATGAAAGCGGAGAAAATTTAAATATTATATTTGAAATGAAAGCCAAACAGGGAGATAACGTTAAAAGAATATGAAAGTAGAAAAATTCGTCAATGAAAGTTTACCTAGACGGGGTGAGCTAAATTTAGAAAAGGGGAATACATTTTTTAGAATAATAAAAGAAATAAAACAGAAGCATGGCAAAACAAAAGTAAAAAAATAAATAAAAATAGGAATGTTTGTGCAAGGGAATCCACACGATCGAGGTCGTCTCGAGCATGCGCGGAGTAAATGTTTTCTCATAAGAAGAAGGAAAATATTCGATACGCAAGTTTCCATTCCAGCCAGTCTCATTCGAGTCGATCCTTTAATCGCTATCGAATCAATTGTGAATTTGTATGTTATATATGTTTTCGTGTTAATTGGAATTCACCATATAAAATATTCACGGCAGCAGATTTATGAAGACTCATGAATAAATTTTTAAGCGGAAGTAAACAAGCATTAGACGATAGTCAAGCATCAACAAGCACACAGACGAGCGTGGTTCCGAAAATAAAATCAAGGAAACATTTTCAAGAATACTTAAATTTTGGGTTTATTAGTACTGACGTAAATGAAGAAGAAAGGCCCCTGTGTATCATTTGCTCAAAATTTTTGGCCTCAGAAAGCATGAAACCTAATAAACTTAAACGACATTCGGAAACGCTTCATAGTGAGTACGTCAACAAACCCAGAGAATTCTTCGAATTAAAATTAAAATCATAAAACAAGCAATAACAATCATAACAATTTGCGTGACAAATTGTTTTCAATACGGCTTGACGAAGCAACAGATAGTAATAAAGATGCTCATTTAATTGTCATGTTCGAATTTGTGGTAATATGTCAGTAGTAGAACTACTTTTCTGCAAACCAATAGAACTCAAAACATCAGCACTCGCATTATTTGATTTTAGGAACGAGGCAAACATAAAATGGAAAAAATGCGTCAGAATATGCACCGATGGTGCTTGTTCAATGTCCGAAAGATTCCAATATATACAAGCACTTTTAAAACAAAATTCGCCTCAGTGCACACATTGCATGATCCACACAGAAACTTAGGCTTCGAAAGAAATGAGTCCTGGTTTGAATATTGTGTTAACTACAGTTGTAACCGTAGTAAATTATATAAAAATGAGACCCCTGAAATCGAGAATCTTTTCCGAACTTTGTGAAGACATGGGTTCAGTACATGCAGCGTTACTATTTAATTGCGAGGCAAGATGGTCATCACGTGGGAAATTTTTGAATTAAGAAAAGAAATCGCCATTTCCTAGAGGAAGAAACAGACAGGAGGCCTAGTATTTTCACGATAGTTTATTTGTGATGAAATTGAGGTACTTGGACGACATATTCGAGAACTGAGACTGGCTATTTTTAATACTAAGCCTTCCTTCGAAAAACTTTGCTCTGCAAGAAAGGCCCAAGGAAGTCACGAATAAATATTAAATTTGTTTTTAATTTAGTATGTTTGTATTAAGTAAGTTATTTTACTTCAATAAGTTATTAAATATGTCGAAATGTATTTTATTTTCTATGTGCATGTGTGCTTTGCTTTCAGTCATAATATCTTCTCTTTCAGTCATAATATTTTCTCTTTTTCTCTTTTAAATAATATTTTCTCTTGGATATTCTCGCCCCCCCCCCTTCTAGTATGTTCGCGCCCCCCTAGGGGAGCGCGCCCCACAGGTTGAGAATCGCTGCAACAGGAATGAATTCGGCGCATGTGCGTGAACTTGACTACTAAAATTTCTCTTGAATATAGAAATATTTTGACAATAAATTTTATTATAGTAGTATAAGATTTGGAAAAGCTCGTAGTAAGTGTAGGAATAATGGATAAAAATATCTTTAAAAAATTTCAAAAAAAAAAATATATATTAAAAAAGTTTTCAGTTTCGAGAATTGAACTGAAGATCAGCAAAACTAGGCGGCTCGCGCTGCCGATCTGGCCACGACGCTTCGTATCCGCAGAGCGTCTGAATGATCTAAGACTCTCGTTATGATAATCCACTAAAAGTTTTAACATAGTGTCAATCTGGTCTAAAAGAACAATGTTTTGAATAGGAATGAATTCTGCGCATGTGCGTGAACTTGACTCCTAAAATTTCTCTTGAATATAGAAATATTTTGGCAATAAGTTTTATTTTAGTAGTATAAGATTTGGAAAAGTTCGTAGTAAGTGTGGGAATAATGGATAAAAATAACTAAAATAATTTAAAAAAAAAATAAAAGAAAAATAAATTTAAAAGTTCACATTTTCTGGAATCGAACTGAAGACCAACAAAACTAAGTGACTCGTGCCGCCGATCTGGCCACGACGCTTCGTACCAACAGAGCGTCTGAATGGTCTAACACTCTCATTATGATTATCCACTAAAAGTTTTAACATGTTGTTAATCTGGTCTAAAAGCAACAATGTTTTCAATAGGAATAAATTCTGCGCATGTGCGTGAACCTGACTCCTTAAATTTCTCTTGAATATAGAAATATATTGACAATAAATTTCATTTTAGTAGTATATGATTTGGAAAAGTTCGTAGTAAGTGAGGGAATAAAGGATAAAAAAAATCTAAAATAAATTTAAAAAAAAAAAATAAAAGAAAAATATATTTAATAATTTATCATTTTCGAGACTCGAACTGCGGTCCAGCAAAACTAGTTGGCTCGTGCTGCCGATCTGGCCACGACACTTCTTACACGCAGAGCGTCTGAAAGGTCTAAGATTCATTATGATTATCCCCTAAAAGTTTTAACATGGTGCAATCTGGTCTAAAAGCACAATGTTTTGAATAGAAATGAATTCTGTGCATGTACGTGAACTTGACTCCTAAAATTTCTCTTGAATATAGAAATTTTTTGGCAATAAATTTTATTTTAGTAGTATTATATTTTTAAAACTTCGTAGTAAGTGTGGAAATAATGGATAAAGATAACTAAAATAAATTTTTAAAGAAAGAAAAAAAAATATATTTAATAATTTATCATTTTCGAGATTCGAACTGCCGACCAGCAAAACTAGTTGGCTCGTTCTGCCGATCAGGCCACGACGCTTCGTACCAGCAGAGCGTCTGAATGGTCTAAGACTCTCATTATGATTATCCACTAAAAGGTTTAACAGGGTGTCAATCTGGTCTAAAAGCACAATGTTTCGAATAGGAATGAATTTTGCGCATGTGCGTGAACTTGATTCCTAAAATTTCTTTTAAATATAGAAATATTTTCACAATAAATTTTATTTTAGTAGTATAATATTTGGAAAAAATTGTAGTAAGTGTGGGAATAATGGATAAAAATATATAAAATAAATTTAACAAAAAAAAGAAAACAAAAATATGTTTACAAAGTTCTCATTTTCTGGAATCGAACTGAAGACCAGCAAAACTAAATGACTCGTGCCGCCGATCTCGCCACGAAGCTTCGTACACACACAGCGTCTAAATGGTCTAACACTCTCATTATGATTATCCACCAAAAGTTTTACCATGGTATCAATCTGGTCTAAAAGCAAAATGTTTTGAATAGGAATGAATTCTGTGCATGGACGTGAACTTGACTCCTAAAATTTCTCTTGAATATAGAAATATATTGACAATAAATTTCATTTTAGTAGTACATGATTTGGAAAAGTTCGTAGTAAGTGTGGGAATAAAGGATAAAAAAATCTAAAATAAATTTTAAAAAAAGGGAAAGAGAAATATATTTAGTAATTTATCATTTTCGAGACTCGAACTGCCGTCCAGGAAAACTAGTTGGCTCGTGCTGCCGATCAGGCCACGACGCTTCATAACCGCAGTGCGTCTGAATGTTCTAAGACTCTCATTATGATTATCCACCAAAAGTTTTACCATGGTATCAATCTGGTCTAAAAGCACAATGTTTTGAATAGGAATGAATTCTGTGCATGGACGTGAACTCGACTCCTAAAATTTCTCTTGAATATAGAAATATATTGACAATAAATTTCATTTTAGTAGTATATGATTTGGAAAAGTTCGTAGTAAGTGTGGGAATAAAGGATAAAAAAATCTAAAATAAATTTTAAAAAAAAAGAAAAGAGAAATATATTTAATAATTTATCATTTTCGAGACTCGAACTGCCGTCCAGGAAAACTAGTTGGCTCGTGCTGCCGATCTGGATACGACGCTTCATAACCGCAGAGCGTCTGAATGTTCTAAGACTCTCATTATGATTATCCACCAAAAGTTTTACCATGGTATCAATCTTGTCTAAAAGCACAATGTTTTGAATAGGAATGAATTCTGTGCATGGACGTGAACTTGACTCCTAACATTTCTCTTGAATATAGAAATATTTGACTGTAAATTTCATTTTAGTAGTATATGATTTGGAAAAGTACGTAGTAAGTGTGGGAATAAAGGATAAAAAAATCTAAAATAAATTTAAAAAAAAGGAAAGAGAAATATATTTAATAATTTATCATTTTCGAGACTCGAACTGCCGTCCAGGAAAACTAGTTGGCTCGTGATGCCGATCTGGCCACGACGCTTCATAACCGCAGAGCGTCTGAATGTTCTAAGACTCTCATTATGATTATCCACCAAAAGTTTTACCATGGTATCAATCTGGTCTAAAAGCACAATGTTTTGAATAGGAATGAATTCTGCGCATTTGCATGAAATTGACTCCTAAAATTTCTCATTAATATAGAAATATTTTGAAAATAAATTTTATTTTAGTAGTATAAGATTTGGATATGTTCGTAGTAAGTGTGTAATAATGGATAAAAATATCTAAAATAAATTTAAAAAATATATATATATTTAAAAATTTCACATTTTCCAGACTCGAACTGAAAACCAGCAAAACCAGGTGGCTCGCGCTGCCGATCTTTCCACGACTCTTCTTACCAACAGTGCGTCTGAATGGTGTAACAATCTCATCATGATTATAAACTAAAAGTTTTAACATGGTGTCAATCTGGTATTAGAGCACAATGTTTTTTATAGGAATGACTTCTGCGCATGTGCATGAACTTGACTCCTAAAATTTCTCTTGAATATAGATATATTTAAACATAAAATTTTATTTTAGTAGTGAAAGTTTTGGAAAAGTTCATAGTAAGTGTGGGAATAATGGATAAAAATATCTAAAATAAATTTTTAAAAAAAGAAAAGAAAAATATATTGAAAATGTTCTCAGTTTCGAGACTCGAACTGAAGACCAGCAAAACAAAGAGACTGGTGATGCCGATCTGGCCACGAAGCTTCGCACATTCAGAGCTTCTGAATGGTGTAAGACTCTCATTATGATTATAAACTAAAAGTTTTAACATGGTGTCAATCTGGTCTAAGAGCACAATGATTTGAATAGGAATGAATTCTGCGCATGTGCATGAACTTGACTCCTAAAATTTCTCTTGAATATAGAATTATTTTAACATAAAATTTTATTTTAGTAGTGAGAGTTTTGGAAAAGTTCATAGTAAGTGTGGGAATAATGGATAAAAATATCTAAAATAAATTTTTAAAAAAGAAAAGAAAAATATATTGAAAATGTTCTCAGTTTCGAGACTCGAACTGAAGACCTGCAAAACAAAGAGACTGGTGATGCCGATCTGGCCACGAAGCTTCGTACACCCAGAGCGTCTGAATGGTGTAAGACTCTCATCATGATTATAAACTAAAAGTTTTAACATGGTGTCAATCTGGTCTAAGAGCACAATGATTTGAATAGGAATGAATTCTGCGCATGTGCATGAACTTGACTCCTAAAATTTCTCTTGACTACAGAAATATTTTCACAATAAATTTTATTTTAGTAATATAAGATTTGGAAAAGTTCGTAGTAAGTGTGGGAATAATGGATAAAAATATCTAAAACAAATTTTTAAAAAAAGAAAAGAAAAATATATTGAAAAAGTTCTCAGTTTCGAGACTCGAACTGAAGACCAGCAAAACAAAGAGACTGGTGATGCCGATCTAGCCACGAAGCTTCGTACACGTAGAGCTTCTGAATGGTGTAAGACTCTCATCATGATTATAAACTAAAAGTTTTAACATGGTGTCAATCTGGTCTAAGAGCACAATGTTTTGAATAGGAATGAATTCTGCGCATGTGCGTGAACTGGACTCCTAAAATTTCTCTTGATAATAGAAATATTTTGAAAATAAATTTTATTTTAGTAGTATAAGATTTGGAAAAGTTCGTAGTAAGTGTGGGAATAATAGATAAAAATATCTAAAATAAATTTTTAAAAAAAGAAAAATATATTAAAAAAATTCTCAGTTTTGAGACTTGAACTGAATACCAGCAAAACTAGGTACCTCGTGCTGCATATCTGGCCACGACGCTTCGTACCCGCAGTGCGTCTGAATGGTCTAAGACTCTCATTATGATTATTAACTAAAAGTTTTAACATGGAGTCAATCTGTTCTAAAAGTAGAATGGTTTTCTTAGGAAAGAATTCTGCGCATTTTTCATGCACTTGAGTGCTAAAATTTCTCTTGAATATAGAAATATTTTGACATAAAATTTTATTTTAGTAGTGAAAGTTTTGGAAAAGTTCGTAGTAAGTGTGGGAATAATGGATAAAAATATCTAAAATAAATTATAAAAAAAGAGAAGAAAAATATATTAAAAAAGTTCTCAGTTTCGAGACTCGAACTGAAGACCAGTAAAACTAGGTGGCTCGGGCTACCGATCTGGCCACGAAGCTTCGTACCCGCTAAGCGTCTGAATGGTCTAAGACACTCATTATGATTATCTACTAAAAGTTTTAACATGGTGTCAATCTGGTCTAAGAGCACAATGATTTGAATAGGAATGAATTCTGCGCATGTGCATGAACTTGACTCCTAAAATTTCTCTTGAATATAGAAATATTTTAACATAAAATTTTATTTTAGTAGTGAAAGTTTTGGAAAAGTTCATAGTAAGTGTGGGAATAATTGATAAAAATATCTAAAATAAATTTTTAAAAAATAAAAGAAAAATATATTGAAAATGTTCTCAGTTTCGAGACTCGAACTGAAGACCAGCAAAACAAAGAGACTGGTGATGGCGATCTGGCCACGAAGCTTCGTACATTCAGAGCTTCTGAATGGTGTAAGACTCTCATTATGATTATAAACTAAAAGTTTTAACATGGTGTCAATCTGGTCTAAGAGCACAATGATTTGAATAGGAAGGAATTCTGCGCATGTGCTTGAACTTGAATCCTAAAATTTCTCTTGAATATAGAAATATTTTGACATAAAATTTTATTTTAGTAGTGAAAGTTTTGGAAAAGTTCATAGTAAGTGTGGGAATAATGGATAAAAATATCTAAAATAAATTATAAAAAAAGAGAAGAAAAATATATTGAAAAAGTTCTCAGTTTTGAGACTCGAACTGAAGACCAGCAAAACCAGGTGGCTCGCGTTGCCGATCTGGCCACGACTCTTCTTACCAACAGTGCGTCTGAATGGTGTAACACTCTCATCATGATTATAAACTAAAAGTTTTAACATGGTGTCAATCTGGTCTAAGAGCACAATGTTTTGAATAGGAATGAATTCTGCGCATGTGCGTGAACTGGACTCCTAAAATTTCTCTTGATAATAGAAATATTTTGACAATAAATTTTATTTTAGTAGTATAAGATTTGGAAAAGTTCGTAGTAAGTGTGGGAATAATAGATAAAAATATCTAAAATAAATTTTTAAAAAAAGAAAAATATATTAAAAAAATTCTCAGTTTTGAGACTTGAACTGAATACCAGCAAAACTAGGTACCTCGTGCTGCATATCTGGCCACGACGCTTCGTACCCGCAGTGCGTCTGAATGGTCTAAGACTCTCATTATGATTATTCACTAAAAGTTTTAACATGGAGTCAATCTGTTCTAAAAGTAGAATGGTTTTCTTAGGAAAGAATTCTGCGCATTTTTCATGCACTTGAGTGCTAAAATTTCTCTTGAATATAGAAATATTTTGACATAAAATTTTATTTTAGTAGTGAAAGTTTTGGAAAAGTTCGTAGTAAGTGTGGGAATAATGGATAAAAATATCTAAAATAAATTATAAAAAAAGAGAAGAAAAATATATTAAAAAAGTTCTCAGTTTCGAGACTCGAACTGAAGACCAGTAAAACTAGGTGGCTCGGGCTACCGATCTGGCCACGAAGCTTCGTACCCGCTAAGCGTCTGAATGGTCTAAGACTCTCATTATGATTATCTACTAAAAGTTTTAACATGGTGTCAATCTGGTCTAAGAGCACAATGATTTGAATAGGAATGAATTCTGCGCATGTGCATGAACTTGACTCCTAAAATTTCTCTTGAATATAGAAATATTTTAACATAAAATTTTATTTTAGTAGTGAAAGTTTTGGAAAAGTTCATAGTAAGTGTGGGAATAATGGATAAAAATATCTAAAATAAATTTTTAAAAAAGAAAAGAAAAATATATTGAAAATGTTCTCAGTTTCGAGACTCGAACTGAAGACCAGCAAAACAAAGAGACTGGTGATGCCGATCTGGCCACGAAGCTTCGTACATTCAGAGCTTCTGAATGGTTTAAGACTCTCATTATGATTATAAACTAAAAGTTTTAACATGGTGTCAATCTGGTCTAAGAGCACAATGATTTGAATAGGAATGAATTCTGCGCATGTGCGTGAACTTAACTCCTAAAATTTGTCTTGAATATAGAAATATTTTGACAATAAATTTTATTTTAATAGAATAAGATTTTTAAAAGTTCGTAGTAAGTGTGCGAATAATGGATAAAAATATCTAAAATAAATTTAAAAAAAAGGAAAGAGAAATATATTTAATAATTTATCATTTTCGAGACTCGAACTGCCGTCCGGGAAAACCAGTTGGCTCGTGCTGCCGATCTGGCTACGACGCTTCCTAACCGCAGAGCGTCTGAATGTTCAAAGACTCTCATTATGATTATCCACCAAAAGTTTTACCATGGTATCAATCTGGTCTAAAAGCAAAATGTTTTGAATAGGAATGAATTCTGTGCATGGACGTGAACTTGACTCCTAAAATTTCTCTTGAATATAGAAATATTTTGACAATAAATTTCATTTTAGTAGTATATGATTTGGAAAAGTTCGTAGTAAGTGTGGGAATAAAGGATAAAAAAATCTAAAATAAATTTTAAAAAAAAGGAAAGAGAAATATATTTAATAATTTATCATTTTCGAGACTCGAACTGCCGTCCAGGAAAACTAGTTGGCTCGTGCTGCCGATCTGGCCACGACGCTTCATAACCGCAGAGCGTCTGAATGTTCTAAGACTCTCATTATGATTGTCCACCAAAAGTTTTACCATGGTATCAATCTGGTCTGAAAGCACAATGTTTTGAATAGGAATGAATTCTGTGCATGGACGTGAACTTGACTCCTAAAATTTCTCTTGAATATAGAAATATTTTGACAATAAATTTCATTTTAGTAGTATATGATTTGGAAAAGTTCGTATTAATTGTGGGAATAAAGGATAAAAATATCTAAAATAAAACTTAAAAAAAAAGAAAAGAAAAATATATTGAAAAAGTTCTCAGTTTCGAGACTCGAACTGAAGTTCAGAAAAACTAGATGGCTCGTGCTGCCGATCTGGCCACGAAGCTTCGTACCCGCAGTGCGTCTGAAAGGTCTAAGACTCTCATTATGATTATCCACTAAAAGTTTTAACGTGGTGTCATTCTGGTCTAAAAGCACAATGTTTTGAATAGGACTGAATTCTGCGCATGTGCGTGAACTCGACTCCTAAAATTTCTCTTGAATATAGAAATATTTTCACAATAAATTTTATTTTAGTAGTGAAAGTTTTGGAAAAGTTCATAGTAAGTGTGGGAATAATGGATAAAAATATCTAAAATAAATTTTTTAAAAAAGAAAAGAAAAATATATTGAAAATGTTCTCAGTTTCGAGACTCGAACTGAAGACCAGCAAAACAAAGAGACTGGTGATGCCGATCTGGCCACGAAGCTTCGCACATTCAGAGCTTCTGAATGGTGTAAGACTCTCATTATGATTATAAACTAAAAGTTTTAACATGGTGTCAATCTGGTCTAAGAGCACAATGATTTGAATAGGAATGAATTCTGCGCATGTGCATGAACTTGACTCCTAAAATTTCTCTTGAATATAGAAATATTTTAACATAAAATTTTATTTTAGTAGTGAAAGTTTTGGAAAAGTTCATAGTAAGTGTGGGAATAATGGATAAAAAAAACTAAAATAAATTTTTAAAAAAGAAAAGAAAAATATATTGAAAATGTTCTCAGTTTCGAGACTCGAAATGAAGACCTGCAAAACAAAGAGACTGGTGATGCCGATCTGGCCACGAAGCTTCGTACACACAGAGCGTCTGAATGGTGTAAGACTCTCATCATGATTATAAACTAAAAGTTTTAACATGGTGTCAATCTGGTCTAAGAGCACAATGTTTTGAATAGGAATGAATTCTGCACATGTGCATGAACTTGACTCCTAAAATTTCTCTTGAATATACAAATATTTTGACAATAAATTTTATTTAAGTAGTATAAGATTTGGAAAACTTCGTAGTATGTGTGGGAATAATGGATAAAAATATCAAAAATAAATTTTTTAAAAAAATATATATTTAAAAATTTCACAATTTCGATACTCGAACTGAAGCCCAGCAAAACTAGGTGGCTCGCGCTGCCGATCTTGCCACGACGCTACGTAACAACAGTGCGTATGAATGGTGTAAGAGTCTCTTTATGATTATCCACCAAAAGTTTTAACATGGTGTCAATCTGGTCTAAAAGCACAATGTTTTGAAAAGGAATGAATTCTGCGCATTTGCATGAAATTGACTCCTAAAATTTCTCATTAATATAGAAATATTTTGAAAATAAATTTTATTTTAGTAGTATAAGATTTGGATATGTTCGTAGTAAGTGTGTAATAATGGATAAAAATATCTAAAATAAATTTAAAAAATATATATATATTTAAAAAGTTCACATTTTCCAGACTCGAACTGAATACCAGAAAAACCAGGTGGCTCGCGCTGCCGATCTTTCCACGACTCTTCTTACCAACAGTGCGTCTGAATGGTGTAACAATCTCATCATGATTATAAACTAAAAGTTTTAACATGGTGTCAATCTAGTATAAGAGCACAATGTTTTTTATAGGAATGAATTCTGCGCATGTGCATGAACTTGACTCCTAAAATTTCTCTTGAATATAGAAATATTTTAACATAAAATTTTATTTTAGTAGTGAAAGTTTTGGAAAAGTTCATAGTAAGTGTGGGAATAATGGATAAAAATATCTAAAGTAAATTTTAAAAAAAAAGAAAAGAAAAATGTATTTAAAAAGTTCTCATTTTCGAGACTCGAACTGAAGACCAGCAAAACTAGGTAGCTCGTGCTGCCGATCCGGCCACGAAGCTTCGTACCCGCTAAGCGTCTGAATGGTCTAAGACTCTCATCATGATTATAAACTAAAAGTTTTAACATGGTGTCAATCTGGTCTAAGAGCACAATGATTTGAATAGGAATGAATTCTGCGCATGTGCATGAACTTGACTCCTAAAATTTCTCTTGAATATGGAAATATTTTCACAATAAATTTTATTTTAGTAATATAAGATTTGGAAAAGTTCGTAGTAAGTGTGGGAATAATGGATAAAAATAATTAAAATAAATTTTTAAAAAAAGAAAAGAAAAATATATTGAAAAAGTTCTCAGTTTCGAGACTCGAACTGAAGACCAGCAAAACAAAGAGACTGGTGATGCCGATCTAGCCACGAAGCTTCGTACACGTAGAGCTTCTGAATGGTGTAAGACTCTCATCATGATTATAAACTAAAAGTTTTAACATGGTGTTAATCTGGTCTAAGAGCACAATGTTTTGAATAGGAATGAATTCTACGCATGTGCATGAACTTGAATCCTAAAATTTCTCTTGAATATAGAAATATTTTAACATAAAATTTTATTTTAGTAGTGAAAGTTTTGGAAAAGTTCATAGTAAGTGTGGGAATAATGGATAAAAATATCTAAAATAAATTTTTTAAAAAGAAAAGAAAAATATATTGAAAAAGTTCTCAGTTTAGAGACTCGAACTGAAGACCAGCAAAACCAGGTGGCTCGCGTTGCCGATCTGGCCACGACTCTTCTTACCAACAGTGCGTCTGAATGGTGTAACACTCTCATCATGATTATAAACTAAAAGTTTTAACATGGTGTCAATCTGGTCTAAGAGCACAATGTTTTGAATAGGAATGAATTCTGCGCATGTGCGTGAACTGGACTCCTAAAATTTCTCTTGATAATAGAAATATTTTAACAATAAATTTTATTTTAGTAGTATAAGATTTGGAAAAGTTCGTAGTAAGTGTGGGAATAATAGATAAAAATATCTAAAATAAATTTTTAAAAAAAGAAAAATATATTAAAAAAATTCTCAGTTTTGTGACTTGAACTGAATACCAGCAAAACTAGGTACCTCGTGCTGCATATCTGGCCACGACGCTTCTTACCCGCAGTGCGTCTGAATGGTCTAAGACTCTCATTATGATTATTCACTAAAAGTTTTAACATGGAGTCAATCTGTTCTAAAAGTAGAATGGTTTTCTTAGGAAAGAATTCTGCGCATTTTTCATGCACTTGAGTGCTAAAATTTCTCTTGAATATAGAAATATTTTGACATAAAATTTTATTTTAGTAGTGAAAGTTTTGGAAAAGTTCGTATTAAGTGTGGGAATAATGGATAAAAATATCTAAAATAAATTATAAAAAAAGAGAAGAAAAATATATTAAAAAAGTTCTCAGTTTCGAAACTCGAACTGAAGACCAGTAAAACTATGTGGCTCGGGCTACCGATCTGGCCACGAAGCTTCGTACCCGCTAAGCGTCTGAATGGTCTAAGACTCTCATTATGATTATCTACTAAAAGTTTTAACATGGTGTCAATCTGGTCTAAGAGCACAATGATTTGAATAGGAATGAATTCTGCGCATGTGCATGAACTTGACTCCTAAAATTTCTCTTGAATATAGAAATATTTTAACATAAAATTTTATTTTAGTAGTGAAAGTTTTGGAAAAGTTCATAGTAAGTGTGGGAATAATGGATAAAAATATCTAAAATAAATTTTTTAAAAAGAAAAGAAAAATATATTGAAAATGTTCTCAGTTTCGAGACTCGAACTGAAGACCAGCAAAACAAAGAGACTGGTGATGCCGAACTGGCCACGAAGCTTCGTACATTCAGAGCTTCTGAATGGTGTAAGACTCTCATTATGATTATAAACTAAAAGTTTTAACATGGTGTCAATCTGGTCTAAGAGCACAATGTTTTGAATAGGAATGAATTCTGCGCATGTGCATGAACTTGACTCCTAAAATTTCTCTTGAATAGAGAAATATTTTCACAATAAATTTTAAATTAGTAATTTAAGATTTGGAAAATTCATAGTAAGTGTGGGAATAATGGATAAAAATATCTAAAGTAAATTTTAAAAAAAAAGAAAAGAAAAATGTATTTAAAAAGTTCTCATTTTCGAGACTCGAACTGAAGACCAGCAAAACTAGGTAGCTCGTGCTGAAGATATGGCCACGAAGCTTCGTACCCGCTAAGCGTCTCAATGGTCTAAGACTCTCATCATGATTATAAACTAAAAGTTTTAACATGGTGTCAATCTGGTCTAAGAGCACAATGCTTTGAATAGGAATGAATTCTGCGCATGTGCATGAACTTGACTCCTAAAATTTCTCTTGAATATAGAAATATTTTAACATAAAATTTTATTTTAGTAGTGAAAGTTTTGGAAAAGTTCATAGTAAGTGTGGGAATAATGGATAAAAATATCTAAAATAAATTTTTAAAAAAGAAAAGAAAAATATATTGAAAAAGTTCTCAGTTTCGAGACTCGAACTGAAGACCTGCAAAACAAAGAGACTGGTGATGCCGATCTGGCCACGAAGCTTCATACACGCAGAGCTTCTGAATGGTGTAAGACTCTCATCATGATTATAAACTAAAAGTTTTAACATGGTGTCAATCTGGTCTAAGAGCACAATGTTTTGAATAGGAATGAATTCTGCGCATGTGCATGAACTTGACTCCTAAAATTTCTCTTGAATATAGAAATATTTTCACAATAAATTTTATTTTATTAATATAAGATTTGGAAAAGTTCGTAGTAAGTGTGGGAATAATGGATAAAAATATCTAAATTAAATTTTTTAAAAAAAGAAAAGAAAAATGTATTTAAAAAGTTCTCATTTTCGAGACTCGAACTGAAGACCAGCAAAACTAGGTAGCTCGTGCTGAAGATATGGCCACGAAGCTTCGTACCCGCTAAGCGTCTCAATGGTCTAAGACTCTCATCATGATTATAAACTAAAAGTTTTAACATGGTGTCAATCTGGTCTAAGAGCACAATGCTTTGAATAGGAATGAATTCTGCGCATGTGCATGAACTTGACTCCTAAAATTTCTCTTGAATATAGAAATATTTTAACATAAAATTTTATTTTAGTAGTGAAAGTTTTGGAAAAGTTCATAGTAAGTGTGGGAATAATGGATAAAAATATCTAAAATAAATTTTTAAAAAAGAAAAGAAAAATATATTGAAAAAGTTCTCAGTTTCGAGACTCGAACTGAAGACCTGCAAAACAAAGAGACTGGTGATGCCGATCTAGCCACGAAGCTTCATACACGCAGAGCTTCTGAATGGTGTAAGACTCTCATCATGATTATAAACTAAAAGTTTTAACATGGTGTCAATCTGGTCTAAGAGCACAATGTTTTGAATAGGAATGAATTCTGCGCATGTGCATGAACTTGACTCCTAAAATTTCTCTTGAATATAGAAATATTTTCACAATAAATTTTATTTTATTAATATAAGATTTGGAAAAGTTCGTAGTAAGTGTGGGAATAATGGATAAAAATATCTAAAGTAAATTTTTTAAAAAAAGAAAAGAAAAATGTATTTAAAAAGTTCTCATTTTCGAGACTCGAACTGAAGACCAGCAAAACTAGGTAGCTCGTGCTGCCGATCTGGCCACGAAGCTTCGTACCCGCTAAGCGTCTGAATGGTCTAAGACTCTCATTATGATTATCTACTAAAAGTTTTAACATGGTATCAATCTGGTCTAAAAGCACAATGTTTTGAATGGAAATGAATTCTGCGCATGTGCGTGAACTTGACTACTAAAATTTCACTTGAATATAGAAATATTTTGTAAATAAATTTTATTTAAGTAATATAAGATTTGGAAAAGTTCGTAGTAAGTGTGGGAATAATGCATAAAAATATATAAAATAAATTTAACAAAAAAAAAGAAAAGAAAAATATATTTAAAAAGTTCTCATTTTCGAGACTCGAACTGAAGACCAGTAAAACTAGGTAGCTCGTACTGCCGATCTGGCCACGAAGCTTCGCCCCCGCTAAGCGTCTGAATGGTCTAAGACTCTCATTATGATTATGCAATAAAAGTTTTAACATGGTGTCAATCTGGTCTAAAAGCACAATGTTTTGAATAGGAATGAATACTGCGCATGTGCGTGAAATTGACTCCTAAAATTTCTCTTTAATATAGAAATATTTTGAAAATAAATTTTATTTTAGTAGTATAAGATTTGGAAAAGTTCGTAGTAAGTGTGGGAATAATGGATAAAAATATTTAAAGTAAATTTAAAAAAAAAAAAGAAAAGAAAAGTATATTTAAAAAGTTCTCATTTTCGAGACTCGAACTGAAGACCAGCAAAACGAGGTGGCTCTCGTTGCCGATCTCGCCACGACGCTTCGTACTCGCGGAGCGTCTGAATGGTCTAAAACTCTCATTATGATTATCTACTAAAAAATTTAACATGGTGTCAAATTGATCCAAAAGTGCAATGTTTTGAATAGGAATGAATTCTGCGCATGTGCGTGAACTTGACTCATCAAATTTCTCTTGAATATAGAAATATTTTGACAGTAAATTTTATTTTAGTAGTATAAGATTTTTAAAAGTTCGTAGTAAGTGTGGGAATAATGGATAAAAATATCTAAAATAAATTTAAAAAAAAAGAAAATAAAAATATATTTAAAAAATTCTCTTTTTCCAGACTTGAACTGAAGACCAGCAAAACTTTGTGACTCGTGCTGCCGATCTGGCCACGAAGCTTCGTACTCGCAGAGCGTCTGTATGGTCTAAGACTCTCATTATGATTATGCACTAAAAGTTTTAACATGGTGTCAAATTGATCTAAAAGTGCAATGTTTTGAATAGGACTGAATTCTGCGCATGTGCGTGAACTCGACTCCTAAAATTTCTCTTGAATATAGAAATATTTTAACATAAAATTTTATTTTAGTAGTGAAAGTTTTGGAAAAGTTCATAGTAAGTGTGGGAATAATGGATAAAAATATCTAAAATAAATTTTTAAAAAAAGAAAAGAAAAATATATTGAAAATGTTCTCAGTTTCGAGACTCGAACTGAAGACCAGCAAAACAAAGAGACTGGTGATGCCGATCTGGCCACGAAGCTTCGCACATTCAGAGCTTCTGAATGGTGTAAGACTCTCATTATGATTATAAACTAAAAGTTTTAACATGGTGTCAATCTGGTCTAAGAGCACAATGATTTGAATAGGAATGAATTCTGCGCATGTGCATGAACTTGACTCCTAAAATTTCTCTTGAATATAGAAATATTTTAACATAAAATTTTATTTTAGTAGTGAAAGTTTTGGAAAAGTTCATAGTAAGTGTGGGAATAATGGATAAAAATATCTAAAATAAATTTTTAAAAAAGAAAAGAAAAATATATTGAAAATGTTCTCAGTTTCGAGACTCGAACTGAAGACCTGCAAAACAAAGAGACTGGTGATGCCGATCTGGCCACGAAGCTTCGTACACACAGAGCGTCTGAATGGTGTAAGACTCTCATCATGATTATAAACTAAAAGTTTTAACATGGTGTCAATCTGGTCTAAGAGCACAATGTTTTGAATAGGAATGAATTCTGCGCATGTGCATGAACTTGACTCCTAAAATTTCTCTTGAATATAGAAATATTTTGACAATAAATTTTATTTAAGTAGTTTAAGATTTGGAAAACTTCGTAGTATGTGTGGGAATAATGGATAAAAATATCTAAAATAAATTTTTTTTTAAAAATATATATTTAAAAAATTCACAATTTCGATACTCGAACTGAAGCCCAGCAAAACTAGGTGGCTCGCGCTGCCGATCTTGCCACGACGCTACGTAACAACAGTGCGTATGAATGGTGTAAGACTCTCTTTATGATTATCCACCAAAAGTTTTAACATGGTGTCAATCTGGTCTAAAAGCACAATGTTTTGAATAGGAATGAATTCTGCGCATTTGCATGAAATTGACTCCTAAAATTTCTCATTAATATAGAAATATTTTGAAAATAAATTTTATTTTAGTAGTATAAGATTTGGATATGTTCGTAGTAAGTGTGTAATAATGGATAAAAATATCTAAAATAAATTTAAAAAATATATATATATTTAAAAAGTTCACATTTTCCAGACTCGAACTGAATACCAGCAAAACCAGGTGGCTCGCGCTGCCGATCTTTCCACGACTCTTCTTACCAACAGTGCGTCTGAATGGTGTAACAATCTCATCATGATTATAAACTAAAAGTTTTAACATGGTGTCAATCTGGTATAAGAGCACAATGTTTTTTATAGGAATGAATTCTGCGCATGTGCATGAACTTGACTCCTAAAATTTCTCTTGAATAGAGAAATATTTTCACAATAAATTTTATATTAGTAATTTAAGATTTGGAAAAGTTCATAGTAAGTGTGGGAATAATGGATAAAAATATCTAAAGTAAATTTAAAAAAAAAAGAAAAGAAAAATGTATTTAAAAAGTTCTCATTTTCGAGACTCGAACTGAAGACCAGCAAAACTAGGTAGCTCGTGCTGCCGATCCGGCCACGAAGCTTCGTACCCGCTAAGCGTCTGAATGGTCTAAGACTCTCATCATGATTATAAACTAAAAGTTTTAACATGGTGTCAATCTGGTCTAAGAGCACAATGATTTGAATAGGAATGAATTCTGCGCATGTGCATGAACTTGACTCCTAAAATTTCTCTTGAATATGGAAATATTTTCACAATAAATTTTATTTTAGTAATATAAGATTTGGAAAAGTTCGTAGTAAGTGTGGGAATAATGGATAAAAATAATTAAAGTAAATTTTTAAAAAAAGAAGAGAAAAATATATTGAAAAAGTTCTCAGTTTCGAGACTCGAACTGAAGACCAGCAAAACAAAGAGACTGGTGATGCCGATCTAGCCACGAAGCTTCGTACACGTAGAGCTTCTGAATGGTGTAAGACTCTCATCATGATTATAAACTAAAAGTTTTAACATGGTGTTAATCTGGTCTAAGAGCACAATGTTTTGAATAGGAATGAATTCTACGCATGTGCATGAACTTGAATCCTAAAATTTCTCTTGAATATAGAAATATTTTAACATAAAATTTTATTTTAGTAGTGAAAGTTTTGGAAAAGTTCATAGTAAGTGTGGGAATAATGGATAAAAATATCTAAAATAAATTTTTTAAAAAGAAAAGAAAAATATATTGAAAAAGTTCTCAGTTTTGAGACTCGAACTGAAGACCAGCAAAACCAGGTGGGTCGCGTTGCCGATCTGGCCACGACTCTTCTTACCAACAGTGCGTCTGAATGGTGTAACACTCTCATCATGATTATAAACTAAAAGTTTTAACATGGTGTCAATCTGGTCTAAGAGCACAATGTTTTGAATAGGAATGAATTCTGCGCATGTGCGTGAACTGGACTCCTAAAATTTCTCTTGATAATAGAAATATTTTAACAATAAATTTTATTTTAGTAGTATAAGATTTGGAAAAGTTCGTAGTAAGTGTGGGAATAATAGATAAAAATATCTAAAATAAATTTTAAAAAAAAGAAAAATATATTAAAAAAATTCTCAGTTTTGTGACTTGAACTGAATACCAGCAAAACTAGGTACCTCGTGCTGCATATCTGGCCACGACGCTTCTTACCCGCAGTGCGTCTGAATGGTCTAAGACTCTCATTATGATTATTCACTAAAAGTTTTAACATGGAGTCAATCTGTTCTAAAAGTAGAATGGTTTTCTTAGGAAAGAATTCTGCGCATTTTTCATGCACTTGAGTGCTAAAATTTCTCTTGAATATAGAAATATTTTGACATAAAATTTTATTTTAGTAGTGAAAGTTTTGGAAAAGTTCGTATTAAGTGTGGGAATAATGGATAAAAATATCTAAAATAAATTATAAAAAAAGAGAAGAAAAATATATTAAAAAAGTTCTCAGTTTCGAAACTCGAACTGAAGACCAGTAAAACTATGTGGCTCGGGCTACCGATCTGGCCACGAAGCTTCGTACCCGCTAAGCGTCTGAATGGTCTAAGACTCTCATTATGATTATCTACTAAAAGTTTTAACATGGTGTCAATCTGGTCTAAGAGCACAATGATTTGAATAGGAATGAATTCTGCGCATGTGCATGAACTTGACTCCTAAAATTTCTCTTGAATATAGAAATATTTTAACATAAAATTTTATTTTAGTAGTGAAAGTTTTGGAAAAGTTCATAGTAAGTGTGGGAATAATGGATAAAAATATCTAAAATAAATTTTTTAAAAAGAAAAGAAAAATATATTGAAAATGTTCTTAGTTTCGAGACTCGAACTGAAGACCAGCAAAACAAAGAGACTGGTGATGCCGAACTGGCCACGAAGCTTCGTACATTCAGAGCTTCTGAATGGTGTAAGACTCTCATTATGATTATAAACTAAAAGTTTTAACATGGTGTCAATCTGGTCTAAGAGCACAATGTTTTGAATAGGAATGAATTCTGCGCATGTGCATGAACTTGACTCCTAAAATTTCTCTTGAATAGAGAAATATTTTCACAATAAATTTTAAATTAGTAATTTAAGATTTGGAAAATTCATAGTAAGTGTGGGAATAATGGATAAAAATATCTAAAGTAAATTTTAAAAAAAAAGAAAAGAAAAATGTATTTAAAAAGTTCTCATTTTCGAGACTCGAACTGAAGACCAGCAAAACTAGGTAGCTCGTGCTGAAGATATGGCCACGAAGCTTCGTACCCGCTAAGCGTCTCAATGGTCTAAGACTCTCATCATGATTATAAACTAAAAGTTTTAACATGGTGTCAATCTGGTCTAAGAGCACAATGCTTTGAATAGGAATGAATTCTGCGCATGTGCATGAACTCGACTCCTAAAATTTCTCTTGAATATAGAAATATTTTAACATAAAATTTTATTTTAGTAGTGAAAGTTTTGGAAAAGTTCATAGTAAGTGTGGGAATAATGGATAAAAATATCTAAAATAAATTTTTAAAAAAGAAAAGAAAAATATATTGAAAAAGTTCTCAGTTTCGAGACTCGAACTGAAGACCTGCAAAACAAAGAGACTGGTGATGCCGATCTGGCCACGAAGCTTCATACACGCAGAGCTTCTGAATGGTGTAAGACTCTCATCATGATTATAAACTAAAAGTTTTAACATGGTGTCAATCTGGTCTAAGAGCACAATGTTTTGAATAGGAATGAATTCTGCGCATGTGCATGAACTTGACTCCTAAAATTTCTCTTGAATATAGAAATATTTTCACAATAAATTTTATTTTATTAATATAAGATTTGGAAAAGTTCGTAGTAAGTGTGGGAATAATGGATAAAAATATCTAAAGTAAATTTTTTAAAAAAAGAAAAGAAAAATGTATTTAAAAAGTTCTCATTTTCGAGACTCGAACTGAAGACCAGCAAAACTAGGTAGCTCGTGCTGCCGATCTGGCCACGAAGCTTCGTACCCGCTAAGCGTCTGAATGGTCTAAGACTCTCATTATGATTATCTACTAAAAGTTTTAACATGGTATCAATCTGGTCTAAAAGCACAATGTTTTGAATGGAAATGAATTCTGCGCATGTGCGTGAACTTGACTACTAAAATTTCACTTGAATATAGAAATATTTTGAAAATAAATTTTATTTAAGTAATATAAGATTTGGAAAAGTTCGTAGTAAGTGTGGGAATAATGCATAAAAATATATAAAATAAATTTAACAAAAAAAAAGAAAAGAAAAATATATTTAAAAAGTTCTCATTTTCGAGACTCGAACTGAAGACCAGTAAAACTAGGTAGCTCGTACTGCCGATCTGGCCACGAAGCTTCGCCCCCGCTAAGCGTCTGAATGGTCTAACACTCTCATTATGATTATGCAATAAAAGTTTTAACATGGTGTCAATCTGGTCTAAAAGCACAATGTTTTGAATAGGAATGAATACTGCGCATGTGCGTGAAATTGACTCCTAAAATTTCTCTTTAATATAGAAATATTTTGAAAATAAATTTTATTTTAGTAGTATAAGATTTGGAAAAGTTCGTAGTAAGTGTGGGAATAATGGATAAAAATATTTAAAGTAAATTTAAAAAAAAAAAAGAAAAGAAAAGTATATTTAAAAAGTTCTCATTTTCGAGACTCGAACTGAAGACCAGCAAAACGAGGTGGCTCTCGTTGCCGATCTCGCCACGACGCTTCGTACTCGCGGAGCGTCTGAATGGTCTAAAACTCTCATTATGATTATCTACTAAAAAATTTAACATGGTGTCAAATTGATCCAAAAGTGCAATGTTTTGAATAGGAATGAATTCTGCGCATGTGCGTGAACTTGACTCATCAAATTTCTCTTGAATATAGAAATATTTTGACAGTAAATTTTATTTTAGTAGTATAAGTTTTTTAAAAGTTCGTAGTAAGTGTGGGAATAATGGATAAAAATATCTAAAATAAATTTAAAAAAAAAGAAAATAAAAATATATTTAAAAAATTCTCTTTTTCCAGACTTGAACTGAAGACCAGCAAAACTTCGTGACTCGTGCTGCCGATCTGGCCACGAAGCTTCGTACTCGCAGAGCGTCTGAATGGTCTAAAACTCTCATTATGATTATGCACTAAAAGTTTTAACATGGTGTCAATCTTGTCTAAAAGCACAATGTTTTGAACAGGAATGAATTCTGCGCATGTGCGTGAACTTGACTCCTAAAATTTCACTTGATAAAGAAATATTTTGAAAATAAATTTTATTTTAGTAGTATAGGATTTGGAAAAGTTCGTAGTAAGTGTGGGAATAATGAATAAAAATATATAAAATAAATTTAACAAAAAAAAAGAAAAGAAAAATATATTTAAAAAGTCCTCATTTTCGAGACTCGAACTGAAGACCAGCAAAACTAGGTAGCTGGTGCTGCCTATCCGGCCACGAAGCTTCGTACTCGCAGAGCGTCTGAATGGTCTCATTATGATTATCTACTAAAAGTTTTAACATGGTGTCAAATTGATCCAAAAGTGCAATGTTTTGAATAGGAATGAATTCTGCGCATGTGCGTGAACTTGACTCATCAAATTTCTCTTGAATATAGAAATATTTTGACAATAAATTTTATTTTAGTAGTATAAGATTTTTAAAAGTTCGTAGTAAGTGTGGGAATAATGGATAAAAATATCTAAAATAAATTTAAAAAAAAAGAAAATAAAAATATATTTTAAAAGTCCAAATTTTCCAGACTCGAACTGAAGACCAGCAAAACCTAGCGGCTCGCGTTGCCGATCTGGCCACGAAGCTTCCTACTCGCAGAGCGTCTGAATGGTCTAAGACTCTCATTATGATTATCCAATAAAAGTTTTAACATGGTGTCAAATTGATCTAAAAGTGCAATGTTTTGAGTAGGAATGAATTCTGCGCATGTGCGTGAACTTGACTCCTAAAATTTCTCTTGAATAAAGAAATATTTTGAAAATAAATTTTATTTCAGTAGTATAAGATTTGGAAAAGTTCGTAGTAAGTGTGAGAATAATGGATAAAAATATATAAAATAAATTTAACAAAAAAAAAGAAAAGAAAAATATATTTAAAAAGTTCTCATTTTCGAGACTCGAACTGAAGACCAGCAAAACTAGGTAGCTCGTGCTGCCGATCTAGCCACGAAGCTTCGTACTCGCAGAGCGTCTGAATGGTCTCATTATGATTACCTACTAAAAGTTTTAACATGGTGCCAAATTGATCCAAAAGTGCAATGTTTTGAATAGGAATGAATTCTGCGCATGTGCGTGAACTCGACTTCTCAAATTTCTCTTGAATATAGAAATATTTTGACAATAAATTTTATTTTAGTAGTATAAGATTTTTAAAAGTTCGTAGTAAGTGTGGGAATAATGGATAAAAATATCTAAAATAAATTTAAAAAAAAAGAAAATAAAAATATATTTTAAATGTTCTAATTTTCCAGACTCGAACTGAAGTCCAGCAAAACCTAGCGGCTCGCGTTGCCGATCTGGCCACGAAGCTTCGTACTCGCAGAGCGTCTGAATGGTCTAAGACTCTCATTATGATTATCCACTAAAAGTTTTAACATGGTGTCAATCTGGTCTAAAAGCACAATGTTTTGAATATTAATGAATTCTGCGCATGTGCGTGAAATGGACTCCTAAAATTTCTCTTGATAATAGAAATATTTTGGCAATAAGTTTTATTTTAGTAGTATAAGATTTGGAAAAGTTCGTAGTAAGTGTGGGAATAATGGATAAAAATATCTAAAATAAATTTAAAAAAAAAAGAAAAGAAAAATATATTTAAAAAGTTTATTTTTTCCAGACTCGAACTGAAGACCAGCAAAACTAGATGACTCGTGCTGATGATCTGGCCACGAAGCTTCGTACTCATAGAGCGTCTGAATGGTCTAAGCTCTCATTATTATTATCTACTAAAAGTTTTAACATGGTGTAAAATTGATCAAAAAGTGCAATGTTTTGAATAGGAATGAATTCTGCGCATGTGCGTGAACTTGACTCCTAAAATTTCTCTTGAATATAGAAATATTTTGACAATAAATTTTATTTTAGTAGTATAAGATTTTTAAAAGTTCGTAGTAAGTGTGGGAATAATGGATAAAAATATATAAAATAAATTTAACAAAAAAAAAGAAAAGAAAAATATATTTAAAAAGTCCTCATTTTCGAGACTCGAACTGAAGACCAGCAAAACTACTTAGCTGGTGCTGCCTATCCGGCCACGAAGCTTCGTACTCGCAGAGCGTCTGAATGGTCTCATTATGATTATCTACTAAAAGTTTTAACATGGTGTCAAATTGATCCAAAAGTGCAATGTTTTGAATAGGAATGAATTCTGCGCATGTGCGTGAACTTGACTCATCAAATTTCTCTTGAATATAGAAATATTTTGACAATAAATTTTATTTTAGTAGTATAAGATTTTTAAAAGTTCGTAGTAAGTGTGGGAATAATGGATAAAAATATCTAAAATAAATTTAAAAAAAAAGAAAATAAAAATATATTTTAAAAGTCCTAATTTTCCAGACTCGAACTGAAGACCAGCAAAACCTAGCGGCTCGCGTTGCCGATCTGGCCACGAAGCTTCCTACTCGCAGAGCGTCTGAATGGTCTAAGACTCTCATTATGATTATCCAATAAAAGTTTTAACATGGTGTCAAATTGATCTAAAAGTGCAATGTTTTGAGTAGGAATGAATTCTGCGCATGTGCGTGAACTTGACTCCTAAAATTTCTCTTGAATAAAGAAATATTTTGAAAATAAATTTTATTTCAGTAGTATAAGATTTGGAAAAGTTCGTAGTAAGTGTGAGAATAATGGATAAAAATATATAAAATAAATTTAACAAAAAAAAAAGAAAAGAAAAATATATTTAAAAAGTTCTCATTTTCGAGACTCGAACTGAAGACCAGCAAAACTAGGTAGCTCGTGCTGCCGATCTAGCCACGAAGCTTCGTACTCGCAGAGCGTCTGAATGGTCTCATTATGATTACCTACTAAAAGTTTTAACATGGTGCCAAATTGATCCAAAAGTGCAATGTTTTGAATAGGAATGAATTCTGCGCATGTGCGTGAACTCGACTTCTCAAATTTCTCTTGAATATAGAAATATTTTGACAATAAATTTTATTTTAGTAGTATAAGATTTTTAAAAGTTCGTAGTAAGTGTGGGAATAATGGATAAAAATATCTAAAATAAATTTTAAAAAAAAGAAAATAAAAATATATTTTAAATGTTCTAATTTTCCAGACTCGAACTGAAGTCCAGCAAAACCTAGCGGCTCGCGTTGCCGATCTGGCCACGAAGCTTCGTACTCGCAGAGCGTCTGAATGGTCTAAGACTCTCATTATGATTATCCACTAAAAGTTTTAACATGGTGTCAATCTGGTCTAAAAGCACAATGTTTTGAATATTAATGAATTCTGCGCATGTGCGTGAAATGGACTCCAAAAATTTCTCTTGATAATAGAAATATTTTGGCAATAAGTTTTATTTTAGTAGTATAAGATTTGGAAAAGTTCGTAGTAAGTGTGGGAATAATGGATAAAAATATCTAAAATAAATTTAAAAAAAAAAGAAAAGAAAAATATATTTAAAAAGTTTATTTTTTCCAGACTCGAACTGAAGACCAGCAAAACTAGATGACTCGTGCTGATGATCTGGCCACGAAGCTTCGTACTCATAGAGCGTCTGAATGGTCTAAGCTCTCATTATTATTATCTACTAAAAGTTTTAACATGGTGTAAAATTGATCAAAAAGTGCAATGTTTTGAATAGGAATGAATTCTGCGCATGTGCGTGAACTTGACTCCTAAAATTTCTCTTGAATATAGAAATATTTTGACAATAAATTTTATTTTAGTAGTATAAGATTTTTAAAAGTTCGTAGTAAGTGTGGGAATAATGGATAAAAATATCTAAAATAAATTTAAAAAAAAAAGAAAAGAAAAATATATTTTAAAAGTTCTAATTTTTCAGACTCGAACTGAAGACCAGCAAAACCTAGCGGCTCGCATTGCATATCTCGCCACGAAGATTCGTACTCGCAGAGCGTCTGAATGGTCTAAGACTCTCATTATGATTATCCAATAAAAGTTTTAACATGGTGTCAAATTGATCTAAAAGTGCAATGTTTTGAGTAGGAATGAATTCTGCGCATGTGCGTGAACTTGACTCCTAAAATTTCTCTTGAATAAAGAAATATTTTGAAAATAAATTTTATTTCAGTAGTATAAGATTTGGAAAAGTTCGTAGTAAGTGTGAGAATAATGGATAAAAATATATAAAATAAATTTAACAAAAAAAAAAGAAAAGAAAAATATATTTAAAAAGTTCTCATTTTCGAGACTCGAACTGAAGACCAGCAAAACTAGGTAGCTCGTGCTGCCGATCTAGCCACGAAGCTTCGTACTCGCAGAGCGTCTGAATGGTCTCATTATGATTACCTACTAAAAGTTTTAACATGGTGCCAAATTGATCCAAAAGTGCAATGTTTTGAATAGGAATGAATTCTGCGCATGTGCGTGAACTCGACTTCTCAAATTTCTCTTGAATATAGAAATATTTTGACAATAAATTTTATTTTAGTAGTATAAGATTTTTAAAAGTTCGTAGTAAGTGTGGGAATAATGGATAAAAATATCTAAAATAAATTTTAAAAAAAAGAAAAGAAAAATATATTTTAAAAGTTCTAATTTTCCAGACACGAACTGAAGACCAGCAAAACCTAGCGGCTCGCATTGCCTATCTCGCCACGAAGCTTCGTACTCGCAGAGCGTCTGAATGGTCTAAGACTCTCATTATGATTATCCAATAAAAGTTTTAACATGGTGTCAATCTGGTCTAAAAGCACAATGTTTTGAATAGGAATGAATTCTGCGCATGTGCGTGATTTTGACTCCTAAAATTTCTCTTGATAATAGAAATATTTTGACAATAAATTTTATTTTAGAAGTATAAGATTTGGAAAAGTTCGTAGTAAGTGTGGGAATAATGGATAAAAATATCTAAAATAGATTTAAAAAAAAGAAAAGAAAAAAATATTTAAAAAGTTCTCATTTTCGAGACTCGAACTCAAGACCAGCAAAACTAGGTAGCTTGTACTGCCGATCTGGCCACGAAGCTTCGTCCCCGCTAAGTGTCTGAATGTTCTAAGACTCTCATTATGATTATGCACTAAAAGTTTTAACATGGTGTCAATCTGGTCTAAAAGCACAATGTTTTAAATAGGAATGAATTCTGCGCATGTGCGTGATTTTGACTCCTAAAATTTCTCTTGAATATAGAAATATTTTGAAAATAAATATTATTTCAGTAGTATAAGATTTGGAAAAGTTCGTAGTAAGTGTGGGAATAATGGATAAAAATATATAAAATAAATTTAACAAAAAAAAAGAAAAGAAAAATATATTTAAAAAGTTCTCATTTTCGAGACTCGAACTGAAAACCAGCAAAACTAGGTAGCTCGTACTGCCGATCTGGCCACGAAGCTTCGTCCCCGCTAAGAGTCTGAATGGTCTAAGACTCTCATTATGATTATGCACTAAAAGTTTTAAGATGGTGTCAATCTGGTCTAAAAGCACAATGTTTTGAATAGGAATGAATTCTGCGCATGTGCGTGATTTTGACTCCTAAAATTTCTCTTGAATATAGAAATATTTTGAAAACAAATTTTATTTTAGTAGTATAAGATTTGGAAAAGTTCGTAGTAAGTTTGGGAATAATGGATAAAAATATCTAAAATAAATATTAAAAAAAAGAAAAGAAAATTTTTTTTAAAAAGTTCTCTTTTTCCAGACTCGAACTGAAGACCAGCAAAACTAGGCGACTCGTCCTGCCGATCTGGCCACGAAGCTTCGTACTCGCTGAGCGTCTGAATGGTCTAACACTCTCATTATGATTATCTACTAAAAGTTTTAACATGGTGTCAAATTGATCCAAAAGTGCAATGTTTTGAATAGGAATGAATACTGCGCATGTGCGTGATTTTGACTCCTAAAATTTCTCTTGAATATAGAAATATTTTGAAAATAAATTTTATTTCAGTAGTATAAGATTTGGAAAAGTTCGTAGTAAGTGTGGGAATAATGGATAAAAATATCTAAAATAAATTTAAAAAAAAAAGAAAAGAAAAAAATATTTAAAAAGTTCTAATTTTTGAGACTCGAACTGAAGACCAGCAAAACCTAGCGGCTCGCATTGCGTATCTCGCCACGAAGATTCGTACTCGCAGAGCGTCTGAATGGTCTAAGACTCTCATTATGATTATCCAATAAAAGTTTTAACATGGTGTCAAATTGATCTAAAAGTGCAATGTATTGAGTAGGAATGAATTCTGCGCATGTGCGTGAACTTGACTCCTAAAATTTCTCTTGATAATAGAAATATTTTGACAATAAATTTTATTTTAGAAGTATAAGATTTGGAAAAGTGCGTAGTAAGTGTGGGAATAATGGATAAAAATATCTAAAGTAAATTTAACAAAAAAAAAAATATATATATATATATATATATATTTAAAAAGTTCTCATTTTCGAGACTCGAACTGAAGACCAGCAAACCTAGGTAGCTCGCGTTGCCGATCTCGCCACGAAGCTTCGTACTCGCAGAGCGTCTGAATGGTCTAAGACTCTCATTATGATTATCTACTAAAAGTTTTAACATGGTGTCAATCTGGTCTAAAAGCACAATGTTTTGAATATTAATGAATTCTGCGCATGTGCTTGAACTGGACTCCTAAATTTTCTCTTGAATATAGAAATATTTTGACAATAAATTTTATTTTAGTAGTATAAGATTTTTAAAACTTCGTAGTAAGTATGGGAATAATGGATAAAAATATCTAAAATAAATTTAAAAAAAAAGAAAAGAAAAATATATTTTAAAAGTTCTAATTTTCCAGACACGAACTGAAGACCAGCAAAACCTAGCGGCTCGCATTGCCTATCTCGCCACGAAGCTTCGTACTCGCAGAGCGTCTGAATGGTCTAAGACTCTCATTATGATTATCCAATAAAAGTTTTAACATGGTGTCAATCTGGTCTAAAAGCACAATGTTTTGAATAGGAATGAATTCTGCGCATGTGTGTGATTTTGACTCCTAAAATTTCTCTTGATAATAGAAATATTTTGACAATAAATTTTATTTTAGAAGTATAAGATTTGGAAAAGTTCGTAGTAAGTGTGGGAATAATGGATAAAAATATCTAAAATAGATTTTAAAAAAAAGAAAAGAAAAAAATATTTAAAAAGTTCTCATTTTCGAGACTCGAACTGAAGACCAGCAAAACTAGGTAGCTTGTACTGCCGATCTGGCCACGAAGCTTCGTCCCCGCTAAGTGTCTGAATGTTCTAAGACTCTCATTATGATTATGCACTAAAAGTTTTAACATGGTGTCAATCTGGTCTAAAAGCACAATGTTTTAAATAGGAATGAATTCTGCGCATGTGCGTGATTTTGACTCCTAAAATTTCTCTTGAATATAGAAATATTTTGAAAATAAATATTATTTCAGTAGTATAAGATTTGGAAAAGTTCGTAGTAAGTGTGGGAATAATGGATAAAAATATATAAAATAAATTTAACAAAAAAAAAAGAAAAATATATTTTAAAAGTTCTCATTTTCGAGACTCGAACTGAAGACCAGCAAAACTAGGTAGCTCGTACTGCCGATCTGGCCACGAAGCTTCGTCCCCGCAAAGAGTCTGAATGGTCTAAGACTCTCATTATGATTATGCACTAAAAGTTTTAACATGGTGTCAATCTGGTCTAAAAGCACAATGTTTTGAATAGGAATGAATTCTGCTCATGTGCGTGAACTTAACTCCTAAAATTTCTCTTGAATATAGAAATATTTTGAAAACAAATTTGATTTTAGTAGTATAAGATTTGGAAAAGTTCGTAGTAAGTTTGGGAATAATGGATAAAAATATCTAAAATAAATATTAAAAAAAAGAAAAGAAAAATATATTTTAAAAGTTCTTATTTTCGAGACTCGAACTGAAGACCAGCAAAACTAGTTAGCTCGTACTGCCGATCTGGCCACGAAGCTTCGTCCCCGCAAAGAGTCTGAATGGTCTAAGACTCTCATTATGATTATGCACTAAAAGTTTTAACATGGTGTCAATCTGGTCTAAAAGCACAATGTTTTGAATAGGAATGAATTCTGCGCATGTGCGTGAACTCGACTCCTAAAATTTCTCTTGAATATAGAAATATTTTGACATAAAATTTTATTTTAGTAGTATAAGATTTGGAAAAGTTCGTAGTAAGTGTGGGAATAAAGGATAAAAATATCTTAAAAAAATGTAAAAAAAAGAAAAGAAAAATATATTTAAAAAGTTCTCAGTTTCGAGACTCGAACTGAAGACCAGCAAAACTAGATGGCTCGTGCTGCCGATCTGGCCACGAAGCTTCGTACCCACAGCGCGTGTGAATGGTCTAAGACTCTCATTATGATTATCCACTAAAAGTTTTAACTTTGTGTCATTCTGGTCTAAAAGCACAATGTTTTGAATAGGAATGAATTCTGCGCATGTGCGTGAACTCGACTCCTAAAATTTCTCATGAATATAGAAATATTTTGACATAAAATTTTATTTTAGTAGTATAAGATTTGGAAAAGTTCGTAGTAAGTGTGGGAATAAAGGATAAAAATATCTAAAAAAAATGTAAAAAAAAGAAAAGAAAAATATATTGAAAAAGTTCTCAGTTTCGAGACTCGAACTGAAGACCAGCAAAACTAGATGGCTCGTGCTGCCGATCTGGCCACGAAGCTTCGTACCCACAGCGCGTCTGAATGGTCTAAACTCTCATTATGATTATCCACTAAAAGTTTTAACGTGGTGTCATTCTGGTCTAAAAGCACAATGTTTTGAATAGGAATGAATTCTGCGCATGTGCGTGAACTCGACTCCTAAAATTTCTCTTGAATATAGAAATATTTTGACATAAAATTTTATTTTAGTAGTATAAGATTTGGAAAAGTTCGTAGTAAGTGTGGGAATAAAGGATAAAAATATCTTAAAAAAATGTAAAAAAAAGAAAAGAAAAATATATTTAAAAAGTTCTCAGTTTCGAGACTCGAACTGAAGACCAGCAAAACTAGATGGCTCGTGCTGCCGATCTGGCCACGAAGCTTCGTGCCCGCAGCGCGTCTGAATGGTCTAAGACTCTCATTATGATTATCCACTAAAAGTTTTAACGTGGTGTCATTCTGGTCTAAAAGCACAATGTTTTGAATAGGAATGAATTCTGCGCATGTGCGTGAACTCGACTCCTAAAATTTCTCTTGAATATAGAAATATTTTGACATGAAATTTTATTTTACTAGTATAAGATTTGGAAAAGTTCGTAGTAAGTGTGGGAATAAAGAATAAAAATATCTAAAAAAAATGTAAAAAAAATAAAAGAAAAATATATTTAAAAAGTTCTCAGTTTCGAGACTCGAACTGAAGACCAGCAAAACTAGATGGCTCGTGCAGCCGATCTGACCACGAAGCTTCGTACCCGCAGCGCGTCTGAATGGTCTAAGACTCTCATTATGATTATCCACTAAAAGTTTTAATGTGGTGTCATTCTGGTCTAAAAGCACAATGTTTTGAATAGGAATGAATTCTGCTCATGTGCTTGAACTTAACTCCTAAAATTTCTCTTGAATATAGAAATATTTTGAAAATAAATTTTATTTTAGTAGTATAAGATTTGGAAAAGTTCGTATTAAGTGTGGGAATAATGGATAAAAATATATAAAATAAATTTAACAAAAAAAAAAGAAAAGAAAAATATATTTAAAAAGTTCTCATTTTCGAGACTCGAACTGAAGACCAGCAAAACTAGGTAGCTCGTACTGCCGATCTGGCCACGAAGCTTCGTCCCCGCAAAGAGTCTGAATGGTCTAAGACTCTCATTATGATTATGCACTAAAAGTTTTAACATGGTGTCAATCTGGTCTAAAAGCACAATGTTTTGAATAGAAATGAATTCTGCGCATGTGCTTGAACTTAACTCCTAAAATTTCTCTTGAATATAGAAATATTTTGAAAATAAATTTTATTTTAGTAGTATAAGATTTGGAAAAGTTCGTAGTAAGTGTGGGAATAATGGATAAAAATATCTAAAATAAATATTAAAAAAAAGAAAAGAAAAATATATTTTAAAAGTTCTCATTTTCGTGACTCGAACTGAAGACCAGCAAAACTAGGTAGCTCGTACTGCCGATCTGGCCACGAAGCTTCATCCCCGCAAAGAGTCTGAAGGGTCTAAGACTCTCATTATGATTATGCACTAAAAGTTTTAACATGGTGTCAATCTGGTCTAAAAGCACCATGTTTTGAATAGGAATGAATTCTGCGCATGTGCGTGATTTTGACTCCTAAAATTTCTCTTGAATATAGAAATATTTTGAAAACAAATTTTATTTTAGTAGTATAAGATTTGGAAAAGTTCGTAGTAAGTTTGGGAATAATGGATAAAAATATCTAAAATAAATATTAAAAAAAAGAAAAGAAAAATATATTTTAAAAGTTCTCATTTTCGAGACTCGAACTGAAGACCAGCAAAACTAGGTAGCTCGTACTGCCGATCTGGCCACGAAGCTTCGTCCCCGCAAAGAGTCTGAATGGTCTAAGACTCTCATTATGATTATGCACTAAAAGTTTTAACATGGTGTCAATCTGGTCTAAAAGCACAATGTTTTGAATAGGAATGAATTCTGCTCATGTGCGTGAACTTAACTCCTAAAATTTCTCTTGAATATAGAAATATTTTGAAAACAAATTTTATTTTAGTAGTATAAGATTTGGAAAAGTTCGTAGTAAGTTTGGGAATAATGGATAAAAATATCTAAAATAAATATTAAAAAAAAGAAAAGAAAAATATATTTTAAAAGTTCTCATTTTCGAGACTCGAACTGAAGACCAGCAAAACTAGTTAGCTCGTACTGCCGATCTGGCCACGAAGCTTCGTCCCCGCAAAGAGTCTGAATGGTCTAAGACTCTCATTATGATTATGCACTAAAAGTTTTAACATGGTGTCAATCTGGTCTAAAAGCACAATGTTTTGAATAGGAATGAATTCTGCTCATGTGCTTGAACTTAACTCCTAAAATTTCTCTTGAATATAGAAATATTTTGAAAATAAATTTTATTTTAGTAGTATAAGATTTGGAAAAGTTCGTATTAAGTGTGGGAATAATGGATAAAAATATATAAAATAAATTTAACAAAAAAAAAGAAAAGAAAAATATATTTAAAAAGTTCTCATTTTCGAGACTCGAACTGAAGACCAGCAAAACTAGGTAGCTCGTACTGCCGATCTGGGAACGAAGCTTCGTCCCCGCAAAGAGTCTGAATGGTCTAAGACTCTCATTATGATTATGCACTAAAAGTTTTAACATGGTGTCAATCTGGTCTAAAAGCACAATGTTTTGAATAGGAATGAATTCTGCGCATGTGCTTGAACTTAACTCCTAAAATTTCTCTTGAATTTAGAAATATTTTGAAAATAAATTTTATTTTAGTAGTATAAGATTTGGAAAAGTTCGTAGTAAGTGTGGGAATAATGGATAAAAATATCTAAAATAAATATTAAAAAAAAGAAAAGAAAAATATATTTTAAAAGTTCTCATTTTCGAGACTCGAACTGAAGACCAGCAAAACTAGGTAGCTCGTACTGCCGATCTGGCCACGAAGCGTCGTCCCCGCAAAGAGTCTGAAGTGTCTAAGACTCTCATTATGATTATGCACTAAAAGTTTTAACATGGTGTCAATCTGGTCTAAAAGCACAATGTTTTGAATAGGAATGAATTCTGCGCATGTGCGTGATTTTGACTCCTAAAATTTCTCTTGAATATAGAAATATTTTGAAAATAAATTTTGTTTTAGTAGTATAAGATTTGGAAAAGTTCGTAGTAAGTGTGGGAATAATGGATAAAAATATCTAAAATAAATATTAAAAAAAAGAAAAGAAAAATATATTTTAAAAGTTCTCATTTTCGAGACTCGAACTGAAGACCAGCAAAACTAGGTAGCTCGTACTGCCGATCTGGCCACGAAGCGTCGTCCCCGCAAAGAGTCTGAAGGGTCTAAGACTCTCATTATGATTATGCACTAAAAGTTTTAACATGGTGTCAATCTGGTCTAAAAGCACAATGTTTTGAATAGGAATGAATTCTGCGCATGTGCGTGATTTTGACTCCTAAAATTTCTCTTGAATATAGAAATATTTTGAAAATAAATTTTGTTTTAGTAGTATAAGATTTGGAAAAGTTCGTATTAAGTGTGGGAATAATGGATAAAAATATATAAAATAAATTTAACAAAAAAAAAATAAAAGAAAAGAAAAATATATTTAAAAAGTTCTCATTTTCGAGACTCGAACTGAAGACCAGCAAAACTAGGTAGCTCGTACTGCCGATCTGGCCACGAAGCTTCGTCCCCGCAAAGAGTCTGAATGGACTAAGATTCTCATTATGATTATGCACTAAAAGTTTTAACATGGTGTCAATCTGGTCTAAAAGCACAATGTTTTGAATAGGAATGAATTCTGCTCATGTGCTTGAACTTAACTCCTAAAATTTCTCTTGAATATAGAAATATTTTGAAAATAAATTTTATTTTAGTAGTATAAGATTTGGAAAAGTTCGTATTAAGTGTGGGAATAATGGATAAAAATATATAAAATAAATTTAACAAAAAAAAAAAAAAAAAGAAAAATATATTTAAAAAGTTCTCATTTTCGAGACTCGAACTGAAGACCAGCAAAACTAGGTAGCTCGTATTGCCGATCTGGCCACGAAGCTTCGTCCCCGCAAAGAGTCTGAAGGGTCTAAGACTCTCATTATGATTATGCACTAAAAGTTTTAACATGGTGTCAATCTGGTCTAAAAGCACAATGTTTTGAATAGGAATGAATTCTGCGCATGTGCGTGATTTTGACTCCTAAAATTTCTCTTGAATATAGAAATATTTTGAAAATAAATTTTATTTTAGTAGTATAAGATTTGGAAAAGTTCGTATTAAGTGTGGGAATAATGGATAAAAATATATAAAATAAATTTAACAAAAAAAAAAAAAAAGAAAAATATATTTAAAAAGTTCTCATTTTCGAGACTCGAACTGAAGACCAGCAAAACTAGGTAGCTCGTACTGCCGATCTGGCCACGAAGCTTCGTCCCCGCAAAGAGTCTGAATGGTCTAAGATTCTCATTATGATTATGCACTAAAAGTTTTAACATGGTGTCAATCTGGTCTAAAAGCACAATGTTTTGAATAGGAATGAATTCTGCTCGTGCTTGAACTTAACTCCTAAAATTTCTCTTGAATATAGAAATATTTTGAAAATAAATATTATTTCAGTAGTATAAGATTTGGAAAAGTTCGTAGTAAGTGTGGGAATAATGGATAAAAATATATAAAATAAATTTAACAAAAAAAAAAGAAAAATATATTTTAAAAGTTCTCATTTTCGAGACTCGAACTGAAGACCAGCAAAACTAGGTAGCTCGTACTGCCGATCTGGCCACGAAGCGTCGTCCCCGCAAAGAGTCTGAAGGGTCTAAGACTCTCATTATGATTATGCACTAAAAGTTTTAACATGGTGTCAATCTGGTCTAAAAGCACAATGTTTTGAATAGGAATGAATTCTGCGCATGTGCGTGATTTTGACTCCTAAAATTTCTCTTGAATATAGAAATATTTTGAAAATAAATTTTGTTTTAGTAGTATAAGATTTGGAAAAGTTCGTATTAAGTGTGGGAATAATGGATAAAAATATATAAAATAAATTTAACAAAAAAAAAATAAAAGAAAAGAAAAATATATTTAAAAAGTTCTCATTTTCGAGACTCGAACTGAAGACCAGCAAAACTAGGTAGCTCGTACTGCCGATCTGGCCACGAAGCTTCGTCCCCGCAAAGAGTCTGAATGGACTAAGATTCTCATTATGATTATGCACTAAAAGTTTTAACATGGTGTCAATCTGGTCTAAAAGCACAATGTTTTGAATAGGAATGAATTCTGCTCATGTGCTTGAACTTAACTCCTAAAATTTCTCTTGAATATAGAAATATTTTGAAAATAAATTTTATTTTAGTAGTATAAGATTTGGAAAAGTTCGTATTAAGTGTGGGAATAATGGATAAAAATATATAAAATAAATTTAACAAAAAAAAAAAAAGAAAAATATATTTAAAAAGTTCTCATTTTCGAGACTCGAACTGAAGACCAGCAAAACTAGGTAGCTCGTATTGCCGATCTGGCCACGAAGCTTCGTCCCCGCAAAGAGTCTGAAGGGTCTAAGACTCTCATTATGATTATGCACTAAAAGTTTTAACATGGTGTCAATCTGGTCTAAAAGCACAATGTTTTGAATAGGAATGAATTCTGCGCATGTGCGTGATTTTGACTCCTAAAATTTCTCTTGAATATAGAAATATTTTGAAAATAAATTTTATTTTAGTAGTATAAGATTTGGAAAAGTTCGTATTAAGTGTGGGAATAATGGATAAAAATATATAAAATAAATTTAACAAAAAAAAAAAAGAAAAGAAAAATATATTTAAAAAGTTCTCATTTTCGAGACTCGAACTGAAGACCAGCAAAACTAGGTAGCTCGTACTGCCGATCTGGCCACGAAGCTTCGTCCCCGCAAAGAGTCTGAATGGTCTAAGATTCTCATTATGATTACGCACTAAAAGTTTTAACATGGTGTCAATCTGGTCTAAAAGCACAATGTTTTGAATAGGAATGAATTCTGCTCGTGCTTGAACTTAACTCCTAAAATTTCTCTTGAATATAGAAATATTTTGAAAATAAATATTATTTCAGTAGTATGAGATTTGGAAAAGTTCGTAGTAAGTGTGGGAATAATGGATAAAAATATATAAAATAAATTTAACAAAAAAAAAAGAAAAATATATTTTAAAAGTTCTCATTTTCGAGACTCGAACTGAAAACCAGCTAAACTAGGTAGCTCGTACTGCCGATCTGGCCACGAAGCTTCGTCCCCGCTAAGAGTCTGAATGGTCTAAGACTCTCATTATGATTATGCACTAAAAGTTTTAAGATGGTGTCAATCTGGTCTAAAAGCACAATGTTTTGAATAGGAATGAATTCTGCGCATGTGCGTGATTTTGACTAATAAAATTTCTCTTGAATATAGAAATATTTTGAAAACAAATTTTATTTTAGTAGTATAAGATTTGGAAAAGTTCGTAGTAAGTTTGGGAATAATGGATAAAAATATATAAAATAAATTTAACAAAAAAAAAAAAGAAAAGAAAAATATATTTAAAAAGTTCTCATTTTCGAGACTCGAACTGAAGACCAGCAAAACTAGGTAGCTCGTACTGCCGATCTGGCCACGAAGCTTCGTCCCCGCAAAGAGTCTGAATGGTCTAAGACTCTCATTATGATTATGCACTAAAAGTTTTAACATGGTGTCAATCTGGTCTAAAAGCACAATGTTTTGAATAGGAATGAATTCTGCTCATGTGCTTGAACTTAACTCCTAAAATTTCTCTTGAATATAGAAATATTTTGAAAACAAATTTTATTTTAGTAGTATAAGATTTGGAAAAGTTCGTAGTAAGTTTTGGAATAATGGATAAAAATATATAAAATAAATTTAACAAAAAAAAAAGAAAAGAAAAATATATTTAAAAAGTTCTCATTTTCGAGACTCGAACTGAAGACCAGCAAAACTAGGTAGCTCGTACTGCCGATCTGGCCACGAAGCTTCGTCCCCGCAAAGAGTCTGAATGGTCTAAGACTCTCATTATGATTATGCACTAAAAGTTTTAACATGGTGTCAATCTGGTCTAAAAGCACAATGTTTTGAATAGGAATGAATTCTGCGCATGTGCGTGATTTTGACTCCTAAAATTTCTCTTGAATATAGAAATATTTTGAAAATAAATTTTATTTTAGTAGTATAAGATTTGGAAAAGTTCGTATTAAGTGTGGGAATAATGGATAAAAATATATAAAATAAATTTAACAAAAAAAAAAAGAAAAGAAAAATATATTTAAAAAGTTCTCATTTTCGAGACTCGAACTGAAGACCAGCAAAACTAGGTAGCTCGTACTGCCGATCTGGCCACGAAGCTTCGTCCCCGCAAAGAGTCTGAATGGTCTAAGATTCTCATTATGATTATGCACTAAAAGTTTTAACATGGTGTCAATCTGGTCTAAAAGCACAATGTTTTGAATAGGAATGAATTCTGCTCGTGCTTGAACTTAACTCCTAAAATTTCTCTTGAATATAGAAATATTTTGAAAATAAATATTATTTCAGTAGTATAAGATTTAGAAAAGTTCGTAGTAAGTTTGGGAATAATGGATAAAAATATATAAAATAAATTTAACAAAAAAAAAAGAAAAGAAAAATATATTTAAAAAGTTCTCATTTTCGAGACTCGAACTGAAGACCAGCAAAACTAGGTAGCTCGTACTGCCGATCTGGCCACGCAGCTTCGTCCCCGCAAAGAGTCTGAATGGTCTAAGACTCTCATTATGATTATGCACTAAAAGTTTTAACATGGTGTCAATCTGGTCTAAAAGCACATTGTTTTGAATAGGAATGAATTCTGCTCATGTGCTTGAACTTAACTCCTAAAATTTCTCTTGAATATAGAAATATTTTGAAAACAAATTTTATTTTAGTAGTATAAGATTTGGAAAAGTTCGTAGTAAGTTTGGGAATAATGGATAAAAATATATAAAATAAATTTAACAAAAAAAAAAAGAAAAGAAAAATATATTTAAAAAGTTCTCATTTTCGAGACTCGAACTGAAGACCAGCAAAACTAGGTAGCTCGTACTGCCGATCTGGCCACGAAGCTTCGTCCCCGCAAAGAGTCTGAATGGTCTAAGACTCTCATTATGATTATGCACTAAAAGTTTTAACATGGTGTCAATCTGGTCTAAAAGCACAATGTTTTGAATAGGAATGAATTCTGCGCATGTGCTTGAACTTAACTCCTAAAATTTCTCTTGAATATAGAAATATTTTGAAAATAAATTTTATTTTAGTAGTATAAGATTTGGAAAAGTTCGTAGTAAGTGTGGGAATAATGGATAAAAATATCTAAAATAAATATTAAAAAAAAGAAAAGAAAAATATATTTTAAAAGTTCTCATTTTCGAGACTCGAACTGAAGACCAGCAAAACTAGGTAGCTCGTACTGCCGATCTGGCCACGAAGCTTCGTCCCCGCAAAGAGTCTGAAGGGTCTAAGACTCTCATTATGATTATGCACTAAAAGTTTTAACATGGTGTCAATCTGGTCTAAAAGCACAATGTTTTGAATAGGAATGAATTCTGCGCATGTGCGTGATTTTGAGTCCTAAAATTTCTCTTGAATATAGAAATATTTTGAAAACAAATTTTATTTTAGTAGTATAAGATTTGGAAAAGTTCGTAGTAAGTTTGAGAATAATGGATAAAAATATCTAAAATAAATATTAAAAAAAAGAAAAGAAAAATATATTTTAAAAGTTCTCATTTTCGAGACTCGAACTGAAGACCAGCAAAACTAGGTAGCTCGTACTGCCGATCTGGCCACGAAGCTTCGTCCCCGCAAAGAGTCTGAAGGGTCTAAGACTCTCATTATGATTATGCACTAAAAGTTTTAACATGGTGTCAATCTGGTCTAAAAGCACAATGTTTTGAATAGGAATGAATTCTGCGAATGTGCGTGATTTTGACTCCTAAAATTTCTCTTGAATATAGAAATATTTTGAAAACTAATTTTATTTTAGTAGTATAAGATTTGGAAAAGTTCGTAGTAAGTTTGGGAATAATGGATAAAAATATCTAAAATAAATATTAAAAAAAAGAAAAGAAAAATATATTTTAAAAGTTCTCATTTTCGAGACTCGAACTGAAGACCAGCAAAACTAGGTAGCTCGTACTGCCGATCTGGCCACGAAGCTTCGTCCCCGCAAAGAGTCTGAATGGTCTAAGACTCTCATTATGATTATGCACTAAAAGTTTTAACATGGTGTCAATCTGGTCTAAAAGCACAATGTTTTGAATAGGAATGAATTCTGCTCATGTGCGTGAACTTAACTCCTAAAATTTCTCTTGAATATAGAAATATTTTGAAAACAAATTTTATTTTAGTAGTATAAGATTTGGAAAATTCGTAGTAAGTTTGGGAATAATGGATAAAAATATCTAAAATAAATATTAAAAAAAAGAAAAGAAAAATATATTTTAAAAGTTCTCATTTTCGAGACTCGAACTGAAGACCAGCAAAACTTGTTAGCTCGTACTGCCGATCTGGCCACGAAGCTTCGTCCCCGCAAAGAGTCTGAATGGTCTAAGACTCTCATTATGATTATGCACTAAAAGTTTTAACATGGTGTCAATCTGGTCTAAAAGCACAATGTTTTGAATAGGAATGAATTCTGCTCATGTGCTTGAACTTAACTCCTAAAATTTCTCTTGAATATAGAAATATTTTGAAAATAAATTTTATTTTAGTAGTATAAGATTTGGAAAAGTTCGTATTAAGTGTGGGAATAATGGATAAAAATATATAAAATAAATTTAACAAAAAAAAAAAGAAAAGAAAAATATATTCAAAAAGTTCTCATTTTCGAGACTCGAACTGAAGACCAGCAAAACTAGGTAGCTCGTACTGCCGATCTGGGAACGAAGCTTCGTCCCCGCAAAGAGTCTGAATGGTCTAAGACTCTCATTATGATTATGCACTAAAAGTTTTAACATGGTGTCAATCTGGTCTAAAAGCACAATGTTTTGAATAGGAATGAATTCTGCGCATGTGCTTGAACTTAACTCCTAAAATTTCTCTTGAATATAGAAATATTTTGAAAATAAATTTTATTTTAGTAGTATAAGATTTGGAAAAGTTCGTAGTAAGTGTGGGAATAATGGATAAAAATATCTAAAATAAATATTAAAAAAAAGAAAAGAAAAATATATTTTAAAAGTTCTCATTTTCGAGACTCGAACTGAAGACCAGCAAAACTAGGTAGCTCGTACTGCCGATCTGGCCACGAAGCTTCGTCCCCGCAAAGAGTCTGAAGGGTCTAAGACTCTCATTATGATTATGCACTAAAAGTTTTAACATGGTGTCAATCTGGTCTAAAAGCACAATGTTTTGAATAGGAATGAATTCTGCGCATGTGCGTGATTTTGACTCCTAAAATTTCTCTTGAATATAGAAATATTTTGAAAATAAATTTTATTTTAGTAGTATAAGATTTGGAAAAGTTCGTATTAAGTGTGGGAATAATGGATAAAAATATATAAAATAAATTTAACAAAAAAAAATAAAAGAAAAGAAAAATATATTTAAAAAGTTCTCATTTTCGAGACTCGAACTGAAGACCAGCAAAACTAGGTAGCTCGTACTGCCGATCTGGCCACGAAGCTTCGTCCCCGCAAAGAGTCTGAAGGGTCTAAGACTCTCATTATGATTATGCACTAAAAGTTTTAACATGGTGTCAATCTGGTCTAAAAGCACAATGTTTTGAATAGGAATGAATTCTGCGCATGTGCGTGATTTTGACTCCTAAAATTTCTCTTGAATATAGAAATATTTTGAAAACAAATTTTATTTTAGTAGTATAAGATTTGGAAAAGTTCGTAGTAAGTTTGGGAATAATGGATAAAAATATCTAAAATAAATATTAAAAAAAAGAAAAGAAAAATATATTTTAAAAGTTCTCATTTTCGAGACTCGAACTGAAGACCAGCAAAACTAGGTAGCTCGTACTGCCGATCTGGCCACGAAGCTTCGTCCCCGCAAAGAGTCTGAAGGGTCTAAGACTCTCATTATGATTATGCACTAAAAGTTTTAACATGGTGTCAATCTGGTCTAAAAGCACAATGTTTTGAATAAGAATGAATTCTGCGCATGTGCGTGATTTTGACTCCTAAAATTTCTCTTGAATATAGAAATATTTTGAAAACAAATTTTATTTTAGTAGTATAAGATTTGGAAAAGTTCGTAGTAAGTTTGGGAATAATGGATAAAAATATCTAAAATAAATATTAAAAAAAAGAAAAGAAAAATATATTTTAAAAGTTCTCATTTTCGAGACTCGAACTGAAGACCAGCAAAACTAGGTAGCTCGTACTGCCGATCTGGCCACGAAGCTTCGTCCCCGCAAAGAGTCTGAAGGGTCTAAGACTCTCATTATGATTATGCACTAAAAGTTTTAACATGGTGTCAATCTGGTCTAAAAGCACAATGTTTTGAATAGGAATGAATTCTGCGCATGTGCGTGATTTTGACTCCTAAAATTTCTCTTGAATATAGAAATATTTTGAAAACAAATTTTATTTTAGTAGTATAAGATTTGGAAAAGTTCGTAGTAAGTTTGGGAATAATGGATAAAAATATCTAAAATAAATATTAAAAAAAAGAAAAGAAAAATATATTTTAAAAGTTCTCATTTTCGAGACTCGAACTGAAGACCAGCAAAACTAGGTAGCTCGTACTGCCGATCTGGCCACGAAGCTTCGTCCCCGCAAAGAGTCTGAATGGTCTAAGACTCTCATTATGATTATGCACTAAAAGTTTTAACATGGTGTCAATCTGGTCTAAAAGCACAATGTTTTGAATAGGAATGAATTCTGCTCATGTGCGTGAACTTAACTCCTAAAATTTCTCTTGAATATAGAAATATTTTGAAAACAAATTTTATTTTAGTAGTATAAGATTTGGAAAAGTTCGTAGTAAGTTTGGGAATAATGGATAAAAATATCTAAAATAAATATTAAAAAAAAGAAAAGAAAAATATATTTTAAAAGTTCTCATTTTCGAGACTCGAACTGAAGACCAGCAAAACTAGTTAGCTCGTACTGCCGATCTGGCCACGAAGCTTCGTCCCCGCAAAGAGTCTGAATGGTCTAAGACTCTCATTATGATTATGCACTAAAAGTTTTAACATGGTGTCAATCTGGTCTAAAAGCACAATGTTTTGAATAGGAATGAATTCTGCTCATGTGCTTGAACTTAACTCCTAAAATTTCTCTTGAATATAGAAATATTTTGAAAATAAATTTTATTTTAGTAGTATAAGATTTGGAAAAGTTCGTATTAAGTGTGGGAATAATGGATAAAAATATATAAAATAAATTTAACAAAAAAAAAAAGAAAAGAAAAATATATTTAAAAAGTTCTCATTTTCGAGACTCGAACTGAAGACCAGCAAAACTAGGTAGCTCGTACTGCCGATCTGGCCACGAAGCTTCGTCCCCGCAAAGAGTCTGAATGGTCTAAGACTCTCATTATGATTATGCACTAAAAGTTTTAACATGGTGTCAATCTGGTCTAAAAGCACAATGTTTTGAATAGGAATGAATTCTGCTCATGTGCGTGAACTTAACTCCTAAAATTTCTCTTGAATATAGAAATATTTTGAAAACAAATTTTATTTTAGTAGTATAAGATTTGGAAAAGTTCGTAGTAAGTTTGGGAATAATGGATAAAAATATCTAAAATAAATATTAAAAAAAAGAAAAGAAAAATATATTTTAAAAGTTCTCATTTTCGAGACTCGAACTGAAGACCAGCAAAACTAGTTAGCTCGTACTGCCGATCTGGCCACGAAGCTTCGTCCCCGCAAAGAGTCTGAATGGTCTAAGACTCTCATTATGATTATGCACTAAAAGTTTTAACATGGTGTCAATCTGGTCTAAAAGCACAATGTTTTGAATAGGAATGAATTCTGCTCATGTGCTTGAACTTAACTCCTAAAATTTCTCTTGAATATAGAAATATTTTGAAAATAAATTTTATTTTAGTAGTATAAGATTTGGAAAAGTTCGTAGTAAGTGTGGGAATAATGGATAAAAATATATAAAATAAATTTAACAAAAAAAAAAGAAAAGAAAAATATATTTAAAAAGTTCTCATTTTCGAGACTCGAACTGAAGACCAGCAAAACTAGGTAGCTCGTACTGCCGATCTGGCCACGAAGCTTCGTCCCCGCAAAGAGTCTGAATGGTCTAAGACTCTCATTATGATTATGCACTAAAAGTTTTAACATGGTGTCAATCTGGTCTAAAAGCACAATGTTTTGAATAGGAATGAATTCTGCGCATGTGCTTGAACTTAACTCCTAAAATTTTTCTTGAATATAGAAATATTTTGAAAATAAATTTTATTTTAGTATTATAAGATTTGGAAAAGTTCGTAGTAAGTGTGGGAATAATGGATAAAAATATCTAAAATAAATATTAAAAAAAAGAAAAGAAAAATATATTTTAAAAGTTCTCATTTTCGAGACTCGAACTGAAGACCAGCAAAACTAGGTAGCTCGTACTGCCGATCTGGCCACGAAGCTTCGTCCCCGCAAAGAGTCTGAAGGGTCTAAGACTCTCATTATGATTATGCACTAAAAGTTTTAACATGGTGTCAATCTGGTCTAAAAGCACAATGTTTTGAATAGGAATGAATTCTGCGCATGTGCGTGATTTTGACTCCTAAAATTTCTCTTGAATATAGAAATATTTTGAAAACAAATTTTATTTTAGTAGTATAAGATTTGGAAAAGTTCGTAGTAAGTTTGGGAATAATGGATAAAAATATCTAAAATAAATATTAAAAAAAAGAAAAGAAAAATATATTTTAAAAGTTCTCATTTTCGAGACTCGAACTGAAGACCAGCAAAACTAGGTAGCTCGTACTGCCGATCTGGCCACGAAGCTTCGTCCCCGCCAAGAGTCTGAATGGTCTAAGACTCTCATTATGATTATGCACTAAAAGTTTTAACATGGTGTCAATCTGGTCTAAAAGCACAATGTTTTGAATAGGAATGAATTCTGCTCATGTGCGTGAACTTAACTCCTAAAATTTCTCTTGAATATAGAAATATTTTGAAAACAAATTTTATTTTAGTAGTATAAGATTTGGAGAAGTTCGTAGTAAGTTTGGGAATAATGGATAAAAATATCTAAAATAAATTTAACAAAAAAAAAGAAAAGAAAAATATATTTAAAAAGTTCTCATTTTCGAGACTCGAACTGAAGACCAGCAAAACTAGGTAGCTCGTACTGCCGATCTGGGAACGAAGCTTCGTCCCCGCAAAGAGTCTGAATGGTCTAAGACTCTCATTATGATTATGCACTAAAAGTTTTAACATGGTGTCAATCTGGTCTAAAAGCACAATGTTTTGAATAGGAATGAATTCTGCGCATGTGCTTGAACTTAACTCCTAAAATTTCTCTTGAATATAGAAATATTTTGAAAATAAATTTTATTTTAGTAGTATAAGATTTGGAAAAGTTCGTAGTAAGTGTGGGAATAATGGATAAAAATATCTAAAATAAATATTAAAAAAAGAAAAGAAAAATATATTTTAAAAGTTCTCATTTTCGAGACTCGAACTGAAGACCAGCAAAACTAGGTAGCTCGTACTGCCGATCTGGCCACGAAGCTTCGTCCCCGCAAAGAGTCTGAAGGGTCTAAGACTCTCATTATGATTATGCACTAAAAGTTTTAACATGGTGTCAATCTGGTCTAAAAGCACAATGTTTTGAATAGGAATGAATTCTGCGCATGTGCGTGATTTTGACTCCTAAAATTTCTCTTGAATATAGAAATATTTTGAAAATAAATTTTATTTTAGTAGTATAAGATTTGGAAAAGTTCGTATTAAGTGTGGGAATAATGGATAAAAATATATAAAATAAATTTAACAAAAAAAAAAAAAGAAAAGAAAAATATATTTAAAAAGTTCTCATTTTCGAGACTCGAACTGAAGACCAGCAAAACTAGGTAGCTCGTACTGCCGATCTCGCCACGAAGCTTCGTCCCCGCAAAGAGTCTGAATGGTCTAAGATTCTCATTATGATTATGCACTAAAAGTTTTAACATGGTGTCAATCTGGTCTAAAAGCACAATGTTTTGAATAGGAATGAATTCTGCTCATGTGCTTGTTCTCATTTTCGAGACTCGAACTGAAGACCAGCAAAACTAGTTAGCTCGTACTGCCGATCTGGCCACGAAGCTTCGTCCCCGCAAAGAGTCTGAATGGTCTAAGACTCTCATTATGATTATGCACTAAAAGTTTTAACATGGTGTCAATCTGGTCTAAAAGCACAATGTTTTGAATAGGAATGAATTCTGCTCATGTGCTTGAACTTAACTCCTAAAATTTCTCTTGAATATAGAAATATTTTGAAAATAAATTTTATTTTAGTAGTATAAGATTTGGAAAAGTTCGTAGTAAGTGTGGGAATAATGGATAAAAATATATAAAATAAATTTAACAAAAAAAAAAGAAAAGAAAAATATATTTAAAAAGTTCTCATTTTCGAGACTCGAACTGAAGACCAGCAAAACTAGGTAGCTCGTACTGCCGATCTGGCCACGAAGCTTCGTCCCCGCAAAGAGTCTGAAGGGTCTAAGACTCTCATTATGATTATGCACTAAAAGTTTTAACATGGTGTCAATCTGGTCTAAAAGCACAATGTTTTGAATAGGAATGAATTCTGCGCATGTGCGTGATTTTGACTCCTAAAATTTCTCTTGAATATAGAAATATTTTGAAAACAAATTTTATTTTAGTAGTATAAGATTTGGAAAAGTTCGTAGTAAGTTTGGGAATAATGGATAAAAATATCTAAAATAAATATTAAAAAAAAGAAAAGAAAAATATATTTTAAAAGTTCTCATTTTCGAGACTCGAACTGAAGACCAGCAAAACTCGGTAGCTCGTACTGCCGATCTGGCCACGAAGCTTCGTCCCCGCCAAGAGTCTGAATGGTCTAAGACTCTCATTATGATTATGCACTAAAAGTTTTAACATGGTGTCAATCTGGTCTAAAAGCACAATGTTTTGAATAGGAATGAATTCTGCTCATGTGCGTGAACTTAACTCCTAAAATTTCTCTTGAATATAGAAATATTTTGAAAACAAATTTTATTTTAGTAGTATAAGATTTGGAAAAGTTCGTAGTAAGTTTGGGAATAATGGATAAAAATATCTAAAATAAATATTAAAAAAAAGAAAAGAAAAATATATTTTAAAAGTTCTCATTTTCGAGACTCGAACTGAAGACCAGCAAAACTCGGTAGCTCGTACTGCCGATCTGGCCACGAAGCTTCGTCCCCGCCAAGAGTCTGAATGGTCTAAGACTCTCATTATGATTATGCACTAAAAGTTTTAACATGGTGTCAATCTGGTCTAAAAGCACAATGTTTTGAATAGGAATGAATTCTGCTCATGTGCGTGAACTTAACTCCTAAAATTTCTCTTGAATATAGAAATATTTTGAAAACAAATTTTATTTTAGTAGTATAAGATTTGGAAAAGTTCGTAGTAAGTTTGGGAATAATGGATAAAAATATCTAAAATAAATATTAAAAAAAAGAAAAGAAAAATATATTTTAAAAGTTCTCATTTTCGAGACTCGAACTGAAGACCAGCAAAACTAGTTAGCTCGTACTGCCGATCTGGCCACGAAGCTTCGTCCCCGCAAAGAGTCTGAATGGTCTAAGACTCTCATTATGATTATGCACTAAAAGTTTTAACATGGTGTCAATCTGGTCTAAAAGCACAATGTTTTGAATAGGAATGAATTCTGCTCATGTGCTTGAACTTAACTCCTAAAATTTCTCTTGAATATAGAAATATTTTGAAAATAAATTTTATTTTAGTAGTATAAGATTTGGAAAAGTTCGTATTAAGTGTGGGAATAATGGATAAAAATATATAAAATAAATTTAACAAAAAAAAAAGAAAAGAAAAATATATTTAAAAAGTTCTCATTTTCGAGACTCGAACTGAAGACCAGCAAAACTAGGTAGCTCGTACTGCCGATCTGGGAACGAAGCTTCGTCCCCGCAAAGAGTCTGAATGGTCTAAGACTCTCATTATGATTATGCACTAAAAGTTTTAACATGGTGTCAATCTGGTCTAAAAGCACAATGTTTTGAATAGGAATGAATTCTGCGCATGTGCTTGAACTTAACTCCTAAAATTTCTCTTGAATATAGAAATATTTTGAAAATAAATTTTATTTTAGTAGTATAAGATTTGGAAAAGTTCGTAGTAAGTGTGGGAATAATGGATAAAAATATCTAAAATAAATATTAAAAAAAGAAAAGAAAAATATATTTTAAAAGTTCTCATTTTCGAGACTCGAACTGAAGACCAGCAAAACTAGGTAGCTCGTACTGCCGATCTGGCCACGAAGCTTCGTCCCCGCAAAGAGTCTGAAGGGTCTAAGACTCTCATTATGATTATGCACTAAAAGTTTTAACATGGTGTCAATCTGGTCTAAAAGCACAATGTTTTGAATAGGAATGAATTCTGCGCATGTGCGTGATTTTGACTCCTAAAATTTCTCTTGAATATAGAAATATTTTGAAAACAAATTTTATTTTAGTAGTATAAGATTTGGAAAAGTTCGTAGTAAGTTTGGGAATAATGGATAAAAATATCTAAAATAAATATTAAAAAAAAGAAAAGAAAAATATATTTTAAAAGTTCTCATTTTCGAGACTCGAACTGAAGACCAGCAAAACTCGGTAGCTCGTACTGCCGATCTGGCCACGAAGCTTCGTCCCCGCCAAGAGTCTGAATGGTCTAAGACTCTCATTATGATTATGCACTAAAAGTTTTAACATGGTGTCAATCTGGTCTAAAAGCACAATGTTTTGAATAGGAATGAATTCTGCTCATGTGCGTGAACTTAACTCCTAAAATTTCTCTTGAATATAGAAATATTTTGAAAACAAATTTTATTTTAGTAGTATAAGATTTGGAAAAGTTCGTAGTAAGTTTGGGAATAATGGATAAAAATATCTAAAATAAATATTAAAAAAAAGAAAAGAAAAATATATTTTAAAAGTTCTCATTTTCGAGACTCGAACTGAAGACCAGCAAAACTCGGTAGCTCGTACTGCCGATCTGGCCACGAAGCTTCGTCCCCGCCAAGAGTCTGAATGGTCTAAGACTCTCATTATGATTATGCACTAAAAGTTTTAACATGGTGTCAATCTGGTCTAAAAGCACAATGTTTTGAATAGGAATGAATTCTGCTCATGTGCGTGAACTTAACTCCTAAAATTTCTCTTGAATATAGAAATATTTTGAAAACAAATTTTATTTTAGTAGTATAAGATTTGGAAAAGTTCGTAGTAAGTTTGGGAATAATGGATAAAAATATCTAAAATAAATATTAAAAAAAAGAAAAGAAAAATATATTTTAAAAGTTCTCATTTTCGAGACTCGAACTGAAGACCAGCAAAACTAGTTAGCTCGTACTGCCGATCTGGCCACGAAGCTTCGTCCCCGCAAAGAGTCTGAATGGTCTAAGACTCTCATTATGATTATGCACTAAAAGTTTTAACATGGTGTCAATCTGGTCTAAAAGCACAATGTTTTGAATAGGAATGAATTCTGCTCATGTGCTTGAACTTAACTCCTAAAATTTCTCTTGAATATAGAAATATTTTGAAAATAAATTTTATTTTAGTAGTATAAGATTTGGAAAAGTTCGTATTAAGTGTGGGAATAATGGATAAAAATATATAAAATAAATTTAACAAAAAAAAAAGAAAAGAAAAATATATTTAAAAAGTTCTCATTTTCGAGACTCGAACTGAAGACCAGCAAAACTAGGTAGCTCGTACTGCCGATCTGGGAACGAAGCTTCGTCCCCGCAAAGAGTCTGAATGGTCTAAGACTCTCATTATGATTATGCACTAAAAGTTTTAACATGGTGTCAATCTGGTCTAAAAGCACAATGTTTTGAATAGGAATGAATTCTGCGCATGTGCTTGAACTTAACTCCTAAAATTTCTCTTGAATATAGAAATATTTTGAAAATAAATTTTATTTTAGTAGTATAAGATTTGGAAAAGTTCGTAGTAAGTGTGGGAATAATGGATAAAAATATCTAAAATAAATATTAAAAAAAGAAAAGAAAAATATATTTTAAAAGTTCTCATTTTCGAGACTCGAACTGAAGACCAGCAAAACTAGGTAGCTCGTACTGCCGATCTGGCCACGAAGCTTCGTCCCCGCAAAGAGTCTGAAGGGTCTAAGACTCTCATTATGATTATGCACTAAAAGTTTTAACATGGTGTCAATCTGGTCTAAAAGCACAATGTTTTGAATAGGAATGAATTCTGCTCATGTGCTTGAACTTAACTCCTAAAATTTCTCTTGAATATAGAAATATTTTGAAAATAAATTTTATTTTAGTAGTATAAGATTTGGAAAAGTTCGTATTAAGTGTGGGAATAATGGATAAAAATATATAAAATAAATTTAACAAAAAAAAAGAAAAGAAAAATATATTTAAAAAGTTCTCATTTTCGAGACTCGAACTGAAGACCAGCAAAACTAGTTAGCTCGTACTGCCGATCTGGCCACGAAGCTTCGTCCCCGCAAAGAGTCTGAATGGTCTAAGACTTTCATTATGATTATGCACTAAAAGTTTTAACATGGTGTCAATCTGGTCTAAAAGCACAATGTTTTGAATAGGAATGAATTCTGCTCATGTGCTTGAACTTAACTCCTAAAATTTCTCTTGAATATAGAAATATTTTGAAAATAAATTTTATTTCAGTAGTATAAGATTTGGAAAAGTTCGTAGCAAGTGGGGGAATAATGGATAAAAATATCTAAAGTAAATTAAAAAAAAAAAGAAATGAAAAATATATTTAAAAAGTTCTCATTTTCAAGACTCGAACTGAAGACCAGCAAAACTATTTAGCTCGTGCGGCCGATCTGGCCACGAAGCTTCTTACTCGCAGAGCGTCCGATTGGTCTAAGACTCTCATTATGATTATCTACTAAAAGTTTTAACATGGTGTCAAATTGATCCAAAAGTGCAATGTTTTGAATATGAATGAATTCTGCGCATGTGCGTGATTTTGACTCCTAAAATTTCTCTTGAATATAGAAATATTTTGAAAATAAATTTTATTTTAGTAGTATAAGATTTGGAGAAGTTCGTATTAAGTGTGGGAATAATGGATAAAAATATATAAAATAAATTTAACAAAAAAAAAGAAAAGAAAAATATATTTAAAAAGTTCTCATTTTCGAGACTCGAACTGAAGACCAGCAAAACTAGGTAGCTCGTACTGACGATCTGGCCACGAAGCTTCGACCCCGCAAAGAGTCTGAATGGTCTAAGATTCTCATTATGATTATGCACTAAAAGTTTTAACATGGTGTCAATCTGGTCTAAAAGCACAATGTTTTGAATAGGAATGAATTCTGCTCATGTGCTTGAACTTAACTCCTAAAATTTCTCTTGAATATAGAAATATTTTGAAAATAAATTTTATTTTAGTAGTATAAGATTTGGAAAAGTTCGTATTAAGTGTGGGAATAATGGATAAAACTATATAAAATAAATTTAACAAAAAAAAAGAAAAGAAAAATATATTTAAAAAGTTCTCATTTTCGAGACTCGAACTGAAGACCGGCAAAACTAGTTAGCTCGTACTGCCGATCTGGCCACGAAGCTTCGTCCCCGCAAAGAGTCTGAATGGTCTAAGACTCTCATTATGATTATGCACTAAAAGTTTTAACATGGTGTCAATCTGGTCTAAAAGCACAATGTTTTGAATAGGAATGATTTCTGCTCATGTGCTTGAACTTAACTCCTAAAATTTCTCTTGAATATAGAAATATTTTGAAAATAAATTTTATTTTAGTAGTATAAGATTTGGAAAAGTCCGTAGTAAGTGTGGGAATAATGGATAAAAATATATAAAATAAATTTAACAAAAAAAAGAAAAGAAAAATATATTTAAAAAGTTCTCATTTTCGAGACTCGAACTGAAGACCGCCAGAACTAGGTAGCTCGTACTGCCGATCTGGCCACGAAGCTTCGTCCTCGCAGAGCGTTCGAATGGTCTAAGACTCTCATTATGATTATCTACTAAAAGTTTTAACATGGTGTCAAATTGATCTAAAAGTGCAATGTTTTGAGTAGGAATGAATTCTGCGCATGTGCGTGAAGTGGACTCCTAAAATTTCTCTTGATAATAGAAATATTTTGACAAAAAATTTTATTTTAGTAGTATAAGATTTGGAAAAGTTCGTAGCAAGTGTGGGAATAATGGATAAAAATATCTAAAGCAAATTTAAAAAAAAAGAAATGAAAAATATATTTAAAAAGTTCTCATTTTCGAGACTCGAACTGAAGACCAGCAAAACTACGTAGCTCGTGCTGCCGATCTGGCCACGAAGCTTCGTACTCGCAGAGCGTCTGAATGGTCTAAGACTATGATTATGATTATCTACTAAAAGTTTTAACATGGTGTCAAATTGATCCAAAAGTGCAATGTTTTGAATAGGAATGAATTCTGCGCATGTGCGTGAACTTGACTCCTAAAATTTCTCTTGAATATAGAAATATTTTGAAAATAAATTTTATTTCAGTAGTATAAGATTTGGAAAAGTTCGTAGTAAGTGTGGGAATAATGGATAAAAATATCTAAAATAAATTTTAAAAAAAAGAAAAGAAAAATATATTTAAAAAGTTCTCATTTTCGAGACTCGAACTGAAGACCAGCAAAGCTATGTAGCTCGTACTGCTGATCTGGCCACGAAGCTTCTTCCGCGCTAAGCGTCTGAATGGTCTAAGATTCTCATTATGATTATGCACTAAAAGTTTTAACATGGTGTCAATCTGGTCTAAAAGCACAATGTTTTGAATAGGAATGAATTCTGCGCATGTGCGTGATTTTGACTCCTAAAATTTCTCTTGAATATAGAAATATTTTGAAAATAAATTTTATTTCAGTAGTATAAGATTTGGAAAAGTTCGTAGCAAGTGTGGGAATAATGGATAAAAATATCTAAAGTAAATTTAAAAAAAAAAAGAAATGAAAAATATATTTCAAAAGTTCTCATTTTCGAGACTCGAACTGAAGACCAGCAAAACTATTTAGATCGTGCTGCCGATCTGGCCAGGAAGCTTCTTACTCGCAGAGCGTCCGAATGGTCTAAGACTCTCATTATGATTATCTACTAAAAGTTTTAACATGGTGTCAAATTGATCCAAAAGTGCAATGTTTTGAATAGGAATGAATTCTGCGCATGTGCGTGAACTTGACTCCTAAAATTTCTCTTGAATATAGAATTATTTTGACAATAAACTTTATTTTAGTAGTATAAGATTTGGAAAAGTTCGTAGTAAGTGTGGGAATAATGGATAAAAATATCTAAAATAAATTTAAAAAAAAAAGAAAAGAAAAATATATTTTAAAAGTTCTAATTTTCCAGACTCGAAATGAAGGCCAGCAAAACCTGGCGGCACGCGTGTCCGATCTGGCCACGAAGCTTCGTACCCGCTAAGCGTCTGAATGGTCTAAGATTCTCATTATGATTATGCACTAAAAGTTTTAACATGGTGTCAATCTGGTCTAAAAGCACAATGTTTTGAATAGGAATGAATTCTGCTCATGTGCGTGAACTTAACTCCTAAAATTTCTCTTGAATATAGAAATATTTTGAAAATAAATTTTATTTCAGTAGTAAAAGATTTGGAAAAGTTCGTAGTAAGTGTGGGAATAATGGTTAAAAATATCTAAAATAAATTTTTAAAAAAAGAAAAGAAAAATATATTTAAAAAGTTCTCTTTTTCCAGACTCGAACTGAAGACCAGCAAAACTGGGTGACTCGTGCTGCCGATCTGGCCACAAAGCTTCGTACTCGCAGAGCGTCTGAATGGTCTAAGACTCTCATTATGATTATCCAATTAAAGTTTTAACATGGTCTCAAATTGATCTAAAAGTGCAATGTTTTGAGTAGGAATGAATTCTGCGCATGTGCGTGAACTGGACTCCTAAAATTTCTCTTGATAATAGAAATATTTTGACAAAAATTTTTATTTTAGTAGTATAAGATTTGGAAAGGTTCGTAGCAAGTGTGGGAATAATGGATAAAAAAATATAAAATAAATTTAACAAAAAAAAAAAAAGAAAAGAAAAATATATTTAAAAAGTTCTCATTTTGGAGACTCGAACTGAAGACCAGCAAAACTATTTAGCTCGTGCTGCCGATCTGGCGACGAAGCTTCTTACTCGTAGAGCGTCCGAATGGTCCAAGACTCTCATTATGATTATCTACTAAAAGTTTTAACATGGTGTCAAATTGATCCAAAAGTGCAATGTTTTGAATAGGAATGAATTCTGCGCATGTGCGTGAACTGGACTCCTAAAATTTCTCTTGATAATAGAAATATTTTGACAAAAAATTTTATTTTAGTAGTATAAGATTTGGAAAAGTTCGTAGCAAGTGTGGGAATAATGGATAAAAATATCTAAAGTAAATTTAAAGAAAAAAGAAATGAAAAATATATTTAAAAAGTTCTCATTTTCGAGACTCGTTCTGAAGACCAGCAAAACTAGGTAGCTCGTGCTGCCGATCTGGCCACGAAGCTTCTTACTCTCAGAGCGTCCGAATGGTCTAAGACTCTCATTGTGATTATCTACTAAAAGTTTTAACATGGTGTCAAATTGATCCAAAAGTGCAATGTTTTGAATAGGAATGAATTCTGCGCATGTGCGTGAACTGGACTCCTAAAATTTCTCTTGATAATAGAAATATTTTGACAATAAATTTTATTTTAGTAGTATAAGATTTTTAAAAGTTCGTAGTAAGTGTGGGAATAATGGATAAAAATATCTAAAATAAATTTTTAAAAAAAGAAAAGAAAAATATGTTTTAAAAGTTCTAATTTTCCAGACTCGAACTGAAGACCAGCAAAACCTGTCGGCTCGCGTTGCCGATCTGGCCACGAAGCTTCGTACCCGTTAAGCTTCTGCATGGTCTAAGACTCTCATTATGATTATGCACTAAAAGTTTTAACATGGTGTCAATCTTGTTTAAAAGCGCAATGTTTTGAATAGGAATGAATTCTGCGCATGTGCGTGAACTGGACTAATAAAATTTCTCTTGATAATAGAAATATTTTGACAAAAATTTTTATTTTAGTAGTATAAGATTTGAAAAACTTCGTAGCAAGTGTGGGAATAATGGATAAAAATATCTAAAGTAAATTTAAAAAAAAAAAAAGAAATGAAAAATATATTTAAACAGTTCTCATTTTTGAGACTCGAACTGAAGACCAGCAAAACTAGGTAGCTCGTGCTGCCGATCTGGCCACGAAGCTTCGTACTCGCAGAGCGTCTGAATGGTCTAAGGCTCTCATTATGATTATCTACTAAAAGTTTTAACATGGTGTCAAATTGATCCAAAAGTGCAATGTTTTGAATAGGAATGAATTCTGCGCATGTGCGTGAACTTGACTCCTAAAATTTCTCTTGAATATAGAAATATTTTGAAAATAAATTTTATTTTAGTAGTATAAGATTTGGAAAAGTTCGTAGTAAGTGTGGGAATAATGGATAAAAATATATAAAATAAATTTAACAAAAAAAAAAGAAAAGAAAAATATATTTAAAAAGTTCTCATTTTCGAGACTCGAACTGAAGACCGCCAAAACTAGGTAGCTCGTGCTGCCGATCTGGCCACGAAGCTTCGTACTCGCTGAGCGTCTGAATGGTCTAAGACTCTCATTATGATTATCCAATAAAAGTTTTAACATGGTGTCAAATTGATCTAAAAGTGCAATGACTTGAGTAGGAATGAATTCTGCGCATGTGCGGCATTTTGACTCCTAAAATTTCTCTTGAATATAGAAATATTTTGAAAATAAATTTTATTTCAGTAGTAAAAGATTTGGAAAAGTTCGTAGTAAGTGTGGGAATAATGGTTAAAAATATCTAAAATAAATTTTTAAAAAAAGAAAAGAAAAATATATTTAAAAAGTTCTCATTTTCGAGACACGAACTGAAGACCAACAAAACTAGGTAGCTCGTGCTGCCGATCTGGCCACGAAGCTTCGTACTCGCAGAGCGTCTGAATTGTCTAAGACTCTGATTATGATTATCTACTAAAAGTTTTAACATGGTGTCAATGTGGTCTAAAAGCACAATGTTTTGAATAGGAATGAATTCTGCGCATATGCGTGAACTTAACTCCTAAAATTTCTCTTGAATATAGAAATATTTTGAAAATAAATTTTATTTCAGTAGTATAAGATTTGGAAAAGTTCGTAGTAAGTGTGGGAATAATGGATAAAAATATATAAAATAAATTTAACAAAAAAAAGAAAAGAAAAATATATTTAAAAAGTTCTCATTTTTCAGACTCGAACTGAAGACCAGCAAAACTATTTAGCTCGTGCTGCCGATCTGGCCACGAAGCTTCTTACTCTCAGAGCGTCCGAATGGTCTAAGACTCTCATTATGATTATCTACTAAAAGTTTTAACATGGTGTCAAATTGATCCAAAAGTGCAATGTTTTGAATAGGAATGAATTCTGCGCATGTGCGTGAACTGGACTCCTAAAATTTCTCTTGATAATAGAAATATTTTGACAAAAAATTTTATTTTTGTAGTATAAGATTTGCAAAAGTTCGTAGCAAGTGTGGGAATAATGGATAAAAATATCTAAAGTAAATTTAAAGAAAAAAGAAATGAAAAATATATTTAAAAAGTTCTCATTTTCGAGACTCGAACTGAAGACCAGCAAAACTAGGTAGCTCGTGCTGCCGATCTGGCCACGAAGCTTCGTACTCGCAGAGCGTCCGAATGGTCTAAGACTCTCATTATGATTATCCAATAAAAGTTGTAACATGGTGTCAAATTGATCTAAAAGTGCAATGTTTTGAGTAGGAATGAATTCTGCGCATTTGCGTGAACTGGACTCCTAAAATTTCTCTTGATAATAGAAATATTTTGACAATAAATTTTATTTCAGTAGTATAAGATTTGGAAAAGTTCGTAGTAAGTGTGGGAATAATGGATAAAAATATATAAAATAAATTTAACAAAAAAAAAAGAAAAGAAAAATATATTTAAAAAGTTCTCATTTTCGAGACTCGAACTGAAGACCAGCAAAACTAGGTAGCTCGTGCTGCCGATCTGGCCACGAAGCTTCTTACTCTCAGAGCGTCCGAATGGTCTAAGACTCTCATTATGATTATCTACTAAAAGTTTTAACATGGTGTCAAATTGATCCAAAAGTGCAATGTTTTGAATAGGAATGAATTCTGCGCATGTGCGTGAACTGGACTCCTAAAATTTCTCTTGATAATAGAAATATTTTGACAAAAAATTTTATTTTTGTAGTATAAGATTTGCAAAAGTTCGTAGCAAGTGTGGGAATAATGGATAAAAATATCTAAAGTAAATTTAAAGAAAAAAGAAATGAAAAATATATTTAAAAAGTTCTCATTTTCGAGACTCGAACTGAAGACCAGCAAAACTAGGTAGCTCGTGCTGCCGATCTGGCCACGAAGCTTCGTACTCGCAGAGCGTCCGAATGGTCTAAGACTCTCATTATGATTATCTACTAAAAGTTTTAACATGGTGTCAAATTGATCCAAAAGTGCAATGTTTTGAATAGGAATGAATTCTGCGCATGTGCGTGAACTGGACTCCTAAAATTTCTCTTGATAATAGAAATATTTTGACAATAAATTTTATTTTAGTAGTATAAGATTTTTAAAAGTTCGTAGTAAGTGTGGGAATAATGGATAAAAATATCTAAAATAAATTTTTAAAAAAAGAAAAGAAAAATATGTTTTAAAAGTTCTAATTTTCCAGACTCGAACTGAAGACCAGCAAAACCTGTCGGCTCGCGTTGCCGATCTGGCCACGAAGCTTCGTACCCGTTAAGCTTCTGCATGGTCTAAGACTCTCATTATGATTATGCACTAAAAGTTTTAACATGGTGTCAATCTTGTTTAAAAGCGCAATGTTTTGAATAGGAATGAATTCTGCGCATGTGCGTGAACTGGACTAATAAAATTTCTCTTGATAATAGAAATATTTTGACAAAAATTTTTATTTTAGTAGTATAAGATTTGAAAAACTTCGTAGCAAGTGTGGGAATAATGGATAAAAATATCTAAAGTAAATTTAAAAAAAAAAAAAAGAAATGAAAAATATATTTAAACAGTTCTCATTTTTGAGACTCGAACTGAAGACCAGCAAAACTAGGTAGCTCGTGCTGCCGATCTGGCCACGAAGCTTCGTACTCGCAGAGCGTCTGAATGGTCTAAGGCTCTCATTATGATTATCTACTAAAAGTTTTAACATGGTGTCAAATTGATCCAAAAGTGCAATGTTTTGAATAGGAATGAATTCTGCGCATGTGCGTGAACTTGACTCCTAAAATTTCTCTTGAATATAGAAATATTTTGAAAATAAATTTTATTTTAGTAGTATAAGATTTGGAAAAGTTCGTAGTAAGTGTGGGAATAATGGATAAAAATATATAAAATAAATTTAACAAAAAAAAAAGAAAAGAAAAATATATTTAAAAAGTTCTCATTTTCGAGACTCGAACTGAAGACCGCCAAAACTAGGTAGCTCGTGCTGCCGATCTGGCCACGAAGCTTCGTACTCGCTGAGCGTCTGAATGGTCTAAGACTCTCATTATGATTATCCAATAAAAGTTTTAACATGGTGTCAAATTGATCTAAAAGTGCAATGACTTGAGTAGGAATGAATTCTGCGCATGTGCGGCATTTTGACTCCTAAAATTTCTCTTGAATATAGAAATATTTTGAAAATAAATTTTATTTCAGTAGTAAAAGATTTGGAAAAGTTCGTAGTAAGTGTGGGAATAATGGTTAAAAATATCTAAAATAAATTTTTAAAAAAAGAAAAGAAAAATATATTTAAAAAGTTCTCTTTTTCCAGACTCGAACTGAAGACCAGCAAAACTGGGTGACTCGTGCTGCCGATCTGGCCACGAAGCTTCGTACTTGCAGAGCGTCTGAATGGTCTAAGACTCTCATTATGATTATCCAATTAAAGTTTTAACATGGTGTCAAATTGATCTAAAAGTGCAATGTTTTGAGTAGGAATGAATTCTGCGCATGTGCGTGAACTGGACTCCTAAAATTTCTCTTGATAATAGAAATATTTTGACAAAAAATTTTATTTTAGTAGTATAAGATTTGGAAAAGTTCGTAGCAAGTGTGGGAATAATGGATAAAAAAATATAAAATAAATTTAACAAAAAAAAGAAAAGAAAAATATATTTAAAAAGTTCTCATTTTGGAGACTCGAACTGAAGACCAGCAAAACTATTTAGCTCGTGCTGCCGATCTGGCGACGAAGCTTCTTACTCGCAGAGCGTCCGAATGGTCCAAGACTCTCATTATGATTATCTACTAAAAGTTTTAACATGGTGTCAAATTGATCCAAAAGTGCAATGTTTTGAATAGGAATGAATTCTGCGCATGTGCGTGAACTGGACTCCTAAAATTTCTCTTGATAATAGAAATATTTTGACAAAAATTTTTATTTTAGTAGTATAAGATTTGGAAAAGTTCGTAGCAAGTGTGGGAATAATGGATAAAAAAATATAAAATAAATTTAACAAAAAAAAAAAAAGAAAAGAAAAATATATTTAAAAAGTTCTCATTTTCGAGACTCGAACTGAAGACCAGCAAAACTATTTAGCTCCTGCTGCCGATCTGGCCACGAAGCTTCGTACTCGCAGAGCGTCTGAATGGTCTAAGACTCTGATTATGATTATCTACTAAAAGTTTTAACGAGGTGTCAAATTGATCCAAAAGTGCAATGTTTTGAATAGGAATGAATTCTGCGCATGTGCGTGAACTTGACTCCTAAAATTTCTCTTGAATATAGAAATATTTTGAAAATAAATTTTATTTCAGTAGTATAAGATTTGGAAAAGTTCGTAGCAAGTGTGGGAATAATGGATAAAAATATCTAAAGTAAATTTAAAGAAAAAAGAAATGAAAAATGTATTTAAAAAATTCTCATTTTCGAGACACGAACTGAAGACCAACAAAACTAGGTAGCTCGTGCTGCCGATCTGGCCACGAAGCTTCGTACTCGCAGAGCGTCTGAATTGTCTAAGACTCTGATTATGATTATCTACTAAAAGTTTTAACATGGTGTCAATGTGGTCTAAAAGCACAATGTTTTGAATAGGAATGAATTCTGCGCATATGCGTGAACTTAACTCCTAAAATTTCTCTTGAATATAGAAATATTTTGAAAATAAATTTTATTTCAGTAGTATAAGATTTGGAAAAGTTCGTAGTAAGTGTGGGAATAATGGATAAAAATATATAAAATAAATTTAACAAAAAAAAGAAAAGAAAAATATATTTAAAAAGTTCTCATTTTTCAGACTCGAACTGAAGACCAGCAAAACTATTTAGCTCGTGCTGCCGATCTGGCCACGAAGCTTCTTACTCTCAGAGCGTCCGAATGGTCTAAGACTCTCATTATGATTATCTACTAAAAGTTTTAACATGGTGTCAAATTGATCCAAAAGTGCAATGTTTTGAATAGGAATGAATTCTGCGCATGTGCGTGAACTGGACTCCTAAAATTTCTCTTGATAATAGAAATATTTTGACAAAAAATTTTATTTTTGTAGTATAAGATTTGCAAAAGTTCGTAGCAAGTGTGGGAATAATGGATAAAAATATCTAAAGTAAATTTAAAGAAAAAAGAAATGAAAAATATATTTAAAAAGTTCTCATTTTCGAGACTCGAACTGAAGACCAGCAAAACTAGGTAGCTCGTGCTGCCGATCTGGCCACGAAGCTTCGTACTCGCAGAGCGTCCGAATGGTCTAAGACTCTCATTATGATTATCCAATAAAAGTTGTAACATGGTGTCAAATTGATCTAAAAGTGCAATGTTTTGAGTAGGAATGAATTCTGCGCATTTGCGTGAACTGGACTCCTAAAATTTCTCTTGATAATAGAAATATTTTGACAATAAATTTTATTTCAGTAGTATAAGATTTGGAAAAGTTCGTAGTAAGTGTGGGAATAATGGATAAAAATATATAAAATAAATTTAACAAAAAAAAAAGAAAAGAAAAATATATTTAAAAAGTTCTCATTTTCGAGACTCGAACTGAAGACCAGCAAAACTAGGTAGCTCGTGCTGCCGATCTGGCCACGAAGCTTCTTACTCTCAGAGCGTCCGAATGGTCTAAGACTCTCATTATGATTATCTACTAAAAGTTTTAACATGGTGTCAAATTGATCCAAAAGTGCAATGTTTTGAATAGGAATGAATTCTGCGCATGTGCGTGAACTGGACTCCTAAAATTTCTCTTGATAATAGAAATATTTTGACAAAAAATTTTATTTTTGTAGTATAAGATTTGCAAAAGTTCGTAGCAAGTGTGGGAATAATGGATAAAAATATCTAAAGTAAATTTAAAGAAAAAAGAAATGAAAAATATATTTAAAAAGTTCTCATTTTCGAGACTCGAACTGAAGACCAGCAAAACTAGGTAGCTCGTGCTGCCGATCTGGCCACGAAGCTTCGTACTCGCAGAGCGTCCGAATGGTCTAAGACTCTCATTATGATTATCCAATAAAAGTTGTAACATGGTGTCAAATTGATCTAAAAGTGCAATGTTTTGAGTAGGAATGAATTCTGCGCATTTGCGTGAACTGGACTCCTAAAATTTCTCTTGATAATAGAAATATTTTGACAATAAATTTTATTTCAGTAGTATAAGATTTGGAAAAATTCGTAGTAAGTGTGGGAATAATGGATAAAAATATATAAAATAAATTTAACAAAAAAAAAAAGAAAAGAAAAATATATTTAAAAAGTTCTCATTTTCGAGACTCGAACTGAAGACCAGCAAAACTAGGTAGCTCGTGCTGCCGATCTGGCCACGAAGCTTCTTACTCTCAGAGCGTCCGAATGGTCTAAGACTCTCATTATGATTATCTACTAAAAGTTTTAACATGGTGTCAAATTGATCCAAAAGTGCAATGTTTTGAATAGGAATGAATTCTGCGCATGTGCGTGAACTGGACTCCTAAAATTTCTCTTGATAATAGAAATATTTTGACAAAAATTTTTATTTTTGTAGTATAAGATTTGCAAAAGTTCGTAGCAAGTGTGGGAATAATGGATAAAAATATCTAAAGTAAATTTAAAGAAAAAAGAAATGAAAAATATATTTAAAAAGTTCTCATTTTCGAGACTCGAACTGAAGACCAGCAAAACTAGGTAGCTCGTGCTGCCGATCTGGCCACGAAGCTTCGTACTCGCAGAGCGTCCGAATGGTCTAAGACTCTCATTATGATTATCCAATAAAAGTTGTAACATGGTGTCAAATTGATCTAAAAGTGCAATGTTTTGAGTAGGAATGAATTCTGCGCATTTGCGTGAACTGGACTCCTAAAATTTCTCTTGATAATAGAAATATTTTGACAATAAATTTTATTTCAGTAGTATAAGATTTGGAAAAGTTCGTAGTAAGTGTGGGAATAATGGATAAAAATATATAAAATAAATTTAACAAAAAAAAAGAAAAGAAAAATATATTTAAAAAGTTCTCATTTTCGAGACTCGAACTGAAGACCAGCAAAACTAGGTAGCTCGTGCTGCCGATCTGGCCACGAAGCTTCTTACTCTCAGAGCGTCCGAATGGTCTAAGACTCTCATTATGATTATCCAATAAAAGTTGTAACATGGTGTCAAATTGATCTAAAAGTGCAATGTTTTGAATAGGAATGAATTCTGCGCATGTGCGTGAACTGGACTCCTAAAATTTCTCTTGATAATAGAAATATTTTGACAATAAATTTTATTTTAGTAGTATAAGATTTTTAAAAGTTCGTAGCAAGTGTGGGAATAATGGATAAAAATATCTAAAGTAAATTTAAAGAAAAAAGAAATGAAAAATATATTTAAAAAGTTCTCATTTTCGAGACTCGAACTGAAGACCAGCAAAACTAGGTAGCTCGTGCTGCCGATCTGGCCACGAAGCTTCGTACTCGCAGAGCGTCCGAATGGTCTAAGACTCTCATTATGATTATCCAATAAAAGTTGTAACATGGTGTCAAATTGATCTAAAAGTGCAATGTTTTGAGTAGGAATGAATTCTGCGCATTTGCGTGAACTGGACTCCTAAAATTTCTCTTGATAATAGAAATATTTTGACAATAAATTTTATTTCAGTAGTATAAGATTTGGAAAAGTTCGTAGTAAGTGTGGGAATAATGGATAAAAATATATAAAATAAATTTAACAAAAAAAAAAGAAAAGAAAAATATATTTAAAAAGTTCTCATTTTCGAGACTCGAAATGAAGACCAGCAAAACTAGGTAGCTCGTGCTGCCGATCTGGCCACGAAGCTTCTTACTCTCAGAGCGTCCGAATGGTCTAAGACTCTCATTATGATTATCTACTAAAAGTTTTAACATGGTGTCAAATTGATCCAAAAGTGCAATGTTTTGAATAGGAATGAATTCTGCGCATGTGCGTGAACTGGACTCCTAAAATTTCTCTTGATAATAGAAATATTTTGACAAAAAATTTTATTTTTGTAGTATAAGATTTGCAAAAGTTCGTAGCAAGTGTGGGAATAATGGATAAAAATATCTAAAGTAAATTTAAAGAAAAAAGAAATGAAAAATATATTTAAAAAGTTCTCATTTTCGAGACTCGAACTGAAGACCAGCAAAACTAGGTAGCTCGTGCTGCCGATCTGGCCACGAAGCTTCGTACTCGCAGAGCGTCCGAATGGTCTAAGACTCTCATTATGATTATCCAATAAAAGTTGTAACATGGTGTCAAATTGATCTAAAAGTGCAATGTTTTGAGTAGGAATGAATTCTGCGCATTTGCGTGAACTGGACTCCTAAAATTTCTCTTGATAATAGAAATATTTTGACAATAAATTTTATTTCAGTAGTATAAGATTTGGAAAAGTTCGTAGTAAGTGTGGGAATAATGGATAAAAATATATAAAATAAATTTAACAAAAAAAAAAAGAAAAGAAAAATATATTTAAAAAGTTCTCATTTTCGAGACTCGAACTGAAGACCAGCAAAACTAGGTAGCTCGTGCTGCCGATCTGGCCACGAAGCTTCTTACTCTCAGAGCGTCCGAATGGTCTAAGACTCTCATTATGATTATCTACTAAAAGTTTTAACATGGTGTCAAATTGATCCAAAAGTGCAATGTTTTGAATAGGAATGAATTCTGCGCATGTGCGTGAACTGGACTCCTAAAATTTCTCTTGATAATAGAAATATTTTGACAAAAATTTTTATTTTTGTAGTATAAGATTTGCAAAAGTTCGTAGCAAGTGTGGGAATAATGGATAAAAATATCTAAAGTAAATTTAAAGAAAAAAGAAATGAAAAATATATTTAAAAAGTTCTCATTTTCGAGACTCGAACTGAAGACCAGCAAAACTAGGTAGCTCGTGCTGCCGATCTGGCCACGAAGCTTCGTACTCGCAGAGCGTCCGAATGGTCTAAGACTCTCATTATGATTATCCAATAAAAGTTGTAACATGGTGTCAAATTGATCTAAAAGTGCAATGTTTTGAGTAGGAATGAATTCTGCGCATTTGCGTGAACTGGACTCCTAAAATTTCTCTTGATAATAGAAATATTTTGACAATAAATTTTATTTCAGTAGTATAAGATTTGGAAAAGTTCGTAGTAAGTGTGGGAATAATGGATAAAAATATATAAAATAAATTTAACAAAAAAAAAGAAAAGAAAAATATATTTAAAAAGTTCTCATTTTCGAGACTCGAACTGAAGACCAGCAAAACTAGGTAGCTCGTGCTGCCGATCTGGCCACGAAGCTTCTTACTCTCAGAGCGTCCGAATGGTCTAAGACTCTCATTATGATTATCCAATAAAAGTTGTAACATGGTGTCAAATTGATCTAAAAGTGCAATGTTTTGAATAGGAATGAATTCTGCGCATGTGCGTGAACTGGACTCCTAAAATTTCTCTTGATAATAGAAATATTTTGACAATAAATTTTATTTTAGTAGTATAAGATTTTTAAAAGTTCGTAGCAAGTGTGGGAATAATGGATAAAAATATCTAAAGTAAATTTAAAGAAAAAAGAAATGAAAAATATATTTAAAAAGTTCTCATTTTCGAGACTCGAACTGAAGACCAGCAAAACTAGGTAGCTCGTGCTGCCGATCTGGCCACGAAGCTTCGTACTCGCAGAGCGTCCGAATGGTCTAAGACTCTCATTATGATTATCCAATAAAAGTTGTAACATGGTGTCAAATTGATCTAAAAGTGCAATGTTTTGAGTAGGAATGAATTCTGCGCATTTGCGTGAACTGGACTCCTAAAATTTCTCTTGATAATAGAAATATTTTGACAATAAATTTTATTTCAGTAGTATAAGATTTGGAAAAGTTCGTAGTAAGTGTGGGAATAATGGATAAAAATATATAAAATAAATTTAACAAAAAAAAAAGAAAAGAAAAATATATTTAAAAAGTTCTCATTTTCGAGACTCGAAATGAAGACCAGCAAAACTAGGTAGCTCGTGCTGCCGATCTGGCCACGAAGCTTCTTACTCTCAGAGCGTCCGAATGGTCTAAGACTCTCATTATGATTATCTACTAAAAGTTTTAACATGGTGTCAAATTGATCCAAAAGTGCAATGTTTTGAATAGGAATGAATTCTGCGCATGTGCGTGAACTGGACTCCTAAAATTTCTCTTGATAATAGAAATATTTTGACAAAAAATTTTATTTTTGTAGTATAAGATTTGCAAAAGTTCGTAGCAAGTGTGGGAATAATGGATAAAAATATCTAAAGTAAATTTAAAGAAAAAAGAAATGAAAAATATATTTAAAAAGTTCTCATTTTCGAGACTCGAACTGAAGACCAGCAAAACTAGGTAGCTCGTGCTGCCGATCTGGCCACGAAGCTTCGTACTCGCAGAGCGTCCGAATGGTCTAAGACTCTCATTATGATTATCCAATAAAAGTTGTAACATGGTGTCAAATTGATCTAAAAGTGCAATGTTTTGAGTAGGAATGAATTCTGCGCATTTGCGTGAACTGGACTCCTAAAATTTCTCTTGATAATAGAAATATTTTGACAATAAATTTTATTTCAGTAGTATAAGATTTGGAAAAGTTCGTAGTAAGTGTGGGAATAATGGATAAAAATATATAAAATAAATTTAACAAAAAAAACGAAAAGAAAAATATATTTAAAAAGTTCTCATTTTCGAGACTCGAACTGAAGACCAGCAAAACTAGGTAGCTCGTGCTGCCGATCTGGCCACGAAGCCTCTTACTCTCAGAGCGTTCGAATGGTCTAAGACTCTCATTGTGATTATCTACTAAAAGTTTTAACATGGTGTCAAATTGATCCAAAAGTGCAATGTTTTGAATAGGAATGAATTCTGCGCATGTGCGTGAACTGGACTCCTAAAATTTCTCTTGATAATAGAAATATTTTGACAATAAATTTTATTTTAGTAGTATAAGATTTTTAAAAGTTCGTAGTAAGTGTGGGAATAATGGATAAAAATATCTAAAATAAATTTTTAAAAAAAGAAAAGAAAAATATGTTTTAAAAGTTCTAATTTTCCAGACTCGAACTGAAGACCAGCAAAACCTGTCGGCTCGCGTTGCCGATCTGGCCACGAAGCTTCGTACCCGTTAAGCTTCTGCATGGTCTAAGACTCTCATTATGATTATGCACTAAAAGTTTTAACATGGTGTCAATCTTGTTTAAAAGCGCAATGTTTTGAATAGGAATGAATTCTGCGCATGTGCGTGAACTTGACTCCTAAAATTTCTCTTGAATATAGAAATATTTTGACAATAAATTTTATTTTAGTAGTATAAGTTTTTTAAAAGTTCGTAGTAAGTGTGGGAATAATGGATAAAAATATCTAAAATAAATTTTTAAAAAAAGAAAAGAAAAATATATTTTAAAAGTTCTAATTTTCCAGAATCGAACTGAAGGCCAGCAAAACTATTTAGCTCGTGCTGCCGATCTGGCCACGAAGATTCGTACCCGCTAAGCGTCTGAATGGTCTAAGGCTCTCATTATGATTATCTACTAAAAGTTTTAACATGGTGTCAAATTGATCCAAAAGTGCAATGTTTTGAATAGGAATTAATTCTGCGCATGTGCGTGAACTTGACTCCTAAAATTTCTCTTGAATATAGAAATATTTTGAAAATAAATTTTATTTTAGTAGTATAAGATTTGGAAAAGTTCGTAGTAAGTGTGGGAATAATGGATAAAAATATATAAAATAAATTTAACAAAAAAAAAGAAAAGAAAAATATATTTAAAAAGTTCTCATTTTCGAGACTCGAACTGAAGACCGCCAAAACTAGGTAGCTCGTGCTGCCGATCTGGCCACGAAGCTTCGTACTCGCTGAGCGTCTGAATGGTCTAAGACTCTCATTATGATTATCCAATAAAAGTTTTAACATGGTGTCAAATTGATCTAAAAGTGCAATGACTTGAGTAGGAATGAATTCTGCGCATGTGCGGCATTTTGACTCCTAAAATTTCTCTTGAATATAGAAATATTTTGAAAATAAATTTTATTTCAGTAGTAAAAGATTTGGAAAAGTTCGTAGTAAGTGTGGGAATAATGGTTAAAAATATCTAAAATAAATTTTTAAAAAAAGAAAAGAAAAATATATTTAAAAAGTTCTCTTTTTCCAGACTCGAACTGAAGACCAGCAAAACTGGGTGACTCGTGCTGCCGATCTGGCCACGAAGCTTCGTACTTGCAGAGCGTCTGAATGGTCTAAGACTCTCATTATGATTATCCAATTAAAGTTTTAACATGGTGTCAAATTGATCTAAAAGTGCAATGTTTTGAGTAGGAATGAATTCTGCGCATGTGCGTGAACTGGACTCCTAAAATTTCTCTTGATAATAGAAATATTTTGACAAAAAATTTTATTTTAGTAGTATAAGATTTGGAAAAGTTCGTAGCAAGTGTGGGAATAATGGATAAAAAAATATAAAATAAATTTAACAAAAAAAAAAGAAAAGAAAAATATATTTAAAAAGTTCTCATTTTGGAGACTCGAACTGAAGACCAGCAAAACTATTTAGCTCGTGCTGCCGATCTGGCGACGAAGCTTCTTACTCGCAGAGCGTCCGAATGGTCCAAGACTCTCATTATGATTATCTACTAAAAGTTTTAACATGGTGTCAAATTGATCCAAAAGTGCAATGTTTTGAATAGGAATGAATTCTGCGCATGTGCGTGAACTGGACTCCTAAAATTTCTCTTGATAATAGAAATATTTTGACAAAAATTTTTATTTTAGTAGTATAAGATTTGGAAAAGTTCGTAGCAAGTGTGGGAATAATGGATAAAAAAATATAAAATAAATTTAACAAAAAAAAAAAAGAAAAGAAAAATATATTTAAAAAGTTCTCATTTTCGAGACTCGAACTGAAGACCAGCAAAACTATTTAGCTCATGCTGCCGATCTGGCCACGAAGCTTCGTACTCGCAGAGCGTCTGAATGGTCTAAGACTCTGATTATGATTATCTACTAAAAGTTTTAACGAGGTGTCAAATTGATCCAAAAGTGCAATGTTTTGAATAGGAATGAATTCTGCGCATGTGCGTGAACTTGACTCCTAAAATTTCTCTTGAATATAGAAATATTTTGAAAATAAATTTTATTTCAGTAGTATAAGATTTGGAAAAGTTCGTAGCAAGTGTGGGAATAATGGATAAAAATATCTAAAGTAAATTTAAAGAAAAAAGAAATGAAAAATGTATTTAAAAAATTCTCATTTTCGAGACACGAACTGAAGACCAACAAAACTAGGTAGCTCGTGCTGCCGATCTGGCCACGAAGCTTCGTACTCGCAGAGCGTCTGAATTGTCTAAGACTCTGATTATGATTATCTACTAAAAGTTTTAACATGGTGTCAATGTGGTCTAAAAGCACAATGTTTTGAATAGGAATGAATTCTGCGCATATGCGTGAACTTAACTCCTAAAATTTCTCTTGAATATAGAAATATTTTGAAAATAAATTTTATTTCAGTAGTATAAGAATTGGAAAAGTTCGTAGTAAGTGTGGGAATAATGGATAAAAATATATAAAATAAATTTAACAAAAAAAAAGAAAAGAAAAATATATTTAAAAAGTTCTCATTTTTCAGACTCGAACTGAAGACCAGCAAAACTATTTAGCTCGTGCTGCCGATCTGGCCACGAAGCTTCTTACTCTCAGAGCGTCCGAATGGTCTAAGACTCTCATTATGATTATCTACTAAAAGTTTTAACATGGTGTCAAATTGATCCAAAAGTGCAATGTTTTGAATAGGAATGAATTCTGCGCATGTGCGTGAACTGGACTCCTAAAATTTCTCTTGATAATAGAAATATTTTGACAAAAAATTTTATTTTTGTAGTATAAGATTTGCAAAAGTTCGTAGCAAGTGTGGGAATAATGGATAAAAATATCTAAAGTAAATTTAAAGAAAAAAGAAATGAAAAATATATTTAAAAAGTTCTCATTTTCGAGACTCGAACTGAAGACCAGCAAAACTAGGTAGCTCGTGCTGCCGATCTGGCCACGAAGCTTCGTACTCGCAGAGCGTCCGAATGGTCTAAGACTCTCATTATGATTATCCAATAAAAGTTGTAACATGGTGTCAAATTGATCTAAAAGTGCAATGTTTTGAGTAGGAATGAATTCTGCGCATTTGCGTGAACTGGACTCCTAAAATTTCTCTTGATAATAGAAATATTTTGACAATAAATTTTATTTAAGTAGTATAAGATTTTTAAAAGTTCGTAGTAAGTGTGGGAATAATGGATAAAAATATCTAAAATAAATTTTTAAAAAAAGAAAAGAAAAATATATTTTAAAAGTTCTAATTTTCCAGACTCGAACTGAAGACCAGCAAAACCTGTCGGCTCGCGTTGCCGATCTGGCCATGAAGCTTCGTACCCGTTAAGCTTCTGAATGGTCTAAGACTCTCATTATGATTATGCACTAAAAGTTTTAACATGGTGTCAATCTTGTTTAAACGCGCAATGTTTTGAATAGGAATGAATTCTGCGCATGTGCGTGAACTTGACTCCTAAAATTTCTCTTGGATATAGAAATATTTTGAAAATAAATTTTATTTCAGTAGTATAAGATTTGGAAAAGTTCGTAGTAAGTGTGGGAATAATGGATAAAAATATATAAAATAAATTTAACAAAAAAAAAGAAAAGAAAAATATATTTAAAAAGTTCTCATTTTGGAGACTCGAACTGAAGACCAGCAAAACTATTTAGCTCGTGCTGCCGATCTGGCGACGAAGCTTCTTACTCGCAGAGCGTCCGAATGGTCCAAGACTCTCATTATGATTATCTACTAAAAGTTTTAACATGGTGTCAAATTGATCCAAAAGTGCAATGTTTTGAATAGGAATGAATTCTGCGCATGTGCGTGAACTGGACTCCTAAAATTTCTCTTGATAATAGAAATATTTTGACAAAAATTTTTATTTTAGTAGTATAAGATTTGGAAAAGTTCGTAGCAAGTGTGGGAATAATGGATAAAAAAATATAAAATAAATTTAACAAAAAAAAAAAAAGAAAAGAAAAATATATTTAAAAAGTTCTCATTTTCGAGACTCGAACTGAAGACCAGCAAAACTATTTAGCTCATGCTGCCGATCTGGCCACGAAGCTTCGTACTCGCAGAGCGTCTGAATGGTCTAAGACTCTGATTATGATTATCTACTAAAAGTTTTAACGAGGTGTCAAATTGATCCAAAAGTGCAATGTTTTGAATAGGAATGAATTCTGCGCATGTGCGTGAACTTGACTCCTAAAATTTCTCTTGAATATAGAAATATTTTGAAAATAAATTTTATTTCAGTAGTATAAGATTTGGAAAAGTTCGTAGTAAGTGTGGGAATAATGGATAAAAATATATAAAATAAATTTAACAAAAAAAAAGAAAAGAAAAATATATTTAAAAAGTTCTCATTTTTCAGACTCGAACTGAAGACCAGCAAAACTATTTAGCTCGTGCTGCCGATCTGGCCACGAAGCTTCTTACTCTCAGAGCGTCCGAATGGTCTAAGACTCTCATTATGATTATCTACTAAAAGTTTTAACATGGTGTCAAATTGATCCAAAAGTGCAATGTTTTGAATAGGAATGAATTCTGCGCATGTGCGTGAACTGGACTCCTAAAATTTCTCTTGATAATAGAAATATTTTGACAAAAAATTTTATTTTTGTAGTATAAGATTTGCAAAAGTTCGTAGCAAGTGTGGGAATAATGGATAAAAATATCTAAAGTAAATTTAAAGAAAAAAGAAATGAAAAATATATTTAAAAAGTTCTCATTTTCGAGACTCGAACTGAAGACCAGCAAAACTAGGTAGCTCGTGCTGCCGATCTGGCCACGAAGCTTCGTACTCGCAGAGCGTCCGAATGGTCTAAGACTCTCATTATGATTATCCAATAAAAGTTGTAACATGGTGTCAAATTGATCTAAAAGTGCAATGTTTTGAGTAGGAATGAATTCTGCGCATGTGCGTGAACTAGACTCCTAAAATTTCTCTTGATAATAGAAATATTTTGACAATAAACTTTATTTTAGTAGTATAAGATTTTTAAAAGTTCGTAGTAAGTGTGGGAATAATGGATAAAAATATATAAAATAAATTTAACAAAAAAAAAGAAAAGAAAAATATATTTAAAAAGTTCTCATTTTCGAGACTCGAACTGAAGACCAGCAAAACTAGGTAGCTCGTGCTGCCGATCTGGCCACGAAGCTTCGTACTCGCAGAGCGTCCGAATGGTCTAAGACTCTCATTATGATTATCCAATAAAAGTTGTAACATGGTGTCAAATTGATCTAAAAGTGCAATGTTTTGAGTAGGAATGAATTCTGCGCATGTGCGTGAACTAGACTCCTAAAATTTCTCTTGAATATAGAAATATTTTGACAATAAATTTTATTTTAGTAGTATAAGATTTTTAAAAGTTCGTAGTAAGTGTGGGAATAATGGATAAAAATATCTAAAATAAATTTTAAAAAAAAGAAAAGAAAAATATATTTTAATAGTTCTAATTTTCCAGACTCGAACTGAAGACCAGCAAAACCTGTCTTCTCGCGTTGCCGATCTTTCCACGAAGCTTCGTACTCGCTGAGCGTCTGAATGGTCTAAGACTCTCATTATGATTATCCAATAAAAGTTTTAACTTGGTGTCAATCTGGTTTAAAAGCGCAATGTTTTGAGTAGGAATGAATTCTGCGCATGTGCGTGAACTGGACTCCTAAAATTTCTCTTGATAATAGAAATATTTTGACAATAAATTTTATTTTAGTAGTATAAGATTTTTAAAAGTTCGTAGTAAGTGTGGGAATAATGGATAAAAATATCTAAAATAAATTTTAAAAAAAAGAAAAGAAAAATATATTTTAAAAGTTCTAATTTTCCAGACTCAAACTGAAGGCCAGCAAAACTATTTAGCTCGTGCTGCCGATCTGGCCACGAAGCTTCGTACCCGCTAAGCGTCTGAATGGTCTAAGACTCTCATTATGATTATCTACTAAAAGTTTTAACATGGTGTCAATCTGGTCTAAAAGCACAATGTTTTGAATAGGAATTAATTCTGCGCATATGCGTGAACTTGACTGATTAAATTTCTCTTGAATATAAAAATATTTTGAAAATAAATTTTATTTTAGTAGTATAAGATTTGGAAAAGTTCGTAGTAAGTGTGGGAATAATGGATAAAAATATCTAAAGTAAATTTTTAAAAAAAAGAAAAGAAAAATATATTTAAAAAGTTCTCATTTTCGAGACTCGAACTGATGACCAGCAAAACTAGTAGGCTCGCGTTGCCGATCTTGCCACGAAGCTTCGTACTCGCAGAGCGTCTGAATGGTCTAAGACTCTCATTATGATTATCCAATAAAAGTTTTAACATGGTGTCAAATTGATCCAAAAGTGCAATGTTTTGAATAGGAATGAATTCTGCGCATGAGCGTGAACTTGACTCCTAAAATACTCTTGAATATAGAAATATTTTGAAAATAAATTTTATTTCAGTAGTATAAGATTTGGAAAAGTTCGTAGTAAGTGTGGGAATAATGGATAAAAATATATAAAATAAATTTAACAAAAAAAAAAGAAAAGAAAAATATATTTAAAAAGTTCTCATTTTCGAGACTCGAAATGAAGACCAGCAAAACTAGGTAGCTCGTGCTGCCGATCTGGCCACGAAGCTTCTTACTCTCAGAGCGTCCGAATTGTCTAAGACTCTCATTATGATTATCTACTAAAAGTTTTAACATGGTGTCAAATTGATCCAAAAGTGCAATGTTTTGAATAGGAATGAATTCTGCGCATGTGCGTGAACTGGACTCCTAAAATTTCTCTTGATAATAGAAATATTTTGACAAAAAATTTTATTTTTGTAGTATAAGATTTGCAAAAGTTCGTAGCAAGTGTGGGAATAATGGATAAAAATATCTAAAGTAAATTTAAAGAAAAAAGAAATGAAAAATATATTTAAAAAGTTCTCATTTTCGAGACTCGAACTGAAGACCAGCAAAACTAGGTAGCTCGTGCTGCCGATCTGGCCACGAAGCTTCGTACTCGCAGAGCGTCCGAATGGTCTAAGACTCTCATTATGATTATCCAATAAAAGTTGTAACATGGTGTCAAATTGATCTAAAAGTGCAATGTTTTGAGTAGGAATGAATTCTGCGCATTTGCGTGAACTGGACTCCTAAAATTTCTCTTGATAATAGAAATATTTTGACAATAAATTTTATTTCAGTAGTATAAGATTTGGAAAAGTTCGTAGTAAGTGTGGGAATAATGGATAAAAATATATAAAATAAATTTAACAAAAAAAAAGAAAAGAAAAATATATTTAAAAAGTTCTCATTTTCGAGACTCGAACTGAAGACCAGCAAAACTAGGTAGCTCGTGCTGCCGATCTGGCCACGAAGCCTCTTACTCTCAGAGCGTCCGAATGGTCTAAGACTCTCATTGTGATTATCTACTAAAAGTTTTAACATGGTGTCAAATTGATCCAAAAGTGCAATGTTTTGAATAGGAATGAATTCTGCGCATGTGCGTGAACTGGACTCCTAAAATTTCTCTTGATAATAGAAATATTTTGACAATAAATTTTATTTTAGTAGTATAAGATTTTTAAAAGTTCGTAGTAAGTTTTGGAATAATGGATAAAAATATCTAAAATAAATTTTTAAAAAAAGAAAAGAAAAATATGTTTTAAAAGTTCTAATTTTCCAGACTCGAACTGAAGACCAGCAAAAGCTGTCGGCTCGCGTTGCCGATCTGGCCACGAAGCTTCGTACCCGTTAAGCTTTTGCATGGTCTAAGACTCTCATTATGATTATGCACTAAAAGTTTTAACATGGTGTCAATCTTGTTTAAAAGCGCAATGTTTTGAATAGGAATGAATTCTGCGCATGTGCGTGAACTTGACTCCTAAAATTTCTCTTGAATATAGAAATATTTTGACAATAAATTTTATTTTAGTAGTATAAGTTTTTTAAAAGTTCGTAGTAAGTGTGGGAATAATGGATAAAAATATCTAAAATAAATTTTTAAAAAAAGAAAAGAAAAATATATTTTAAAAGTTCTAATTTTCCAGAATCGAACTGAAGGCCAGCAAAACTATTTAGCTCGTGCTGCCGATCTGGCCACGAAGATTCGTACCCGCTAAGCGTCTGAATGGTCTAAGGCTCTCATTATGATTATCTACTAAAAGTTTTAACATGGTGTCAAATTGATCCAAAAGTGCAATGTTTTGAATAGGAATGAATTCTGCGCATGTGCGTGAACTTGACTCCTAAAATTTCTCTTGAATATAGAAATATTTTGAAAATAAATTTTATTTTAGTAGTATAAGATTTGGAAAAGTTCGTAGTAAGTGTGGGAATAATGGATAAAAATATATAAAATAAATTTAACAAAAAAAAAGAAAAGAAAAATATATTTAAAAAGTTCTCATTTTCGAGACTCGAACTGAAGACCGCCAAAACTAGGTAGCTCGTGCTGCCGATCTGGCCACGAAGCTTCGTACTCGCTGAGCGTCTGAATGGTCTAAGACTCTCATTATGATTATCCAATTAAAGTTTTAACATGGTGTCAAATTGATCTAAAAGTGCAATGTTTTGAGTAGGAATGAATTCTGCGCATGTGCGTGAACTGGACTCCTAAAATTTCTCTTGATAATAGAAATATTTTGACAAAAAATTTTATTTTAGTAGTATAAGATTTGGAAAAGTTCGTAGCAAGTGTGGGAATAATGGATAAAAAAATATAAAATAAATTTAACAAAAAAAAAGAAAAGAAAAATATATTTAAAAAGTTCTCATTTTGGAGACTCGAACTGAAGACCAGCAAAACTTTTTAGCTCGTGCTGCCGATCTGGCGACGAAGCTTCTTACTCGCAGAGCGTCCGAATGGTCCAAGACTCTCATTATGATTATCTACTAAAAGTTTTAACATGGTGTCAAATTGATCCAAAAGTGCAATGTTTTGAATAGGAATGAATTCTGCGCATGTGCGTGAACTGGACTCCTAAAATTTCTCTTGATAATAGAAATATTTTGACAAAAATTTTTATTTTAGTAGTATAAGATTTGGAAAAGTTCGTAGCAAGTGTGGGAATAATGGATAAAAAAATATAAAATAAATTTAACAAAAAAAAAAAAAAAGAAAAGAAAAATATATTTAAAAAGTTCTCATTTTCGAGACTCGAACTGAAGACCAGCAAAACTATTTAGCTCATGCTGCCGATCTGGCCACGAAGCTTCGTACTCGCAGAGCGTCTGAATGGTCTAAGACTCTGATTATGATTATCTACTAAAAGTTTTAACGAGGTGTCAAATTGATCCAAAAGTGCAATGTTTTGAATAGGAATGAATTCTGCGCATGTGCGTGAACTTGACTCCTAAAATTTCTCTTGAATATAGAAATATTTTGAAAATAAATTTTATTTCAGTAGTATAAGATTTGGAAAAGTTCGTAGCAAGTGTGGGAATAATGGATAAAAATATCTAAAGTAAATTTAAAGAAAAAAGAAATGAAAAATGTATTTAAAAAATTCTCATTTTCGAGACACGAACTGAAGACCAACAAAACTAGGTAGCTCGTGCTGCCGATCTGGCCACGAAGCTTCGTACTCGCAGAGCGTCTGAATTGTCTAAGACTCTGATTATGATTATCTACTAAAAGTTTTAACATGGTGTCAATGTGGTCTAAAAGCACAATGTTTTGAATAGGAATGAATTCTGCGCATATGCGTGAACTTTACTCCTAAAATTTCTCTTGAATATAGAAATATTTTGAAAATAAATTTTATTTCAGTAGTATAAGATTTGGAAAAGTTCGTAGTAAGTGTGGGAATAATGGATAAAAATATATAAAATAAATTTAACAAAAAAAAAGAAAAGAAAAATATATTTAAAAAGTTCTCATTTTTCAGACTCGAACTGAAGACCAGCAAAACTATTTAGCTCGTGCTGCCGATCTGGCCACGAAGCTTCTTACTCTCAGAGCGTCCGAATGGTCTAAGACTCTCATTATGATTATCTACTAAAAGTTTTAACATGGTGTCAAATTGATCCAAAAGTGCAATGTTTTGAATAGGAATGAATTCTGCGCATGTGCGTGAACTGGACTCCTAAAATTTCTCTTGATAATAGAAATATTTTGACAAAAAATTTTATTTTTGTAGTATAAGATTTGCAAAAGTTCGTAGCAAGTGTGGGAATAATGGATAAAAATATCTAAAGTAAATTTAAAGAAAAAAGAAATGAAAAATATATTTAAAAAGTTCTCATTTTCGAGACTCGAACTGAAGACCAGCAAAACTAGGTAGCTCGTGCTGCCGATCTGGCCACGAAGCTTCGTACTCGCAGAGCGTCCGAATGGTCTAAGACTCTCATTATGATTATCCAATAAAAGTTGTAACATGGTGTCAAATTGATCTAAAAGTGCAATGTTTTGAGTAGGAATGAATTCTGCGCATTTGCGTGAACTGGACTCCTAAAATTTCTCTTGATAATAGAAATATTTTGACAATAAATTTTATTTAAGTAGTATAAGATTTTTGAAAGTTCGTAGTAAGTGTGGGAATAATGGATAAAAATATCTAAAATAAATTTTTAAAAAAAGAAAAGAAAAATATATTTTAAAAGTTCTAATTTTCCAGACTCGAACTGAAGACCAGCAAAACCTGTCGGCTCGCGTTGCCGATCTGGCCACGAAGCTTCGTACCCGTTAAGCTTCTGAATGGTCTAAGACTCTCATTATGATTATGCACTAAAAGTTTTAACATGGTGTCAATCTTGTTTAAACGCGCAATGTTTTGAATAGGAATGAATTCTGCGCATGTGCGTGAACTTGACTCCTAAAATTTCTCTTGGATATAGAAATATTTTGAAAATAAATTTTATTTCAGTAGTATAAGATTTGGAAAAGTTCGTAGTAAGTGTGGGAATAATGGATAAAAATATATAAAATAAATTTAACAAAAAAAAAGAAAAGAAAAATATATTTAAAAAGTTCTCATTTTGGAGACTCGAACTGAAGACCAGCAAAACTATTTAGCTCGTGCTGCCGATCTGGCGACGAAGCTTCTTACTCGCAGAGCGTCCGAATGGTCCAAGACTCTCATTATGATTATCTACTAAAAGTTTTAACATGGTGTCAAATTGATCCAAAAGTGCAATGTTTTGAATATGAATGAATTCTGCGCATGTGCGTGAACTGGACTCCTAAAATTTCTCTTGATAATAGAAATATTTTGACAAAAATTTTTATTTTAGTAGTATAAGATTTGGAAAAGTTCGTAGCAAGTGTGGGAATAATGGATAAAAAAATATAAAATAAATTTAACAAAAAAAAAAGAAAAGAAAAATATATTTAAAAAGTTCTAATTTTCGAGACTCGAACTGAAGACCAGCAAAACTATTTAGCTCATGCTGCCGATCTGGCCACGAAGCTTCGTACTCGCAGAGCGTCTGAATGGTCTAAGACTCTGATTATGATTATCTACTAAAAGTTTTAACGAGGTGTCAAATTGATCCAAAAGTGCAATGTTTTGAATAGGAATGAATTCTGCGCATGTGCGTGAACTTGACTCCTAAAATTTCTCTTGAATATAGAAATATTTTGAAAATAAATTTTATTTCAGTAGTATAAGATTTGGAAAAGTTCGTAGCAAGTGTGGGAATAATGGATAAAAATATCTAAAGTAAATTTAAAGAAAAAAGAAATGAAAAATGTATTTAAAAAATTCTCATTTTCGAGACACGAACTGAAGACCAACAAAACTAGGTAGCTCGTGCTGCCGATCTGGCCACGAAGCTTCGTACTCGCAGAGCGTCTGAATTGTCTAAGACTCTGATTATGATTATCTACTAAAAGTTTTAACATGGTGTCAATGTGGTCTAAAAGCACAATGTTTTGAATAGGAATGAATTCTGCGCATATGCGTGAACTTAACTCCTAAAATTTCTCTTGAATATAGAAATATTTTGAAAATAAATTTTATTTCAGTAGTATAAGATTTGGAAACGTTCGTAGTAAGTGTGGGAATAATGGATAAAAATATATAAAATAAATTTAACAAAAAAAAAGAAAAGAAAAATATATTTAAAAAGTTCTCATTTTTCAGACTCGAACTGAAGACCAGCAAAACTATTTAGCTCGTGCTGCCGATCTGGCCACGAAGCTTCTTACTCTCAGAGCGTCCGAATGGTCTAAGACTCTCATTATGATTATCTACTAAAAGTTTTAACATGGTGTCAAATTGATCCAAAAGTGCAATGTTTTGAATAGGAATGAATTCTGCGCATGTGCGTGAACTGGACTCCTAAAATTTCTCTTGATAATAGAAATATTTTGACAAAAAATTTTATTTTTGTAGTATAAGATTTGCAAAAGTTCGTAGCAAGTGTGGGAATAATGGATAAAAATATCTAAAGTAAATTTAAAGAAAAAAGAAATGAAAAATATATTTAAAAAGTTCTCATTTTCGAGACTCGAACTGAAGACCAGCAAAACTAGGTAGCTCGTGCTGCCGATCTGGCCACGAAGCTTCTTACTCGCAGAGCGTCCGAATGGTCTAAGACTCTCATTATGATTATCCAATAAAAGTTGTAACATGGTGTCAAATTGATCTAAAAGTGCAATGTTTTGAGTAGGAATGAATTCTGCGCATTTGCGTGAACTGGACTCCTAAAATTTCTCTTGATAATAGAAATATTTTGACAATAAATTTTATTTAAGTAGTATAAGATTTTTAAAAGTTCGTAGTAAGTGTGGGAATAATGGATAAAAATATCTAAAATAAATTTTTAAAAAAAGAAAAGAAAAATATATTTTAAAAGTTCTAATTTTCCAGACTCGAACTGAAGACCAGCAAAACCTGTCGGCTCGCGTTGCCGATCTGGCCACGAAGCTTCGTACCCGTTAAGCTTCTGAATGGTCTAAGACTCTCATTATGATTATGCACTAAAAGTTTTAACATGGTGTCAATCTTGTTTAAACGCGCAATGTTTTGAATAGGAATGAATTCTGCGCATGTGCGTGAACTTGACTCCTAAAATTTCTCTTGGATATAGAAATATTTTGAAAATAAATTTTATTTCAGTAGTATAAGATTTGGAAAAGTTCGTAGTAAGTGTGGGAATAATGGATAAAAATATATAAAATAAATTTAACAAAAAAAAAGAAAAGAAAAATATATTTAAAAAGTTCTCATTTTCGAGACTCGAACTGAAGACCAGCAAAACTAGGTAGCTCGTGCTGCCGATCTGGCCACGAAGCTTCGTACTCGCAGAGCGTCCGAATGGTCTAAGACTCTCATTATGATTATCCAATAAAAGTTGTAACATGGTGTCAAATTGATCTAAAAGTGCAATGTTTTGAGTAGGAATGAATTCTGCGCATGTGCGTGAACTAGACTCCTAAAATTTCTCTTGATAATAGAAATATTTTGACAATAAATTTTATTTTAGTAGTATAAGATTTTTAAAAGTTCGTAGTAAGTGTGGGAATAATGGATAAAAATATATAAAATAAATTTAACAAAAAAAAAAGAAAAGAAAAATATATTTAAAAAGTTCTCATTTTCGAGACTCGAACTGAAGACCAGCAAAACTAGGTAGCTCGTGCTGCCGATCTGGCCACGAAGCTTCGTACTCGCAGAGCGTCCGAATGGTCTAAGACTCTCATTATGATTATCCAATAAAAGTTGTAACATGGTGTCAAATTGATCTAAAAGTGCAATGTTTTGAGTAGGAATGAATTCTGCGCATGTGCGTGAACTGGACTCCTAAAATTTCTCTTGATAATAGAAATATTTTGACAATAAATTTTATTTTAGTAGTATAAGATTTTTAAAAGTTCGTAGTAAAAGTGGGAATAATGGATAAAAATATCTAAAATAAATTTTAAAAAAAAGAAAAGAAAAATATATTTTAATAGTTCTAATTTTCCAGACTCGAACTGAAGACCAGCAAAACCTGTCTTCTCGCGTTGCCGATCTTTCCACGAAGCTTCGTACTCGCTGAGCGTCTGAATGGTCTAAGACTCTCATTATGATTATCCAATAAAAGTTTTAACTTGGTGTCAATCTGGTTTAAAAGCGCAATGTTTTGAGTAGGAATGAATTCTGCGCATGTGCGTGAACTGGACTCCTAAAATTTCTCTTGATAATAGAAATATTTTGACAATAAATTTTATTTTAGTAGTATAAGATTTTTAAAAGTTCGTAGTAAGTGTGGGAATAATGGATAAAAATATCTAAAATAAATTTAAAAAAAAAGAAAAGAAAAATATATTTTAAAAGTTCTAATTTTCCAGACTCAAACTGAAGGCCAGCAAAACTATTTAGCTCGTGCTGCCGATCTGGCCACGAAGCTTCGTACCCGCTAAGCGTCTGAATGGTCTAAGACTCTCATTATGATTATCTACTAAAAGTTTTAACATGGTGTCAATCTGGTCTAAAAGCACAATGTTTTGAATAGGAATTAATTCTGCGCATATGCGTGAACTTGACTGATTAAATTTCTCTTGAATATAAAAATATTTTGAAAATAAATTTTATTTTAGTAGTATAAGATTTGGAAAAGTTCGTAGTAAGTGTGGGAATAATGGATAAAAATATCTAAAGTAAATTTTTAAAAAAAAGAAAAGAAAAATATATTTAAAAAGTTCTCATTTTCGAGACTCGAACTGATGACCAGCAAAACTAGTAGGCTCGCGTTGCCGATCTTGCCACGAAGCTTCGTACTCGCAGAGCGTCTGAATGGTCTAAGACTCTCATTATGATTATCCAATAAAAGTTTTAACATGGTGTCAAATTGATCCAAAAGTGCAATGTTTTGAATAGGAATGAATTCTGCGCATGAGCGTGAACTTGACTCCTAAAATACTCTTGAATATAGAAATATTTTGAAAATAAATTTTATTTCAGTAGTAAAAGATTTGGAAAAGTTCGTACTAAGTGTGGGAATAATGGTTAAAAATATCTAAAATAAATTTTTAAAAAAAGAAAAGAAAAATATATTTAAAAAGTTCTCTTTTTCCAGACTCGAACTGAAGACCAGCAAAACTGTGTGACTCGTGCTGCCGATCTGGCCACGAAGCTTCATACTCGCAGACCGTCTGAATGGTCTAAGACTCTCATTATGATTATCCAATAAAAGTTTTAACATGGTGTCAAATTGATCTAAAAGTGCAATGTTTTAAGTAGGAATGAATTCTGCGCATGTGTGTGAACTGGACTCCTAAAATTTCTCTTGATAATAGAAATATTTTGACAAAAAATTTTATTTTAGTAGTATAAGATTTTAAAAAGTTCGTAGTAAGTGTGGGAATAATGGTTAAAAATATCTAAAATAAATTTTAAAAAAAAGAAAAGAAAATATATTTTAGAAGTTCTAATTTTCCAGACTCGAACTGAAGACCAGCAAAACCTGGCGGCTCGCGTTGCCGATCTCGCCACGAAGCTTCGTACTCGCAGAGCGTCTGAATGGTCTAAGACTCTGATTATGATTATCCAATAAAAGTTTTAACATGGTGTCAAATTGATCTAAAATTGCAATGTTTTGAGTAGGAATGAATTCTGCGCATGTGCGTGAACTGGACTCCTAAAATTTCTCTTGATAATAGAAATATTTTGACAAAAAATTTTATTTTAGTAGTATAAGATTTGGAAAAGTTTGTAGTAAGTGTGGGAATAATGGATAAAAATATCTAAAATAAATTTAAAAAAAAAGAAAAGAAAAATATATTTAAAAAATTCTCTTTTTCCAGACTCAAACTGAAGGCCAGCAAAACTATTTAGCTCGTGCTGCCGATCTGGCCACGAAGCTTCGTACCCGCTAAGCGTCTGAATGGTCTAAGACTCTCATTATGATTATCTACTAAAAGTTTTAACATGGTGTCAATCTGGTCTAAAAGCACAATGTTTTGAATAGGAATGAATTCTGCGCATATGCGTGAACTTGACTGATTAAATTTCTCTTGAATATAAAAATATTTTGAAAATAAATTTTATTTTAGTAGTATAAGATTTGGAAAAGTTCGTAGTAAGTGTGGGAATAATGGATAAAAATATCTAAAGTAAATTTTTAAAAAAAAGAAAAGAAAAATATATTTAAAAAGTTCTCATTTTCGAGACTCGAACTGAAGACCAGCAAAGCTATGTAGCTCGTACTGCCGATCTGGCCACGAAGCTTCTTCCGCGCTAAGCGTCTGAATGGTCTAAGATTCTCATTATGATTATTCACTAACAGTTTTAACACGGTGTCAATCTGGTATAAAAAAAACAATATTTTGAATAGGAATGAATTCTGAGCAGGTGCGTGAACTGGACTCCTCAAATTTTTCTTGAATATACAAATATTTTGACAATAAATTTTATTTTAGTAGTATTAAGATTTCGAAATGTTCGTAGTAAGTGTGGGAACAATGGATAAAAATATCTGAAATAAATTTTTTTTATAAAGAAAAGAAAAATATATTTAAAAAATTGTCATTTTTGAAACTCGAACTGCAGACCATTAAAACTAAGCGGCTCGTTCTGATTATCAAGCCACGAAGCTTCGTACCCGGTGAGCGTCTGAATGGTCTAAGACTCTCATTATGATTATCCACTGAAAGTTTTAACACGGAGTCAATCTGGTCTAAAAGTACAATGCTTTAAATAGGAATGAATTTACGCATGTGCGTGAACTTGAATCCTAAAATTTCTCTTGAATATAGAAATAATTTGACATTAAATTTTATTTTAGTAGTATAAGGTTTGGAATAGTTCATAGTAATTATGGAAATATTGGATAAAAATACCCAAAATAAATTTTAAAAAATGTACATATATATTAAAAAAATTCTCATATTCAAGACTCAAACTGAAGACCAGCAAAACTAAGCGTCTCGCTCTGTGGATATGGCCACGAAGCTCCGTACCCGCAGAGTGTCTGAATGGTCTAAGACTCTCATTATGATTATCCACTAAAACTTTTAACGAGGTGTCAAATTGATCCAAAAGTGCAATGTTTTGAATAGGAATGAATTCTGCGCATGTGCGTGAACTTGACTCCTAAAATTTCTCTTGACCATAGAAATATTTTGACATTAAATTTTATTTTATAAGTATAAGATTTGGAAAAGTTCATAGTAAGTGTGGGAATAAAAATACCGAAAATAAATTTAAGAAAAAAGAAATTAAAAATATAAAAAAAATTCCTTGATTTTGGGATTCGAACTGAAGACTTGCAAAACGCAATTTCAATATGTCAATAAAAATTATGAATGCAGTTTAAATTCCAAATTATCTAAAATATCCCCTTCGGTATCTCACATTTTTATGGTATTACTTTTTTGTCCATAATGTTAAGACAAAACAAGAAAATATTTTAAAGTAGTATTAATACATACATTTATTTTTACATTGGAATCATTTTTTTTCGTGAATTAAAATATTTGCTCTTGTAGTAGTATATTATATATATATTCTGCATACAAAATAGAATTTTCATAGTATTAGAAATAAACCTCTTATTTTCCTTTTCTCCTAAAATAAAATCTGCCATTATGTAAGCTGTCCAAGTCGCATATGCGTCAGATATTGGACCTTTGCGTCATGGATGCTTCTTTATTGAGAATCATTCCGATACCGTTCCTAACCTTCTTCAGTTTTCTTTTTAATTAATTTACTATAATGTCTCCGTGTATTTTTTGTACATAATAAATGCTTTAAAATAATCCTTCAGAAATCTCCCTTCCATTCGTATAAATTTAAAGCCGAATTATTTTCCCCCTATGATATTTTATGGCTGTTTAGAATAGTACACTCGGAGAAAGCTGTTCCCGGTGAGAGCTTTAATGGTAGTTTTTTCCTCCAAAATTGCAAATATTTTTTAAAATAAAATTTAGATGAATTATAAATAGAATTACGATTTCAATTCATTGAAAGATTTTCTACCTATACCTCGCACATTTACCATTTTTGTTTTGACTTCCAGATTCAATAAAATTATTTTTCTGTTCATTATTTGATAAAATATTTAAGTTTATAATAATGCAATTTTCATTTATGTGACATTTCGCACTCTTAGGATCGTTTAATAGTTAGTCATTTAATCTAGAACGAAGACCAGAAGATATTCATAATATAAAATATTACAATTCTTTAACTGACAAAAAGAAAAAATTTTCACTACAATAAAAATTCGCTATCTGTCACAATTTACAAAGCGGAAAAGAGTAGTAATCAGGATATCAAATTAAAAATAATATTTAAATGATATATACTATATGTAATATTTAATAACAGATTTTAAGAAAGTAATAAAAGAACATTTTAATTTATTTTCAGATAAATTAATATGAAAAATAACAACGAAACTTCAAAGCAAACTTTAAAATTCACATCTAACCAGTTCAAAGTACCTAAAAATGCATTCTTCAGCAAGATCTTAAATTTACCCTTTCACTATCAGGAACGAACATACTATTAGTTTTTAGTTTGAAATTCGAAAGCAGATGAATACGACAAACATAATGAAATTTCTATGAACACATTGTTAAAAAGCAGACAAAAGTTCCAATTTGTCAAATTCTACTAATGCATTTCTAGAGCATGGCCTATTTCTAACTTTTTATCTATACTCTTTCATTAAACTAGCGAATTAAATCCCAATGATTTACATGCAACTAATTTACGTTTGAAAATAATGAAATCATTTAAGGTAAAGGATGGAAACAAATCTATTCATTCATCTTGTGCTTTTCTACTTTTAATTTAAATTAACTCAATATTCTTCAAAGGACTTGGATGTATGTATGTACGTCTTATATTCAGTTCACGGATTTGTTATAGGAGTGGCTTTCAAGAAATTTAATACGTTTATCGAAACAATTATTCGAAAGGAGACAAGAATATTTGGCAATTAAATACAAAATGAATTCTAAATACACAAACTTTATTTGCAAGTTTAATATACAACAATTGATCGTTTACAAAATTACTACAACATAAAAAGTAGGACAAACGCATTGAATTAAGAATTCAGTACAGATATCAAATTAAACAGGTATCAAACTGCTGTCTTATACAAAAAGCTTAAAAGGAATTCAAACAATTTTGAAAATAAAAGTACTCAGTTAACATAAAATTGACATACTTGAAATGGAAAATTTAATACAAGCATTGATTATTAAAATGTAATTAAAGAAACACATTTATATAAATTATTATTTAAGGATAGTATATAAATTGAACATTCATTCTAAGATTTTTCCAATGCATAATTCAATTTAGAATAAGTGATAATTTAATATTTTATTAAATAACTTGGAATAAAAATTGAAATTAAAATCTTCTGAAAAGCTCATAAAACTTAATTTACTCGTATTATTAATAAAAGAAAGCAATCTTACCTACATTATTCAACATTCATCGCATCCATTCACTTTTTTCCCCTCAACTAATATTTTATTATACTCTAGTAGATTTTTAGAAATTTTGATTCTTGCTAATCAAGCGCGAGAATCATTTTCTTCTAAGGTACATAGATCATTGTGATGATCAGGCACAATGATCAAATGCCTTCGAAGAATCGAAGGACATTTTGATTGGCTGGCCGGCCGAGTCAATCAAAGTATCCTCTATCCGCGGATGGAAGTAAAATTGAAGGCCAAAATGGCGAGATTTAGAAATCATTACTTATTATAAGATTAATGGTGAACTTGAAATGCTAACTTTTTTTTAAATAAATTTATCATTAATTTACTTAAAATAAATTTAACAAGAATAAAATATTTTTTAAAAGCCTAACTGCAAATGGATGCAATGAACAGATGCTTATTTAATATAATTACAAATACTATGTTAAAATTTTTCTGAAAGTATTGAAATTAGGTTACAAATTAACGATCATTGATATGTTTTTAAATTTCTGTTCAGGAAAAATGAATGCTGTGCATTTTACGATTATTCAAATGTGAAAGTTAATGAAAAGAGAAGAAAGCACTATCATATCGCATTATTTAAGAATAATTACAGTTCCAATAATTAATATTACCAAATTCAATATATAAACATAAAATATCTTTGCAATGCACAATACTGTTTCACGTAGGCAAACATAAATTTCAGCCATATTTATGGGAAAATATTTAAATTTCAAATAATCTTTAAGAAAACAAAGTAGACATGTGGACAACGCATTTTTTTTGCCATTTCTTTCATACAGGATACAGACGCGTTTCTCCCGCCATTGACAGCAGTGATTTTTGATATATTTTAAACTAGATAAACATGCAGATACATATTAAAGCAAATTTCATTTTCACAAATTTTGCTTTCAGATCAAAATTTTAATAAAAAAATTATAAAACAATATTTCAAAAGGCTAATGTTAAGACCCTTATAGAAAAAAAAATATTTCCTAAATCAGAATTATACGCACATAGCCATTACACTAAATATACTGAGTTTGTGGTAACTTATTTCATAGTCACAAAGTGAAGTTCTATTAATCATTTATTATCACCAATTTTTAATAAATTTAATAAGAATAGAATCTTGATTTAAAAAAATAATTGAAAATGGATGCAATGTACAGATATTTGATTAATATAGCTACAAAAATCGTGATAAAATTTCTCAAAGTGTTGAAATTAAATTTCAAATAATGATCTTTGACACTATATTTAAATTTCTATTCAGGAAAAATGAATGAAATTGCTTTCGCGATCTTTGACATTCAGTAATAAATGAAAATAAAGAAAGACTACTTTGTAAAATCTGTCAAAAAATTGAAAACTGTCTACAAACAATTATGTTGATGAGAAGGAATAACACCTAATCGGTTGACAAAAAATTAAATTTTTAGAATTTTAATAATGCAATCGATGATGAAAAAGAATGTTAACAAATCATCCAATATCATGAAAGTGTATTCTCCGTTGACAATGGAGAAATGTCAAATGCAAATTAAGGCGTTATATATTTTTTATTTCAATTCTGTGACAGTGGTTGAGATCACTGGCTATATTGCTGGGAGAGTAACAAAAGTTCGACTTGTTAACTTCTAATAAGAGTATGGTTACAAATGAAATTTTGAAGTCAATTTTATACGCGTTGAAAGAAAAATTGATGGAAATTGGTTTTAGATATTCAGCAAAAAATCAAACACACTATCAAATTTTAATTTATCCATAAAAATGTTTCATATGTCTATAATATTTAAAAAAAATACTTGTGTCTAAAAGAGTAGAATACAAATATCCACTTTGAAGGAAATATAATGTACCAGAAGCTATTAAAATGGACATATGCATAACAATTTCCAGAACAGTTAAGAAATATTGATTCATATGCCAAACACAGGCTTTGAACGATTTACATTCCATGCACTTCAACCTTTTCCAAGTTCCAAGAATTCCAAGTTCAAGAACAATTACGCATTGATTGAAAGAATTCTCCAAAAATATATAAATATTCAACACCTTAAAATAGAAGAACAAAGTATTTCAGAGATGTATTGATATCCTCAAGTAATGTTAACTACATATACATTTACATTTCCACCATGCATATCATTGATAATATATTGGCACAAAATACTCATTTTGGGTTTGCTCTAATATCAGACCAAAGACACAAGCTGCATCTGTTGGATCGCCATCCAATATTTCCTTTTAAAGGCACCGAGTTCTAATATTCGCTTGATGAAGATTCTGAATGCCATCCGTTTTACCGCTATCATTTCGGCCAACTCCTGTTAATATCTGAAAATATTAAATATTTGAATTAATATATATCTGAAAATATCTAGAATATCTTTAAATTCTGGAGTAGAAGTGACTTAATTTTGCACTTTAAATCAATTATCCAGTTGTTCCATAAAATAATTTGCTTACAATTTTGTTATACATAGAAATGAAAATAAAAATTTTAAAATGTAGATTAATTAACACTTCGGCTTACTTACCATTTCGCTTTTTGAAATTTACATTTATATTAAAGTTTCACTTAAATCATTAGCTAAATAAAAAATATTTCGTTCCTGAATTTTCCGAAAAAGTTTATTCTCCAAGGATTAGAAGTGGCGCTAATAATGGATGCTGAAACAACCGTCCAATAACTGCCGTCACTGGTTATTCTTCTGAATACAGTAGGTTATTTTGCAAAGTCGTCAAAATGTTCTCAAAAGCCACTTAGGCTCCAAAGCAGACGCTTTCGTGCATAAGACAAAACATAGTCCAAAGTTTTGCTTGAAAAGTATTTCTTTCGTAGGTTTGTAGATGAAATTTTCTGGTTTATTTAAATACTTGAAAATAACCTAACTGATACAAGTATGTACCGATTACTTACTACGATTAACTAAGATAATATTTTAAATATCAACTGCAATATGTTTGATTCGTTCTAAAAAATGAGTTAATTGGAGGATGAAATAAGACTTGAAACAAAATTACACTGGAACATATTTTACTTATTTATCACATCCGTAGGTTTGAAGAGATTTCTGGCCATGCAACATATCTCTTGAAAATCTCAAATAAAATGATCAAATGTCAAATCTGAGATTTCTATTATAATTCAGGAATTTAGCATGTCATCTTGAGAATATTTTCCATGAAATAAGCACAATTAATGTGTATTGAGGGCGTGAGTATGGAATCGAAAAAGTCGTAACATACCAAGTGCGGATGCGTTTTTTCCCAGAAAAATTGCATCGGTAAATTGTCTAACCTATTAAAATAACTAACAAAATGAAAAAGTACATTGTTAGTTATTTGACAGTCGATTCAAATGATTGGATACAATCTTCATTTTAATACGACAGTTATCTTAATTTGCAAAACTTACCGAAATCACTTCAGTACCGTTCTTTCCTGTGCATCCAGACATCCTTTGTATATAGAGTTTGTAGCTGGAACTGAAAAGGCCTTTCATTCCACAGATGGAGTTTCGTTATTCAAATAGATGACATCAGATGTATTCTTTGCACAGTGCGCTGCTGTAGAATCAAATGCAGATTAGTTGATCTTTGTTTGCTTTATATGACGTTCTATTTCACCCAAGTATTTAAGTACAAGTAAACTGGAGCAAACGGATGTTATCTCACAAGTTCTTGCTGTCATTGCACAAAAAAAAATCCTCCAAATTAACATTGATTCCATAGTTTAATAAGAAGAAATCTTCATGGTTATTTTCTTCTATCACGGATTACACATGTTAAATCCACATGATTTTGCCCTCGTTTCTTTGAAACCACTTGTCTGGTATATGGAGAGATCATAAACCTTTCACTTTCAATCCACTGTGCAGACTGAATTTAAGTCTTGATAATTTGCGAGTATTAAAGGCGATGCATTTTGAACTTGGTTTAATATTCCTAGCTTTTGAAACTATCAATTATATCTGTTGGATCTCTGACCATAATTTAATTTGAAAAGGGTCCAAATTCCAAAATCCACTTGTAGGTTCCAGATATTTCCTGTTGAGCCATGGTCATTTCGGTCAAAACATGTCAATCTGAAAAAATTAAATAATTTAAATCAACAGATATGAAACCATCCATCAAGAATACCATGAAATGCAGGAGTATATGCAATTACAATTTTGCACTTTTAATCTGCACCGGTAATTCAAACTCTCGAAAAGAATTTGCCAGCGAGTTTATTTATGGAAAAAAATTAACTGTTTTTTAACTAAGAAAATTTTAGTTAAAGGAAAAATGACTTGAAAATTTTTAAATCTTTTCGTATTTGAAATACATTAGTAAAACATTTCACCCACCCATTTCATTTATTCTTTTAAAAAAGACGATTCTAATTATTTTTTTTCTAGCGATACGCCTATTCATTTAGAGAAAATAAATGGAGCATCCAGTTTATTAATTATTCTTCAAGCAGAATTATTGATTATACTTTATATCATAAGGTTTATATGAAAACGAATTTTAGTTAGAATGCTCTTCTAATAAAAAGCCATATTATGCATCGAGATAAAATATGAAATTTCATTTAAAAACAAATCAATTTTAATTTTGTAAGGCTGCAATTTTAATTTTATAAAATTTCTTAAATAGATGCTTAAACAAGAATTTAATGATCTTAAACATCTACTGTTACAACAAATGAAGAATCTGAAAGAAAATATATTTTTCTTAATAGCAATACGTTTGGTCATACTAGAAAGAAAGTTTCACTTTGGCCCATACAGAAACAATACAAAATTACCTACAAATATTTTTACCTTTTCATAGGTGCTGGAACCGGTTATTTGAAAGGGTTCCTGGCCAAGCAATATTTTTCTAGCGATGATGACATGCAGATGACCATTCCAAGCAGACTCCCCTTTCAGGCGAGTAATTACTTGGAAACACAACTATCGAAATTTGGCTCATGGATTACACGCATTTAATATTCAAATTCTTGTAGTTCTTATACTAGGAGGAATCAATTTTGATAAATGCTTTTAAATAATTATATTTCGCATCTTTTTTTCCCACCAGAAACTTGCTTTCTTGATGAACAAATTAAAATAACTTCCAAATGCCATATCGTTTTGTCAGTTTCATTAATAAAATTCGAGTACTTACTGTGCCTTTGGATACATAGACGTATCTTAAGCGAATACTTCCTCGCATCCAGCAAAATTGATATAGATGACATGTGTATGGAACTGAGAAAATACGGTGTTTGGCATCATATCTTTATCACGCAAATTAGTATCTATTAAGCGTCAAAAGTTATCCAGCCTATGAATAAATGATGCAATAAAATGAATACATTTTTATAGTTCCTTTTACCATTGCATAAAATCAAACGATTTTATTTAATCTTCATTTCGATATAACAATTATCATAAATAGCATAACTTACCGATATTACTTTGTGTGAAACAAAATTTTTTTTGGCCATCTGGACAGCTACTATCCGTGCTTTTTGCCAAAAGCTGTAAAGGCAGTCCCTCCCTCTTCTTATGGTGAATGACGTTGTGCAATTGTTCCCATTAAACGGCTAATCTGCTTCTTTAATGATTTCTGTGACTTTCCATTTCACTCAAATGATTAAAAAATGTAATGAATCTAACAGAAACTATGTGGTTTAGTGAAACAGTTTAAATTCAAGATCTAATGTTCCAATCATTTTTACACATTGAAGATGCCAACTTAACATTCATTCAATCGGCACATTTGTAGAAAAAGGCACAAGAAAACAATCACCATGGTTCTTGTCTCTGTCATTAGCCTTTACCATGTAAAACCCATATAATTCTGGCACTCACGTCGTTTAGAAGCCACATGCATGGAATATCCAGAGACTATTAATGTTTCTTCCTCATTCTATCTAAGCGTCCATCAAGCGTGTATATTTTAATTCATCTTAGAAAGTTTCAAATAGTTAAAAATAGTTCAGCGGCAACTCATTGCTAGCGATTACCGTTTTTATATAGATATTATTCTAGTACAAGATACTTTTGTAGGATAATCTGCGCTGAAGCTCAAGGTTCAAAACATAACTAATTCAATTCAGAAAGTAAAGATTACCGTTTTTAAATTTTTGAAGGTGAATTGCAGAAAAGTGATCAAATTGTGCTTTTTTTGTTTACAACAAGCAACGTTGCTTTCAAACTACGTCTTTGTCTTAAAACATTTCATATTTTTAAAAATTTTATGAAAATGATTTTTTTTACATGTTTAAGTTCAAAGAGGTTCAATACCAAATTTGTATAAATAAAATTAGAATAGCTACATTTAAAAATGTTTATTTTTTATCTCTAAAGCTCGATTACCCAAGTTTTCCTATCGATGCTCCAGCCAATTACTTATTTTCATTGAAAGTTAGTGAAATTCTCCCCGCATTCGATATATGAGGTTATTCAAACTTCCTTTCTGTTGCGATATGGAGCGAACTAAATTGTTTCTAAATTCTGGGAGGAGAGAAGTTCAAATAAGCCGAGCTACTCTATTCAGAAGAAATGACATGCCTTCAACATCAGAAATAGCTTATCAGTTTACGGTTGATCGACAATGCAAGCCTCAATCAAAACTTTTTTTCATGGGATGTGAAATTGTTATATCAATTAGAAGAATAATGAATATATAGAATATTAAATAGCCGAGGCCCACAAGATTACTTTCATATTAGATAGGGATTTTAATTCCAAGACGGAGAAAGAAGGGTGGTTAAAAGAGCGAAATGTTTCATAATTGAACATTATGGAAAAGGAGCAATTATTGTTCTATATTGCAAGAACTGCGCGTTTAAATTTAAAATACAATTAAAATAAACTTACTTGAAAGTATAGAAATTTTGAAATTAACCTAAGCTTCATTCCAGTTAAAAGTCCTCTTAAGCCCTTCCAAATGAGAATAAGTATTATTCGAAGAAATTTTCTAGAAAATCTGTAACGTCCATGAAATAAATATTTTCATTTTAATAGTATTTGAAATTTTATGGGGAAAAGAGCGAATTTTTTTAGGACTCCTATCAAATTTAACGAAATATGAATTTAATTTATTTCTGCTCCTCAGAATGTAAGCATTAAAATGCTATGTGTCGATACTACTCAACCATTAAAAATTTACTACATTTATTGGCTACAATCTTTATGAATTGCATTTGTTGTCTTGAGCTGAGAGTTCTCATTATGAGAGATTTTCGGAAATAATGTCACGAAGCAAATTTCATTAGTTCACTCGATTTATCTGTTAATTGATTGTTCAATCTTTCTTCTGACGGGAGAATATTCCAAGGCAGAGTGGGAACTCGGCATTATTAATCAGTCATATACCCATAAAAAAATCCATAACTGCTGGATTGGTGGAATTCAAATTCAAAATGTTTTTGTTTTAATTATTAACAAAGGCCTTCAGAAATGAACTGGATTTAACATTTAAGAATTGACTAAGCATTCTGTTAAGCTTCATTTCGCATTACTTTTCTACTTCGAATTGTCTTGCGTTCTATCGAAATATTGTTCGTAATGTCAAACTAAGCTACGCTGAAATAGATGAAGTAGCTTATTCTTATGAAATACACAATATCGGCACCATTTTTCCATTTAACATTTTCTATTTTCACAATTCTGACACACACATTTCATACACTGCGCCAAAACTTCAAAATCACAATTTACACACGCAATACCCATGCCGCTTCCAATACCACCCTCGACATTACAATCCACAGTCACACACATTACCCACGCCGCTTCCAACTCCACCCTCGACATTACAATCCACAGTCACACACACATTACCCACGCCGCTTCCAACTCCACCCTCGACATTACAATCCACAGTCACACACATTACCCACGCCGCTTCCAACTCCACCCTCGAAATTACACAACCCGCTTCTAGCACCACCCTCGAAATAGATTGCAATCCCACACACATCTATGCCGTCACCCCCCCCCCCGTGTTCCGAAACCAGAATTCGCAAGCTACTCCACCGCTCCATGATTCTCTCAAAGCAACACGTACTGCTAACACCAGCCTCAGGCCACAATTCCCATACTCTCACACACGCCATTACTCATGCCGATAACTCCATAAATTTCCGCTTCTCAATTTTACATACATCATCCGAATAAGGACGAGTGAATCATTTCTGTTTTACAACACAATAGATGGTGAAATGACTTGCCACGCTTTCATATTTCCCATTGACCCTTTCCACATTCGATTATGTTGTATTCATTGCTTTCTCCATTCACTGCATAATTCGCCATTGCAAAGATTAGGCTTCAGACACAATATACTCCAATAAAGTGCATTAATTCTCTTCCTCACAATATATCTGTGCGTAACATGAGACGTGAAAAATGTGCAGCACTAGGCAATTTTCTCATTCGCATTATGCATTTCAAAATGAGAACAAAACGAACGACAATACTCCTCATTGCGTCAAGGAGATCAAATATTTTGCATTGAAATGAACACGAAAACAGAATTTAAAAAATACCGAACCCAGGGTTTCTTTATGATGGTTTTGATGAGCTACATATTTACTAAAGCAGGGAAATCTATACTTATATAAAGCTCAATGTGTGTGTGCGTGTTGGCGCTCTACAGGCCAGACCGTTTGACCTACAACTACCAAATTTGGTACATGTATACCTTGGTGTATGCACCTGAAGTCCCGTTTTTGAATTTTTAATTAGAATTTTAATTATTAATTAAAAACTTGCTTTCCCGCCAAAAAAAATTCTCATTTTCCCCACCTCCAAATGAGTAAGGCTTAAGTTTTCCCATGCTAATGAGGCTAGGCTAAAGATTTTTCGACCGATTATTTCAAACGATTCATTTTATTTTCTTAATGTTTGATGCATTTAAAATTAAGCACTGTTAATTAATTTGCTCATGATGAATCTGAGAACATTTTGTTGACAAATTCTTGAGATATTACATAAATTAAGAAAGGTATTTTTTTAGTGTCCATTAAATTTTAAACCCTCAGTGACTGTTTTTAGTAATCATATTATAAAAAAAATGCTTCGTTTCAGTAAAAAATATTGTTATATTAATTGCCAATTAATCCTTTCCAGTTTAATTTAAGGCATAAATTCTAGAGGAGCTAACAGAAAATTAGAGAGATATATATTACATTATGACTGAAGGCCTTTATAATATTACGAGTGAATTATATGACTATCAAAATTTGAAGTTTTAAAATATTTTGATGAAGAAGCTATTAAAGTAGGAATTGGATAAAATATTTAATTATTAAATTTTAACGAACATTAAGATTGGCGAACCGGCTGACCGCCAAAGGTGGCTAGTAGTAAATAAAACAGGATTCGTCATATGCAAATGAGTATTAACTTTCGAAATTCCATAAAAATATTTCCTATACTCTATACGGCTTTCCCAGACAATTTATGAATTTTAATATTGGATTTCTCTCAATACCAGCTTGTCCAAATCTGATCTCCATCAATTCCCGATTATGTCTCTGAACTCAGAAAAATTCGGCTCATTGCAATCAAATTACATTATGAATAAATCAAATTTTAATTAAAATGCTGTTTGCTTTGGATAATACACGAATGGTTCGACACTTAAATTTAAAAGCACGTATTTGGATGCACGAATCTGACGTAAAGCATGGAGCACTATTAACATTTTCCTTGGAATTGCTTTAAAATTACACTTTAAAACATACAAACTGAAATTTCAGATATTAGTGGCACTTAAATGACAAGACAAAGTATTTTTTAAAATTTCAGCTAATAACATTGAATTTTAACGTTTATTTAACAAAGTAATTTTCAGGCGGAAAACGATAAAAATACACCCTCTGAAATGTTAAAACATCTCATTTCAAGTAATAGCATGTCCGAGAATTCATGATTTGATTGAATAAAGACAATTCCAACGAAATGAAAGCGGACAATATTAACCAAATAGCTCTTAGTATATAAATATTCAAAAATATCAAATATGTTGATGCAATTTAGATTTTTTCCATTAATATAAACTTACATGAATGATATCAAAATAAAAAGGGGAGACCTACACTACTAATAAAAAGGAATTTCATTTTAATGTGAAACAGTAGTGTGCCATTGAAGAAAATTTAAAGAGAAAGAATTAGTTCGAACAGAGAGAGAATGTTGAAGGTAACGATCGGCAATATCAGGCACTACGGATTCGAAATTAACGAAAAGCACTTCATTCATCCTCAATAACACCTACTACAAAGTAATGCTATTTGACATCCTATGAAATGTTAGGGAAATCAGAATTTCAATAGAACAGAATTGGAAAATGGCCTTATCACTCAGAAATTTATCATTTCAAAAAAAAAAAAAAAAAAAAAAATCGGTTAAAGTATTTTTTCCAATTTGCTTTTATATTTTTACCATTCAGAAGAAAAGTTTCATTTACAACACGCATATTTTTACCTTGAATTTTCGAAATGTTCTTAAGCATTTAACACTAAATCATTTCTCTAAACATAGGAAATTTGAAATTTTTCAGTTCTATAGTGCAGGAAATTGTTTTAATGCTTGGAGTTTTAAAATATGTACCAACATTTTATTCCTTTTCTTACAAAACAATTAATCTTGGATTCAATTAAATTCTGCTTTGGCCCTAACATCAAGTATCAACTATGAAATTAAATTTTAAGCGCAACAACATCAAAATTCCCCTTTCGATTAAATATTAATTTACTTTGACAACAAATTTATCCAGATGAAAAATTTAATTTTTACTGCTCAATCCGCGATTTACCATATCACAATGCATAAGCAAAAGTTGGAATAACAGCATATAATCAGCAAACCTAGATCACGTTTGAATATTAGGTAGAAACTACAGGAATTATTAATTAGAAATATACCGAAATGAAACTAAACCGGGATTTAAATGAAAGCATTTTATGAAGAATCCATATTTAGAGAGCGTTTGATATCCGAATAAGAAAAAAATAGCGAAAATTACTGGCATAAAAATGAACAACATTTTCTGTGATTTTGGAAAATTCCCTTTAATGATTTTAATAATTATTGTATCAGAAAATATTTAATTTTCGTTTTTAACTTCTGGGAATTTTAATTATTGCCAGGTTACTCTTGCTTTGCGGTTCATTCATTTTTGAAAGAATTCGATTGCTCCGTATTCAAACTGCCTTTCGTGTTCTTTTAAAATTATCTTGATTGGAATTAAATTTGCTCGATTTGTAAATTCTTGGAAGGCAACAAAATCTGAATCTAGTATTTTGAAAGAATAGGGAAGAAACATTGATACTTTCTGAATATTCGATGCATGTAATCTCTAAGCGGGTAAGATGCCACAATTATATAGACATACCTGGTTAGTCTAATGCGATAGAATGGGAAATCCAAGAGAAAATATCTTCCTCTTCCATCTAAAAATGGCTTGGTTCAGTGTGGTGCGATTCAGATGGGGATCTTTTCCGAAACCAGCTTGGATCCAGTATTGTATTTTCAAAAAGAAATCGAAAGGACGACACTTGGCAGCGACGATAACTTCGATATATGAAATCCATCACATCAGGAGAGTTGGGTATAAAGATGAAGGTGTCGCTTCTACTTCACACTTAATCTTTGCGGAATGATGAGCTATAAGAGAAAATGCAATTTATAATATTTACGCAAATTATAAACAAACTGCAGAAAATTTTTTCTATTTTTTTTCGAATTGGAACATATTTTATATTGATTCATATCGAAAATTCTTTTTCGCTTTACGGTCATTTCGCATTACGAATAAAATTTTGGAATGAACTAAACTTGAGAAAGTGCAATTTCACTGTCTCTTATCTAGGCCACCGAACCACTATTTATAATAGTAAACATTCCTCCTCGAGTTGCTTTATTTAGCTTTACAATAACATAGGAAATGTGACAGAATGAATGAATAATTTTTCATTGCACAAGGGCTAGAGCTGACCAAGCTGCACCAAATGAGAATGCAACGTGCATGTTAAAGACGCAATAGAATATTAAAATATATGAACATCCCACTGCATGGCAGAAAACGTGATCTTGCCCTAACATAACGATGTTACAGTCCTGTGCGTTTAATAACATTTTACGTAAGATGAAGGAAATATAACTTTCATTGGCATTACTACATATATTTTCGCATATGTACATTTAAAGAGTTTCTTCTTAGCACCTTTGAAAGCGTTACTAGTTTTACAGGGTTTTTCTGTGGCACCACAGTGAGCTGTTTTATGCCACAAATGTTACTTGTTGTAAATAATATTTCAAAGTAAGCTGTGGTAATAATATAATTTTATTGCACAAGATTCATCGGTCACGCCTACGGCTCTGAATGCGTTTACAAAATGTTATAGTAATAGAATTGAAGAAATAGAAATCTCAATTTCAAGTGTTTTTTTAAAGAAAACTACGACACGAAACTAGAGCTTTGCGACGGTTTTGCATGATGTGCTATCAAAAAAATAAAACTATAGAATGCAAATGCAAAAAATTAAGGGTTTATATTTTAAACATAAACAAAACTTTGATATGTTTTATATAGCATTACTTTTTTTTCACAGCTTTGTATTTACGATGGTAAACGGTAAAAATTTATAAAGATTCATATTCTTTCAAATCTTGTATTTCAGAAAACCTCTTCGAGCCAGTCTTAGCATCGCAGCCAAGTCGAGGATCTGTCACCTCTAATCCCCTGTCATACAACGTATTAATTTAGTGCTATTAGAAGCATGGACTGTTAAAATTTACATCCTACATTATGCTGCTCATTAGAAATTTTCCAGTAAGCTTTCCATAAATTGTGAGGATTGATGACGCTCATTATGCATTGAATGTAAAGCTCTTCGTGCAGACATTTGGACCTGAAATGATTAAATTTGGCTAATAGTAACTTACCGAGGCGTGGCATTTACAAAAAGATTCATTCTCCCCCCCCCCATATTTTAGATTTTTAACTAAAATTTAAATTTATTCCCATATTTATTTCTACTAATAAAAAAATGTTTCTTCAGCCATTCTGGAACAAATAACAAAAATATTTTTATACGAAATCAAAATTTTTTTTTCAATGATACTCTATTTTTTCAGCGTGTTTCATTTTTTCAAGTTTTTTTTAGTTTTAAGAAATAGTAACAACTCTTCTTTTCTGTATACTAATTCAGCTTACTAATGATTTTCATCTTTATTAGTAGTATAAATACAGATAATTGTCATCTAAATTATTTTGAATTAAGGAATACATTGCTTTGCTCATTTTATATCAGTTTGATACTAAGCTGCCACAAACAAATTCATTTGAATGCTGGTGGATATCAAATCCTTGATACAAGAACCTAACATTATTTCTCATTTTATCTTGCGAAAGACATGCACAAGTTTTTAATTTGCTCAAAAACAGATGTATTCGAAATGCGGAAAAGACTTGAAATGCGGAAAAGACTTGAAATGCGGAAAAGACTTGAAATGCGGAAAAGACTTGAAATGCGGAAAAGACTTGAAATGCGGAAAAGACTTGAAATGCGGAAAAGACTTGAAATGCGGAAAAGACTTGAAATGCGGAAAAGACTTGAAATGCGGAAAAGACTTGAAATGCGGAAAAGACTTGAAATGCGGAAAAGACTTGAAATGCGGAAAAGACTTGAAATGCGGAAAAGACTTGAAATGCGGAAAAGACTTGAAATGCGGAAAAGACTTGAAATGCGGAAAAGACTTGAAATGCGGAAAAGACTTGAAATGCGGAAAAGACTTGAAATGCGGAAAAGACTTGAAATGCGGAAAAGACTTGAAATGCGGAAAAGACTTGAAATGCGGAAAAGACTTGAAATGCGGAAAAGACTTGAAATGCGGAAAAGACTTGAAATGCGGAAAAGACTTGAAATGCGGAAAAGACTTGAAATGCGGAAAAGACTTGAAATGCGGAAAAGACTTGAAATGCGGAAAAGACTTGAAATGCGGAAAAGACTTGAAATGCGGAAAAGACTTGAAATGCGGAAAAGACTTGAAATGCGGAAAAGACTTGAAATGCGGAAAAGACTTGAAATGCGGAAAAGACTTGAAATGCGGAAAAGACTTGAAATGCGGAAAAGACTTGAAATGCGGAAAAGACTTGAAATGCGGAAAAGACTTGAAATGCGGAAAAGACTTGAATTCAGGGGAATTTTACAGTCCACTTTTTTTTACACTTATATTGAACGAGAGGCAATAATGTGCCAAAGCAAAGTAATTTCGAATAGAAGTGAAACTACAACTATCTGCAACATTATAGATTTTTTTAACTTTGAAAAGAATACGAATTATTCACTAAAAAGTTTAATAAACAAGTAAAACTACTTGGACAATGGTGAAATGATGAACTGGATTATTCTCATTTTTTGTATCTAAATCATATTCAAAGTCATGAAAATAAATTATTTCTTTAATAGAAATTAGTTATTTGAAAGTATTCGTGAACTTCAATAACAGTTATACACAAAACTAGCTTGAATGATTTTTTTATTTACTTTCCATTCAGATTTCTTCCGTTTTATGAAAACTAAGAACTCTGTCAAGTTTGGTGCTTTTTCAAATCTGATATTTTTTTATAAAAAGAAAGTTCTAAAATTTTCTATTATATGAATTTTTTGTACACTTATTTATAAGATGAATCTCGAACATTCTTCGTTTTTGATAGAATTTTGAATTAAATATTCCCAAGAAAAACTGAAACGCTTGACTTTATCCTAGTAGAATAGTATTGTCGAATTTTTAGTTGAATTTCCCGAATCCAGAAACTAATTCAACAAAAATTTAAACTATGTAATATTATTACACTTCATAGTAATTAAATTCCATAAAGTTAATGAACAACTTTCACATTTTAAATTGATTCATTTCAATTTAGTAAATGACAGCAGTCATGGTATACTCATTAATTATATAAATTGTGATACACATTCAAAATAATGCAATAAACCTGTTCAGAAAAAAGAAATTTATTGAGAATGGATATTTCAGTCGAAAAAGTGTTCGAATCTTCAGTAAATAAAATACTCGTATTTCTTTATTATATTCATGTGAACTCGGGAAAAAAAACACAGCTTACCCATTATCATCTAGTCCAGCATCTATAGTGAACAGGTTTTAAAAATGGTACCTGCTAGTACTGAAGACTTCGGGATATTTAAAACATTCAGTAGTACCATAGACATTAATAAATTGCATTATCTTTCGAGTTCGAATATATACAGACATTTTCTATAATTTACAAAATCAGTCTTCAACCTTATACAAGGAACAACAAAATGAGAAGTAGCAAATCTTCAGAATATTTATCGGTTTTTGAGAGTCTTGAAATGTCTCATCAATCCTTCTCTTCTTCCAAAGATAAATGCAAGGTGGCTACTCAACAAGCCGATATTAAAAAAGGGCTACAAAAATAATTATCCAAATTTGAACCCTAAAGAGGCAAACGCAGTAAATATAAATATTTTTAAATAGGCAAGAATAATTTCGATATATTTGAAAAGAAATCTTTCGGATTTTGTAGAAAATGAGGGCAAAGTGAAACAAAGGTAGCCTGTAAAATGGTTAGCAATCACAGGTGATCATTCCATGTGCTATAAGCGGATTTTCACTTAAGGAACATCAAAAAGTGAGGACTCAGTAGCATAGGCGGCAATGAAGGTACACCATGATACTGTTTGGCTCCGAATCCTAACTAATATTTTCTGACATGTTCCGGAAAAACTTTATTAAATACTTCAAAGAGCTGGTTATGTAGTCTTCGTCCTAGCTGGATTTTGTTACTCGTCTTCTTTCTTCCGTTTCCCGAATGGATCATACAAAAGTGATGTAATTAATACTAAGCCACACAATATTTCCAACAAAAAAGTAGGAAGCCGAAGACCGCCAATATTTGATCGAAAATATAAGAAATGTAAGAATACAGAACTGACGATACATTATTTTAACTTTTCTGTTCCGTAATTTAATTATATGAAGTACTATTTTAATGTAACACGAGACTTATTTTAGGACTGATTTTATAAATTTGGTCTTATAATGAGGATGACGTTCCTGCCTGGAAGTTTCTCTGGAAGTTATTGATTGCGTGATTTTAATAAAAAAAATAATTACAACATTTTATTATGAGTAATCGTGTAAATATAAATGTTTAAATATTTTATTTCAAATCTGCTATTCATGTGCTGATTGCAGAATGTCTATTTGTGTACAGGAATTTCGAATAGTTCAACTATCCCAAATGGGTTCTTATAAATATTGAAGGGTATATAATATAATAATTAATATTAATAAATATATAATAATTATATAATAATTAATAATAATATAATAATTATAATTAATATAATAATATAATAATTACGCACACTCCCGCCTCAGTGATTATTATAAACAAAAAAGAAAAAAAAAATGTGTTAAAAATATATTCTATCTCGCGGAAAAAGTGTTTTATTCTGAGAATTTACATTTATTGCATTTATTTGAAAATTTCGATACACCAGAAAAATAATGACTCTTAAGTAAATACTAGACTCGATGGAAATGAATCTAAGCTCTAGTTTGAAGGCATGAACTTTTTTGTTGGGACCTCAAAATCGTGAGTATTGTTCAGCAGACAGGATCCAAGCATCCTTTTAGCAGAAACTGAATCCAACACAAGCTGAAGACGCTTAACCCAGGTGGATTGGATTCATCAGGATCATAAATTGAATTGCACTTGTCATTCTACGATGGCGAAGATGAAATTTTATCCTCTAAAATTATAATGCCATATTATCCATATAAGATTCCAGTTTCCTACGGGAAGTTTACTTAAATTTGATATGACTCATTTCTTCTATTTACAAAACATCGAACAGATTATCGATTTTAAAAGGGCTATCTTAAAAGTACCGAAAAATAAAATATTTTTAAAAATACTATGTCTGAAAATTTATGATAATATTTCATTGTTTTAGATATCAGTTTCATCCCTCTCAGTATCCATTTTTACTTGTCAGAGTAAATTTTGAGCATCAGTCATTTTGAATCTTGTTAGAGTTGTTGGAGATACATCTTTTACAGCATCTTCTATGACGTTCAAACATAAGAATTACTTTAAAATGTTGAATTTTCATCTGGCAACTTTCTATATCATGAAAGGGGGGGGGTATTTTTTTCGCGAAACTTAGACTTTATAATCAAACACTATAATAAAAAAAATCTTTGATCAAATAGTTCTGCTTTCAGAGAATATTTGAAGCAATTTTTGCAAGTAATTCAGATTCATCTAATTCTGAGGCAAATATTTTTTTAAACTCAATTACAGGAAAATTATTATCATTTTATCATATAAAATCTGTAACCTTTACTTCCATTTGCTGATATTTCACGCCAGAATCTTTTTAGAATAACCTGACATTCTAGTATGCAAATGCTATTTCGTCACTTTATCGTTTCCCACTTTTCAACCTTTTCCTTGGAATTGTTTATAAGCGACTATCGTATATTTATTTGATTTGTCACAAAAAGTTTACAATTCAATGTAAGTAAATAAATTTCAAAATCTTTTCATAGTACACGTAGATAATACGTATAAAAAAAGTTTTGAAATCGATAATGTTATCAAAATTAAACTTTAATGAGTATATTTGAGAATCGAATTATCCAAGTAAAAAACAGAATGTTGTGCTACTTGTTTAAGGTTTTTGTATTGCATGTTTTGATAAATTATTATTTCCAAAATGCAAATTTGTGATTCGATTATAATAAAATGAGTTTCTATTGAATTTTCAACTAAAAACATTTAATTTCATGGTTGCGGACGATTTTTAATTTATAAATGTTCTTTTGATTAATTATTCTTGCAATGACTGCTTAAACTATACGGGATCATTAAGATTAACAATGTATGAATTTCAGACGTAAACTATCTTGTTTCTAAGAATCTCAACTTTTTGAATGAGTTAATCTGTTTATAATTTTAGAATGAGTAACGCCTGCATATTTATTTCTTTTAACCTACAATAATACGATATTGTAAATACTATCTATATCATCTGCTTTGCATTTCAATTTCTTATATAGGCTTACTATTTTATTGAAAGTGTTAATAAATGTATATAAACAATACTCAAAATATGTTTGCGACTATGTTAATATATCCAAATATTCATTTCGACTAATAAGATTGAATTGCTTTCATTGGAGAGTTCATTCCTTAATATTTGGAAATGGAATTCTGCTTTTGAATGTATGAATTTAATTCAAAAATGTTGAAAAATTGTAATCTATATGCTTTTAAGGATATTCCAGGGGTTTTTAATTCTGAGATTTAGATGTAACTTTTTTTCTGTTGGAATGTCATTTGAAATGCAAGAGTCGCCTTTATTGAAGGGTCCCAAAAGGCATTCTACTGAAATATTCATGTAAATTTCTTTTGTATCATAATTATGGAAATGCTACAGAAATTTGTACAGAATTCATTTTTCTCATAATTAATGTTTCATCTGAGAATTTTACTATACTTTCAATATTTAACCGCGATCTAGAAGTCTGGTAGGAAAAAAAATTACAATGTTTTTATAAAAATTTCAAAACATTCTACTTGGAATAAAAAGTTCTTGCAAATATCACGTGGTCATAAAAATTTCTGGTTCCGACTCATCAGTATCATTTGAATCTGTAGAAATATTTTAAATTCATGACGTGAAATCACACTCCGTCTTTTTGGAAGTGGGATTTAAGTATTATCTGCATACCTGAAATGATTTCGTTGAAATTCTATTTTAAGAGTTAATAAACTAGTTAAAGAATAAAACTCGTATTTGGTGTTTTAATTCAAAGATTTAAAGTAAAAAATGTTAGTTTTTGTGGTAATTCCAAATAATTTAATTACAGAATAAAGTACAGAATAATTTCTAAATACAGAATAAAGGAAATTAAAAATTTCTAATCTGTATAGCGTTACCCCAACTGGCGTAGAAAAATTCACGCATTTGCGTTACCGTAACTGGCGTTGAAAATTCACGCATGCGCATTGCGTTCTGATTGTTGACAATATTATCAACGGATGATTCTTGATTTAAATTATTTTTAGGTTAGTTTCATGCTTTTGTAATTAAATTGTATTTATGTTAGTTATATATTATTTGCATATGCTTATAATTTTAAGTAGTACATCGTTTTTTAAGTAGTTTTTTAAACCTGTTTTCGACCGATTATTTTAAACGATTCATTTTATTTTCTTATTGTTTGATGCATTTAAAATTAAACATTGTTAATGAATCGATCCGTTCATGATGAATCTGAGGAAATTTTGTTGACAAATTCTTGAGATATTACATAAATTAAGAAAGATATTCTTTAGTGCCCTAAAGTTTAAACGCTCAGTGACTCTGTTATCAGTAATTATATTATAAAAAAGTGCTTTGTTTCAGTAAAAAATATTATTATATTAATTGCAGATTAATTCTTTCCACTTTAATTTAAAGCATAAATTCTACGGGAGCTAACAGAAAATGAGACTTATACATATTACGTGATAACTGAAGGCCTTTATAATATTATGAGTGAATTATATGACTATCAAAATTTGAAGCTTTAATATTTTGATGAAGAATCTATTAAAATAGGAATAGCGTAAAATATATAATTATTAAAATTATAAAAGAACATTAAGATTGGCGAACCGGCTGCTCGCCAAAGGCGGCTAGTTCATAAATAAAAATAGTAATTGTTGACTTAATTGCAATCAATCGAAATTGCAATTGGTGTTGAATTATTTATCAGTTTTCAATCTTTATGTGTAATTTTTATCGATAAAAAAGAACTTAAAATGTTATAGTTCTCAAAGAAAAATTATGCTCTATTACTTTGCAATAGAGATTCCCTTTAAAATGCAGCTTCCTGTTTGAAGAAATACGGTTGATTCGAAGCTGACGAGGTCATAATTAAAACTTTATTTGCCTTACTAAACAAAATTGACTGAAATGAATACAAGAGGAAAAATAATTAAAACTAAAGAAATTGTAGTTGGGATTTAATTTTAATATGTTAGTTTAATTATGCACTATTTGAAATAATTAATATAGAATTCTGATTTTTTTAATAATTTTAAAAAGTAAGTAATTTTAAGTGCTATTAAACAGTCATTTGAATACCACATTTAAAAAGAAAAACTTAAAGCAAGTAATATATTTTACATCTAATATGTTTTCATTTTCGTAAAATTCTTTATTGAATTCCATGCACAATAATGAAATCCTTTGAACACAGCAAACAGTGTGTGTGTACACAGCAAATGATATTTTAGTCACACACACACACACACAAAATGGAATACAAAGAGTTTTTATTTGGATTGCATTATGTTCGAATTTGCTTTGTTTGCATTGTGTATTTTTAACTGTTACTCAATATGAACTCATAAAGCATACACAGCTGCCACGGCCCAAACCAAATATTCGGACCACCTATTTAATTAGATTATCCTTTCTTTTCTATCTCTTAATTATAATTAGGGATTGCAATACCATTATTCGGTATTTTTTAAATCTTAATACCAGGATACCGGTTTTAATACCGGTATTAGAAAATTTAGAAAAAGAAAGAAAACACAGGTGTTTCTTTGTTTTATTTGCCAGTTTTGTTAGAGAGTGTAAATATCACAAAAAATAATTTTTAACTTATAAATTATAACAGTATATAATCGCCAAAAAGTAAAGAAACATCTTATTTATTTAAATCACAAGAAAGTGTAAATATCACTATTCAGTCTGGAGTACTATTACAACTTTTTGAAATCTGATCTTAAAAAACATAATGCACGCTAGTTGGTGGTACTGTTAGCAATGCGCAATATACTTTTCCTAAGTATTTACCTCTAAATCCCTCATCTTCAAATAAATCGATTTCTCGTCGGATGGTTTTGGATATAGTTGATTTCTGTATTGTATTTTGGTTCGTTGAAATTTTTTTATTTATCGCTAATTCTAATTTTTGTTCAAGAGACAATTCCTTTTCACTATCGACAGTAGTGACATCATAATCTTAGATAATTGAACCGAATTCTTCTGAATGTGGATAGGGTTGTGGGTAAAAAGTTTTAAGAAAATTTACTCTAAACTTAATCAGATTTGAATTGGTCATTTTCTTTTCTTTTTCATTTTCATTTTTAAAATCATTATAATTATGTAAATACCATAAGACATTTTCTATTTCGGTATGCTTTTCTTCTGTGCGATTTTTCAATGTAATAGATAATTCTTCAAATAGTGATGTGCGCTGTTCTTTCAGTGACTGCAACTTGAAATTTATTGTTGCATTAGCTGTTAATAAATTAGAATCTCTCCGACATAATGCCTCAATAGTCAGTTTTATTGGAAGTAGAGCTGATATAGTTCTGGATATTAAGTCGAATTCACTCTCTGAAAAATTAATTTACATGTTTAAGTCGATCATTGCTTTTTGGATTGAATTTCTCAGTTTCAAAAATCGTTCCATCATTTGGAGTAAACTGTTCCAACGTGTTTTAGAATCTAATATTAACATATATTCTGTTTTATTTTCAATTAGTATATATTTTAGTAATATGTCATTTTTTATAGGGAAACGTTTAAATATCTCATCAATTTTTCTAACTTTATAAATTATAGGAAGGCATTCTTGATGGGTAAATATTTCATTCTTATTAGCAATATCTTCTTCAACAATTACATTGTTATTATCTTCATGGTCGATATCACTCACTCTTACTCTCTTCAAATTTGGAATCCGAATTTTCTATATCCACATTATTTGAATTCTTCTGTTCTTTCTTTCTTTTTTTTTCGATATAATACATCTATTACTCCTAATTGAATTCCATGAGCATAACACAATTGCTGATTTGCACCAATCAACTTTCCAACTTTTTTCATAATTGCTGCCCCCTGAGTCGCTATGGATACAGTATCGTCTTTCAGGGATAATCCATGTTTCGCTCATTTAGATTTAAGCAATTAATTAAGCCATTAATTAGCTAATTAATTTCGCCCGTTAGGGAGACATAAAAACAAAAACTTATACTATTTTGCTATGTTGGCGATCCCTGAACAAGCAGTGGAGACAATTTAAAAAAATTCTAATAAATACCGAAAAATCGGTATTTAAACTAGTGAATACCGGTATTACAAATTTGTTCAAATGGCTCAAAATGCCGGTATTCGGCATACCGGTATTGCAATCCCTAATTGTGATGTAAAATAAAATTCCGAAAAAAAAGAAAATTAATTAAAATTTGTATTACTACAATCAGCAAAGATTTAATAAAAAGTCATTTTAATAGATTTTGTATTTGTTGATAGATATTATAAGAAATTTTAAAGCAATAAAATAGCGCATAATAATATCTATAATCGAATTCCTTTTATTATTTCCATATTTCTATAATCGAATTCCTTTTATTATTTCTGTGCGTTGTTGTACTCTTTAAAGCTTTTAGACATCTGACTCCTGTTGATAATTTTAATGGGTCCCGAACTCGTATGAAAATTATTTTTAAACCGCATTTTTCCAACATGGAAAATCAGATAGTTGTTGAAGATGATGTCGTGTCCGCGTTACCACGAAAGGAGGTGCAGTAGCTTCTGAGGGTAAAAACCCCTGAGCACCCGAGGGCAGAAGTCTGACTTCTAGCTCATATGAAGATGAAACTCACACATTCGTTTGCACAACCCCTTTTTACAGGGGGGTGCATTCACACACGTTACAGATAGAACACAGATGAAGAACAACCATGTCCGAGCGGGGATTCGAACCCAGGACGCCCAGATTACGGGGAAGATGCGCTACCCCTATGCAAGGACGCCGGCAGACTGTTGTTTTAACATTGTTATGATTTGGAAGGATTATTTGTATAGGTGTTATTCTAACTAAACGATCTCAATTAAAAATGCATCCCTCGTCTTGATTTTCTTTGCTTTCATGTACGAATTAATTTCATAACTGAACTATTTGTAAGATTAATATATGCAATCGCAAATTACGATGCAAGGTTAAAATATTAAATTAGGTTCAATCGGTCTGATATATATATTTATTCACATCTGAAAATTTAATGAATTTTATGTAAAGTTGAAAGATGATTAGTAATTAAGTGATACAAAGATAAACTCTCTTATTTTAATAAGAAATATAGCAAATTCTTGTTATACGAAATTCGGTAAAATCCTAGAAGGGCCCACCTGTTGGCGACTTATTTGAAATCTCACCAAGTTGACTACTAATTGAATATTTATTATTATTTTTCAATTAAGAAATGATACTTGAAGGCCAGAAATAATAATAAATAAAATATAATAAAAAATAAATATAATAAATAAAAATAAATAAAAAATAAAATAAATAAAAGAAATAAATACAATGAAATAAATATAATAAAAAATAAAATAAAAATAAAGAAATCCGTCTAGCTTGCCACATTGGCAAGGTTATCACCACTCGTTTGGCAAGAATTCAAAAAAGCGCCAAGAGGTGGGCTGTGCTAGTATCCACCCCGAAATTCAATTGCGTAGTTATTAAAACAAAAAAATTCAGTGATTAATCCCGAATTTTCTTTCTTTATTTATTTGTCTAACATATGAATTTGATCTGAACTGAAATGTTGTGTTTTATTAAATTTTAATAATTATTAGAACGGATTATATTTCCTAATTAAGTTTAAAATATCGTGAACTTGAAAACGATATTTATACGTTATTAAACGATATAACGAACACAAAAATTCTTCATAAAATGAAATGCAGAAAGATATTTTGGCCACGCTTTTGAAAACAAATTTCGCCAAACCGACGAGAATCTAGCTCAGAAGTTTGTTCTACATTCAAATAGGTGATAAACATTTAATTTGATTAAAAAAACATTTATGCAAAAAAACCAGACGGTTATTAGAAATTATTCTTTGAAAACATCACTCGTTCCCGATTGGATAATATGTGATGCAGATTTCATTATGTTTTATCATCCTTGAAAACCATTTGCTGAATTTGTAAAGAAGTTTCTGGAAACTGTGACGTCAAAATTCTGATTAACATATTGTCTGCGCATTACACTTTGCTTTCGCATTTTTAATCCTTTTGTTATGTCGTGGTGGTGGGAGAAGTGTCACAGATATTCGTTTATTAGATTCCGATTCAATTTGCAATTGCTATACGATTCTTTTCAAGAATTTTTAATTTCCTAAGGATTGCAAGAAATATGCCTTTAATTATCAATTGAAACAATCAAGGGACATCAAGATTAATTTAATCTTCTGTGGATTTCGTTAAAATATCGGACAAAGAAAAAAAATGGCATCTTCGAACTTCTAGATTATCGGCCATCTTGACGTTCTCTTGCATGCGTATTTGGTAAGTTTTAACATTTTTCTAGTCTTAGTTCTTTGATGGTTGCTATAACGCTGTTTAATTTTGCGATTTTTTTAATAAGTATCGGATACAGAAGTGTTTGATGTATTGATTATTTAATAATTTTTATAACTGAATGCAATTTTTATTGCTAGATGTAATTTAAGACTAAAAATGTGTAATTAATAGGTATTGGAGAAATTATTCTTGCATGGACAGTAAAGAACGACTGTACGTCTTTCAAAGAAAGACATTAAGCTTATTATGTTAAAACCCATGTTTGACTACTTTTATTATTAAAAATTAAATGTAACAAAATTAATTTAAATGTAGTAATTTTATAATTATTGGAAATAATCGGAATTTGAAATAAAATATTTATCGTTAGAGAGGAAAATCATCAGTTTTATTGATGCATTTATTTTATTGTATTTATATGCACGCCATTAGATATTTAATTTGAAATACTTTATACTTGACATGATATGCTGATCATTTGTGATTATATACAATTACTGTACTAAAAATCGTGTTAAGCTCTTTTAAAATTTCTCAATAATTTTTAGAAAAAAGAAAAAAATATGGTATTTTTTTAAATGGCACTCTTTGAATCTTCAAAGATAGGTGAAATATTGTCATTTATTTTTCATTAAATTATTGTTCCATAATTTTCTGTTAATTAATTTATCAGTTGTCAAAAATCCTGAAGTCGTGATGTTTAGTTTTACTTTGTCGCCTTTTCTGATATACATTATACTTTCATATTCGAGAGCATACTTATGATTAAAGCCAAGCGCTCTTGTAACACAGTATTGACGATAATAATTAAATTCCATTTAACGCAAATTTTCATATCCGAGTACATCAGATGAAAAATAAAACAATTACCATTCAATATTATGAGTGAATGGCTGTTTTTATCAATTATTTTCAGATGCGATTTCTTTGTTATCGTTTCTATCTTATAATTATATGAAAATGAGTTAAATTCTTCTCTATTTTGATGTTTAGTTTCTTTAAAAAATATATGTAATCGGGATATAATTACATTTTAAAGATATCTTGGTTATTTTTTAAACTGTACGAAATTTGTGTAATTTGTCCTACGAAATTAAAATAACCTGAAAATTGTGTGTCAGACTATTAATAATTTTTAGGGGGGGGGGAACTCGGAAGATTCCCATTGGAGTTTCTTACGGCATATATTAGTGCATTTAATATTTATACTCGTATCATCATAAATGAAAAAATATGAAATTTTATTAAAAAAATTAATCAAATTTTGACGTTGTGAAATGCATTTTGATCTCAGGCGACACATTTCAATTCTTTTTCGTAATGTTTTTTCTTTTATGTAATTCAAAATATTTTGTTTATTATTCGTTTTATTGTTCAATTAGTCATACTTATTTTATTTCTTAGTATTTGTTGCCAGGTCTCAATATGCTAGGAATTTTTTTTTTTCGTTTTTGCCTGTGTAAAAATATACAAACCAATTAATCTGTATATGTATTTGAACTTGGTGAATTATACATTTTCTTTTTCTGTCCCCCCCCCCCGCTTATTGTATTTTGGAATGGAATTGAAATTGAGTTTTATAGCACTTTTAGAATAGCAAAAGCATATTTGTTTAGATTGTTATGTAAGTATATTGAATTGAAAAATTTGCAGTGAGATGGAGTACCAAAAAGTAGTAGGTAGGCTAAATAGTTTCATTTAGAAACATTATGAAATTATTCACTAAAGATTTGTAATTCATTAGAATTTCTTAAAATACATTTCTGTAGATTTCAGTACAATCGGCTGGATGAATCATTTTTCTGTTGGTTAATAAAAATGAATAATTAAAGTGTAATGATATGAAAGATAATCAGTATGTCTAAAGCAATCGCTTGCATATATATATGTGCAAATGTAGCATCTAATTGTATATGAATTACAATTCAAAGGTTTCTAAGAATTTCCACCATAAAAGATAACATATTCGTGATGAATAAACTATATATTTGCATAACAAACTTTACTCATGTCATCGGTATACAGCTAAAATAATTGTAGAAGCGAAAAGGCCATCTCTATTACAGTATAAAATGTTCTTGTAAATTTGTAACATTTTTTGCATGCCGACAATTTATTGATATTTGCTGTTTTACCTTATACAGATATTTTATGACAAGAACATCTCATTTTTCTTTGTTAATGGGATCACTTTTAGCCAAATATCTGCAGGTCGCAAAATTGAAAAATATTAAGGGTAAGAATACCATTTTTCTTGACTATATAAACCAACGACCATTAAATGCAACATCTATTGCATACAACGTCTCTTACAAAAAAATTATTTTATTGGATAGTGATGTAAATTTTACAACTTAAGTAGATAATCGTTTTAGTAATTTACTTTTATTTCGATTTCCAAGTTACGGAAATGACTAGAAACTTATTCGGCTTTTAGAATCAACTTCTACTATTTATTGATGTGAATGAATCAAATGCATGTTTATACTTGACCTCTTTAAATGACCAGATTTTTAAAACAATCTTTAATGAAACGATTCATATGAAACTGAATGACTTTATTTTAAAGTTTTTATTCAGAATCTTAAAAGGATGTTGTACGCGAGTTTTACGTTGTCACTAGAAATGATATTCGAAACTTTAATATTTTCCCAATTTTGCGACATGGGATGAAGTGAAGAATAGTGTGCCCCTGAGTTTGTCACCAATATGGCAACCCATTGGAACGCTCTTCCAGCAACCCTAATGCTGTTTTTATTACTTTTTGCAATGGTTGAGTTGTACATGAACTACAACTATATTTTGAAAAATGTCAAATTAAAAATATTAAAGAAATATCGATTAACGATTTTAATTTTGTTTTTTATTATAATTAAAAGTTTATTAAAGTTAAGCTTATAATTAAAAGTTATTTTCTTTCTTTTTTTAATGTGAATACGAACAGAAAATATTTATTCTTTTGTAATTTTTAATTGTCAGTATGCGCTTTAAAAATCGTCTGAATTCCTACTTTATGAAATCGTCTGTATTTTCACTTTAAAAGACAGCTGCAATGGAATTCTTCGCAGTTCTAGTTATTCTTTTGGTGTTCTAACGGTTGGTTCCCTTCATAATTTATGATGGCAATTGTGCAAGAATAGATGTGAAGTAAATGGGATGGAAGACAGTATTTCGAACCTGCAGAATGGATGAAGGGGAGCGAAATATATATATAATTAAGATTTGATGAAGTTCGGAAAGGATGCTTGTTTGAAATTTTATATGGATAATGGTTTGATATCGAACCGGCAGAATGGATGAAAGGTGAGTGGAATATATTTTTACGAGTTGATGAAGTTGGGAAAAGGATCATTGAAATTTTGCATGGAGAATGTTCCGATTGCTTATTTCTCCGTTTTTTCTTTTCTTTTGGTTATGTACTGTTCCTGTTATCCTCACAGTCCTTATGTTCCATGTGCTAGTGAAGCTACTAGGTTCCCGCTCGCGCTGCTAGCGAAGCCGTAGGATGTTTTTTTTAGTTAAAATTCTGCCCGGTGCCTTCTACAGATTTGTGGAAGGTACCGGGCAGTCTGGAAAAAATACTTATCAGTAAAAAGTCCTAATTATATGGCGGGAAATGGTAACCGTAACTGTTCCGCGGAAGTATTTGTTTATTTTGTCCGCCATATTTATTGGCGACATGGTATTGTTGGCTCAGCAAAGGGCACACTTTTACCGCGACTTGTTTTCTGGAGCAAAGTATTCATAATTTTTTTGCAATATTTGTTTTTGAAAGTAATTTCTCAGTGGACTTCTAAAAAGCTTCGTTTTAGTGGAGTAGTGCATCGAAATGTCAAGTATAATGTAGACATGTAAGTAAAAGGAGACATGTAAACAGCCCCACGAATTTGATTAAATAAAGGCATTTGTTGTATAAGCAGATTTTATTAATTCATAAATATTATAGGTAAAATTACTTCGTTTCGAATTAAAATTTAAAAATAAAAGCTCAATAACTTGATTTCATTTATTGCATTACAACTTTCTTTTTGTCCTACATTTGAATATTACCCCTTATTCGCATATATTATAAGCAAGCAATTTATTGAAATGTCGTGTTTAAAGCATTAAGTTTAATGAATTCCCTTTCTCAATTTTCTTTATACACAGAGTATGATTGCCTATTTACCAATGCAATTGAGATTAAATACTTCAGTAAATAGCCGCGTTTTTTAAAATCATATTTCGATTAATTCGACAAATTTTTTTAATCATTTCTATCAGCTGAAATATTCTGTTTGTACTTTTTCTTAAAAACTTTCAAGATTTCCAAAATAGATGTTAAATGTGAAAGACCGAATGGTTGAAATTATTTAGAACAATAGTCTGCAGTTGCCTCATTTATTTAGTCTTTTCTGTAATCTCTTCCAGCAGCAGCATTGGCAAAAGTAATTCCAACGCCTACTAATCGTAACATTTCTTGACGGGAAGTTTGGCTCGAATCTCATGAATAATAAAGTCAAAACTTCTGCAAATCGAACCCTTTTTTTTCATCTGCGCCTGTCAAATTGTTTTAAAAAAAAGTTGGCCTGAGATAAATAGCGATGGGATCTGCCGATTAGAAGTTTCATGAAATTATATTTACTTTATACAAACCTCGCGCAGATGAATCAAGGGAGGGGACAATTAAGTCATAAAAATACAAGCGAAACTATGTATTAAAGTGAGTATTTATGCATTACTTTTGCCCAATCCAGAATTCACCCTTATCTGTAAGTATACGAGATGACTAGATATTGCTTAGGAGCGGTATACAGAAGTCAAAATTGAACTTTACTCTGAATTTTTCAGTCTGGCTAGGAGTTGTTTTATCTTTCATATTTCATGGAGTGGCACCTGGAGCTTTCTGGCTGCCTGCTATGTTCTTCCCTTTTTTATTCAGAACGGCAGATGTTATTTGAAGAGCAGTGTGAAATCTTTTGACGTTTATTTCGCTTTTAAGTCGCGAGCGTTCATATTCGTACGTAACATGGATACGTTAGTATAAAATTCTCCGATATTGTGTTTTGTTCGTCTTAGCATGCATTGTCGCAGTATGTAAAAATTAGTGTATATTAATTTAGACCAGATTTCCATAAGTATATGGATAATTCTAGGATCAAGGCACATTATTCAGAGATGAGGTTTGAGCCAAATCCGAAAAATAATTTTTAAAAATTCTCAAATCCTCTGTGCAAAGAAATGACTGAAATTTTTTCGAAAATAGAAAATCGCCTGTAAGCGATTGCATTAGGTAATTTATTCTTTTAAAAATTATATTTTTCAATATTTTGTTTAAATTTTGTCAATATTTTGTTTAAATTAAATTTTTTAAAAAGAACAGAAGGACGTTTTTGGAAAGTTTTTAAGTATTTATGGAAGTACGCATCTTTATATAAAATGTATTGTAATTTTTTTTTACATCTATGTCAAATTTAAATAACTTACATTTTTGAAAATAAAAATCTGTTATTTGAAAAAAAAAATACTTTAAGTAATAGTAAAAAAATAAAATTACAGATGTATCATTAAACGCATAATATATACAGTTTTGATTTTTTTTTTTTTTTTTTTTTTTTTTTGTGCGACGTGCCGTTTACCACTTTTGATTTTATGTTAGCGTGCAATTTATCATTTTTAAAAACTTAGACATGCACCTAACCAGTACCCTATTTGTCATGCTTTAATTTATTTCTTTTATAGGTTGACATTTTTTTGTTCGTTTTCAGTTTTAAGTTAATATAAAATAACTTCCAGACTTTCTTTTTTTTTTTTTTAACGGTTTATGGTAAAGGAATTTGATAATATATCACTCTGAAATTTTCTAGTTTTAAATGTTACATTAAAGTGAATGCAAAATGTAAGAAAAGAGGACTGCAAAAGAAACTTAATGAAAATAGAACAGTTTTGTAAAAATAGATTAATCAATTTATGGATGATTTTTAAGTATGTGACTAGAGGACTGCAGGTTCGAAATGAGATTCCAACCAACATCCTATGTATTTAGTAGTAGAATTCCGGATTAGGCCGGTGGACTGAGATGAGAGCTTTAACTCCTTGACGTACGAATTTATTTAGCTAATTAGAGGAGGCATATCCTACCTGGGACAGAAATTATTTTAATTCCTATAATAATATTATAAACTTTGACATATTGCGGCATTTTTAGGTGATTTTTGCATTTTAAATTCATTACTTTAACTTAATTATGGATTTAAAATTAAAAATTCAGTAATTCGATGCGAAAATAAGAGGCGTCATTGAAGGGGTTTATTAAAACGATATTATTTGCCTAGTTGCTAAATTAGTTAAATATTACGAATTCTTTAGAATATAAATGACAATTATTAATTCCTTCACAAATAGAATTGCTCTGTTTTCTATTTGCTTCATTATGCTCAATTTGTTTTTCTAATATTCGTAAAGAACTGGGCATCAGCTTGAATAATGTTTATTTCCAAATGTTTTCATAATTAAAATAAACATAAAATTACATTTTCATAGAATGAGTGAAGGAAAAATAAGTATTAAAATGTTAAACTGAATTGATCATTTGCTTTTGTCTAAAACTATGAAACGAGAAGCCTAAAAATGCCCACTGCATGCTGTTATGTCTTAATCCATAGCATTTTGTATCCATTTTTCTTCGTTATTTTTTCTTCAGTATTGTATTGAAAGTAGCTGCCACTTCTTAAATGTCTTTAGTTTTATTAATGTGTTTTATTATTTTTATAAATGTTTTTTTAATACTTATACCCAGTCACTGGCATTTCTTTTTATTAATAAAACTTATTCTTTCAGACAAGTGGCATCATTTTTTCGACTTATTTCATCCATTCATCTCTACATCATTTTGTGGATTCATCATTTCATCCATTCATCTCTACATCAATGTAAGTTTTATTCAAATTTCATTTTTTTTTGTGATGGATTGGCCAAATACATAAGTGCACTTGACTAATAAAAAAAAATATTTCAAGTAGTTACTATATAAAAAAAGCATTTACTAGTATCTACTGAAATGGGAAGGCGGTATCGGTTTTGTTTTGGGGAATTTTCTTACGCAAGAGTCTGCTGAAATCGTTGTTGCCTAATTGCACTAAAAAGCTTTAGATAGGCGGATAACATGTTTTAGGTCCAATCCCGACAGAAAGTTATTTGTAAATTTAGAAGTATGGCCTTATAAAAGGCCTTAGATGGCGTACTCTTTTCTTAAATATAAAATTGTCTTGTTTATGTAGCGTGCAAAATTTTTAATTGATTTTCGGTCATAATTATGTGGTCCAATTGCAATAATCATCGGATGATTTAACAATGAATTAAGAATGCAATAGATTAATTGGCTTGTGTGCTTGAAATTTTCACATATTCTGTAATATGTGGGGGTGATTTCTTTCCTTAAACCGCATTAATACTACACCTTGGGACAGGTTAGACCTGCCACGTGTGTTTAATGTCTTTATTCCCAGGATTTGTTTATGGGCGTTTTGTGATTCGTCGTATAATGAATAAACCCGAGTATGCATTTTAAATGGCTTTTATTTAGACGTTTGAAACTACACTTTGACACAGAATTACAAGGTCATATACCAAATTTAATTTATATAGATTATTTTTTGAGTTATTGCGTGAGAATGTCACAAAAGACGGTCAAGCATTAAACAGGGTTCAGTCGAAATCGAGTACGGATCTGCACTGTAAGAGCGCCAATTATGTATCAGATTCGATATATGGAACTCGCTATATTTTATAATTGTTTCTTTGTCCTCAAACTTCAGTTAACGGATTTTGAATAAAAGTTGATATAAATTAATAAACTTGATTTACAAACTTCACGCGAATTTTTTTTTCATTTGGCTTTAAGTATTTTTGGGTTATACGAGTTCAAAAAGGATTTCATCGGACTAGAAGTATGAAATGTGGGGGATTCTCCAAAATGTCGAGCATGAACTTTCTAATAATTGCAATAAATTCGGTTTGCTTACTTCTTATTCAAGAATGTAAAAAAATTGATTGGTACGATTTTTGTTGCTGTTAAATACATAATATTTTTAAAATTCGATAATTTGTGGAATTTTTTAAATCAATTTGATATTTGGTTCCAATTTATGAGCATTTAGTGATTACTTGGCTTGAAACCATTTCTGCTATTTATGAAAGTCAAGTCGTTGTTAGACTGTATCAAAGTATATGACTCCGAATCGGAGAATAGCATTATTTTGGAATGCAGTCGTTAAATAGTTTTTGAAAAACTGACAGATTTTGTTAGAACCCAAAGACGAATTAAAAGCATAAGCAAAAATATATACGCATATTTTTAAATTTTGTTTCCTGGTAAAGCTTGTAACATTTTTCCTCTTGTTTAATGCAAATTATTGTCGGATTAATAATAAATTCAGAAAGAATTTTGATAAAGTGGAATTTCGGAGAATATGAAATAAATGGCGGATAATCCATCAAAATATTCAAAACATTGTTACTTCTGTTTTAATTTTGACTTAGTTTTATTGTTTTTACGTCATCATATAAATATTAAATATAATTTATATTTGCTTATTTAATAGTTTTTATACTTTTTCTATTGTTTCTATATTTATTTTAGCCAAGATTATTAGATGATATTTTACTGAAAACAATAGGTTTTTTTGTTTATTAGTGTATTTTGTAATTTTGTATTTCTGAAATTTTTGATTAGATGCTTAAAAAAATGTCATTAGATCACTAGTTTCAAATGATATTTATTCTAGACTGTTCTCTAGCACTTTCTGTAATTATGCGTTATTTTAAAAGATAGAATAATCAATTTAAATCTAATCTTCGACAAATTTATTTTCAAAAGTTTTAGGAGACATAATGACGCAACATATTTTTTTACATAACTTGGTCGCTTCTTAGTATGATTTTAGTCTCGCAAAATTTCGGTACTAGTTATAATGTACCAATTATTTTCAATTGTCCTGTTGTAAATATGCTTTTATTTGACAGTGAATTTTAATCATAAAGTGAATAATTACAAAATTGCATGCAAAAGAACATTGATGAAGGTAAGTAGTTGCATACTGTGTAAGCTTCCTAGACTGTATGAAAGCAGTTTATACCGTCATGTGAGTATTTTGAATTACAGCTTTAATTGTGGTATATGCTTTTTGCATTTCTATGGCCACTGTGATAAATAAGCGCCATTCATAGATTCTAATTCCCTTAGTTAAAAAATACCATCGACTAAAGCCAAACCCAGTCCTCTAAAATACATTATATTCATTATTTTTCTTTATATTGTTGAATTCCCGGATTGACTTTCATCTGGCGCATTTTTTTTCCCTTAATCGTCATTGGTGATAAAACAAATTCATACTATTTAAGCATTTATATTCTTTACCAAGACGCACTCATAGATTCCACACACATTTTCTTTTGTGAAGTCGGGTATTTCTCGGTATTCTGTTTAATTTCGGTTCGAATTCATTGTTTCCATCGAGTTTCGGTCTTTTTATATTGGGTTGAAGAATGATGCATTATTAAAACTGGTACATTTTGGAATAATTTATTTCTATTTTTTGATTCGAGAGGTTAAACTATTACATTAGACTGCAAGCTGATCAATAGAAACGTTTTTTTACGAATTTGATAGAAGAAATTTCATGAACTATTAGAATATATTGATAGTGTATCAAATACAAATAGTCAATTCTTATCCGTTTCCTTACGTTCACATAAATCTTGGATAAATTTACTAAAACTGAGCCTCCGCTTAAATAATACAAACGTCAAGACCGCGCAGTCGTGGTTTACTATAAATAATTAAAAATAAGGATACCTTCACAAAGCTGCTAAAATAAAAATGTAACCTAAAATAAAGCATTAATATTCTAAGCTAAAAATATGAGGTAAAGGTAATTTACTGAGTTAGAACGCCCATGCTTAGGGACACAAAAGGTTAAATTCGTCACTGGAATGAGTCATATTAAAAAGTTTCAGATATTAAATTTTAAAGTTAATTTATATGTGAAGATCATATATAAAGGACATCGTTAAAATCACATTTTCTAAACACTAATGAATGAGTGAATTTGGTGTTCGAGGAATCTCCTGTTAATAATAAAAAGATCAGATAAAAATAAACTAGTTTCTACTTAAAAATAAGATGCATTTTGCGTAAAATCTTTTTAATATTCATTTACAGTGATTATTAAACTGGAAAAACTTGAAAAGAGGATTTTCTAAATTAACTTTCAAAAAACAATTACGCCTAGTCATTTTTTGATAATGAGCACTATTTTATAATATAAGGACAATTCAAGATTCTTATTAAATATAGGAACAAATAATAGATATATATACAATTTTAAGATAGAATTCAGGACAATCATAGGCGTCATCATAAATTGTCCCAATTTATATTTTTCAAAAATATCTTTCGAGCAATAAACAACTCGGTTATCGGCAATAGGTACGAATTCTGTTTTTCGGTCATTTCTTTGAGGACTTTTTTAATTGCTGTGATTGAATTGCTGCTTACTTTTTTTTTCTATTTAAATAACCTAGAAAGTCCATTAAGGAACTATTTTATCATTGAAGGTTCAAGAGTTTTAGTCGGTAATAATTTTGCTGTTGAGCTTACCAAGATCCCAAGCGTTTTTCCTAGTTTTTGTTTAGCCTCTTTCGTGAAAATTGAGCTAATTTGATCAGAAATGTAATAGAATGAAGTCATACATTTTATCGATATTTAATTGCTCTATGCCATCAGCAAAGATGAAACATCCAAAAATTTCTTTAAACGCATATATTCTAGTATCAATATAAACCATTCACTAGAGTACTTTTTCAGTTGTATTTAACGATGAATTGCTGCAGAATGTTAGCTGGAAAAAATATTTTGCCGTTTGAATTGTTTTAAGTATGTTTAAAATGACCACTGGAATACCAAAATGAAAACTGTTTATCCTATCGTATTCAATATTTTTTTCAAAAAGAGTTAAATATTATATACAATATTTTTAATTAATATTAATTTTATTCAGTTATTGTCTCTTTCCTTTGCATATGCAGGAAAAATTGAGTCCTCAATTCGTAAATGAGTATTCATTATTGTCAAATTCATAGTTACACTCAGTTATATTCATTGATTTTTCATAAAAGTTGGCTTTATTAAAATAATTACAAGGTGATATGTATCAATCTACAAAGATAGTAAAATCATTAATTTAAAGCACTTGCTAGGCTGTATGTTTAGCCGAAGTTTCAAGATCAAAACGTTTACCATACTTTCGCATCAGGAATAGATAGTTGCGGTTTAAAAGACTGCGTATACGTATTTGATGCTTTTAAAACTATTTAGCTCTTAAATTAGGTGAAAACTACAATGTTACCTCGTTTAAGGAAAAATTTCTTTTTGATGATAGTTTGGATCAAATTTGCTTTGTTTTGCAATAATTGCATCTAAATTGTGCAATAACTAATATTTTCAAATATTTTTCATATTTAGAAAATTAAGATTAAGAACTTTAAAAAAAATAGCCCTTTTTAGAAAATTTTCCGTTAATATTTAATTTTGCTGTACATTTTTTTAAAATTTTTATAAAATCTTCATTAAAATTAGATTTGATTTTGGAAGCCGAGAATTTATTTTTTTTTTTGTAAAATTTCAATCGGTCAAAAATTGAATGCTCCATTTTTATTCTTAAAACTTTTTACTGCTACGATTTTTGACATTTTAGTGGAGACGATTTCGAAAAACTGAAATTGAGAACTTTCAAACACAAATTTTATAATACCGGTTTATATAAAATGTAATAAACTATATATCTCTAATAACTCTATAATAAACAAGCATATTTAAATCGGAAAGTAGCAATTTAATAATTGTTACTATATCAATATAATTAGTAATTGTTAAGCAAAAATTAAAAAAAAACTTTTTATTTGATAACATTTTTCTAGTCGACGAATTTACAAAGTCATTCTCCTTTATATTAAATTCTTTTAAAAGCAGTGAAATAATTGTAAGCTATTAAAAAAAAATAACGAAAGTCTTGAAACAGGTCGGCTGTTTTCAGGAAGACATGGAATAAAAAAACACTGCAAAAATTTTAATCGCAAAATTTTTTGCTGGAAACAGTGCTGTAATGTAAAGAGCTATTCCAAATATTGACTTCGAAATTTTAGTTGTATCCGCAGTGTCTTTAATTTTGGTTTAAATTAACGAATTTGACTCTCAGATTTTGAAATCTCTTATAAATTGATTTATTTGAAACATCCGATTTATCGTCTTAGTCTTGACATTTCACATAAAATTTTTTCATTGAAAATCTTTTAATTGACATTTTATTAAATTAAAAGAACATTTTCAAACCTTTTCGAAATTTAAGTAATAAAGGAATTGTGTTGATACCTTAAAAATGCTAGCTGTTTTTGTTTTGTAAAATTATCCCAAATAAGGAGAGACGATAAAAACTACCAAAACAATTGCATCACTGACTAAATATTTTTTCGAATTTTTCGAAGACTTAATTTTCAAACCATTTCTAAACTTTTGATTTTCATTCCAACCCTTTTTAGGGTATCAAGTTCCATACAGATATGACCTTAACAATTTAAAAATTTTAATCTGTAAATAATATTTTGAATTATAAATATATCAGCGCTTGCATTTAATTTTTGGACCCTGTTTTCTTCAAAAAACGAACGAATGAATGTATCTTAATCTGCGTTGCCTTTTAAATGACTGAATCCTTTCTCTTCTGTTAAAATGAAAAAAGGATTTTAAATGTAAAAATTTCATGTTTAAATATCTATTACTGGAAATAATAGTATAGTTTGAGAACTGTTTAAAATTCTTTTCAACATATTCTTTTTGAAAAATGTAGATCAGTTTTGCATAAGCTTTAAGAAATCTTTTATTTTCCTTGTTTGTAAAATTTTGCAAGTTTCAAGTTATCCTTTTGATCGGAGTGCAGGCTAAGAAAATGCCATGCATTAGTTATTTCAAAGAAGTTGCGAGTTTTTTAGTAAACTGAATTAAAACAGTAGAATTAATCATTTTCTCAAGTGTCACTTGTGCTTGATTGATATTTGGAGCTTATAAAATAAAATTTATAAACAGCAAATAAATCATTTGTAGATGTTAAACTTCGTTAAAAAATATTCAAATTTTCCAAGGCTTACTCACTTAAACTAAAATTTTTAACTCTGTAATCTAAATAGAATGCTAAGAAATCTCAACTATTAGCATCTAATGTAAACGGTATATAATTAATTTTTTTTACTGGCAATTTTATCGTTAAATTATTTGTATAAGCTATGAAAGGGGGGGGGAATAAACATGATTTAAAGAAATGACTGAGATGTCTCTCTATATGTAAGAGAATAATATCACAACAATATGTTAATAAATATCGGAAAATTCGCAAAAATAAAGAACTTGATTCGCTAGTGAAGAAATAATTTGATTTCAAAAATGTTTTGTAAGTCTTAATCGAATGAATACTTAAATGAATGAAGAACGGTTAATTAACCCTCTTACCAAAACGACTCTTAGTGTAGGATTTTGTTACGACAGTAAAGTCAGAAATTAATTAATGTAAATCTGAAGTTATATTTTTGTGCATGATGAAAATCCTACTCAGAATTATCAGCTAACATTTAGGGAATGTAGCTTCAAAATAAGCAGTAATTCAGCAGAAAATAACAAAAATGCACAAATGAGGGGGAAAAAACCTATCGTAAATTTACACACACTCAAAAACAACAAAGTCTACCCAAATTAATTGAATAATTATTATACTACATTTGTATAATTAGTAATTGTACAAGCAGACCTAAAGTATTTCGATTTAAGACTAGTTGATTAGAAACAGGGAAGAGATTGTAAATGTCTATCCATGGGAAATGATTTTACAAAAAAAATTTCCGAAAATGATTTGCTCCATTTCTGTAGTTTTAGTATTTGCATTATTTCCCTGTGGCCATCGGAATGCAAAAGGTTTATTTTGTGATAGTGTCAATACATTTATTTGTAGTGGAATCTCATTTAAAAATATATGTAATGCAGTGTGTATTTTTAATGCAGCTATTTAACTACGCATGAGTAAGTAAAAGGAAATTCTTTCTCTAATCAGTGTGACGCTCCTACCCGTGTCGCTCTGTTGTTGTTCTCGTTCCGTTGGAAAGATTCATTCGACGCGACAGTCCTCGAGAAGGAACAAATCGATTTCTAAGTGTTGGTCAAGCATGAACTTCTATTTCTGCAACGCGTTTTATCTAGTGGGAAGGGCTGAAAATTTGAGATGACACAAAGGTAGAACGAATTTGAATCTCGTATTTTTGCAAGACATTGGGCTACAGTCTTGGATCAGAATTTGGAACCATTTTTGACTCATTCACTGCTAGATATGTTAAGAATGTTTTTCTAATGTGTAGTCATCTGAGAATTATCGAAAATAATGCATTCTGCGAAACCCTCACTTTACTTGAATTCCGCCTTGGTTGAATTTATATCCGAAATGAAAATTTGAACTTTTCTCATTTAATTTCATTGGGAGGATAAATTTGGTTTCTATTGGAGGAAAAAATTAGCCTGTAAAGTGTTGATCCTTTAATGAATTTCATGTTATAGTTACGCTGCATGTAAATTTGTTGATCGTTTAAAATATTTATATTTTAAATTTGATATTTAAAATATTTTTTAAATTATTTCAGATTTGTATTGAAAAATAAATACGATTGCTTATTAATAGCCGTGAATTTTACTCACGGTTTAGGATCAAACGTTTTCTCTCCAACACTCAAAATTTAGGAAGGAATCGAATGAATATAACAGCTTAAACTAATTTTTTTTCTTACATGAATGATGCATAATACTCTATTTTATTTTGAATTTTATAATATTAATGTATATATGCAATACGCAAAGCAGCATCCCTTAAAGTAACTTTAGAGTTGCTTAGGAAGAGACGCGTTATTCTTTCTGCAACTGTTTATAGAGATCTTGTTTCTTATATCACCAGCGTATTTTTTTTACTTTTCCTATACAGTTTAAAAATAAAGCAAATATAACTGAACAGAACTCGGGTTAGAACAATTTAACATGGCAGGGATTTGAATTTAAAAACAGATATATATATGTTAATTTTTCTCTGCTGTTTTGTTGTCTACGATATTTAGCAGCTGTATTAGTAGTTCTAGTAATAAATTTATCTGAATTCATGTAATTAAAGGAATAACTATTTCAAAAAGTATTCGAATCTCTTAATTAAACTGAGAATTCAAAAGCACAATTCAAAGAAATTTATGGGAATTATTATTGGAAAAAATTAACTCTAGAGAGGAAACTCTCTCTCGAACTCTCAAGAAAGGTTTGCGATGGTTTTGAGAAACCCACAAAAGCTGACGAATTTTCGATTCTTATGAGCCCAGTGTTATTCATGTATATATTTAGTACTTAAATAATATTGACTATTTCAAAATAAAAAAAATACCATACAGTAGCAGGAAGATCTAAAAGTGTTATGTAAACAAAATTACTTTGCAACACTGATATCATAGGATGCAACGTCTTTGGTAAATGTATTAATCGTAAAAAGGTTTCACTTCATAAATTTTCTATTGCGCATTCATTCTCATGCTCGACACCCACTTTTAAATCATGTGATTAATGTAAACAAAAAATAGTACAATGGGAATAAACTCAACGGAAGCCACAGTGATGTGGCGATTTGCGTGAAGCTGTCTAATTTGAAGATGCATTTTTTGCATGGCACCCATGATCGACTAGAAAGGTAAATAATGTTAAGGAGACACACCGGTCCTTAAAGAAAAGGAAGAAAACAACGCAATTTTGTTTCTGGAAATTTTCTCGATAAAAAAATAATTGAAATACAAATAATTATTAATCTGAGAACGAATTATAGTCTGAAAGGATGGTTCGTTGAATGCATTCCTTCTGCTTTATATACATGAGAAACTAAAGACACGTTGAAACTGAACTTTGACGAGTACAATTATAAAGCATAAAACAGCAAAATCTTTTACCTATCCTTTTTTCGGAAGATCTTATTTTCCCATTTAGGAAAACACACTGCTCAATCATTCTGAAGTTTGGTTCAGTCCATCTCTGCCCTCCATAAAATATTTTTAGTTCATGAAATAGGTCAACTGATTTCTTCTAAGCAGTTGCGTTAATGATAAATTTCCTGATGAACTGAAGACTGATCGGAAAAGATTGCATAGTTGTTTGGTTATTATAAAAATAAAAAGAATAATTAAGATTATTTTTTTCCGACACTCTATGAACCTTTTGTATGTGTACTTCTGGTTCGTGAAAAGCAGAAGTAAAAATTTTGCTAAATCCAACAGTAGCAGTGAATGAGTTAAAATTGGAATTTCTTTTACAGTTCCATGCTAGTTGTTGATTCCTAAGAAACATCTGGTATTTGAAAATTTTACCTGAATTCTTACCGCAGCTCTCTGTAGCATCCAAACCTTATTCCAAAGCTGATGAATTCTTTCTTTGAATGACGTACAATTCTTACATAAGATTTGAATAAATGTAATCTTTCCATTTCATCAGTTCATTGCAATATTCACTGATGTCTAGACATTCAGATACAAGACTTTGAAGATGTATTACATCGCTTAGAATAAATTTACATCTAAAAATCAAAAGTTAGCACATTCAATAATTAAGTTAATAGTTGCTTATTAAAATAGTTAACAAGATCCAATTATTGAAGCCAAGAGAAATGATGGATTTATTTGGCGAAAATAGGCAGTTGTGTGGTGCAAATTTTTTAAATGTATATCGAATTATAAATCTGTCCAGATTAAATGTTATACGAATTCCGTACAGGCAGCAACTGACATGAGATGAAGTTCTTGAGAATATTTCGAACTTAAACGAGCGCTGTCCTGAACTGTAAAAATTTGCGATGAAGAGAAATTATCGCTATAGTACAATAAAATTGTCTGAGCATGCACTATGTAATACTACACTGAATATTGTCACAGTGAAGGCATGTTAGCAAATACAAATTAAAAGAAAACTAAATTTAGAACTAATTTGAAAGACAAAAACGAAACAAAATCATAAATAACCGATCTTCTAGTAAAAAATCAATGATTTTGAAAGAAAATTTGAAAAATACCTGGCAAGTTAAAAATGTAAATACAAAAAAAAAATCGAACCCTGAATCGTAAGTCTTTGATGTTCTTTGCAAAAGCGAAAAAAAAGTAGCAAAACTTTTTTCAAAAATTCCGATTATGTCGTTTCTGTAGCGTTTTAAAAGCCTAAAGACTCGTTTGATTCAGGGATGATAGGTGTATTCTGATCAAGACTGTAGTTCATACACACTGTTTGCTTTAGTGATTGTACAACTGACATTTGATTTTTGTTTTTTGTACTGAAAAATTTCTGACCAGCTCTGGTAGTTTTTCATTTAATCAAGTATTTTGGGGAATAATTTTACTAAAACCAATGATTGATGCCGATGCATGCGCTCTTCTGGAAATGTTAATTCAAACAATGGAGTTCATTCGGACTCTTTATGAAACCGAATTCCCAAATATTCTTCTATCTTGGTTTGAATTATTTTGCTTAAATAGAAAATACATTATTAATCTAATTGGTTAGTTTTTATTCGAAGAATTTCGATTAATATTTTTGTTGGAAATCCCTAAAGTTGCTTTTTCCGAATTTGAAGGTGGCATATGTTTTTCGACAAAATATTAAGTCTCGCCGTTGGCTTCTGTAGATAATATAGAAGTTTACAATAGATGGCATATTCATTTCCTTTATTTAATAATAGAATTGTACACGCTGCCTGCAATATTTAAGTTTTGTCCTTGAAGATCTAATTTTTCATAAAATGTGAGTTTAAGACTCGAAAGACTTTGAAGACCACATAAAATTTTGGTTTTGTTTCTCTTTCTGGTTCAAAAAGAAATTTGAATAAGATAATACTAATATTTTATAGTTTCCATATTTCTAACTGAGGGGAAGTATTTCAGATGACTTTTAAAAGTATAGAAAGTCATAATAAGCGATTTTAAAGTACCATTGACAGCTTATAAGAATTTCATCCTTTTTTGAATTTCATTCTTATCGAGAATGCTGAATATTTCTTCTCTTTCAACATACATCATTTAGACTTTAAACGAAATGTAGTGGGTCTCATATAACCCTAAAATTATGACAAATAATGGAATATATATAATTAAATACTGAAATCTATACAATTAACATTGTAGAGAATAGTTGGAAATTATACTTTACTTAATTATAAAGCAAATCGGGATTTTTCAGCTCACATATTGGAAGTAAATGTAGTGACAGGTATTGATATTTTTAAATCGCATTGATGTTAAAACACTGAAACATTTTAAAGAAAATAAATTTGCCCTAAATATTTGCTTGCCATCACATATAAAAAAAGTTTAAAGCAGAAGTTTGGTATCGTGAAGAAAAGTTCAGTAGAAATAAAAGAAACTTGAAATATTTTAAATTCATGATGCAATGGAGTATATGCACAACGGGTGAATGGTTGAAAAGTAGAGACACGCATATGTTTCTGATTATTTAAATAGGTTTTGTGGCATTTCATTAGAATGTAGTAAAACCTCTTCCCTGCGACTTTTTTAAATAAAGTAAAAATTTATTCGAAATGCAATCCATAATCAAAAAACAAAGTTCTTCAACAGAAGTTTTTCTTATAAGGTAAAAAGAAACTCGTTTCTTGTGATGCGGTTATTTTCGGATTCTTTACATGCTCGCTTGCTAACACGGGAGATGTTAGCAAACAATCCTTCGTGATGTTTCAATATAATCCACTAGTTTATTTTCAATTGGATGGATTTGAGACACTATTTAAGCAGTTCTCATTTTCAATATAAAAATACTAAATTATTTGTTGAGTGTTCATAAATTGAACAGATTGAGCTAATGAATCCAAACATTGTCAAATAATCAGTTAAGCATCGACCGATATTTTTAGGTGCTTTGTTTTAAATTGTGGCATATTTTGTACTGTATTTCTTATCGAAAATTTTTATTTTTGCCATGTTATCCAGCCTCTTGATTAATTGGCAACTTGCATGTTTCAGTAATTATGAATTTCAAAGGAAAGTAACTTCGTAACATTTTTCAATATTATGAATTATCGCTGTAATTTATAATATTTTAAACATAGATAACTTTGATAGAAATTTCCTTATTCGACTTGTTGTCATCTCTTTCCTACAATATAGTCTTGAGCTCAAAAGTAGGTTTCTGGTTATGCCTTTATGGGCCACGGTGGCCTTGTGGTAAGGTGTCAACTTCGGAACCGGATGGTTTCAGGTTCAAGACCCTATTTCATCGAAGAACAGTCGTGTAAGCGGGTCTGGCGCACGTTAAATCCGTCCTCCAGCTGTTGTGGCATTGAGGTTTGGAGAGAGAGAGAGAGGGAGGGGGTGCCACCTCAGGTTCGGCCTCGTCATCTGACCGTAATTCAAAATTACCAGAACCGTAACAAAATAGCCCTAAAGTTGCTTTTAAACATAACGTTAATGTAACTAAAATTGTTTATGCTTTTCTTAGAAGAGGAAGATAGATTTTGGTTGTTTAGAGGGATATTTTTTAAATGGGTTGAAAATATTGATTTTTTTTTTATTTTTAATGTAATACTCTTTGCGTGTTAGGAGAAAAGTGTATCTTTGGGGGGGGGGGGATGGAAATCGAGCTATTCATAGGAAAGCTTTTTTTTTTTTGTCTTCATTGGCTATAAATAGTTTAATTTTTACAGAAAAATATTTCTAGTCTTGCATAATATAGCTTTTCTTTTGGAAAAAAAGACTAAGCAGAAACCTGAAATTCAGTTTACCCCTGTATTTAAGTTGAGGATGAGACGCTTTGTTTCTGTAAAGTTCATCTAATAAACGTACTGTTTCAACATTCCTCTTATCTATAGAGATTTAATGTAGGTGTATTTTATTATATAAGAATTTAAGAATATAAAAAATGTCTGAACGCTAAAAGTTTTTATAGCCTTTGGCATGTATCTTCTCGAGAAGTGGAATATATTCTTTGAAATAATTTCAAACTTACCGAATGAACAATTTGATTCATAGGAATGCATGAATACATATCGATTTACGCCCGAATCAAACGATTTATTGCTTTATCTTCAAATCTTCATAGTGGTTCAGAGTGTTGCATACAAATATTACTAAAAATAGTGGAGTGTCTTTAGCAAAATTTGAGATCACATTTTCCCTCTTATTTCTCAAGTTTAACTAGAAAGTGCTGTTTGCGATTTAGATTTTCTTTCGATATCTGTACTTGGAAAAAATTCTCACTAATTAACTCAAAGAATGTTTCTTTAACAAATTCGAAATACTGTCTAAAAAATTTGAAAAATTAAATTAAAATGAATTTGAAACATTGATTTTTTTTTTTTATTTAACAAAAAAAAAAAAAAAAAAATGAAAATTTGTTATATTTACGAATAACGTTTAAAATTAAAAACAACTTCTTGAAATAATTAAAGGCCTGCCGAGAGAACAAAATATTTCATACAAAAATGTAAAAGATGCAACTTAAAAAAAAAATCCTTAGCGCATTCGCCATTTATCCAAAGAAAATTCGTTTAGAATTTCCAGATATCTTAAATGTACTAAAAAGTGAATATTAAATTATTGATAAATAATTTGTATTAAATATTGATTTGCTGTTATTCTTTTAAGATTTTGAACGGTGTTTCATTTCCAAATCTGTAAATTGTATTCGGTATAAATTAACAAGACAAAAAATAATCTAATCCATGTATTATTTTTAAAAATTAATGTTGTAAAAGAATCGGCTTAAAAAGTTGATTCAAGTTTGATTTCTCTTCAAGATTTTAAAAATCATTGCCTGAAAATTAGACGAATTTTTTTGAAAGCCTATTTCGCTATTCTTTTTATTGTATCATTGACAGTGTCTTTAGTATTTAAATAGTTACTTTAAATTTTAATTTACTATGATAAAGGAAGTGCATTCGATAACGACTATTTTAAATTGAACTTTCACCATGTTAAGGTTTTTTACAATTTGATGCTTAAAAAATGCTAAGGCCTTTATCCTATTTAAGATGTGCTTACAATTCATGCATAATTATCTATATAAATTTCTAAGTAAAATTAGAACAAAAAAATTCATATTTAAAAAAATAATTTAGAAATTTAAAAATAATATTTTGAGGGAAAAAATTGACTAAAAAGATAAATCAATTTTCTTTTCAAGCTAGTTTTTTTTCTATTAAATTGCAATACTATAAAATTGTCCCGTAAGTCAAAATAAGTTAATGGGGTATTTTACTCTTAATGAAAGAGATGGTTAAGAACTAGTTAGCTGCTGCTGAGCTTTCATAAATAAAATATGTAATCAGTATTAAGGTATATGCATTTTATGATAAGTAAAAACAATGAAACCAGAATTGCTGCTGATACAGAACAGGAACTTTTAAAAAGAATACCAAAATGCTTGCATATGCCTATCCAATAAATAAAAATTATGGGAAAATAGTGCCTTTCAAATGAAACCATCTTCTCTAGCTGAAAACAAAAAGATTTCAAACGCTTATTACGACAGGAAAAACCCTTAATAAAATCCAGTTTTGAGATAGGTTTTCAGAAAAGAACGCTGAATAATACATTTTTAGTGTAATGATAAAGAAATTCGTGTAAGTATTATTTCAGATTCCAACAATTTAGACAGTTAACTGAATATCTTGATTCTTTAAATTCCATGTCGGAAACTTTTTAGATTTTAACCTGTAGCATAAATGTTCTATATTTCGTTTTTCCGAACTTTCTTGAAAGAAGTCAATGAATGCATTTGATAAAATGTGTAGTTTTATTAGCACGGTTTTACTTCAAAGAAGGCTGGTGAACTGATTGAGAAAGGTTGTGGTTCGGCTGATAGTTAGACACCCAATTCCACTTGAATACAAATCCTTTCATAAATTTTTATTAATTTCGAACCGGCAATTTTTGTCGATCAAGAGTGAATCATCTGCCTATGAATCATAATTATATAAGAAACAATTCACTTTTCACTCCAATTCACTTTTGAATATGTATTTTTAATTTTCATCGAGTTTCAGAAAGTCTTCTGATGAATGTGTTTATCAACAGTATCCCGATGGTGCAAATATGTGTTCATATTTTATTTGACTATTAACACTTATCAAATCTTTTTAAATGTAGGTGTATCACATTGGGTTTTGGATATTTATTTGATTATTTGAAAAGGTCTGTCTTTATTATCACAAAATGTAATGTTATCGCTCCGCATAAAAATTTTTGAAAAGTAAATACAAATTTAAATAAATCTATTCTTTTCATAAATTCTTCCAATCTTGTAAAGACTGAAATACGTTACTTTCAACGTTTTCTAGAAATTAGTTCCCTCGTATTGTATAAAAATTCCTTTGGATTTCTTGTGAAGATTTTTTAAATCTCTTCATAAACATCTTTTGTTTTCATTATTTTTCGTAAGATTTCCAATATGCCATGTTTCCTTAGTGATCATTGATTACAGAATTCGCTGTAATCTTCATCAATATGAAGAAAATCGGACTGTTCTGTATCATCTTAACAGATGCCCTGCTTTTCAATTCCAACTAATTAATAATGCAATCTATTTATTTTGTTTAAAACAATAGTAGGTGAAAAGTTTCGAAACCTTATATAAGTAAATACAAATTAAGATTTTGTTATATCAAAATTCCTCTTGTAATATAGGGAATAATAACGTGTAAATATAATTTAAAGTCAAGATACTCAAGAAAATAAAAATCATTAATTTATATTAAAATAAATTTAATTTATATAAATATAAATTATGTAAATTATAAATTTTATTGGACTCAATCGTTACTGATGTAGTTTCCAAATGGCAATGTATTATTCTCACTTTCCTCCAAAAATAAGTGGTCTGAGATGAATTTATAGGGTACCTTTTAGCAAATACATATCTGCTCTATGTGTGCTTATTCTATTTAATATACTGCATTCTTGTTTTCTGCTTTGCGCACGTTGTATTTTAAATCTTGATGCTGTTTTGCATCATAACTCGAGACGTAACTAAATAAATAAGAACACTTTTTGTTTGATTTATTGAATTTGTTGTGAATGAATATCCAATGTCATTAAAGAAAGGTGAATCAGTCTATATTTCTTTTTCGAAATTTCATTACTGAATCTGATTTTACCCATTTTTGTGCAACATTTAATTCTGGAAGAACTAGTATTTTAAAGCTAAGATAGATCATTGACTTCGTTAATTGTTTAAAGAATTTTTTCTCATGTTTAAATAAACTCCTGTATTCCGCTTGTAGTCGTAAAGCAAAATTTATAACTTCGTGTTCTGCAGATTATCTTACTATTTCGTAGAACTTATTTCTTGAAGATAGATGCATAAGTTTAAATTATTTTTAGTTCACCGTACTTTGAACAGTTTTGTAGTGAACTGTATCTTGAATTTAATTTTTAATTTTCTCAAGATCAAGGCGTTTGAATAATTCGGTCACTTCCGTTTTCGCACTCTCAGAGAGTTGCAAATTACTGTCTTATGTTCCATTTTTAATTTGTTTCCAAAGGAAAATATTTGTCATTAATTCTAGCCAGCAAGAAATTTAAAAATGTTTTCTATGCAAGATGAAATACTTTAGCTGCAAATAAATGCCTGCTTTCAAATTTTAAGACCAGAAAGACTAATAATTATACCAAAATATGCTGTATAGCGATCCTGAATTTTGAAATATGAATGTGGCTTTGTAATATAAAACAATGAAAAATATTCTAGTGAAAATTCTCACCCCCTACCAATTAATAAGCAGCCAATAAAAATACACTAAAAGGATTTCTTATTTGTCATTGGACGGATAATGTCTCATACAATAAACTGGTAACTGAATAAAGATTGCCAAAAAAATATAATTTTAACAAGGAATCCTTATATTTTTAAATATAATTAGTATTATTTGTTTTTAAAATTTACGTTCTTTATAAAATAGACGGTTGCTCATTTATATAAAATATATTCAACTGTTGTTCTTTTAACTCCGCAGCTGATTTAACAGTGGGAGTAAAAAAATGGCATTTCATTCAAATAAAATTGGATCAGTTTGCAAAAGTTCGGATAAAATCTTCCAACCTTCTGATAAATTGAAGATAATGTGAAGGATATTTTTTAAATTTATTAATATCTCTCCTATCAAAATGTATATTTTTGTCATTTAATTATTTACCATACTATCTTTTAAAAGCAAACATATAACTTTATTTTCAGTAAAAAAATACGATGAAACGCATTTTGCATAATTATCATTCTCATTTAAAATTGAGTGAAAAATTGCTCGTTAAATTGCATTTAAAAAAAAAATATTTTTAAAACAAAAATAACCTAATTGAATAGCATGATTCCAAAATTTTAAGTTATGTGTGTATATAATATGTATGTATATTTACGTATGTTTATAATATATATATATTAATGATATATCAAGTATCGCAACATTTTCCTCGAATTTTACTGAAGAGTATTGATATTATGTCTGTATGATTATTTTTTGAAAAAACTGATACTTTAAATTGTAATATTTTAGATTCTGAAAATGTCTAATTTTTGCGCCAGTGCATAGATAGGCAATTTTATTATTTTATCTTTTGCATGAGCGAACTGAGATTATCTATGAAATTTAAAAAAAAAAAAAAAAAAAAAAAAAACAATTAATTAATCAAAAATTTCGTATAAAGTTCAATTTTAAATGATTTTTATAATTTTTTATATAATTTGAATTAGAGATCGCTCCCTGTTTAAAAACAGAGTGCTCACATGAAGTTAGAAACGAGCGCTTAAAAATAATAATAATAAAAAAAAAAAGCGCGCGCTTGAAATAAAAATAAAAAATAAAGCGCGCGCTTGAAATAAAAAATAAAAAAAATAAAGCGCGCGCTTGAAATAAAAAATAAAAAAATAATAAAGCGCGCGCTTGAAATAAAAAATAAAAAAATAATAAAGCGCGCGCTTGAAATAAAAAATAAAAAAATAATAAAGCGCGCGCTTGAAATAAAAAATTAAAAAAAAAATAAAGCGCGCGCTTGAAATAAAAAAAATAAAGCGCGAGCTTGAAATAAAAACAAAGCGCGCGCTTGAAATAAAAAAAAAAAAAAGCGCGCGCTTGAAATAAAAAAAAAAAAAAGCGCGCGCTTGAAATAAAAAAATAAAAAAAAATCGCTTGAAATTTTAAAAAATCCCAAGATGTACTATGTAATGTTATGTAAGTTACATGTATTCAAAGTTCGCTATAAATCCGAAAATATTCTTTAACTTATTTCAAATACTGAATTTTGTATATATTTTATATTTATTCTGTGTTAAAACTACGCTAGTAATTTGGTCAGATGTAAATATAAAGCTATTTTTCCATTTATTAACACAGCATTTGGTAGAACACTTGCCTTAACTTTAAAAATTTGATAATGAAATATATACTGTTTTTCGAAAACTGCAACATCATTTTAAACTGTTCAAATGACTCATGAAGTTCTGTGTGCCTATACAGTCATTGTTATGTACCTGTGCCAAGACATTTTCAAACTTTCATTGATGCTAGATCTGTTTGCAACTTGAGAATAACAATCGCTCTTCTGCATAACATCGTATGTACTCTCACGTGAAAGCTTCTGTTAGAACCTATGCATCGAGACTTACTATTTTCCACAAGAAAATTCCCTTTCAAGGATCTGGATAACCTCATCAACCTATATATAAACTTAATGCTATAGTAATAAGTTTCGCTAGATGACACAACGTTCCAATAGGTCCAAGGTTCTTCTTGTTCCAGTGCAAAAAAAAAAAAAAAAAAAAAAAAAAAAATGTGCAGTTACTGTTTAGCAGTGTTCGTCCTTAGGAAAATCTGCAGGCAAAAGCAAGACAAATTTTTATGGACTAGCTTCTTAGCACTAATTACGAGGATTCCTGTAAAATTGAAGTTTCGGAATCCGTGGAGGCCTTTGCGTGATACGGGATACCTTTTTGTTAAATGAATCTACTTGCGTAATTATCAAATTACAATCATTTTATAGACAATCTCCCGTGTCCACCAAAAACCACAAGCTGGCAACTTCAAAAATTCTCCAAGAAAAAGCTCTTGGATTCAGAAAGGCAAAGAGATGCAGTTAATCTCATATTTGAGAAATGGCGTCCGGCAAGCTGTACTGATTCATTCCGTGACTTCGATGAAACATGTCTTTGCTGACCAAGTCGAAGCATATAGTCTGTCTTCAAATGATAATCTGCTAACGATGTGTTCAAAAGGTGCAAACCAAATACTTTTAACTAATAAAATACACTGAAGGCAGCTCTGAGACTCTGGGAATAGTTGGACCTAAGCACCTGGCACATCCGCTGATATAGAATGGACTTCACACTTTGGCTGACTGTTATACCATATCCGATGACCTTCTCCGCTTGACCCAAGATCCGCTTCCTCCACCATTCTGATACATATGGGGTTAAAGAGAGCGAGCATAGAATGACTGGAAAGATCGAGGTGCGAGACTATTCAAAATCATATGCCCTAAGATACTACGTAATCTACAGCAAAAAATATCTCCTAAATCAACTCTGGGAATTTCTGAAAAACTTTGTTACCTTCAATAAAAAAAAAGTCGTTGAAAATTGAACAAATATCATTCACTTGCATTCTGTGTATTCATTGCCATGCCGTTTGAAAAGAAAATTTAAAAGTTCGATTATCTACTGAACGTCTCTCATGCAATCTAAAAACTTGGTACAAACGAACTTTTCTCGGAACTTTAAAATTGGACGAATGGATTTCCCACAAGATGAACAGCTTCTCTTGAACACGTGGTAAACTTTCTCTTCTGCAATATCCAGCAGTTGTCATTGAAGACTGTAATGTGATCAGAAGATGCAGAACTGATTAATATGAAATTTCCAAACAGTGAATGAAAATGACTTGTTATTCAGTATCTATTGTACAATTTCTCTATGGTGATGCAGTTTTCAAAGAGGCAGTTTTTCCACAAAATAAATGGCGTATATTAAATATAATGTTTATAAGAAGAATTAAATTCAAAAAGTATTCATGAAAAGAAATTACCTAAATGGATTTAAAATTTATTCACTTTCTTGGTAAACTTCGATATCTTAAAATATTCAGTCTCTCTAAGTATTGGCGCAAAATTTATTTAACAAGCTATCTAAAGCAATCCCGATATTTTACCAGGTAAATTTCAGTGTACTCTTCTTAATAGCTCTGATTCTTAAATGTATAGAAATGCTGTAATTTTATTTAAACTTCCTGGGTGGTCGGAGAAAGTACATCAAATTGTTTTAGAAATAGAAGAGAAAAAAATCCGACTCTCTATATAGAAAAAATCCGTCTTAAAATTCTTATTATTCTAAATTATTTACAAATTGTTCAAACGAATTGTGATTGCATTTTGATGTCTCAGTCCATAATTCATATATAGTAATGCATAAACCTATTGCTTATTTTATTTTATTTCATTTATTGATATGAACTGCACGAGTTATTCTTCATTTTCTGAGCTAGCTACCACAGTAAAATTTCGGAAACTTCTCGTACATTTCATTCAAAAAATACCTCTGTCTGGATTTATAAAATGCTTTATTTCTATCATAGCCCTATTTCCATATTTGTGTTTTTTCAAATTATTAAAGTATTTACAAGAAAGATATTAAAATTTCGTATGTTAATTTGAAACACAAGTCCCATGTTGGGACTAGTAACATTTTAAATGGTTGTAAAAGGAACTGTAAGATTTATAACATCTATGCGTTTAAAAATGAAAAAAAAATAACTATTGGTATTTAGCCAAATTAATGCAACTAGAACAGTTTAATTTTTTTTTACTGGACTAAATAAATTTTGTTTCAATTATTTTATTCAGATATTTATTTTTATTGCTGAAGATTTTAAAAAATGGAAATAAGGAGTGGCGAGAACAGAAAAAAAAATCTCCCTTTCCGAATAAAAGGAAAAAAAACAATGATAAATACAGAGCATTTCTTTAAGTTTCATTAACTTTTAATAAAAATTATTTTGATGGCTTTTTACATTTTTGAATATATGAACTGTATTTGGAATACTGCAAAATTATGAATATGTTAATATATATTTTCCATATATAAATTGTAAATTTGTAACTTTTTAAAAACTTTGACTGCCACAAATTTTCATTACATCCCAAAAGATTGCACGTTACAAATTGAAGTAATAGTGCTTATTAGCAAATAATAATAATAATAATGAAAACTGAAGTTTATTTTGTAAATAACCAACTATAATAATGTTAGAAGTTGAAGGTTTCAGTCATAGTTAAGTGTAGCCTTTCTGTGCATTATGTTTAAATATATAATTGAAATTATTCATACCAATAATATTTCTTGGTTATAAATTCTTGTATTAATAATAGTTTTAATATATGGTATGTACTTCCAATAATATAATTATGAGAATTAAATGTACTACTTCAGTGTATTGTCTCGAATTCCAGTGTAATGGCAGTCAATTTTTACATTGTGTAAAAAATTTTGGAATCCCACTGGTGATTATTTAAAAAAAATTATAAATGGAATAAATATTATTCTATTTATGAGGCTATTTGTATTCGATTTTAAATAATTTCTTCTAAACACGATAAATTTTCAAAGGTGCTTGATATTCCTTATATTCTTGAAAATCCAAAAACGTATGGAGATGAGCAATGAAAAGATGCACAAATCTGAGTCAAAAGTAAATTGGGTTGAAAAATATTTCCTATAAATTTTAAAATTAAATGAATTTTAGAAATTTTAAAGCTAATGAATAACTTCCTAAAGTACTTAATTTTTACGGAATTTCCATTGTTAGAGATACGACTACCTATTTGAGCAACCTGAAATTTTTGTTTGCTAAATTTTAACTTTCGTATGCACCACTAACGTATATACGAAAGTTTTACTTTATTCTATTAGATAAGTTATGCTGATCTATATTACGTTATTCCCTATTGTAACGTATTTCGTATATTAACCACTAACTGTAAATAAAATGCAGGTCTTGCATCACGAGTGCTGAAATATTCTGATGATTAGGTGTATGCCAAATTTGGCATTACACCTGTAAAAAGCTCATAATTAAAATAAATAAATCGAATTTAAATAGCTATCAAAGCTGAAATATAAAAAAAATCACTTTTCTGCAGCAATTTCGTCTTGTATTGGTTAGTCACCTTGTGAGATTTATCTGGAATTACTTTATGGTCACAACTGAGGAACTTTTTTCGTTGGTAAAAACGCTTTATGCTGATTTGGGATTGGTTGAAATTTATTTATTGCAACTTCTTTTATTCATAAGATCATAATATATCTTGAGAATGCATGTATACTTTGCAGATGTTTGATAATTTTAATATTCATTTCCCTTTAAGTCCCTTCACTTCCTTTGATTACAAATTCTATACTGTAAGATGAGCGAATGCATTTCGGCGAAATATGCTGAATTAAAATGAAGTGATTTGCTGTTACAAATCTTGTTGAAATGAAATGAAAGGAATTATGTTATGGAATCAACCTTTTTATTTTTCAAAATACAGCTAATAACTGTATTTAAACCTACTTTCTATAAAATTGAATTATTTACGTTTACAGCATATATAACGGTTGTACTATTAGTATGTTACAATTATCAATACTGCCTATTCTGATGAATAGTCATCTGATTAAATAAATACATAATTATGGTTGCTCTTTTAATTTTCCTAAGTCATTTGACGGCATATGTAAAGAAAATGGTATACTGATTTGCTTAAAATATATGCTGTTGAATGATTCAGTTAAAATCTTTGTTAAATTTTAAATGAAAATTTTGTTTTGTCAATGTCTTGTTTTTTAATATTAGTTTAGAATTACTGACATTAAACTGTTTATCTTTTAACAGCAGATTTTAATTTTTTTTAAAATTAAAGTAAATGCATGTGCTTTCTTAAAGATTACCATTTAAAAATTTAATTAGAAAGTTGCAAAGTAAACAGGTTTTTAAAAACTATTTAAAACCTAAATGTCTTTACGAAGAAAATGATTCCAAAGTTTTTGTTAAGCTTATTAATATTGAATGTTGTAATATTTATATAGGCATCTGGAATGTCACTAAAGAATTCATTGATATTATGTCTGTATAAATATTCTGAAGAAACTGAGATGTCAAAATGCAGTACGTTAGATTTTGTGAATAAACTTTTTTGCGTTTGTGCCTAGGTTGCAAATTTGGAAATTGGTTTCTTTATCATTTATGTCAATGAATTGAGCGTTTCTGTGAAGTTTTGAATATATATATTATATAATTTGCTTGTTAAACTCGAAGTAATCTGTAAAGGCGTAAACTGGAAAATCGATTTCGATCGATTTTCGGTATCTTGAATTTTTTTAATTTCAAGATACCGAAAAACTTTTAATCGTTATCTTGAAATTAAAAAAGATACTTAAATTCAAAGAAAAGTTTAAAAATCGAGTAAAACTGTATGCAAACTTAAAAGAAACCCAGCTGGAAATAAAAAAAAACAGCTGGAAATAAAAAAAAAAAACAGCTGGAAATAAAAAAAAAAACAGCTGGAAATAAAAAAAAACAGCTGGAAATAAAAAAAAACAGCTGGAAATAAAAAAAAAACAGCTGGAAATAAAAAAAAAACAGCTGGAAATAAAAAAAAAACAGCTGGAAATAAAAAAAAAACAGCTGGAAATAAAAAACAAAAAAAAAACACCCGGAAATTAAAATGGCTGTTAATTGAAATAAAGCTGGATGAAAAATTATATATAATTTAAAGTTAAAAAATGGCTCGAAATTAAATGAAAAGGCTTGAAACTGAATAGTTTAAAATCGAATGAAACTTTAAAGCCTTAAAATAGCCTGTTTTGAAATTTTAAAGTGCGAATTTAAAAATAAAGCAAAGTAACATTACTTTAGAAAATGTTGTTGAGCTGTTTCATAATTTTTTCTTAACTTTATCTTAAAATACCTCACAGAAACGCTCATTTTGCTTGCTTGTATACATGCATTTATTTTATTCTGAAATGCAAATAGAAAATAATTAATATATATATTTGTAAGCTTTAATATATATATTTGTAGTGCCTTTGAGTCATAAAAAAATCGTATGCAATATTGTATTGTACGTATTAAAAATTCTAAATAGAATATATCACTATTTTTAAAGTGTTATACGTATCATTAGATATTCAGCTATGAATGCAGAAACCATATCTGTAAATATTTCGTTTCATATTTGAAGTACTGTCGTTAATATGTTAAAAAGTGTTTTAAATTATATTTGTAAACCTTTAAATAATATTTTGAGTTCTGTATTTAAAAATAACATGAGTTATTTATGAGATGCATGCATAAAAAGCATTTCTTTATTGACTTTCTTAGAATGTTTTCAAAAATTTTAAACTTGCATATAGTTATGTAGGAAATATACTGTTTTTCAAAAACTGCAGCATCCTAAATTGATGGATATTATTTACTTTGCCAAAATACCTTTTCATCGCAATTTATTAGATATTTGTAGCTTGTGAACAGTATTAGATTTACTGAACATAACATTGTGTGCACTCTCACGTGAAAACAGCATCTGGAACTTTGCATCCTTTGAACTTGTTTGTCATCAAACTCCCAATGCTGGGATCTTTATTGGATAGCCTTATATATGTGTAACTGATCAAAAATAACTTTCAAAGTTTTAAGCAGTCAGTCCAATGTTCGTGTTCCAAGTACAAAAAAAAAAGTGTTTACAAAACTGCCATTTTTCTGATAACGCCATATCTGTTGGTATCCAGCAGTGTCCTTACTTTCGAATCTGCAGAAATATGTAGGAAACTTCTGTGGTGCAGAAGTCTTTTTAATCGCTTAAGCTCATGGCAAGTACTGGACATCTTTTGGATAAATGAATTCAGCCATGCAAGCTCAAGGAATTACTAATCTGCATAGACAAACTTGCCATCCAGGACCATATTCCAGCCTGCTTATCAGTCTTGCTTGTTCGTCATCGAGTACAATTTATATGGGCTCCACACAGGGATATGTCATTTTCATATTAAGGATCCAACATTGTCTGCATTAAATGTATCAAATAGTTTCCACTGAGGAAGTCCGATAAAACTGTCTATTTGCCAACCCACTAAAGTAAATAATTTGTCTTCAAACCATTCTGACAGTGATATGGTCAGTATGTGCAGACAAAGATTTCCATCTACAGTTTTTGGCAATTATAGTTCGGGATATCAGTGGTGTCGACTTCATTGGATCAGAAGTCTTCTCCATTCAAAGAAATGGACGAAATAGCCTATTTGCCAGCCAAATTAAAGCGAACAGTCCGTCTTCAAATGATTGACTGCCAATGATATGATATGTGTGTGCAAACTAAACATTTGATCTACAGCGTGTGCCTACCTACTAAGCCAGTGCCTGCCTTGAGAATAGTTAAACTTAAAGCCTGATATTCCAGCTGGGCAAAGAATGGCCTTCACTCTTGAATTGACTATACTGGATTTGCCCAATGTACTTCGTCGCCAATAATTACCTTTCTTCATCATAATGGTACCGGCGAACTTAAGGGAAGAGCGCAGCATAACTTTCTTAATCGAAGTGCGAGACTGTTCTAATGCGTATGTTCTATGAAACAATATTCAATAGCAGGAAAAGTCGGACACATAAACACTGCTAACATTTGAAAAAAACAACCGAACTGAAGACTATCTTCCTGCATTCAGTATATTCATCTGCTATGTGTTTTGAAGGTGACTTCGGAAATTTATCAAGCACCTTTCAAACCAATTGAAAACTAGTAGAAACTAACTTTAATTAGAACTCTGATGCGGGAATTTATTCAATCAATTTGATAAATAGCCAGCTTTAAAAAAAAACTTTTGGTTTTGTATTGGCATTTATAAACTGATGCTACAGGCTGAAATGTGTTGGAAGATAGAGAGATGAATAAAGTAATTGACATGTATAACAAATCATGTTGTATGTTTATATGATGTTGCAGTTTTCAAAAATAGTATTTTTCACAAATGAATGTCAAAGTATTGAAGATAATATTTATAATCTAATTAGTTGGAAAAAAAACTTTATAATTGTTTATTCGAAAAGAGTAAACTCACTAAATAAGATTAAATTATATATTTGTTCAACAATGCAATACTAATGCTCACATACTTTTTAAATATGCAATACTAAGTACTGGCGCAAAATTTAACAGTATTTATACTTTCATATTTGGTAAATGAAATGTCGTAAATAAATCTGTGAATGTTACCTAATAGTTTTGATTTTTCAATATTTTTTATTAACGGATAAAAATGTTCCAATTTTATTTAAATTTACATAAAATGGGGGTCAGTAAATAAAAACTACATTCGAGGATTGTTGCATTAATTAAAAAAAATTGTCTGCACAAATTAAAAATTCGATTTCACTAAATATTCTCTTCTGTATTGCTCACAAGTTGTGTAATGATTGCGTTTTGACATCTCAATTTGCTATATTTTGTTTATTCCATAAATTTAGTGAAATTTGAATATAATTCATTGAAATAGATTGCACGGACCGAACTGTCCAGAACGTAGCTCTTCCTAGCAATTTTCTGGGCAAGCTCGGATACCATTGAAATTTCGAAAACCTTTTATGAATATCAGTTATGAAATCCTCTGTATAATCTGAAATTCATAGAATGCCTCCTTTCTGTCGTGGCTCCTATAATGTCCAAGTTTGTATTTTGTTAAACTCTTAAGAAATATTAAAAAAATAGAGAAATGTTATGTTTTAATATCCGGTGTGAAATTTCTCAAATCGTGCATATACCAAATATAAAACTGGATCCCATTCAGAGATTGGTAATGTTTTAAATGGTTGCTTTTAGAGCTGTTTGATCCTATGCCTTTAAAAATGAAAAATATCTATTTTTATGCAATTAATGAATATTGTATATTTCACTGCTGTTCTTGTCTCTTGAAATTAAAAAAACAGAAGGAAGGAGGGAAAAGAAGAAAAAAAAAATCCCTGCTCCCCAAAGAGACACTAGAAAATAATGTAGAAATTTTTATGAAATCTCATTACAAATGCTTTTAATATGTATGTACTTAATTGTGAAATTTTTAAAATTTGGATTTTCAACATGTATGAAATTATAAATGAGTAAATGTGTATTTTGCATATTGAAATTTTACATTTATAATTTAAAAATCTGATTAAAAGAAGAATTTTTTAAGATTCAGAGAAAACACGTAGTGTAACAAAGTGCCTGTTAAAATCATTTTTTACCAATGAACTGGAAGAAATTTTAAGAAATTGAATTCTTAACACTTGTTAGAACTTAAGAAATGTTTGTAAAGTTTTTTAAGATGTAATAATCTGTACTTTGTGCTTAAAAATTGAATTCAAATTACATTTACCAACATTATTTTATGGTAATAATTCATTATAATAATTTATAATGAATAATTTATAATTGGTTATGCATATTGTATTTCATTCTCTTGTATATTATGTACAAGGAATATTCTAATATTGCTTTGCTTGAATTTTAGTGCATTTTCATTGGAAAAAATTTTTGAATCGTATGTCAGTGGTTCATTAAAAATAATCCTTAAACAATTAGGCGGATAGAGATAAGCAAATTTGACTTTATGCTCTATTTGTGTACATTTAAATTTTATTTAAAATTTTCTAAGAAGCTTGATAAAAAGCACATTTCAAACTGTTTTATATTATGCATTTAAGAGATTCAGTCGCACTTCTATGAAGATAAGAAGATAGTTTTTGTGAGTTGAAAAATGCATATATTAAAGATTGAATTGAGAAATACTTTTTTTATGAATTTTTATTTAAATACCAATATTTTTTTTACAATATTTAACAAACTTTTTAAAGTAGTTAGTCTTCGTAACTTTAGTCTGTCATTACGACAGAGCATTTGAGCAACCTGTATTCTTTCTATACTAAAGTATGATTTTTGTTTTAATGTAGTATTTATAAGGCATACTAAATAAAATATTTATTTAGCATATAGATTTATAATTGTAAATGCATCTGTTTGTATTTTCTCTGAAATGCTGTAAACGTAAATTAATATTTCACAAACTTCATCTTATATTGAGGTTTTGCCGTATGTGATGACGATACAGTAATTCCATATGTAACTAAGGAAACATTTTTGTCCGAAGAAATGTTTCTAATTTTTTGACATTGTTTTCAGTTATTTTCTGAGATTTTTTTTCCCTTCCTAAGAGCATGAAATATCCTGTGAATACAGGAATATGAACTGATCATGCATCCACAAAATTTAAATTCCTCTTAAGACTTTCCGTTTCCATTTATTGCTTATTCAGTTCACTACAAGACTGGGCAAATATATTTAACTGAAATTTGCAAAAAATAAGGTCACTTCGAATTAAAGTTTTTATAAAAGTTTGTAAAAGTAAGATTAATAACCATTTAATACCGCCTTACGCCCCTTGATTTTACTAATGCTTCGTGTTATGTTTCTCAGTGCATTAAAGGTGCCCCCAAACCCTTCATTTAAAATTGCCCCCAAACCCTTCATTTAAAATTGCCTTGTTTAAAACTAGTTTCATTTGTCTAAAGCTACGAATTTTGTTCAGTCCATTAGAAACCGAAGTAAAGTTAGTTTTTCATGGGAAGTTGTAGAACATTGAAAATAATTTTGAATTTTGAGGGAAGTGAGAAGAATGCATCAATTAAAATTATGCATAGTTCTGAATCATCAACAAAGATATTCTTATAAAAAATCTGATTCATTTTCTACAAAAGTTTATCAAAATGAAATGCTGGCCTTTCGTTTGATAGGTCACGAATTCTACATTTAGCCTGATATACAGGGTGTTCATTAATTATTGCCTGGGTTTCCGTACCTCATAACTTTCGAATAAAAAATATTACTCAAAAATCGATTACGTATTCTTAAATTACAACTCAAAGAATTTTATTAATGATATTAAAGTGTAAAGCTTGCACAATTTGCACTTTGTAGGCATTCAGCTGAAGGCGATTATGTATTCGTAAATTCGCTGAACAAATTTCGACTCGAATTGAGGATGATGAAAATTATCTTCGGAAAAGGTTCTTCAGTGACGAATCCACTTTTCATGTGTCAGAAAAAGTGAATAAACATAACTGTAGAATATGAGGCTCGGAGCATATTATCAAAAGTCAAAATTTGTTCAGCGAATTTACGAATACATAATTGCTTTCAGCTGAATGCCTACAAAGTGCAAATTGTGCAAGCTTTACACTTTAATATCATTAATAAAATTCTTTGAGTTGTAATTTACGAATACGTAATCGGTTTTTGCGTAATATTTTTTACTCGAAAGTTATGAGGTACGGAAACCCCGACAATAATTAATGAACACCCTATATATAATACTAAAATAAAGCCCTTTATTATGGTATCTTCTTTATTTAAGTGGTATAATAGATTATTAATACAAGGTCACTAAATAAAACTGTTCTGAAATTTTTATATTTTCAAATTGGAAATTTAATATATGCTTCTATTTTTATAAGATTTTGATTCTTTGCAATATGTCTGTGTCATATTAATAATGTTGGGCATTTTTTTAATATTTAATTTCTGGTAGAAACATCTCATTCACTTTAATAAATTTTTTGACTTCTGGTGAAAAGAAACCTGAAAACTTTAACCAGTTTCTTTATTTTGTGAAAGACAGCGACATTCTAGTGGTAGGATTTCGCCATCGGAGCGGGAACGTTTCAATTTCAAGACTCGATTCAGCCGAAGAGCCGTAGTATTAGTTGGTCTAGTACTCGCTAAATCTTTAGTTTCTCCCATTGGCGCTGGCAGAGATTCCAGCTCGCGTCTCATCCTTTTCATCTGACTGTAGTTCACAATTTCTACATCTTCATAATGGGAAATTAAACTAAACTTCATTCTCTAAAGAAGTAATTAAAAATAGAAATTATTACCACAATGTGAAAAAAAATATGATCGACAGGTTAGTGATTCATAGGCAGATGATTAGCATTACATTTTGATTAGACCACATCACGTTACTTGGATAATTATTTTTATTTGAACTTGAGAAAATTTTCTTCTTTAGTTGAATTATCCATTGATCTTACCTTAAATATTTTATACAATGAATGAAATTTCATAAGTTTTTTTGAATCTGCGCATGTTGAAATGCGGTAAAATCGAAACATCAGAAATGGAATATGAAGATTGAAAATTTAATTTTCTCAAATACTTATCTTTTTGGCTGAACGATAATTTTAAAATGACAAGTTCTTTTTTCCTTTCGTAAATATCATATACAGCATTTGCAATCATAAAACAAAATACTATTTCTAAATATTTCATGGTTTTTTACTGTATGCTAAGAAAGAATTTAGATTTCAACTCTTTTAGAGTTCTGAACTATCTCAGCAGTTATCTTCTGAACAGTCGGGATTACTGTTCAGAAATTTTTTTAGTTCATTTAAAATTTAATCCAATAATTAATTTACAGTTAGATTCGCGAAATTAAATCTACTGGGGAAAATATTTTCTTCTAACTCTGGAGGTTAAACATCACTAAGAGTTTCGGAGCAGTTATGAATAAAACTCGCTTTTTTCATATGAAAGTGAAATGAATAGTTTCATAGCAAGTAAATAATATGCATGCAACTCTTTCCTAAACGATAATCTTTTGTATACCATGCGCATCTCAAACTCTATCATAAAATAAAAATTAAAATATAGTTTTTCGGAAAAGTAATACCCCTTATAGCTTCACCAAATTGTGATAAAAATAGTATATTTTAAGATTTTTACATTCTGATCAGCAGCAACGCAGGATGCTTATTCTGGTAATGGTAGCCAAACGTACAGATATGAGCAACGCGGTACAATAATGTAATTATTAATATATACCCCGTGATTTTATCATTGTTACATAGTATATACTTTCTGATATGGAGTTATAATAGAAGTATCTTGCATTTATTTCGTGTTGAAATAAAGAAAATACTTGTATTCAATTTTGAAAGAATTTTAACGTCTAGAGTTAAAAATTTAGATGTCTGTGTTTCAGATCTGCGCCACAAAGCTATAAATCCCCGAGGCTAGAAAAGGCAACATTCCATTTTTTTAGAGTACTATAAGTACTATTTTTGATACTATTAAAACAGAATTTATTTGCCATATCGATATTTTTAATTTTATCGATGCAGTAATTACATAATAACTCGAAAGAAGAATAAATTATCTAATAAACAATAAATGTATCCCGCCACATAACTCGCCGATTAACATGTTGATCTTAAAATTAAAATGAATTTTTAAAAAAATCATTTGATTGTAATATTTACTATTCAATATTGCACAATCAAAACTGCTAAGAAATCAAATTATTTTAAATTGGAGATATTGAAATGATTCTTTGTCTCATTTCAATGCATTGAATTCTTTCCTAATCGTATTTTGTTTCGCTTTTTGTTCATAGAAAAATGTATTAGTTAAAGTCTGGAAAGTCGCAAAAACGGTGATAAATATATAAAAAGATATGGTGCAGTAACTTGTCATTATTTCTTTATTAGAAAATATTAGCAGTGAGAGAAGAGATTATAGCAATGTCCCTTAACAATTTTGTGAGTTAGGCGTGCAGATAGGTATTAGAGCCGTATAGAAGGAATGGTTATTGTCCTTAACGAAGCGCTTCAAAAAGAGCGAATCATATACAAAAGAATTTTGAAGTTTCTCTTATATTATATGAGAATAGATAGAACTTTTCACTAGACAGTTCTGAACCAAGTTGACCCAAATGACAATATTCTGTTAATAAATATGAGAACCTTTCGAAAAGAAATTCCACTGTTCGAAAAGAAACTATTCCTTTGCACACTAAAAATGGCGGACCAAATTGCATTGAAGCTTGATATTTTGATATGGATGTTCGCTTTTATTCAAATTACCTGCACGTTTAATGTCAAGTTTCTTTAAGGTAATAAATCTGTTACTCCTTCCTTATCTGGGGAAATGACCCTTCGAATAATTTATCAAAACAGAAATGCAGGTCATGCAACTCAATAGTGTCCATTTTGAAGAGCTCCTTGAATATAAGCAAAGCTCATTCGATTTTAATTTTACAAATACAATTCTACAATTCGATTTCGACGTATTCTACAAAAGTTTTCCTCTTTTATTAATTATTGATTTTTTTTATTTTACTTAAAAGAACAAGAAAAATATTTCTTTACGTTAATTTATAAAGAAATCTGAATTGAATGAGCTGTACTAATTTTAGATTTCCTTTTTATAAAGTGACGCATATTTATCTAGTCAAGCAATTAGTCTCAAGTTAGATGCGGAATTACATAAAAATTTCATTATTTCTTTGATCGTATAATGTTTAGACAAAAAGTTTGAGTATATCTCTATTTTTATTTGTTCTAAGATATTCTTCATTGCAAGATCACCAGTTGCATTGCGGCTTGATACAAAATAATAATAAAAAAAGAAGTTTTGAAAGTTCTAAGCGTTTAAGAACATTGAAATTGTATTAAAAACAAATTTTACAAGTATTCTAAGGCATTTAAAATATTTAGGAATACGAATATCAATGTTAAGAAAATTTTGTGAAATTCAAGATTTAGAGAGTCAATGCAATAAAATGAACACAATTTTAAGCAAGCCACTGTCTCTGAATTTAAGTTCGGTAGAAAAGTAAATAAGCGACTGTAAATTGTCATTGCATTCTTTCGGTCTTGTAGTAAATTACGAAGAAAGATTCCTAGGCTTCCTTTTTATAATGTTGCTGTCTGGGATTTCTGTTCAAGCAGTGTAAAGAATAATATGAAATTAGATTCGATTTAGATCTTCACTAATTATTCTTTATAACTGCTCTTTATCTTGGATGACATGTATAGCGAATTGGAAACCGGATGTTATTAATACAAGAATTAAATTAAAAGAATTTTTTTAAAAAAAAAATCAGTCTTAGTTACGCACTTTCTAGCATTTAGCGCGTATCCTCAACTATGGAAAAATTTGTAATCGTACCTTGTACTATGTTAAGTATAACACAATTTCCATTAAAATTTTCACACTTTTTTTTTTAATGCTGATATTCGCTTTCGAAATTGAGACCCTGGCATTTATTTTTAAAATAAATACTTCGTTACAATTTTCATAACACACTGTAGTGTCATTATACTTCGTAACATTTCGCGGTCTGTCTTAGCATTGAAAGGGGAGTTTGCAATCAGTGTAAAGAAAATAATGAGAGTTATTGCATATTAGAAAATGCCATTCTTTTTACAGCAGTCGGTTTGTTTGGTTCTATTAGGAATTGACAAATGAAAAATCGCCAAATATTGGAATAAAAATGAGTCGAGCTGAACTTCGTTGGATAAAGAATATCTTTCACAAAGGCGAGTTTAAGTAACGCGCAAATGCCGTTTGAAGTCGGAGTCCTGTAGAAAATTTCATTAAATGGAAGCGGGTTGTATATAGACTCTAATAAAGTACTTTTGAGCTCAAGATTTATGGTTTCTGCATTTTTCCTTAGAAAAAATCAACTTCTTTCTTAAACTCTTTTTACTTTTAAAAATGTCGAAGCTATATTTTTTTCACTTTGCCTTGCTTTTAAGAAGTGCTTTCTTTTTGAGAGAGCAACCAACTCTTCCTTATTTTGTAGTTCAAGTGCTTTCCTCCTTTTGATGAATTTCTGTTTGAGTAAGCTAAACTGCGAAGCATTTGGGGAAAGTAAATTTTTTAAGATGTAATGGTTTAAATCTTTGATGTGCAGCTCTCCTGAATGTCGATTTTTATTCCATCATAAATATATTTGAAAGAAATGCAACACTTAATTTTTCCCACTTGAAAAGACTTAATAGCTCTTTCCCGATGTTACATTTGCTTCGATCACATTTGCATACATTTTTCCGAAATTACAAATGCTCAGATAATTTAATTGTATTCAAAATATTAAAAATCCAAAATTATAAAGCAGTGAACTTTTTTTCTCAAGTTAAATCAATGTTTCTTCAATCACTGAAGTAAAACTGTCATAACGTTGCCAGTTTTGAATGTTGCTTTCTTTTTTATTTCAGTTTTGAAAAGAATGTATGCCATCATTTAAATCCTCGGATATATGAATTTTTATAAAATTTCGTTTTAAGTAAATAGTTTAAAGAATTATCCTGCGATGAATCTTAAATTTTTCATGCGAAAACCCATTCGGGTAGAGGCCAGTGATTTAATTATTCCATTTTCTTTCATCTCCTTAATCCTCTGAATACCGATTTTTTAGAAAGTTTTTTTCGTTTCAAACATAATTAATTTGGTGATGCGCGGAATAGTATTCAAAAGGCAACAGATATTGCAAAGTTTTATTGACGAAATAATTTGCTATTTTAACCGAACCTATTCAAAACGAATTATGTCAAGGAGTAAAAAAATATTTCTTTCGCGTTTGCCTGAAAAACACGTAAATCTGGTTTCATGCCTACATCATAAACAGTTTTTTCACAAATAAAAGCTCTCCATTTCTATTGAAAATGAAATATTTTTCTTGGAATCTAAAATTTTGATAACTTTAAAAAGAATATAGAAATTTATGAAATATTACAAGCAAAAACCCGTTCTAATAATAATTAATATAGTTTTAGAACTTTATCTAGTGTACTGCAGTTGTGATTTAACGAGACCCTTCAGAACTTCAATTTTTTAGAGACGTGAAATGACGCCAGTCTTTAAAATTAACTTGTGTGGCAGATGAGGCATAATTTTCTCTATTTCTATCCATGTATCATATAATCGAACTTCAACCTTAAATCCAAATACGAGTTGGATTTTTCTTTGTCTGAATGTTCCAAAGGATTTCTTTAGCGTTTTCATGTTTGGACTTTTAATCATGCTACAAAAATTAAATTTTATTTCATTTTATGAGTAATTTTCAACGAATGAATTTGTAATAAATACTGTCGATCAAACCTTTAAATGTTATAATATTTTTAATAAGTGCAGTTTCTACTTACCATTGTATCTGTCATTGTTTTATGTATACCTATTTCGAACAGAAAATGTCTTTTGACATATTTGCTTTAAATAAAATACGGTGCACACCTTGTTGCTTAATGTTTCATTTTGTGTATCCAGTTTGATTAGATACATGTTTGAAAAGATGGCTTTACAGAAGAGCATGTTGTTTCATGCTCCTCTTCTGGATATCACTATCTGTTCTGTCAATAGTAACTTCAATATCTTGTTTTTCATTGCTTCCGTCAGTGTCCTCTTCAAGACCTATCAACAATCTCATTCTATTCCGCCATCTGCTTGTATTTAAACTTTCCTCCTTTTTATTAGTGCATAGCAAGTGATGTTCATAATAGACATCGAATTCGACATTTTTGAAAGAATTATTCAATTCTTCACTTCCAGATTGTAAGCTTTCATCAATTTCAGAATGTTTTTAATTTTTACAATATTTTCTCCCTACCTGAAATGCGAAACATCCGAAGAATCAGAACTAAAATGAATAAGGCAGTAAGTTGAAATGTATGTAAAAAATATATTACCTGTATTATTTCTACTATTTGCATATCTGAATACTAATTTCAATACTGAGTTTTGTGTTTTTACAAATTTTCACGAGTGAAAACACAATTCATGGAGTACATTCAGATAGCGAAATCGCTACCAAAGTTAGAGGATTAAATCTTTACATTTTTGTAGAATTAATGCCTAAATTGCAACTTTGTTGAGGGGGGGGGGAATGCGAAAATAAAATTTATACAGCAATTTCTGTATTTTCCCGTTGCAACTGAAACAGGGATTTTCCAATCTAATTATATTTAATGGTGCTACAAAATGGTGTTATATTTTTAGTTTTAGTGTATGACCTATCTCAAAAGAGAATTTACGGATCAAATGCTAACCCCTCGTCCCCAATTTTATTGTTATCAATTCATCGTTTCTCCATCTAATGAAACCGTAACTTTACATACAAAATCATGGTGTAATCCTTAAAGTACCAAAAGATACATGCTAGAAATAGTTATAACTTAAGCACAATTTTAGATCTCAGCAGGATGATCTGGAGGAAATTATTGCTGAATTATTTAACGAATCAAAATTAATTGTAGAGAAATGGCTAAACTTTGAAAACAGTTTTAAGTAAAAATTTGAAAAGTATCTTTGTAATCTCTTAGATAAAAAAAGTTAAATGCATTTTTCTCAACGATTTAGCTTAGGATTCAGATGTTTACTGAAGAAATTATAACCACTGTTCAAATAATACCCAAATTTTATTCATAAATAAATCAACTGATTATTTTTCATGCTTTGTGGAAAGATTCATATCGTATGACTAAGGATCTTGACAAAGTATGGATATTGGTTTAGACCAAACACTTATAAAATGGGGGGGGGAGGAGATAAATGGGTGCGTTATCGTGATAGATGTATTAATTGACGCTGACCCTATATGAAAAGAGAATTTTTAGATCAAATGCTCATTTTTCGTATCCAAGTTTTCCGATACCGACTCATCGATTCTGCATCAATAGAAACCAAACTGGATCAGTAACGATCTCAGACCTGAATATTGGAGTCCTACTAGAACTAGCTTCTCTCTCCACTAATGTGAGACTGAAGATGTTGGCATCATTCGTTTATCTACGTATAAACCATCGTTTCGTCCCCGAACATCTGTAAAATTTTGCAGATTGTTTCTATTTGGGAATCGCCAAACATCCCGCAAAATTTAATATCTTTCAATACCGTCAGCGGCATTGTTAAGTTTCATATGGAGAATGGGAGGTTACGTAAAAGTCAAGGAAGTTATATATTGTTGAAAATAGATTTTCAGAACTGAAACGCACTCAGCTCCAGAATTTTTTTTAAGAAGTTGAAACTGTCCCCCTCCCCAATGCTGAAATATATAGAAGTGCCCACACCAAAATCCAACGCCGAATTTACAACTGTTTAAAAATTTAAATCTTTGCACTTCGGTCCAATGTCTTCGGACCGTGGTGGCCTGGTGGTAAGGTCTCGGTTTCGGAACCGGAGGGTTTCAGGTTCGAGATCCGATGTCCCCGAAGAACAGTTGTGTGAGGGAGTCTGGTACAGATTAAATTCGACGAAGCCAAAGTCCTCCCTCTGGTGTGGTGTGGAAGTATTGAAGAGTGAGGTGCCAGCTCAAGTGTCGCTTTCGTCATCTGATCGTGGTTCAAAATTACGATGTCCGAATCAAAATAGCCCTAATGGTGTTTTAAAACTGGGCGTAATAATAACTAAACTAAAATCGTATTTCTTCTCTCAATCACTATTCAAGACAGTGTATCATTTAGGCATTTTATTTTAATTTTAATTATTAGCAATACCTACAGGGTAGTAAAATGATGTAGATAAATTTTTCTGGAAAACTCAACTCAAATTAATTTTTTTTGAATAACTTACAAGTCCCTGCATTTAGTGAATAATAATGCATCGAATTACTTTTCCGGGGCATAGGGTTAAAACTTCCTATTTGGAACCCTCTCTGCTTGACACCTGTTGTGCCTCCCCATTGATTTTCTTCTACACTTGTCACTCGCTACTATACTCGTGCCGCTGATGGGTGTTCATTTTTCATATGAATGATAATCACTAAAGCAGGATGTTATCTGAACGAATGATTACAAATAAATCGTTGTCATTAAAAATACGGTTTCAAATCCTTTACGCCTTTGTGCAATATCCGTTTTCACCCCTTCCCACCAATAAAACGTGTTGCAGGAACAAAAGTTCTTGCTTGGTCAACACTGCGAGATCGGTTTGTTCCTTCTCGAGGACTATCTCATCGAATGACTCGCTCCAACGAAATGAGAACAACACCAGAGCGACACCGGTACGATCGTCACATTGATTAGAGGAAGAATTCCTTTTACTTACGCATGTGCAGTTCGATAACTGTGTAAAAAAAATTCACATTTGCATGTTTATATTTAATAATGCGATTTCATATTCAATCTCTGTATTGCAATTTTGATATTTAATGAATGCTTTCTTTTGAATGTAAGTAATGCTTACAGGTGAATTAATTGGTACATTTTGCTTTAATATTTAAATTTCCACGGCTTTAGGTAAGTATTGAAATCTGCACGTGTTTCTGTTAATCATAATTTCATAAAATTTCAAAAATCATGAGGTAATCATAAAATTCTTTGAGAGTAATTGTGTCTAAGAAGCTTTAAATTTGAAAGTTTTCGCATTTATTTTAAAAGTTGAAGACTGATAAAGAAAATTCATTAATGCCAGGTTAAGCTTATGCATTAGATTAATAAGTATGTAACAAGGAGTGCCAGTGATGCAAGAGCGCCTAAAAATTCACTGTATTGATTCTGAAATTGATTGTACAAATAAATATTGTAGAATATTTTATGTAATCGTATTTTTTACTTATTATTATTTATTACTTATAAAATATTTTATGTAGGTGTATTATTTTATGTATTCGTAGAATGTTTATGTAATTGTATACTTATTATATATATTTAGCTAATATGGAATTTGTTTTAATGATACTTTTTCATACTATAATTTAAAAGGCATACTTCTGAATCGTGTAAGTTTATTAGTGTTATGTAAAATGCCAGGTGTTTGTTTTATTATATTCTATGTATTAAAAATATTGTTCAATATTATTATTAAATAATTTATAGAACACTTTCTGTAATATAGCAAATAAAATTTATATCTTAGATAGTGGAGAAAATAAATTATGTCATTTTAATTTGAAAAGACAACGATTTGCAAGATATATAAGCCTTGATCAAGATACTTTCTTTCTCTATTCTATTATGTTTTTTTTTCATTCATTTCTCATTGCTATCTTGATTGGTGCCCAAAATTGTTAAGACGGCTTAAATTAATATTCTCAAGTAGAAATATGGATTGGAATTATATATAATAATGGTGCTTTAAAATCTAATTTAAATCTTAATTTCCAAATTTTTATCTTAATTTAACCCATATTAACTTCATTCTAAAATGTTCGCTTATTTCCTGATCCAATTCTTACTTTGTATTCAATTAATGCTACACGCACTCTTGAGAAATGCTCATTTCTGCATTTTCTCACGCTCAGAGAGAAGGGAAAAAAATCCTTAATGTTTAGAAATTTCTTTTAAAGATACCTAAATTTCCCAGTCCTAAATCGACACGTGTCAAAGAAATATCTATTAAAATGTCAATGTAAAAATCACTGAAGGAAACATTTCGGTATCTTTTGCTCTTCTGTTCTTGGGCCGTGATATAGACTGATGTATTTACCATTTATTCTTGTACATAAATTATGCCTCCCAGGATGGAGTAAATCGAAGCTCAAGATTTTCTTCTTCTATTCGGCCAAGCATCTGATAAAATATGTTTACACTGTTTAAAAATCTTTTATATAATATAGTGGAAAATGAGTATTATAATAATATACATTTAGATTCGTTCATTAAAATGTTCCAAGTGCAATAGTCGGTCCATTTCAAGGAAATGGGCATCTGGCATTGCTTATATATTTTGGAATGTTTTCATCTTAAGGCTTCGAAATAGCGTGGTCATCAGCGCTGTCAACAGTCGGGTTGTCAGGGTTCAGTCCTTGATAAACAATTTTAACGAAACTTGAGAAACTTATCAAGTGAAGTATAATTATTTGTAAATCGTAAGTTTTAATATTTATGAAAAAATAAATGCCCACTCTCCTAATACTTTAAAAATTAAATTTTAACTAGAATTAAACTAAAATAATTAAATATCTTTAAAGGCGGTAAATAATGTAAATAAATATCTAAAAATCATTAAGTTTTAAATTTTAATACATTCTAATAATTGATAATAGCTCAGAATTTACTAAATACAAACATTACAATCTTCAATAATTGAAAGGAAATAGTAAGAAACGGGTTTTATGGAATGCGTAGACAGATGGTCTGAAGAAGGCAAAGAAAGTGAAGCATTTTCATAAACATTTTAACATTTAGATTTCATACGAACATAAAAATCTCAAACAAAAATTCAAAAGAGGAAATATTACCTGAAGGTATTGGTAGAATTCCGGGTTAAAAAAAAAAAAAATAGGCCACCTTAATTGTACTTTGCTCTAGTTGTCCAATTCCTTTGAGCAAACGTGCAAGTTCCTTGGAATCGAATTAAATATTAGTTTCTCGTAAAAGAATATGCAGAATAATTTATATATAATACAGAAAGGAGCCAAATTTCACACATTTACATTCCTTAATATCTCGTGTGTGGCGAGGATTAGCCAGAGATTTTTGCCATAAAACACAAACTCATAAGACCAGAGGCATTTACTGCGTTATTGAAATTTCTGCCGTGGTTGAGATGAAAATATAATTTTACCTTATAACGTCATAATTATTAGACATAATACAAAAATTTTCACAACCTATTGCAATTCAAAATTTTAAAAATTCAGTGACATAAAATTTACTTCTATACAACTATTTCTCTACTTTAAGCAGTTATCAGTATTAATTTACACGTAACTTAGAACACTTCCTTTTTTCTTTAAAATAATAAGCCTAATTAAGGGGACTCGGTACCCTGTGGATTTCGGAAAGTCGATGAATATATCGATTTTTCCAATTTTGAGTGAAAAATGGCCTTTGAACCTTTAACTTATTAATTCGACTACCCTTAGAACTACCTATCTAGCTATCATCAGACCTTTACTTGAATATGGATTCCCAATTTATTGCTGTGCCTTCGTTTCCAACTTGAAGAAACTTGAACAGGTTCAGCTGAGTGCAGCTCGTATAATAACTGGTCTGAAACGAAGTTGCCCCTCAGACATTGTCCTTTATGAAGCCGACCATAAACCTCTCCATGTTATAAGGCATGCCAACCTTATCAAATATTACAATAAACTTTCCAGTTATGGCATTCAAAACAACACCTCAAAATACCTAAGAAATTGGACTAACCTCCAGAGACTCAAGAAAAACAGTCCCTTTAGTCAAGTCTTGTCTCAGAATATAATTCCTAAAAATGTAGAGCCACATTCTCTTCACTCCTGTATGAATCCTACTGAAGAACTTACCAGGGTTCACTTTCATTTCAACCTTCCTGTTCCCATTAATAAAAAGGAAAATGCGTCAGAATACCTTAGACAATTGGCCTTGGAAGTCATTAATAAAATCCCTAAATGTGACATTAAATTGTATACTGACGGCAGCAAAATCGACAATTCTGCAAGTAGTGGCATCTATATTGTAACTCCTCAGTCTAGTTTTGCTCTATGTCAGCGAAATCCAGACTTTTGTTCCGTTTTTAGAAACGAACTTTTAGCAATCGATGAGGGACTTAAGAAAATTTTACACGAAAATAATTATAAGAACCTTTGGATTCTTACTGATAGCCGCAGCTCAATGGAACACCTTAACAATTGGACCTATGTTGGAGATAAAGCAAGTGTGTCTATTCTTCAGAAGTTGAAGCTCATTTCATTTCAACATGATATTCATTTCCAGTGGATCCCATCTCATGTGGATCTACTTGGTAACGAAATAGCAGATAGGCTTGCAAAGAAAGGAAGCAGCCTAGCGACTTCCTCTTCTGCTGAGCTCACACACTTAGAACTGTTCTCTCAGGCGAAATTCCTAAATAAGAAGAATTGGATGGTTCCCCCTACTCATGATTGGTATAGAGCCAATAAGCCGGGGCAGTCCTTAAATCTTCCTTGTGATAGAAAAACCAACACTTGCCTGTCGCGCCTTGCCAGTGGCCACCTTAAATGTCTTTTCTTTTCTCAGGGTAAAAAATTTTACCCTCTTTGCCCGAAATGCTGCCAGCATCAGGCCTCTGCTGAACATATTCTGGACTGTTTAGGACTTCATTGGGGAGAAATTTATTCTTCTCCCTTCCTCGTTTTTGACTTTCTTCTTGTCAACGGATTTTTGGATTTGGTCTGACTACGTCAGAGCATGGAGATTAGCAACAACAACAACAACTTAATTTGAAAATTTCAAAACCGTTGGGCAAGTATTTAGTGAGGTATGGAATTATTTTGTTTAACGTGATATCCTGTGCCACGACCACTTTTAGTGTTTACGTCAAAAATATTTCATGTGCAAGTAGCCAAGCCGCTTCATTTTTTACATGAAATAAAAAGCAGGACAGTTGTTTCATACAGTAACGGTTAAATCATTGTTTATAGTCTTAATGCTCTCTTTTCGATTGAATTTCTTGCTGGTTATAATAATCTTCAAAATTCCGAACTTTTATTTGAATTTTAATCAAATGGTCTAGAGTTTTCGCAGTGTATTAAGATATTTGATAAATAGAACTGCAGATAATTTAATAAATATTTTGACGTAAAAATTTTTATCTAATAAAAAAAAGTGATTTTTTTTCTAATAATCCCTATATACGATAATGGTCCTTAAAAATATAATATATACTAACGAAATTGATATCTTAGAACTTAAAAATGTCACGTTATTGCTCTGATGAAAAAAAAAACCAGTTGACTTACGTTTTTTTATTGTGTTGAAAATTTTAAAGCTGTTTATCTTTGTTTTCTTCTAAAATTCTATCTGTTGCAAAATGTTAAGTCAATCACATTTTATTGCAATTTCAGGAATTTTTCTGTTCGCTGTTAAATGCATGCTTAATAGAATTGGAGATAGGTTTGTAAAAAATTTGATTAGAATTTTTTTCCCAAAAAATTTCAGAATATTTTGAGCAATTTTTCTTATCTCCAAAACTAATATAGATATTAAAAATCTCCTCCCTAATTCTGTTAAATACATTGTGAGGCCCCTTTGAAAAAAATTTGGGGAAAAATATTGAAAATCGTAGAAGTATTTTTTAAAAAAGGGTAAATATTTTTTTTAATTCAAAATATTTAAATTTGTAACTTTTGAATCTGGAAATTATTTTAGAAATTTTAATATCTGCACAATTAACATCAATTACAACATTTGAAAAGTATGTTGAAAATTCTGGAAAGAATTTTGGGGGTATTGAGTCCTTTTAACTGTTTATAAATCGCATCTCTCATACGTACTTTTTGCCAATGTTTAAAATTATTTTTTCTTCTGCCTTTTGGTTTCTTCGAAAATGCAGTCTATCTTTAAATACTGTTGTTCAAAATTGTCCGAATTTTTCTTTTATTGTTTGCATCATTTTTGCTCCATATTTTAGTGTTTTGAAAATTTTAATGTCCTATTTGACATATTCCTTTACATGATTGTTTTTTTTTTAAATTTGGCCAATGAATAAGAACTTCACTCGATAAATTTTTATTATATTGCGTCTCATTAACTTTATATTTTATTGCAACGGTTTCACACTTCTTACACGTCTTCCATTTTAGAAACCTGTAACGGACATTCTTTTCTAGCTTTAACAAACTATAGTTTCGGCCTCTTTTTAACTTGGGGATATTTTCGGTTGAGGCATTTTCCCTCGCTGTTAACCAATATCAGAGGTCAAGATTCAAACACTAGAATGTGAATATTTAGTTAAGTTAAAAGAATTGAATACCATTCTTCCTAAATCAATATAGGTGTGCATGTAAATAAAGGAATTTCTGCGAAATCAGAATATTCCCACAAAAAAATTTATGAATAAACGCAGCTATTTAAAAACAAAAACATTAATTTCATGTTTCGTGTTGGCATTCCGCTGAGTGCGCGTTGGTCCTTGCTCCATAAAATTGTTTACTTATTTGAATTTTGTAATTATCGGAATTCTATTTAAGTTGCATTTAATATTTAGAGATTTGTATGTATTGTTACGCGTCTTAACTTCTAAATTAGAAAGGTCCTTTTCTTTTTACGTTGAAATGCGTATTGAAGAGTTCTACAGTGGGAAGTCCAAGGAAGCTTTACATAAGACAAATGAAAGACTCAGTGTAAATGTTTATCCAAAATCTTTAATATTAATTGCTAATGAAATTAATATTGAGGACTCTAAAGCATCTTAAAGGATTGAGTATGCGATTTTAAAAATTTTACGACGTGAAATTATACATATTACGTACATGCAAAAACAGAACAAATAAACGTAGCTGGAGGCGTGGCTGCTACGGCTACTTTAACATATCATAGATAGTTGAAATAGCTGAGTATGGACACTGTATGCGTATCAGAATCAAATGATTGGAATTATTTTAAATTGCTATCATTAATTTAAATTATACTTATTTCATTTATTATTAGTATAAATTATTTAAACGTAAATTAAAATTTAAGTTGTAAATTTGGAAAAGTCATTCAAGACCGAAATCTTTTCTCCGGTTACTAAGCGATTACCTTGATGACCGCGATGTTTGGCAGCTGAAAGAGTCGACAGTCTTAATCTAAGGTGTGTGTCTGTCTAAACGATTAAACCAATTTTCACCAAACTTTACACATTTGTTCCTCAAAACAGGAGAAAGAATACTGCATTTTTTAAAGTTCAGAAGTTAATTAAATGTTAAATTAGAAATTAAATGAAATTTTTACCTTTTTTTTTTCTGCAATAATTTCGGATCGAACTTTATAAAAACTATTTCGGTAATTTTTTTAAAATTAAAAATGTAACTACTTTAACGAGATCAATTATATTTTGCACATTATTTCTGTATTTAAAAAAAATTAAATTCAAATTATTTTACCATTTTAAAATTTTGTTTTAATGCATATCATTTCATTAAGTTTTCATTTGTTTGCATCTAGTGATTTAGCAATGCTTAAAAGCAAACATAAGTCAATCACTCACAGGGATTCAAGAAAAATAATTTGAAACCTTGCAAGTAAAATGAAACAATGAACGCTGATAGCAACCGCTTCAGGGTATTAATTTAGATTTTGCCTCTTTTTTGCCACAGAATTTCGGAAGAAATTAACTGTAAATTGCATAATGAAATGTTACTTTTTTAATCTCACAAGTATCATTATTTTTGCCTATATTTTCTTTCAATTATTATTGTTGAGAAACTCAGTCGCAGAGAATATTGATGTAAGGATATTTGTAGATACATTTCTGGGCAACTTTTGATTATTTTGATTACCACTATTTTTATAAATTATTTTATTTTGTATATAAATGTTAACATTTTTAATGCAAATTAAATAATTTAACGTTCTGAAACGTAAACGTACTTCAATCTCTGACACGGAAGCAGGGAAAAGAAAGCTTTCGTCAGTAATTGAAAAAGATAATCAATGGCAATTTCAGCTTCTAGTTATGAGAAAAAAAAACACCAAAATTGAGTGTGCTTTCTATAATAACTTCAGAGCAAATTATGCCAGAAAATATTCTTGTTGCATTTTAAAATTCAAACTTTAACTTTACTTTTTTCTTATACAGATGCGAAAAATTGAACTAATATTGTTTCCATTCACCAAAGATTCCTATTTAAAAAGGACTTTACATATTCTAAAAAAATTGTCGTTTTTTGTAGTCATTACATGTAAATTGTTCAGAACCTTAAATATTAAACATGTTCAAACACTTGGAATTAAAATTTTTAATTTACAATATTTAATCACCAAATTTTTTTAAAGAATTCCAATGTACTTATTTGAATTTAGGATCCTATTCTCACTATCTAAATTAACTTCGAAAAAAATATATTCCCCAAAAAGTGGGGGTTTGTTTTGGAAAATTGATTTTTTTTTTCACGATCACCATTCTTTAAATTTTTTTTATTTAATAACTTTAAAAATAGGGGTCTATTTTTATTTAAAAATAGACCCCTTTCTCTTTTAATTTTATATTTGTGTGAAACTTTCAAGTTATTTAAATAAAATATGACTTCAGCTTTTTGTTAGAGACACGTTTTCAAACAAAAAAACAGAAACTTGTTTAAAGATGCAAACAGTAATATTATGATTAAACCAGATTAATCAAACCAATTATTTTTTTCAATTGTAGCGGAGCATATAATCTAGAAGTAATTATTTCATAGAATTTTATCGTTTCTCTAGTAATTAATATTCCTTTAGTTTAACTATATTAACTATGTCAATTTTATTTCTAATTTTTTGATCGATATTGACTTTTAAGAACGTTTAGCGGAAGCTATGGATATTTATAGGTACTTCTCCAGGAAATATAAAGGCTTTTCTAATATATTTTGTTAATGTCTCACGTTAATACATAACTGTTGATACTGTTTCTTGTTTGTTTTAAAGTACTGATTTAACGATGACCGTAAAAGAACACAAGTTATTTGCTCAAATTCGAGCGAATAAATGCAAAAAGAAATATTTTACGAGCAAATGAAATGTGTTTTTATCGTTGATAAAACAAGAATATGTACAAAGAGCTGTTGCCAAAATACATTATCCATCATTTAAGAGAACTTTAAAAGTAGAGGGAATTAATAATTGATATCAGGAAAACTGACATATTTTCAAGTTTTGTTATGAATGAAAATTATTCAGTTCTCGCAAAATGATCTTAAAAGTTTGTTCTATATTTGAGCATCCATGATTAAAATTTGCTGGACTAATATAATAAATATTTCAAACTTAGGGGCTAAAAACCTATTGATAGTTTTTAAAATCGTCTGTGCTATAGATATTTTAAAGAAACGTTTCAGAAAAAATTTTTGTGCTATTATTACTGCAAATAGAAGGATGTAGTACGCAAAAATACAGAGCTGAAGATGATAAAAAATATTTTGTAGAAAGACAGTTTTTATGTTACAAAATAATAACCCTTATAATATTTTTTTACTAATATATAAGCAGTCAAAAGTTTGAAAACTGCGTTTTCTCTGCATTGGCTGGCTGTTGCGATTTACGTTGTACATTCGTTGAAATATTAAACGAATAGTAGTTCGGGAATGTGATCCCGAAATCATTTTCATCCTGCTCCTTCCCTCTAACCCAAACAATTGTGGTTTTTCAGTATGTTAGGATAGATATCTTAAATATATTTAAGATACCTAAAAATTGTTTCAATTTTGATTTCTTTAGTATTGAAGGCAGTTTGTAATTAAAGTATTCACTGGAGCGTTAGTTATATAAATATTACTTGCTACAGATAATCTACAATTCATAACCGAATTAACAGTGCTGCTCATTTGAATGGATTATTGTCTTGAATGTTCAGATGGTTATCAATTGAATTAACGTTTTGAGAGTTCAATTTAAATGACGTCTGTAATGCTAATATCTTTGAACAGCGTCAAAATTTCCAATGACAGCTCTGTTGTAAAGATGGCGAGGCTGTTATTGGAAACTAATATTTCTGATTAAATCATTTTGCAACTGAATGAATTTAATTTCTTTTCCCGTTCACTTGTAATCATATTAATAGAAGACAAAGAAATTCGGAAACGCTAAGATTTATTTTTAATGTCGGGAATAGATGTTTCAAAGAAAAATTCGTGCATTTCGTAAGATTTGCTAAATTACTCCTGAATTCTTGTGTAATAATTGAAGAAATTAATGATTTGATGTTAAAATAAATTATCAGTAGAAATTGCGCAATAGGAAGCATTTTGCATTTAAATAATTGAGTTATCGTGATTAAAAAAACAGTTAATATATTTTTGATGGAAAATTATTCCTCCGAGATCAAAGTTTAGTGGATTTATCAGTGTATTTCAACTTGAAGATAGAAGTTATAAATGATTTCTTATACTATCTTCATTGAAAAGAATTAACGTTTTAGACTACTGTAAAACATTCTTTAATATTTTTGAAAATAACTTAACGGAATAAATTTTTAATTTTAAGACCTAAATCTTTCGTTTTAAATAAACATTGTAATCGAAAAAATGTTATTAGAAACCTATTGGATGTTTTCATTTTCGTACTCTTCGGATTGCAGTTTTCAGTTCTACGCATCTGTCTTGAGTTCTACGTATGAGTAAAATACCATATTGAATATTTCGAATTGAATATTTGAATATTGTTTTAAAAGTAGACTTCAAATTTTTCACCTTGAAGCAAAGCTTTTTATTTAGTTTGTGAAAGGAATGACGTAGAAATTATTAACAATGATCCCCTTGCCGAAACCATTTATCGATGCGGATAAATCAGGAATACCGTTAAGGAAATGAAGCTAATTGAAAAAGAATGATTAATAAATAGATTTATTGCAATTAAATATTGAATCTAAATATTTAAAACTACGTGAAGGAAATTATTTGAATATTTAGGCTAACTTCTTTTTTCTTTCTAATCTGCGAGAACCTTTATTCTGTCATTTCATTTTCGGATTCTGTTATTTAATAGTCAAAGGCTGAATATTGCTATTCAGAAAGATTTTTCAGGCTTTTTAAATAGAAATAAACAAAACTATAAAGATTACAATAAATGTTATGAGGGATGACAGAAGCAAATTAATGATGAATGATAATAATAAAAATAACTTAAATCAACGTAAAGATTATTTGATTGTTTAAAAGAAATATTAAATAGTTCCCTTTTATCACTAATTTTAGGCGAGTCACCCCAATCCTCTAGAAATAAGGAAGTATAATAAAGTGTCCTAAATGTTAGTATGATGAATTCGTTGACCCATATTTCATATCTGGACCAAAAAATATTCGGAAAAAAAATGTTTATACGCTTTCTTTCTCGAATTTTTTGGGAAGATTTTCCGAATCACTCTTGAAATTCGGCCATGTACATTTTGTTGTGCAATGTTTGGCCATAGAAAATTGGATTTTCTTCAAGAACTTCTAAGCTTATTTTAAACTTTTTTGTCAAATATATATTCAAAGAGAAAGTGTTGTAATTGTCATTTTTTGAACTCGAAATTTTGATGAATCGCCAGATTTTCACCATCTTCAAATCAGAATTATGTATGGCTGTGAACCTCACTCAAAAATGTTTTGAGCAAGATTGATGAAGATTGGCTTTTGCATTTAGCATTACATTTATTGATTCGTATCAAATTTTGATGAAAGACGTTTAGAGGTTTGTCTATCCGATTGTTCGAATATAAGGTAAAACGCTAACTAAAACAAAAGAGCTAGAGGGATAAAATGTTGTGCATAAATTTAGTATGTAAAGTAGATCTGTATTGTGAATTTGTACTAAATTTCTTCAAGGTTCGGTAGTTTATTGATCTATACTTACGTACGTACACCAGTGCGATAAATCAAAAAGGCAACGACTTATATGATATTTATTAATTTAGTTATATGGGTGTCAAATTTTGCTTTCAAACTTGTGGAGAGAAAAAAGTTCAAAATGCATACACGGTTTTTCACTATATTATGAACTGAAAAATAAAACATTTCTATGGTATTACTTCTAATATGAAAAAATTGAGACCTGGAACTCTCGGTTGTTCTCTGTCACTTTTTTTAATAGACTGTATTCGAAAACGCTTGGGGAAAGCCTTCTTTCTAGTTTATTCTCAAAACAATAATAAACTGAATAATCCAATTTGTGACATGTGCTAATGCCACCACTGTCAAATGATCTTTCTTTTGATCTTCCTTTGTCTCTGTGTTTCAGTCTATCTCTGCCAAATGTTGCGACTGTAATGATACGCGTTAGATAAAAAAAATTGAAGTATTCAATATGAACTTTCGAAATTCCAAAATTTTCGTTTTTGTATAGCATGTTTAAGCGTGCAAAATTTAAGGATTCTTTTTAATTTAATGTACTATTATATTAAATTAAAAGTAAATGATTCGAATATTTAAAAATGTGTTTGTATTAAATGAATAGTTTAATTGCACATATGCGAAGCATAACAGAGTACTTTTCTTATAGTTTCAAAATCGGGGTGAATAAGGCAATTTCTATAAAACGTTCAATTGAAAGATTCTGAATTCAATATTCTGAAAATGACTGGCATTGTAGCGAACTAATTTTTTTTTTTTAAATTCTGCCCGAAGCAAGCATAATAAAGGCGTATTTGTTAAAAATTGATATATTTTAAGCTTTAATCTCCAAATAAATTGTACTGAATTGTATGAGATTATGAATATTGAAAGATAAAGCATATTTTTAAATATATAATTTATATTGCAATAAATGAAGCATCAGTAAACGAAGTTAAAAATTTAACGGTGTATTATTCAAATTATTTTTTGAAATATTTCAATTGTCTGCGGATTGAAATTCTGAATGAGATTTGAACTCTGAGCAGGTTAATGCAATGCCTCAACATCCATTCGATTCCCGATATGTGAAATGAATTGGAATATCAAATTCCATGTAGACAAAAAATTATCCCTCATATTTAACAAGGCTTGACTTTTCCTTTTTACAAGAATGGCATGCATTCTTTTATATTAGTAATGAACGCATCGGCAGGAAAAGTGAAGCGTCAAAGTGTGCGGAAACTTTTAATTGTTTAATGTAATGATTTGCAAGTAGTTAAACAATTCTAATATTTGTACTATTGTGAATATGTGAGTGAACCGGAGAGTGACTGTTGGTACATGATTTTTCCGACATGGTGTGCCCCTAGAGAGGAGAAGGGGAAGGAATGGGTCGGACCGGACATAAGACTGTGTTCAGGTTTCGAGAATTGGCTGCTTGTGAAGCTGGATAGTGAGTGGCATAACAATTAGTCACGACAAATATTGTTTATACGGCTTAGCTCTATGGTAACAGCCTGGCTGTAACAAGACGTATGTTTGAATCGCAACACCACTATAAGGATTAAAACGAAATTTAGTATACGTATTCCTTAGCAGCTGAGAGGACTTTTTATTCTGTCAAAAGGTTTCTACGACCCTATAAAGGGGAGGAGGTGATATAAGGGTAAAAAAATTTTAATTTTCCCACCATAAATGTTGAAGAAGTCTTTGTAGAAAATTTTCTAAAATCTTAAAATTTAAGCTTTATAGTGACATAAATTTCCTTTCTAAAAGACCATTTCTCTAATCAGATTTTTTTTTAATGTTGCACATTTTATATTGCCTTTATTTTCATTTGAGGTATTAAGTTTTATTACGTTTATCAATCGCGCGGTTTTCTAGTGTTGTCGGTAATTTTTTTTTTATTTGCTTTTGTTATACAGCTGTTTTAGTTGGATTTTTTATCATGTATTTTTGAAACGACGTATTAAATGTAAATACAATCTTTGAAACGACGTATTAAATGTAAATACATAGACAGAGTAAATATACGACCTACAATGTGTTTTGCTTTAATAGACGCCGGTGTATCCGCAGATACAGTTCATAGTAACGTAATAAATTTTACTGTTAGTTATAATGCCCATTTTACATTCGTATGTGCTTAATTTATAAGTGTTCAAGAATTTTTAGCGCATTTCAAACCTTAATTTAAATCTGTATTTCTCAAGATACTTAAATTCCTTTTATTTCATTATGGTCTATTTTGGGTTCCAGAAAAGTACTTGATTTTTCGTTGGATTCTGTAAAAGTCCTTACAAATGTAGTCGAAATGTGTTTTTCTAAGAAGGAAGAGAAAACCAGTTTGAGACTTGGTATTACCCGGACTGTTCCGCAAATGTAAAAGAATGGATACTGATGCAGTATCAGTGTCAATTTCTTGTCTCTTCTTTGTACTTTCGATTAATAAGGGGATAAGTGGGGGTTGAAGAGTGAATCCAGCTGTATTACCACAGCTTCCAAAGAATTTTCAAAAGACTTTGAAGCTGGAGATAATACTTGTTACTCCATTTAATTTTTTGAACGATTTTTGTTATAAGTTGTCGAAATTCGATGGAAGTATCCTATATCAAACTCTAAATAATATAAATTTATTGCAAAGTGTAATAAACCAATGCAAGAAAATATAATAGAAAATCTATTTTAATAGAATTTAACACCGTTTTTCGTATAATATGGCTCGCATTTTAATAGATTTAATGAATTTGAATTATCCAGGAATCTAAATTCTTTGATAAAAAAATTTTTCAAAAGTCGTATCTAAAATATTTGGGATTGATAATTAAGATTCTGATGATACTATTCCATTGAGAGGCTATAGTTGGTTTTTTTCCGTTTAATCAAGGAATTTTCAGGTTAAAAACATTGAAAAAGAAACATGTATAGAAAAATGTTTGGTTTCTGTTGATCTGAAAAACTGTTGGCAGAATACAGCCAAATCACGAAGGAATTGACATATTGGACAATTTGTACATATAATTTATTTATGAGCAAAAATTGTAATCTGAAATAAATAAAAAGAATTTGAAAATAGAATACATTACTGAGGAGATTAAGGTTTTAACATTTAGAATTGTTGGAAACTGAGTAGATGCAATCTACACTTCAGTAGTTTGTGAACAAATTTATTGTAAAGTCAGAAAATATGCGAAATTTTAAGTCTATAATAGAATTTTAGAGGTTGACAATTTAACAGAACAGAATTTTTAAAAAGTCTTTTAATGTTTCAACTGTTTGCAGTTCGTTTGGTTAAACGTAACTGAAGATTTGTGGATTTTTATCTGTCCCATGTGCATTTCGGTTCGTTCTGCCAATAACTTGGAAAAATAAGGCTGCAGACTTTTTACAAATGATTTTTGTTTCATCTCGAGTGTGAATGTGCTAGCGAAGTGAATATACAATTTTAATTTGGGTGAAATTCCATCTAATAGTTGGTAACCAAAGTGTAGTTAACGGTAGTGGTGCTTGTATCGTAATTCAAAAGAAAGCTGCAGATTTTTGTTCGACTTTTTTTTAAATGATTGTTTCGTCTCAAGTGTAAATGAATTTCTGAATAGGTTTCCTTTAGATCTTTTAGTGAATGCAAGAGTTTTCTTAAAGTTAAAATACTAGCTTAACTAGTTAAGTGCGGAATTTAAAGTCCCTCAAGTCAAGTCAAGCCAAGCCAAGCAATGACGCATATACATGTCGAACGTAATGCAAAAATATGATTTTATTAGAAAAAAATTACATTTCGACCGTGCCAAAATGATTTGTATTGACGGTTATACACATCAAATGTATTTAACTAGTTCAATAAGATTTTTATTATGCGGAATCCTAATATATCATTGATATTGATTTGGTAAACTGTCCAAACCGTCTATATAAGCAAAAGCATGCAGTTTGTAAATTATGTCGGTATGTATTAATGAATACGATGCATTAACTTGTTGATCCGGGATCAAGGACGTCTCTTAGAGCAGCAGAGCTGCAGCATCCCCTTAAATAATTTTTACCGGTTGTGTTTTCTTTTATTTCATTTGCTTACTTTCAAGTCTAGGGGTTCGAGTTCTGTGCTTTTTTTTACATGCTTGAGACTTAAGATAAGCTAAGAAAATGGGAAGAAAGCAGTGAAAATATAAGACAGAAAATGAATCAACAAAAAGACAAAATAAGGTGGAGGCAAAATAGAATGGATTGCCACAATTAATTTATTTATCAAAATAAAAAAAAAGCAATTCTTTATCCCTTAGAATTGAGGTATTAAAGCTGTAATCAGATCAGACCTAGCGTGGAGCGAGACCAATTGATCTCTCTATTTCCATCAAAAGTACCCATCTCTCCATTTCCATCAAAAGTACCCATCTCTCCATTTCCATCAAAAGTACCCATCTCTCCATTTCCATCAAAAGTTCGTCTTCGTTGTCTCGGTGTTTTTGCTTTTTCTCAATGGCTGTTCGGTTTCGATTCTTGTTGCCTCAACAGAAATATTTCTGATTTATTGAATGTTTATATCCTTTTGTATTAGAAGTCTGTCTAATAAAAAAAAAAAACAGTATTTAGATAATTTTTTGAAATATTCATTTTTAAGGCCGTATTTGTTAAGTTTTAAAAAAAAAATTGAGACTTTTTGGTAATTTTGGTACTTTTTTTTGTATCAGTGCTAATCTAAGAAGCTAAAATCTCCCGTTTTGTCATCTCTACCTCCATATGTGGTTATATTGCCATTTTGATCAAAGTTTGTTGAAATTATATAATACAGAAAAGCGTAATTATATATAATTATACTAGATTATATATATATACTATATATAAAATTGTGCTAGATTATTTTTCTGGATTTAATATTAAAGTGAAAGAATATCTATAATGGAAACTTCAGATTTCTCTTAAGATTAAGTTTTTAAAAATATGAGCAGAAGATACGGGAGAAATCAGTTTTCATTAATTTTTTAAAGGCATAAGTGACCCCAGCATACTGGTAGTTGATTTTTATTTTACATAAAATAAATATAATCTATAAAATTAGTTCAAATTGAATTTTATCAATTCGAAAACCTTGCACAATTTGTGCTTCTTTATATAAAACAGAAAAGCATGATTCGTCAGGGAAAAAATAATTCTTCCTATATTTACTCTTTCCTCTTTCGTATTATTTTCAAAGTTTTCAGTTATGGATTAGAAATCTTTTCTAGAAGAATTTACTGGATGTCCTCAATGGTTAATTTAGAAATGGGTGCACGCTTCAATTGTAAAAATACTTGTCCTGAAGTAAACAATTTTTTTAAAACATAGTTTTAGCCAATATATGTACAGGTAAATAAGTTTCAAAAATATAATCTTTTAAATTTCCGTAAACTGCCCTATTAAATAAAATATTGCCATAATATTTTCAGTTCCAATTTTTGCAACTAAACTTGATATGGATATTGAAGCTTTGAATTTTATACTTTAATATATGGTAAATCAGTAAATTCTGCTTATTATTTACGTAATAATAAGCAGAATTTTTACATCATTCTTATAAGCACATATTGTTTATTTTTTCGCGTTGTTATAGTAATTGAAAATATTTGTTAAATCGGATCACAACTTCACCATGTCTGGAATCTTTTAGAAGCCGTTAGTTGTGGGAAAATCCAAAAAATAAAACGATGAACTATTTAAAGATTATATTTTAGTATTTGCATATAATATGTATAAATGTCTGAAAATTACTTCTCGTGGGAGTACGGATACAAAGACTCGTTTATGAGCAAAATATAACTTGTCTGGCAGAAGTGAAATGAGAGATAATTTGCGATAGTCATATGGGAGGAAATCTAAATAAACCAAAAAGAATTGTGAGTAAGCTAGTGACATCACTTTCTAAATGAATAAACTTAGAAATGCGGAACATCTCTGTATAAAATTTATCTTCTCAAAAATTGGATTATTGAAGGGGAGATGGATTAGTTTCACAATCAGTCTTAGCCATCCAAATTGTTATTACGTAAATTAATCCATAATCTTTAGGATTAGACTCAATAACTTTGCCTGCTCGTTTTTTAATTCTAAGCAATATCTTTGATAACCGCAGCGTTATTCAGTTGAATTTTTTACGTCTACATTGTACACTTTTTCCGCGATTGCACGAATGATATATAGGCAAGGCATTCCTGGATTCCCTGAAATCATGAAACCTTTTTCAGTAAGTCTTGCCAGCAAGAACTCGAAACATTGAAATGAATATAATCATTGAGAGGACTGATAAGAACCTATCCGATAAGGACGTTAGCAGAGGTGAGACAAAGTTATTGGAGTTGTCACTCAAAGCAATGAAAAATATAGGCTTGGTACAAGATTCTGTTTCTATGGTGAAGATGATGAATTTCTCAAAAATCAAATATATTTCACGATTATCGCGCATGAGATGGAACTTTATGGATTTTACAGCTGCTCTCCACTGGACAAATGTGTAAGAATGAATTTAGCAGATTTAGAAATTTTGTATTTGCAATACGGTTACTGCCACAAGCTTAAAGATAAAAGCCTTTTTTATTGAGGATTTCCAGATTTTTTTTTTCTTCAAATGAAGTAAACTTTTTATCGGCAATTGGCAAAGGCTTTGAGCGATGGATTTCAGAGTTGAAATTTTATAATAAAATATAAATTAACTGAGGTTATCTGTTGGTGGCTTTTTGTTAAGGGATTTAAAACCTGCATTATTTCACCTCTCATCGTCAATGATACGGAAATTGGATGCAATAAATTGAATAATATCCGGTTTACCAATGGTAGTTTTAACTAAGGACTGTGATAGCTTTCTTATCTTAAAAGAATTGTTTTTGTTTTTTTATCAGAAATTCAGAATATGTTTTAATATAATTGTTTCATTAGTTAAAAGGCAAGAAATATAATTGAATTTTTGAATATTAAAAACAGTTTCATTTTCTTGAATCATTGAAGCATATAGTTTTGAAGTCTAACTAGTGATTTTATTTGCTATTGAATGATTTAATATTTATTCTAAACTACTCAAAACTGCAATTGGCGGTATTATCGCCATTCATAGTACTCATTAATGCTTGCATATTAAAATAAGCAACAAATTTCTATAGATTTTAAGAATCTAATCCTACAATCAGACAAATTTTCTTTTCTGAACTCGACTCGTGTCTATATGCAAATGTTGAATCAAAACCAGACTACTCATTTTCTAATCTGTGAATTCTGCTCACATTTTTCCCACAGATTCAGACTAATCCAATGATATATGTTGTGAATTAATGCCAATCTGGCACGATGCCTTTTATTCTTAATAGTTTCTATATCTTTTGCCGTTTTTCGTGAAACCAAAGATAATTTTTTGGAATAAAATGCAACAATACTTAAGCGGATAACTTCCAGTCCTAGGTAATTTAGCCGGTGCTGTCGCAAGATATTGTGGCGCTTGTGGTCTTTTTAGCAAATATTTTCAATTTAATATGTTTATGAATGAAAAATTCCAATAAATTAAACGATGCCTGATGAAAAGATATTTTAATATTTACATATAATATAAGCATATTTCTGAAAACGCTATTTGTGCAGTGCAATTACAAATACTCGTTTAAGAAACAACTCGGAACCTGCGTTTTTTAAGAGTAGGGGGATAGATTGCATTACTTTCAGGTCATCTTGGCTTCTTTTTTCATTCAGAGTTTAAGGAGCACCAGCTTCGAGATAGGGTATCTTCTGTCAAGGAGCCGACTGTTAAAAACTATGTAATTCGTGGTTAGCATGGACTTTTACTATACCTGTGAATCTTCAACTGAACTGCAGGCTCTGATGAAACTGGAGGGGTAAGTGGAAAGGTGAATACTCAGTCACTGTGAGAGCTTAATCTTCAGGAATGTACGATTGAATTGAAAGTAATTTTTCTGAAATTTTGGAAGTTTCCAGGAATTTTTCATTGTTTCTGAACTGCTAATCACAACGGGTCTAGTAATTAACGATAGGTGTGAAGTTATGAGAACTCTTTCATTAATGCATTAATCCGATTTTTTTATTCTCATTATTTGTTAAATTGTGATTGCTTTTGAGACCTGAGAATCCATTTGGGGGGTGGGGTATGTATTTCTTTAAATACCTCCAATTAGTTTTTTTTAAATATCTTTTGACATCAACTAAGCTATTTTCGTCTGAATATGAGTTGTTTAGCTTACCCAGTTTAAATTCTAAATGTGGTATGTTACTTTTTGATATGGAAAATGAATAAAATTCTCTTCTATTTTCTTATCAGGAAGGTTGTATGCTATTTAGTGGATTGTTATGAGCGTTTATCTCACAAAACCAGATGGCCTTTCTCTTTGCTAATGTTCAGGTGTTTTTCCTTAATTTGTCGGTGATAGAATGTCTGCCTTGAATTTTATACAACGCGAATTGCATTTGCAATACTAATTGGTATGGTAAAACCTGACACGGTTAAAACACGTTCTAACTATAGTTGGAATTCTGTAGGTTTCGATTAGTGCTTTTGATACTGAGGTTTTGATATTGGGATAATCGTACATTTTCTTTTAATTTTCCAAGGATTGTATAATAGCATTCTTGTCAATAATTTCTAAGTCGAAAAAGTTCTTAGTATTTTAAATAATTGTAATCCCTTCATTCTCATTTCATCTTTACAATAGTTTGAAAGAAAGAATTTAGTAATTGTCAGCGATGTTTCTTCTGGGGTACCAGACAGTATGAATTCGTCTTTTCTTTATTTCCTGTTTTTCAGTCATCTTAATACTATCTTATGCGTTTTCATGTTTTATTCTGATGAATCATTTGTATAAATATATTCGGTGACCTGAAGATTCCGAAAAATATTTTGGTTCGTGATGTTATGGTCGTCTGAGACATTAAGTTTATTTCTGAGACTGAATTTTCTTTGATAGGAATTTCATCTAAAGCTAAATATATAAACTGTAAAAAAATAAATAAAAAAAAAAATAAAACTAGTAATAAAAAAAATCCCCTGAAGATTGCGGCTTTAGTAAACATGACACTTAGGGCACGCCCATCGAAAAATAAATTCAATAAATCGTGAAAATGAAATTACCTGTGCAATCACAAGAAATCACACAAGACATTAAAGTTTTCCAAATTATCATTTACCTCTTGACTTTATATTGGAAATATATTTCCTAGTAAAATGACTTGTTTTAGTAAATTTCATTTATCTATTTCATAATAGGGATCTCTTATGTTTCCTTATGTTTCCTTAGTATGGCGCTTAGATTTCCTTAGCATGGCCCTTTGTCCTATAATGAAGATAAGTAAACCTTCAAAATGCATTTAATTTAGATCGATTGGATCGAAATTTTGGTTGGTCTGCAATTCCTGTGAAACACCAGTTTCTGTGAATGCCAGTTCTCATCTTTGAAACAGATTGACATATTTAATTCTATAAATGCCTATTTCGAAATTGGATTGTTTTGAAATATAAAGCAATCAATTTTGAGGTTTGAATTTCTAGCAATGCAATAGTATATTTACTTTTGCATTTAATATAAGGGATTGACTTCAAAATTAAGAAAATTTAATCAAATAATGAATATTAAAAGCTTTCAGACTTGCTTTTATCAGCAAACTACGTAGTTGAAAGTAATATTTGTTAATTAAAAATATGAATCTTACCAAAAATTGTATAATGTACTTAAAATTCGGTATATTTAAACCTAATTTGTAGGTTTCTATCATTTTGAATAATGAAATTCATAAAGGGAAACCTTGCTTTTTTGTCCAATTAGAAATGAACGTGGTAACTAAACGAAATGAGTTATAATTTGATAGATGACTCACCTTGTAGTGCAGATTAATATCGGATTCTGAAGCAAATTCTTCAAGCAGATGGAAATCTGTCAGTCTGTATAATCGCATACATGTAACCGCGACAATCCAAATGCAAAACTGAGATAAATGAATTTGATTATGTCATTTTGCTACTTAAAATTGTTAATTTCTTTTTTGATCAGATGGAAAAATGGCATAACCGATTTTTTTTTCTGTGCGCTGTTAAGTGCAAAACGCTTATGGGATTCTAAAAATAGAAGTCTTGAGTTCTCGTAATCTTGACGGTCTTGCCCAAGGTTTATAATTCTTATTGGGGGAGGGGAGGGGGGTTGATAACATCTTTAACGGCACTACAGTTTTTTAAAAATGCGGGCGTGTTATCGGATGTATAGTAGAAGAAAATACGGATGATGTTATAGTTATTACGGCTTTATTTTGTGCAACTGCTCCCAACGGATTACAGCATTTCAATGTCCAAGATCATATTTGTTATAGGTGGCGCTCTTACATACCATGACATAACAGTGGGTTAATGCATGAAATGCTCAGTGATATTTCTAATTAAAACCACCTGTTATGAGGGATGATTGGGGTAAATTTGTTTGTTTTTTGTGGCGACCTTGACGAGCCAGATGTTTCATTGCTTACATTAAGTTGCTCCTCGCCGCCTGGAAGGAGCGTACTTCTGGGTTTGGTATCGAAATGGATCAAAGAATTATGGCCCGATTTTCGACAGCTTCGGCAGATGAATGTGGATTTGCAGGGTGGCTTATGCAATTTCAAACAGTTCTTACAAATGTTATATTTTTCTAAAAGTTCAATTCTTTTAGAAGCACTCAATTTTAAAAATTCAGGTCATCTTTGCAAAAGATGTTCAATTTTACATAAAATACATGGTTTTACATTACTTAGTTAATTCAAATTAAGGAGAAAGTTTTTTGGCTTATTTATATTGCGCCTTGAAATTCTATGTGGAATTTGTTATTTGTAGGGGTTTACCCTAATTGATCGAGTACTTTCGCTCTTGATTCTAAAAATTGCAAGAGCTCCTTCAATGAAGGTATTTGTTTTGATTGTATGGACATTTCTTGTCAAGTCTTTCTAATGTTATATTTACTAATAGAGCATTTAAGTTATTGCATTCTATATTCAAACTTTTTAAAGCTCTGACTTTTGTTTATTGTATCTGATATTTTGTAAGCCTTTTGCAGACTCAAAATTTAATTTTTCTAGTTGTTGATATTCACATTCAAAATATGCTACAATTGCTCGCTTATTTTCAAAGCGTTCTTTGAGACCAGCAAATAGTGACTCAAATGCATCGTCACTTGTTTCTATAAATTTAGCTTCACCTCGGAGGGCATCTTTTAAATAAAATAACTTTTAATCATTCGTTAATTCGGTATTATCGTTTATTAGACACATGAATTGATTTTTGAAATTATTGAATTCTTCCATTTTTTTTTCCGTAAAATAGTGGTAAGGGAATTTCCGGAAGTTTCGATTTTAATTCAATATGATCGATATAAGCTTTCAAATTTGAATTTTGATCATTTTTATTATGCATTACATTTTCCTTAACTTTATAATGAGAGAATAAGCATTTCAAATTTACCACTATTTCGTTTCTTTCTTCTTTGATATCCAACAATTCTTGATCGCACTTCTGGATTAGTGTTTCTTCTTCGTTGATTTCTAAATAATCCTTGAATAAATTTCTAATTCATTTATTTCTGGCAGCTGAATATAAATTTTTCTTCTTCAACCGTTGAACTACTTTTAACAAACCTCTTAATACTTGTTAATTTGGCTTTTATTCTTCCACGTATGCTATTTAACTCTTTGGCTGTTTCAGCTTTATTTTTATCCATATTTTCGCTAATCCGTCTCCGGGTCGCTAGGGCCAGAATGGAGAGGTTCAACAATGACGGACCTTTTTAGAATTTTAAAGATTTTGTTTCTCCTCTTTCGGGAGTTCCTTTGAGCTTTGCCTTTCGGCGTTGCTGCTACATCTATCAATTTAGAAATCTGATTGTTTTTCACACATACCGCTTGAGGGCGTTACAAGTAAGAGGCGGAGCAATATGCTTACGTAACAATGATCTGATTTAGCAAATATTTTCATAGTTATATTAATATATATTGGGGAATAATTCAATGCCCTGTAATGTGTAGGAAAAATCATAAGTAAATTGCTTGATTTCAAGATTACATTGTGCATAAATATCAAAATATATACAGATTTCTGAAAACACTGATTTGCAGGAGAGCAATTACGAAGACTCATTAAGAAGCAGTTCTGAACCTACGTTTTGTAAGAGTGCAATGGTAACTGCGGGTAGATAATTTACATTAATTTCAGCTCATCTTTATACACTTAGATGACTTTTAAAGAGCATCTACTTGCGGAAAAAGTATCTCTTGTGAGGGCTGATTGTGGGAAGCTTTGCACTTCCAGATGGCATGGGCTTTTGCTATACTTGTGGTGGGAGAAATGAACTGGATCGTTAACTGAATTACAGGCTCTGATGAAGCAGGAGGGGTAAGAGAGCTTCATCTTCAGGAATAGAAGAGGGAGACGAAAATAATTTTTCTGAAATTGTAAGTTTTCGGGGATTTCCTATTGCTTCTGAGAGGCCAGTCGTAGCAGGTCTAGTAGTTAACGATAGGTAAAAAATTATAAGAACTATTCCATTAGTGAATTAACCCTCCAACTGCTTATCCCGATATTTCCGCGGGTTAGCAATCAGTCCATTGTTGTTGTTGCATCCCGCGTTTTTCGCAGTTTAGTGTGTCTTTTTACGATTCGATTTTTATTATGTCATATTATTATCGTGTAATATATAGTATCAAGTCACTTTGTTTGAAAATTTTTTTAACTTATTTGCGAAGAACGCATCTAAATATTGATTTTAAAAAATTACGTAATCAGAGTATCGAGCAGTTTTTCTTTATTTGTTTTTTCATTATGATTGCATTTTTTAAATACTTCCAAATATTTTTTATTATATTTGATATCCAGTAAACTCCTTTCGTCTGGTTACGAGTTTTCAGCTTTCTGTTTGATTTCCAACCTTGGTCTTTTGTTTTGTGATATTTTGATATGGAAAATAGCAAAATTCTCAAATTTTCTTGTTTATCAAGGAGGATGTGTATTTTCTAGTGGAATGATAAGTGCGTTTATACCCACCACGAAACTAACTGGCTTTTCTTTTTACAAATGCTTTTCTGTTGTTTTTCTTTAATTTGTCAATGAATGGTGGAATGCCTGCTATTGAATTTGATGCAGCGGGAATTGCATTTGCAATGCCAATTATTATGGTAAAAACTGGCACTTTTAAAACACATTGCAGTTATAATTGAAGTTCTGTAGGTTTCGATTTGTACCTTTGTTACAGAAGTTGTGATATTGTAGATATTGAAATAATCATACATGTTTCTTTAATTTCTCAAAGAAATAAAAATTAAATAATAGCATTTCTGTTCTGTAATATCTAAGCCCATAAATTCCAGGTATTTTAAAGAATTGTAATCTCTTCATTCTTTTTTCATCCTTACAATGGTTTGAACGAAAGCTTTTAATAATTTTTAGATGTTTCTTCTTGGGGCGTCAGACAGTACGATTTCGTCTTTTATTTCCTGTAGTTCAGATATCTTAATTCCATCTTACGCATTTTCCTGTTTTATTCTGATAAATTATTTGTATAGATATTTTCGGTGACGTGAAAATTTTGATAAATATTTTGACGGGTGATGCTATGGCCATCTAGGACTTTTCTTTTATTTCTGGGACTGATTTTTCTTTGATAGGAATTTCGTCTAAAGCTAAATATGTAATTATAAGAAACTATAAAAAAAAACTGGTAATAAAACATCTAAAGATTGCGGGTGTAGTAAACATACCTGACACGTGGGGTTCGCCAATCGAAAAACTAAATTCTTCAGTAAGCGTGTAAGTAATTTAAAGTAAAGCGTGTAATGAATTTACCAGTGTAATCATATGTCATACAAGTCATTAAAGTATTACAAATTACCATTTACCTTTTGACTGTATATTGAAAATCCAAAAATTTTTCAAGTAAAATGACTACTTTTACTTAAATTTTTCTTTCTCTCTCTCTAATACAATGTCTTATATTTCCTAAATTCGGTGCTAAGAATTTTGTCCAGTAAATCCTTACAGGATACTTGCAGGATAATTGCACTTTCACAATTGCATTTAATTTTGACCGATTTGATCGAAATTTAAGTGATCTGTAATGTCTGTGAAAGCCATATGCTACTTCCATTTTTGAATCAGACTGACATATTTAATTCTATAAATTCCTCTTTCGGAATCGGGTTGGTCGAAATATGAAGTAATAAATTTTAATGTTCGAATTTTTAACAATTCAATAGAGTATTTAGTTTTGCGTTTCATAATGTAATAACTTCTAAGATTAAGAAATTTAAATTAAAACCTTTTGATGTTTATTATTTAAAGTTGCTTTTATAAGTTGAAAGCTACGTAGTTGAAAGTATATTTGTAAATCAAAATATGGATCTTAGCAAAAATTGTCAAAACGTAAGCATAGAAAAGATACAAGTCGATTAAAATTCTTATTCCATTTATAATGTACTTAAATTCGGTGTGAGATCTTTAAACCAAATTTGTAGATTTCTAACTAATTTTCAATCATGAAATTAATACAAAATAAGCTTGCTTGTTTGCCCAATTAGAAGCGAGCAATAGTAGCAAAACGTGAAGAATTATAATATCCTATTTTTTTCTTATTCTTATTTTCTTATTTCATGTTGCTGGATTGTACGAAATAAATTGTTGAGCATAATAGAAAATTTCGAAATACTTTTTATGTTAATCCACTTAATTAAACAACTTATTAATTTAAAAATAAACCTAGTTTTTGTAAAGAAGCGATAGTAAATACTCCAGTATACAGCTGTTCCATTTTTACGTTCTCGTATATGATATATGCAAAGAAAATCGAACATGAGATTTCCTTCCCCTCACCCCTCCCTCCAACGTTGGAATGACGTCTATCTGGCGTCTCTCTGCTGCCGGTCACCGAACACGATAACACAAAAGCGTTTTTAATGGTTTAAATTTTATGTGTGATCTTAATACGAATTTTTAAAAAATTCTACCGAACTTTGCTCTACATCGACGCAGAAATTCTGGCTGGTTGTCTGTCTGAATGCAAAGGTGGTAATGTCACGGCTTCGGAACCGGAAGGTTTCAGGCCGATTCCACCGAAGAACCATCGTGTAAGTGAGCCTGGTGCACGTTAAATCCGTCAGAACCAAACGTTCTCCCACTGGAGTGGTGCGGAAGTTTGGAGAGAGTAGATGTCGTCGTAATTTCTGTCTTCATCTCAGGTGTCGTCTTCTGACCGAGGTTCAAAATGACGAGGGCCGTTCCAAAATAATCCTGGTATTGCTTTAAAACTGGATGTTAATTTATCTATACTGTCCTAATGCAGGTGAACAAAATAACTAAACACAAAGCGATAGATAAATTTTAATATGCAGATTTTGTATCTGAAGCATAAATTAGTAACAAAATTTGAACAAAATCTGTCAAAGCTTTGACCGTCAATCAATCAGTACATTCACATGCAGGTAAATGGGACGACTCCCAAAAGCAGAGGTTTATAATTAAATGAAATTTGGTATGTGACCTTGTGACTAAAATTGTTTTTTGTAGAGTCTGGATTTTAATCGGTTAGAAAAAAAGATGTCCGATGTTTTTCTTTACTGTACCATGAAGCAGAAAATCTCATCTAGTTGCTGAAAATAAGAATCTAGGTGCTCGTGCGAATCGCGGTGTTACCGAAGGTCAGTAATTTTATAAAGGGAGATTAATATATTATTAGATTAGAGAGCACGTGGATAAGAAAGGAACAGTCCCATTCTTCTTTGTTTTTGGCTACTGCAGTTTTGTATCTTTGTGTAAATGTTTAAATTTACACCATAGTTCTCTCAAAAACGGCCTTTTATCGAAAGAAAAAATATCTATTTTTGTAATCTTAATTGCTAACTTTAAAAGTTGTTTCCTTTCATCATTTTTTTTAAAAACCTTTTTACCTTGCCTATAACTACCAATAATTAAATGCCATGTTTCAAAATCTGATTTTAACCCTCCAGTTGCTTATCCCGTGATTCCAGAGGACTGAGAGTCAGTCCATTTTCAATTGCGTCCCGTGCTTTTGGAAGTTTAGAGTGTTTATTTTTAAGATTACAGACCGTGTAACATAAAGTATCAATTCACTTTATTTAAAACTTAAATTATTTAAACTTATTTGCAATAGTAATAAATAGTAATTTTAAAAAATTACGCAGTCAGAGGGTTAAAAGTAATATGACTATTTCTGATTCAAAATCCAGCAGTGAAACACTATTTTCAGTCTTGTAATTATTGTAGGGCTATATGAAACTGAAATCTAAAATTATTTGAATTCAGTATCTTTTTTATTTCTTTTTGAGAATATGTTTGATGCTAGGACTAAGCAATATTTTTTGTAAAATCACTTTTCACTATTTGCAAAATCACTTTTCGTGAAAGCATATTTTTAAGTGTCTAGTGTTCTGTATTTTTGTAATTATGAATACGAGAAAATATTTTTAAAAAGATATTTTTGGGCAAAATTCGTTTTTATGTGTATTCCACCTGTCGCTTCAAACTGGAATGTTTAACATGGGATGACAAACTACGTTCGTCTTTTTTCTATTTGAAATGTATGTAAACTAGACTTAAATTTTCCTATGTATCAGAGTGATTAACAAATATAGTTATACTTGTGAGGCAAAAGATTAATCGTGAAATAATTTTTATTTAATTTTTTTTAGATTAAGGCCTTTTGAACCTTTGCACTCTGATGGCTCTTCTCTGGCACAAATCAAACCGTTGCATCATTTTGATGTTTCATATATACAGAGGTTAAAAATGTTACCGTACGCAGTTATGACTATTAATGAAAGTTTAATTTTTGACACTAAGTATTTTGTTATGAAAATGAAAATTTGAAAATTGGTTTAACACAATTTTATTTATCATTTATGAATTTTTTAAAGGAAAAACTATGGAGAAAATTAAATACGTAAATTGAAAGAATCGGAAAATGCCACTAATAAGGAACAAAAAAAGTTTCCGTACGGTATTTGCATAGTACATTTAAGATCTTTTTTGTGCTAGCCAACTTGCATTTAATGATCGGTACGCCTTCCTTTGAGCTTTATCACTTCTCTTAAACGTTGTGACATTACCCCCACAAGTCTTTGTGTCAGATATTTGTTATCTCCGTAAAACAAATATCTGACACCAGCAGCACTCATACACCCCCATACCATGTTCCCGCCATCACCATGCTTCACAATTCCATATAAATTCCTAATTAACATATGATGCTTTGGTTCCTCCAGACCATATCTCGACCATCTGACCCACGGATATTGAATTTTGATTCATTACTAAAAAGGACTGATTCCCAAAAATATAGAAGCTTGCTTATATGCTTCTTTGTAAATTCGAGACACTTTTTTCTGTTGCTGAGATTTATAACAGACTTCTTACGGGCCGCACACCCATTATAATCCTTTTTTCAATCACATTTCTCACCATTTGTGCTGCGACTTTAATGTTGTAATCAACAATTAAATCAGTTGCAAGTTGAGGTGCATTAATCGGCGGAATTACATTGCCCCTTGCACATGCTATTTCTTTTATGCAAGCAAATTGACTACACAGGTCTTCTAGATCGATCTCTTGCTTTTAAATATTTACTGCTCACGGTATCTTTTAATAATATACTGCACTGTAGACTTTGGTTTGTTAATGATTTCTCTGATTTTTTTCATAAATAACCTATCTTTTTAACAACCGAATCACTAACTCTCAAATGGATTTCTGAACTTCCATTTTAAGACGATCTTCTACAAATTGTAATTAAACAACTGTTATGTCGTATTCTTCACTCTGACAAGCCATCAAATTTCGAATATTTACTGCTAGTCAGTTATAGAACACGTCAGGAAGAATTTTCATATTGCGTGCGGAAACTTTTTTTTTTGCATGTTACTTCATCAGTTATCTTAAAACTTGCAAAAAAAAAAACTTGCTGCGTTTTGTAAAAATATAAATTTATTATGAAACTCCCTTTTAAAGACTCATATTAACCATATATAAGTAGTTTACAAAGATAAAAAACAAAGTTTAGAAATTATGCTAATTTATTTTTATTTTTGTCTTCCACACGGGAACTTTTTTTACCTACTGTATATATATTTCAATTTTGATTGTTTGAATATTCAAGAGTAGTAAAATGATGTAGAATTAATTTTTCGAGGATATTCTATTAAAACAATTGTGTTTATTTTTCGCAGAGGTTAACAAATAGATGTATATTTATGCATCAAGTTACTTTTATAAATGCAAATGGTTAATTTGTCAAATTTAATTTAAGAATTATAATAAATTCCCACTTTTATTGTTACAGTGTGGTAAGGAATGCGATGCTATATTAAAGTGCTATTACAGGTCAAATGTTTTCACAATCTTCTTCAGTAAAATTGGATTAAAAGGTGGAACGAACTGGAGAATGCACTTCTTGCATAGGTTTATTACTAGTGCTTAAGTATTGTGGCATAAAAATTTAGAAGAAAAGTTTTTATTCTATTGAAGATACACATTTCATATCTATATCATTAATATATATCTATATCTTTAATACTCAATCTAACGTTAAGTAAATTAGAAAATATCACTCATTTTGAAGTCTTTTGCATAAATTTAGTTTGTAAAATGTGTAAGAAAATTTTGAATTCTATTTTAATGGGCAATTTTTTTATCTATAATATCTGAATGTTGGAGATATATTTCTTCGAATCTCAATCGCTGTTAATTAAAATAAATGCCGATGAATAAATTCATAAAATCTGCTTAGAAATCTTTTATTTTCTCTCCTTTATAGTTTTTATCTCACAAAAATTGATGGAAATACTATATCAAATTTTAAAAGTAATCAATTTCCCAAGAGTTTTAAAAATAACTTTAAATATATTGTGTTAAAAATTAAGCTGTATATTTTAAAAGATCGCATTGTATTCTCTATAAAAAATACAGTTCATATTTGAAATGAAAGAATATTATTTATTAATTTCTATTTAAAGATTCCTTCTAGTTCGAATAGTAGTAGCTCGATAGTGTTCGAAGTTCAATTCTTCTTTTGTATAAAATTTATAATTTAAAAAAAAAATGTAATAATCATAATGCACGCGAACAGAAAAGAAATGCATCTTATTTCTACAGTTGAAGAAATAAACATATTTAAATATATATAAAAGTATAATTAAATATGCTAAATGCTTCTTAAATTATTAAAATTGGAGAAAGAATTAAATAAAAATTCTAGCTAATTTTTTGAAAGCCTTGCGCTAAGGTTTTTGTACTATAATTGGCTTCTGTCGTTTTGGGGAAAATCATTTTAACTTCCGTAAATATTTATTTCATTTTTTAAAATTTTAAATATATTTTTTATTGTGTACTTATCACCGAAGAATAATTATGTGCTGTATGTGGTAGCTCGAAATCGAAAGGACTCGGTGATTGTTTCTATTTAAAATAATTTTATTCACTATGAGCAAACAACTTGCCCTGATAGAATTTTCACAAATCTACTTTATTCAATGAACTCGCTAGCTGTCGGTTTACCGTAATAATGCAATTAAAAATTGTGTATCATTGCATTGCTATATGATGGATTATATTTAGGGTTATTAATTTGAAAGCATTTATCGTAGTTGTGAAAGGAATTAAACTGCACAGGAAAATAACTTTCGCATAGGATATCAATTATAAAAAACAGAAGTTGTGTAAGTAATTAACATTGGATTTTTAGGGGAATTCAAACGTAAGTACGACTCTTTAAATTTTTGATGTCTGGTTCAAACTGATTATAAACTTTTTCAAAATAGATTGATTTTTATTTAAGAAAATGGTTATGGTATCTTCAAAGATTTAAATCAATTACTTCCCAGTTACTTCCAGAAAAATAATAAATAATGTGTTATTTCCCGTACAAATCGGACAACAATAGTCTCATTGTAACAAATCAAAATATAGCGTGAGTAAAGTCTCCATTTTTAAATAAGTATCAATCGGTGAACACGCTTATTTTCCCACAAAGGCAGATAATTCCGTTGGGCGGTTTCTGTCTCGATATATTAATGATTTGAAAGTTTAGTTTGTTTATGGCTTGTTTCTTGTCGACAGCATCCGCTACTGAAATACCATTGTAGAATTATCGTTCGTGAGACGTATTCCTGTTTTATGAGGTAAATATTTAAGAAAGTAATTAACAAAAATCTAAACCATACTCGCGTAGCATATAGATAGATCGCGAGCTGGTATTTGGCCAACCTTATCGTGTTGAGAAACTTTCACTTCATAAAAACAATTAAAACATTTAAGTTTCAATATCTTGTTAATGATTTCAACGTCTGAAATTAATACTTAACTTTATTTTGACATACGAATAATCTGTGTTAACCAATCTAATGCGGTCTTTTAGTCCATTATTTGTCGTTTTAATATATTTTTGATATCTTTTTATATGCATTGTTATTAATATTTTTCGTCCTTTATCCATACAATTGGAGTTACCATTCAGCGAGAGTGAAGAACATTCAACTGAGCTGAAGAAACTTTTGCTGGTCATACCGGACAGGAGTGCAGGTCTGAAACTCCTCTCAATGAAGGACCTTTTACAAGTGACTGAATTGATAGTGTATTAATCAAGGACACCTGTTGACATTTGAAAGGACAATCTGCTGAATTTGTTACTGATCCATGAACAATGGACATTTTTTTTTTCTCAGAAGACTTAAACACACTTTCTTCTCCACTTTCTTGGACTTTTTCCTTTGCTTGTTCTTCGGAATGAGACTATGTTGAAATATCTTTTGTGTTGGATTTCTTCATTCTTTAAATCATTAGGACTTATCACAGATATAGACATTGGACTTTCACAATATGCAAGAATATCTTTTTATAAAAACATGCAGGAGCTTCCACATTATTTTGTAATTTAAATTTTATCTATTATTAGTAAGTGACGAAAGAAAAAATAATATATAACTTCATCTTTCTCCTACAAAAGAAAAGGAGATAGAAAGCCGCCAAAAGGCACCCATAAACCCGCATCACTCGCATCCAGACGCCGTTTTATGAGCTGGCATGCGACTGCTGTGTGGTCAGTGGGTCTGTGTTGTGTTCTTTTATTTGCGCTTTAGCTCCTTCAATTATGGAAATCTGGTATTATTCTAAATTTGTAGTTGTAGTTTCTACTTCCTGTTTCAAGCGAATTACCTTCTTTCTATTTAAAGAAATTAGTTTGTTGACTTTTAAGACAAATTTGCCATCTTATATAGGGAGTATATATACATATGTTTTATCTTAGGTTTAGAAAAATTTAAATAATTATCAAAATCAAGCCTTATATTCTTATTTTAAATTGTCATTTAAATGAGATTGGAGTAGTGGGATTCTATTTAAACATAGTAAATTGAGTTGGTTTAAACTGCATAAATGATAATTATTATCACTATAGTACGATTAATATTTTCACTTCTCTATTTGAGCATTATTGCATTTAATATTTTATACCAGGTACTTCCGAATGGTTTTTTTTTAAATTTTAATTTCACAAAATTCCTAGCTTGAACGAAAATGGTCAACCACACAATGTTTTCATATCATCGATGTCAAAACTCTATTCTAAAAACTATCATCTTTCAAATCACTAAAGTAAAGGTAGCTTAGACAGGAATTTGCGCTGATGATGGAAACTTGAATTTGTTAAATGAAAAAATAGAATAGAAACTATCTCTAAAACACTTTCTCGCAAACTTTTAATAATGGTGCATTTGTTTATATATACGCCTTTTTCCCAAACGCTTGAAATCAAAATTGCAGTTAAAATTAAAACGTACCAAAATTTAATATATTTAAAAGGTTGCATTTTTGAATTGGCTCTTTTACATGCTTCTGAAAGTACAAACCGGTGGACGTTGAACCTCTCTCGTGGAAATTTAAAATTTTATCTGCGTCAAAGCGACTAGAATTATAAATCTGTGGTATTCATGCTGAATTTAGACGTTTAGTTTTAACTAGGACTCTCCTCTTGCAAAGAAATTTCGTGAAATCTCTTTTTCAAAACAAAACATTTTCTTTAAATTTTTTAAATAGAGCTCCCCAAAGTCACAGGGAAGGAGTATAAAAGGCCCAAATGCTTAGTCTTATTAAAATCATTATACAAATAATTTGAGCTCACCGCGACGATAAAAGCGGGCCTTTTTAATTAGTTTAAATGGTTATTTAAAATAGATTTAAGTAGTGGATTTATATTTAAATACCGTAAAATGAGTAATTGTCCGTTATCTCTTTTAAAGCATGTTCTCTGGTGTACGACGAGTTCATTGTTCACATCCCTGTATTTTTTTAAAACATGTAATTGATTGGACTTGATGACAGAAACTTGACGCGTAAGCCCCGGAAGATTGCTCCTTGATCTCGAATAGGATAGTTTTCAGACTTTAATTTTGTTATTTTGCGAAAATTCCTGGTTAAGTTTTAAAAGTAATAATGCACAAAGATCTCTAAATATCGGGCAACGTTACTTTAAATGAAAGTCGAAAAAATGATGTTATAGAACACCATGAATGTTGACCAATTTTCGAATCGTTGTCAACCATAGAGGCTGCTCAGTACGTAGCAGAAAAACCGGAACTGTTTTCTGCAGTCGATTTTTAAATCTTTAGAATAAATGAAACTTGGATAGAAATTCGCGCTAATGTTGAATAAGACGCGTGACAAGCGTAAAACAAGTGCAGAAAAAAAAAATGCGAATTTCAACCTTCAATTAATTACTATTGAATTATATAATATCCCGTAAATAATGGTCAGTTTACTGAATACTATCCAATTTCAGTTTCTTGAATTTTTAAATAGTTTGTAAATTTGAAAAAATAATTACGATATCATCGGAAATACTGGTAAAACTGACCGCTTGGCCGATACACTTATAAAATTTAACTGGTTTGATCATGGTCGTAAAAAGGTTAAGTTCATTAATTATAAATGGTTTATTAAAAAGAACGGAAACAATGTAATAAAATGATCTGAAAATAATTGAAATTTCAAATATAATCCATATATCGTAAATGACCAACGGTCTAGTAACGGGATGTGGCCTTTTGTAGTAAAAATCATTAAAAGGAGAATTTTTTTAAAAAAAATTTCGGGTTTGGTAAATTTTAAATCTTCTCATTGGCAAAATAACGGTTATGGGAATAAGAAAACGATTAAAATTTAGATATGAATAAAAAGCCAAGATTGGGTTTCAGTATTCAATTCATTGCATAGTTGCAATTCAAGTAAACACGTTTCGAATGCTCAAAACATAAAATTCAAAACATACCATCTATAAAATCACTTGGCAGTAATCGCAGATCTTTTAGAATAATATGGCAATTGATTGTAAGTAAATTTTTAAAAAAATAACCGCACTACTTGAGCACGAACTTGATTCAAGGATCGTGTGTATATGTGATATAAACATAATTTTTTTTTTTTTAATTCTGAAATTCCAAACTTCAATTAAAAGCAGGAAGAATAGTCGCATTTGTGATTTCTTACTGCCCTAATGTTGAAAGTTAAATGAAATTATACTTTATTATAAATTCTGTTATATGTACGCACTCCCGCTGGAATGTTAAGAGTTGGCAGAAATTCGAAATGGTGTGCATTACTTTTCCTTGCCGCGCGAAATTTCCATTAAAGGATAATATACGTTCCAAATAAAATTGCAAGTTGGGAAAAAAAAGGAATAATTTAGAACTTTAATTTAAATTGTAATACTTTTTGGATTTTGTGGAATACTTTTTGAAATACTATGTGGATTTTTCTCGATAAGCTGGTAATTCAATTAATTAAAAACTTGGAGAATTGAACAATTTCTCTTTATGGACAGTTTAAAGGACCATTGAAACTGCATTTCGATAATAATTTTATTTAAAGTTAGATGTAATAGAGGTTCGAAGTTAATATCCAATACGAGGTATTAGTCATCCGTTGGGAATCCATGCATTTTCTCTTTTATTACCATCTAAATGCTAGATAACCTGAAGTGATCGAATGGAAAATGTCTTCCATTACTTCCAGCTGAATTCTCCTCGATTATTTAATTATTTATTCGTTAATTGAAGCAGAGTCGATAGAGACAGTGGCTAGGTATATATATGTAAAAAGGCAATTTCTGATGTTGCATTCATTTTTATGTTCTGTCTTGATCGTTGGTGGGGGGGAGGGGTCGATTTAATTTTCAGTACCGTATTCACTTCGAATTTTGAAATATTTATATGTATGTAACTATTTTGAAACTTCAAAAGCTAAAATGTTAAGACAAAATTATCATTTGGTCAGGTTCCTACATATCAATTTACGTTCATTTAATTATAAGAATATATATATTTGAAATTTTAACTTTGATTTATTATACCACGAGAGTCGTATTATGAACATCGAAAATGTGATAGAATTTCGTCTATCTACATCGCGACATAAGAGCAAAATGTTTCTGTTCAATGATTTTACTATGACATTTTGATAGGGATTTTTTGGACACGTGCAGACATGGGAAGGATAATGTTGAAAAGAATATAAAATTTTTTATCCCTTCGTTGTTATGGAATCGGCAGTTTTACTTCGAATGTGTCATAATTCAATAAACAAAGCAAAAAGTAAGAATTAAATCAGGATGCAAGAGAATGTTTCGGAAGAAAAATAATGTGGGCTGAATTAAGATAAAATTAAGAAATCATGTTTTAACTAGATATCATTACATATATATATATATATATATTAGCATAAAAATTTAAGTCTCTTGTAAAGCTTAGAATAGAAATTTACATGGATTAAATTAAAATTATCCGAATGTCCCGAAATCGGTATGAGCGCCATTATTTATAATTTTATGCATTTATGAAAAGAATTTTGTGTTCTTATGAATAAGAATATAATAATATAGTGATTTCTAAATTATTATCCCCAATGTTAAAAGAAATTTTATATATTTATTCCATTTAAAAAGCAAAATTGCATTGCATTACATGGTAAGCTTTATAAGAACACAAATTTTGTGTTTTGCTTTCATAAATTGTAATCAATAATTCATTCTCTTTGTTCTCCATCGTAGAAAAATACTAAAACTTTAGAGGATTTGTTGGTGAGTAGAAAAAACTTCCTCAGTGTAGCTTCATACATTCATAAAAGCAAGCTGGCTTGCAAATGAATAAGTAATCAAAACTTTTTTTTTTTTTTTTTTTTTTTTAAGAAAGAAAGAGATGAAGGTGATGGTATCTTCTTTTAATAACATTATACCGATCGAAAGACTACGAAACGTATTGTTTGATAGATAGCCCCCCCACACACATAGAATCTAATTTTTTTTTTAAATCAAAAAACTAAATGGGAACGTTGATTTGCATCTTTAAGTATTGTTCTGTTTCTTCAATCATGTAGTTAAATTTGTATCTCTCTTCCTTGGCGTTGATTTAATTTTAGTTTGTTCAGAAAAGTGTTTGGAAATAACGTCGCATCTTAATTGCCTTCATAAACTTTCAAATTGCCAAAAAGGCATTTATATCCAGATAAGAACAATGTGATTGTTTTGAAATTGCTTATTTAAAGAGGTCTTTTAATATTAAAATTTAAAGTTTTGAAAATCTGGGAATGCAGTGATATTTGTAATTGCCGTTATCATCTATTCAAAATCTTTTTTCATTGAATAATAAGTTGCTCAAGTTTCAAAAATATGCCTTATAAATTTTTAATGCATATTTATTTGAAAATGCAAATAAAATCAAAACACAGGACCTTAGCTTTATTATAATTACTGAAAGGAATAAATGTAAAACTGAACACAGATATTTGCTATTTAAGAGCAGACGATTGTTTCGTCGTGAAAAGGATTTTAACCGGACACGTATTCTGTCTAAAATTGTTTGCTTACTGCCGTCGAGCTCGCACCTGTTGTGCACTTCTTGTATTTGCTTTTATGTCGATCGCTCTGTATGAAGTTTATCACATTCAGGGTTGGTGTTCAAGAGAAGAGGGTTGAGGATCATGTCTAACAGGGTGGAGATCAGAAAGAAGGCTCGAGATATAGAGCTTTGGGAACTAAGGCAAATGCTGCAGGTAAATGAATCAATTAATTACTATACTTTCTGGACTGAGGAATATTTCATGAGTGTTTTCTAATTGATTAAAAATTTTCAAATTTATTCTTTAAAAATATTTTTTTTTCTGTTTGAGGTGGAATGACTCGAATTAAAAGTTTTATCTGAAAATTTCCGTTTCGGAAATACGGAAACAATCGGTGGAGAGTAATTTTAGGCAACAGACATTTTTCAGATTCTTTACATATCTTGTTAGTAGTTTTGGTGCTTTCAACAAACTGGATGGCATGCAAGTAGCATAAGTTCAGTTTTGTTTACATAATATTCCATTATAATGATCAATAAATATGTAAAATAATATCCTGCAGCATAAATTCCTTTCAAATAGCATTGAATATTTCAACAATGCGCTAGTTTCTCAAGGCCTTTTTATATTGTTAAAAAATTCACTGAATTTTTCATGAAATCTTTCTATGCTGTTTTTATTGTTCGAATCTTTCAATCTACCATAGAGATGTTTCATATTCTTTTGAAAAAACTGGTGTAATTTCGCCAAGCGTCTTATTTGCAGAATATGCATGGATTAGAAATTCTTTTGCAACTTCTTTTTACTTGCATTTGCTGAATGAATGCGAAAGGCATCGAGTCAAACTGGAGAGTACTTTCTTGGTTGGTTTCTCATTGGTATGAAAGAGATAAATCCAGATTTGTGATTTGCGTTTATTTTTTAATCCTCATCGGCTTAATCTCAATAAATGTGTGCCATTACTGTTCGCTGCCACTGTCTCTTCTGTTCCATTGTAATGCCTTTAAGGAATGGTGTCTCTTGTAGTTCGGATCTTGGAAATATAGATAGGATAATTCTTTAATTGTCTCATTCACATCTCCTTTTATTTACAAGTAAAAGTTTGTATTTATAAAAAGTGTTGAGGAAATAGAGTTCCTTTAACTCTTTAAATGGCCATTTTTTTAGTCATATTATGTTAAAATATTTTTAGGCTTGAAATTAGAATAAGAAAAGGGATTCATGTAGCTTATTAGATAAATTTAATTTGATTAATTAATTAATTTGGTTATCAATAATTAAGTAACAAATCAAGACGCATCATTTTGTCTGAGATAAAGAACTGAAGTATCTAAGTTTCTGACTTACTAAAAAAATTGTCAGAACTTATGCCAACCTACATAAATTCATACAAAGATTGATAAATTTGGTGAGAAGCATATTTCCCACTGCCCTAGAAAGGGTTAAATTGACAGAAACCAGCATAAACCATCAAGAAAGGCTTTCTTTCTATTTACTTTTATGGATTTAATTTTTATTTATCGTCTTTTAATTCTATCTTAATTGGGAATCTATTTTTTAAAAATTTCAATGTGTTATTCGATACGCCTGAAAAGATTATTTAAATTGAATCTGCCTATTAAAAATTTCTGGCACGAATATTAAAAGAAATGTACATACTTTGAAATAGAATCGGAAAGGAATCGATTATAATATTGGTGGACGCATGCGACTGAAATCAAAGTAAATTTTTAAAAATATCGAAAAAATGTACGCAAGTGAAACTGACATCATTATAAAGGTAATTTTTAAAAAATATTTAGTAACACACACACACACACAAAAAAAAAAACATGGAATACTTCTAGAAGATATGAGCATCAGTTTTCATAAGCGAGATATAGCAACCATCAATCAAGCGGCGGTTCAGCCTGCTTTCGCACTCAATTCAATTGGTTTATAACGTCTTGACTTCTTTTATATGTTTTTTCCTGGGACTGTACACCGTATATAATGACACAGCAAACCCAAAAATTCTAATACTATTTTGTTTTTCTATTAATTATTTGAACTCCATAAATTGAAAATTGCAGCTCCGTTAAAATGCGAAGTTTTGAATTAAGTGCAGCTGTACAAACGTTCAATAAAGTAGTCTGAAACCTTTGCATGTCGCTTTGTTTACATTAGACTGTTGCCATTCGATGATAAGTAATAAGAGTGATTTCTATGACACGTTAGCGTTATATATATAGAGAGAGAGAAAGAGAGAGATTCTGTTAATTTAATTTATTAAATGAAACTTAAAGTGATTTTTTTTTCATTTAAATATCCTTAATATATGCATTGCTTCATTAGGATCCGAGTATTGATATTTTGAATGATGTTGATGCCAAGTTCGAGAAAGACCCTGATAGAATAATCACGGAACTTGAATTAAAACATAAAAAACCTCAAAACGATTTTATGAATAAGCTATCTTTACCCAAGTAAGCATCTTTATTATTTTTAGTTTTTTTTTATGGCTCTTAAAACAGAAAATTATTTTTATATTTATGCAAAACAATTTAATCTCAAAGAAAATCAAAACTGTTTCTATACATTTGAATTTTGAAAGATTTTCAGAACACATAAAAGGTGTTGTTTCTTAAAAAAGCGGATATTTATTTTAACATGTAATCAGAAAGTGGAGTATTTTTTGCTAAATTATTTTGTTATAATATAATATTATGTATGTTTTAGTGACTTAGAATATCGAAGCAGCGCTTAGATATTTTCTTTAATTTTCTTTTTGATTTAATATATTGAAATATGCCAGATTTTTTTTAGTTCATTAATAGTGAAGAAAAATGCCTCTAAAATGCAAAGAACGAAATAGACAATGTTAATCTAGAAATCTTTTGTATGTATTAGTTTATTATTAGTCTTCCATTAATAAATAAATTTTACATTAATCATATTTTGTTTGCATTTTTATTTCCATTATATCGCTTTTCCTAGTGAATTTTTATGTCCTTCGTGCTTTTCCTCTCAATATCTTTTTAGTATACAAAGTGTCTCAAAAACGTTCTAGTATTATAGTTCCGTGTCTTCAGCGAACTCCACCCTCTCAAGGGTCAGTCGAAAGCAATAACAGTCCTTATCATTGTGACCCAAATTTCTCGCTGTAATTTTCTGACTCGATAGATTTAATGTGGGTATATTTATAATGATGCACCTAAATGATGCAATTTAATGAACTTTAAGGAATATTTACTATTATTTTTAGTTTAAGGATGTAAGAAATGTAGAGATATTTTCTTGTAAAACTGTAAAGAAATTATTGATAATGACAACTAACAACTATGAATATTTATAATTGTATACTATTTCTATCTTGTTATGAAATATTTTATCCCTGATTAATTTCAGCTTAAGGTAAGTGTTTAAAATCTGATCAAACTTAAATTTTAAAACTTTAATAGACATTTAATATATAATTAAATGCCTTGCTGTCAGATTCATAATGTAAATAGTATTAAAAGTCAATTTTTCTTAACATTTTCTGCATTAAATTTTTTAGAAAAACAATACATGATTTCAATTAGTATATTTTTGGCAAAATAAATGAGTTACAGGGTGACAACAAAATTATTTAAAAAATTCAATACATATTAATTCTACAGCATCAAATCTTTCAATCACAGATAAGGTTTTTCCCTATGTCTCAAAACAGTAATTATATCTCTTATTAATATACTGTATGTGAAATACACTATTGTTCTCTTTTGCCTTATTTGACGATGATTATAATACTGTAAAGGGAATCGGTATCATTTCAAAACCAAAAAGTACCTCAAACATTCAAATCCGTCATACAAACAGAATACTGCAATATTTTTAAAGCTGTTGCATGTGTGGTAAAATCCAATTAATATAAGGTAGCTTGATTTTAAAATATGTTCTAATATTTATCACAAGTTTACATTTTCTTTGAGAAACATTTACTATTTGTAACATGCGGTTCAAATCTTCAAATTATGTGGATCTAAAGTATACAAAAAGTAGTTAAAAGAATAAATGTTAGTTGCGTATTACACGAGTGTGACTTAGAAACATAAAAAGTTTGAAAATTCTAACGATAAATGATTCTTTGAGACGCGAAATTGATTAATTAAAAGTAAGAAACCAAACGGTGAACTAGTACCGCTCTGTGAAAGGTCTTAATTAAGAAACCAAACGATAAATTAGTAGCTCTACCTGTCGGAAATGTCTCTTCATAGAAACGACGAGCAAAAAGCATTAAATCGAAAATTTATTCTTCAAGAAATTTCATCTATGAGATAAAAAGCACGATATGGATTCATGAAAGAATCCATATCGTGGATTTAAAACTGGAATGAGTCGTGAACTCTATTCTAAATAGCTAATTTCATAAATTGATTAAATTAGTTTAAAAATCTGATTCTGTTAATGACCTTCCAACAAGTTAAAAGAAGAAGAAGACAGGTTAAAAAAAGTAATATATTTCTGGATCTTGTTTATTATTTTTTAGCGCAATCCTACAAAATAAATTCGTATTGCACCAAAAGAAACATTTCAGGCATCTAGGACTGACACGTTTCAAGGAGACCTGAATTGTGTGCCTATACAGAACAAACTGTTCGGACTTTTCAAGCATTGTTCCTGAGACAAGAATTTGAAATTGAGATTCCCCGTGGAATAAGTAACGACAATCATCACTTAAATCGGATTTGTTCTTATAAATCATCCTTTCATGGCGTCGGAAGGGGTAAAAATGCAAGTAGTGTCCGAGTCTGAGAATTCGAGAATCCATAGGTAGTTCCATAGATAAAGTATATAGCGCTAAGAAATTTAATGCTTAACGAAACATATATAGCAGAATTTCACTTTTACACTAGCAATAAAAATTATGTTGCAATTAACTAAGGCAATTTGCCTATAAACTTATACTAATTATTTACAAACAATAGTAGTTTGTTTAAATATAATATTTCTTTGCTTAATGAATTTTCATAACCAGGGAACGACGCCATATTCTGCCTGCAGTTTTCCATCCACATTTATTCATCTAAAATATTTTTCAGAGGTTCTGAAGCTCCGAGGGAATTACGAAGAAAAGAATTTGTTTTAAGAAATTCAACTTTAACGTAAGTCATAAGATTATTACTTTAATTTAAATATATTTCACTCCATTCAGATAACCATGAAAATGATGTTTTATTTTAGATGCCATGCCATTAAATATTTTTGCTAAAGTATCATTAATTCTTATAACTTTTAAGTTTAATAAATACTATTGTTTCAAAATATTTAAAATTACGAGGAAAACCAAAGAATAGTTCCTTGACTACAACCACTTAATATATATATATATATATATATATATATATATATATATATATATATATATATATATATATATATATATATATATATATATATATATATATATATATATATATATATATATATATATATATATATATATATATATATATATATATATATATTATTTCAAATGAAAGTTCATTATTCCTAGATTTGTATATAAGTCACCAGCCATCTTGGCTTAGTTGAATATTGAACTCGATGTGATTAACCATGGTTCAAATCTTTTTAATGGTAGCTTGGTTCAATCTTTCATTTTAAATGTTGTTTATTGCTAATTTATGTTTCTAGAGAATAATAGATCTTTTTTTACATTTCTGAATAATTATTCCCGAATATTCTTCGAATACATAGAAGAATTTTGAGATGCCCTACAAGTTGTGGACAGTTTTCCTATTCTCGTATGTTACGATATGCTTCAAAATAATAAATTTTATTTTATCGTTAAATTGTATTCTGATTTCTTTGCAATTTTTTTTTCCATTTTTCACTAAACCTGAGGTCATTTCGAAGTCACTTAACTCGATAATCGAAAATATTTGCAATGTTTTTCATTTAACTTGTATGTCAATAGATATTTCAAAAAAATTTGTGAATATCGCTCAGTTATGCTGACTTCATAATAGAGTATAGAAGACTTGAGTCAGGTTTCAAAACAGGGACTTTTTTCTTTTACGAAATTCCTGCAAAATCATAATTTATATTCTATGGATGCATGCAGTTTCGTTGTGTTTATATTATTTTCTTAATTCTCATTTATAGTACACGATAAAACATATGCTATTTTACAAATAAGAAAATGTCTGCAGAAATAATTTCAAAAACGAATTTTTATTCAATTTAAATTTGATTTATTTCATGTTAAGAAGGACTGACGATTGTTATTCCTTTTTAACACGCATTCTGATATGCTGGAAATTAGAAAATTTTAATTCCTGAGTACTTCGAAAAAATGCAATATTTTAATACTTCGAAACTTAATTTCTTATTTTATCAATCAATTCAACTAAATTTGAGTTGAATTTAAATGTGTGGGAAAATGCGAAATATGTGGCTTCACAAATTCAAACTCCCTTTGCGTTGTAAATAATTTCAGAAAAATAATTACCTTATTACACGATAATTTTAATTATGAATGAAAGATTAATAGGAAGAGTAAAAAAAATTAAATGAAAGCTATTCTGAGTTTAAATATATTAATAAAAGTAGCTCCAAAGAATAGTTTTATTCGGTTCATTGTTAAATTTGACGATATCTAATATGGCGAATTTTTAGCGAATCTTAATGCTGTTTAATTTTTAATAAAAATGTCTATACTTGCGCATACGAAGAAATAAAATTGCTAGCATGTTGATACCACCTGAAATGTTAACATGGTTTTTTTTAAACAATATTCTTTTATTGATCAAAATATGTAATTTTAAATAATTTTGATTTCTAATAAAATGTATCAAGAAATTCTTAAGAATCTCTATCTGATTTTATGTTTAAATGTTAAAAATTTAAAACATTAAGCATTTTAAAAAGTTATTTTTATTATTATTATTGATTTTCCGTTTCTATTCAGAAATCTTTGGAGAAGTCCTAATGTACGCTCTTTATACAACTTAATTCTTGCTTTTTTTGTATTCCTGTACCTGCACATCGCTATCTTCTATTACTTTAATGTTGAACGGTAAGTACCAGATATTTTTTTCTTTTCTTTCTTAGATTCCGTTTGCATTCAGTTTCTAGAAATTACTATGCTGTAATCTTCATGTGAAAAAAATGTATATATAAGCATACAATTCTTTTATTTTAATCGTCTACCATAGACTTGTTTATTAATCACAATACGTAAGCATACCATTACTTAACCCATCTTTGCATGATGATAGAAATTTCCATCATAACATCTAGTGAACAAAAAATGAACTCAAAACAGGTGTACTGTAAATTTATTGACTTTTTCGCACCTATTGCGTAATAAGGAACGTAGCTGTCAAAGAATTTAAATGTCACAATCATTATAGGAGGTTTGAACTTGCCATTTCGCTGCTTGTTGTGGTTGGAAGAAACTTTCTATTTCTTGAATATTTTTTATAACACATCTGATTTCTTTTTCTTTTCTTTTCTTTTTTTCTAATAAATACGATAATGAGTGGAGGAATTTAGAAGAGAGGGACATTGAAGATTTCCTTTAATCTAGAGCAGGAATTATCCTGATTTATTTCACAAAAAAAAACCATGCAAAGGAGGGTTAAAAATCAGTAAACAATGTGATCTGAATCATGCCGCAGAATATAGAAATGCGCCAGTTGATCATTTATGATATGCACAAATTTAAACTGGATCACTGATCAATTTATAATAAAGGTTTTTACTTTTAAATATCATATAAAGCCTAATGATGATAATCCGCATGGAAAAATTTTAATATTGTTATAAACCTAATTCAATTTTGAAAGGTATTCACTGATTAACAATTTAAAGTAAACAATACAGCATGATATCCATATTTTCCTCCCTTTTGTTCAGGGCAAATTATCATTTGCATTATTTTATTCGTTTATTGACAATATTTTTTCTATTATTAATTGGACGATAAATTCTTATAAATTGAATTTTAATCGTTTTTTCTTCTTTTTTATTACTCTGCTTCCATTTATTTAAAATATTTGGAATAATCCCTTTTTTATTTTTACTGATTTTATGAAAATTTCTATTCGCTCATATTTCTTCACTCTTTATGACATATACTTTATTTTATGTCTTCATATATGTGATGGATTTTTACACTTTTGTGACGCAAATTTTTATGTGAATTTTATTATGATATTTGGATAATCTAAACATTTTAACTGTACAGAGTTGACGAAATAAATTCACTGAACGCAGATTTTATTGTTGATTATTTATATTTAAGCACAATAATATACATAATTAACTTTTTATAAAACATATTACATTAATACAATGTCATATGTTCTGTATCATTTTTTTTATTTCTTTCTCGAATTATGTTCTAAAATCACATAGCCACATTTTTTTATGTTCTCTGGATAAACATTTGAAATTTTTAATTGAAATAGTGTGTTCGTGTTTTGCCTTCTTCTCAGTCTAGCTTTTGAGGAATACTATATATTATAACTGCATTATAACTATTTTCTGTGCTATTCCGATTCAAGAAGCTATTTGTGTTCCAGTCAGGTGCAGTTTTTATAATTATAATTAAATTTAATCTTATTTTAAAAATATGTTAGTAAATTGTTTATAGTTAAACATATTTCTACCTTTAAAATTACATATTTTGCTACTTTTTATTCATTTGATCATGGTTCAAAATTGAGAAATCTGTTCCAAATAATCTTTTGTAGTAACATTATGCAAACAAAACTAAATTGAACTATTTTTTAATTTTTCATTTGTTCTTTTATTTGCTAAAAATTGAGAAATCTGTTCCAAATAATTTCTTATAGTAACATTATTCGAACAAAGCTAAATTGAACTATGTTTTAATTTTTCATTTGTTCTTTTATATAAACCTTTACTCCCATTGAGACTTTTAGGTCGACCCAACTACCTTAATAAAAAAATATGTTTAAAAAATAGTTGATACTTAAAAAACTAAGGGATATATTCGATCAGGTTGCGTAAATATTTTTTAAGTCCATAATCCAACTCAAATAAAGTTTTTTTTTTAATTTAAATTATGATTTTATGAATAATTGTGGCATTCTATTCGTTATTTTATTTTATTGTGATTTAAATTTTAGGTTAAAAAGAGATTTAGCATTGGTTTCATGGTCATTTGGTCAGTTTCACATTGTTACTGCCGTATGGATTGGCATCAACTTATCGATTGTTTTCTTTTTACATCCTGTCTTTCGATTCTGGGCTTCTTCTAGAGCATTTGCGAAGAAGAAGGGTAAGTATTAAGTATTTTTGGGTATCTTAAATAAATATGCCATTGAAATAATGAATAGTCCAGAAAAATATGGGATAAAGTAGAAATGAAATGATTTGTGTTGTCTCAAGTGAAAGATATGATGATAGTAAGATAATATTCATATGATTCAAGTGATACTATTCATCCTCTTTATAAAAAGTTAATTTGTATTTTCGTTATTATTTTATATTTTTAAGCTTTCTAAAAAGAAATATTTTCCAAAATGTTCAAAAACATTTTGAAATAAACATATTTAATTTTGAAGTCAGTGTTGCTTTGCTAGATCTTTGATCATTTTTCAAAGCATGTTACATTTAAAAGGAAAAAATCAGCATATTTTATGACTTTCAAATTCAAAGTTTAGTGTTAAGTTGCAAATGGAAAAACTGATTGTTATATAGTTCCTTAGAAAATATATAATTTAATTATTTTGTGATTAAGATCTTATATTTAAAATTTCTATAACGAAAGAGAACGTTGTGCACAAAAGACAAAGGCTTCATATGATGATAGAATTTTTCATATGCTTGTGAAACTGGTAGAATCGAGAGCTGAATGTGTTTTCTGCTCGGAACATTTAGACATAATTTTTATGAAATATGAAATTTAAATTTCCAGATACTTTGGTGTCATATTTTTGATCTTAAAACGCACTAACTTCTTTGAACTGTGATTTACATTTTATATTTTGCTTTTGGAAGTAATTTTTAACTAATCAAATAAGACTTTAGAAAACTCTTAAGATATTTATTTTTAGTTATGAGATTCAGGTCTTTAAAATGATCTCAAATACCTTAGCTAAAACTTAGTCCTTCCAGTTATTCTCGCTTTGTGTATAAAGAAATACAAAAGACCATGTTAGCACTATAAAATTCAGACTCCGACTTCAAGTACATCTTTCCAAAAATGATGATTTGAATAAATCATTTTTAGGACTTGATTCAGCAAATATACTTATGCTACTTCATTCATCTTTACAGGATTTGTATGCCACGATGCGCTGTATTTCTCTCTTAAGCGTTCCCTATTCTATTTGAATTTTTTTTTAATTCCCTAAAATTCTAATTGGATTTTTTTTAATCCTTTAAATTCTACTTGGATTTTTTCGTGTATTTTTTTTGTTGTTGTTATGTGTGAACTTTCCATGACAAAAATAATTTTTTTGTTTGAAATTAAAAAAAAAAAAAAAACTATGAAAAAACTAACTAAATTACATTCCAATATTTCCTTCATACCGAATCGTCGTTTATTGCCAAGAGTTCAGTTTAAAGATTGATTGTTGTTGTTTTTCTGTAGTTTATTTGGCGCAAGAGTCATATTTGGCTTAAAGATTGAAAAGGTTGCTGGATAGAGATTCGATTGACCGCTGGGCTGTTGTATGGCAAACCTCCGTCCACTCCTGCTAGATTTGGACGGAGGTTTGAAGAGGATATGGTGGTTCACTTTTCACCTGCATTTTTTAATCGCGTTCTAAATTGAAAGTTGAATCCTAAAAGAGCTCCAATATAGTTTCAAAACGGGTCGTTATTTTGACAAAAGCTGAAAATCTCAGTTATTGGTTATGTACTTATGCAATTTGATTACGCTTTTATTGAAAGGATTTAAAATTTGAATGCAAAAACATAACATTGCAGATTATTTTTTTTTAATATTTTGTCAAACTCTTTTATCTTAGGGAATTTCTCATTTTTAAATCTGTATTTAACCATAAATTTATTTTAGCTTTTAATTAAATGCTACGTTTTATTTTTTACTTCTATTGCTATTGCTTAAAAAAGAAAAGAGCATCTCATATTCTTAAGAGAATTTAATTGATTTTTGTTTTTTAAATTAATATTTTTATTAATTTTAAATAAGCGTATACAGAATTAAAGAACGTAAATTCTGTATTTAATGCATGATACGTCGTTAAAGGATTCAGTTAAAATAGTAATTCATTTAAAAGATTTAAAAAAAGAACGCTTGTGTGTGACTTTAAATTTCTCAGTTGTCATGTGAATGGAAATGACCATAACCCCCCCCCCTAAAAAAATTTCTTTTAAGACCAAAAATGAATAAGCTTTGAGGATGTCGTAATTAGGGTTACGTGCAGTTGTGGTTGACTCCAATTATTGCAACATGTTAGAAAAATAATTTTATTTACTTTTAAACTTAAGAAATGAAACAAATAATTTTGATTCACTACAAGCTTCACCGAGGCGAGTGCGCGAACATTCCGAAGAAAACGGAGAGAATAGCTTTTTAGAAGCATCGTGCGTGTCAATACCCGGATGATGTGCAGCGCGCCATTACGTCACACACAGCCTCGACGGAGACTGTAGTTTACAGATTCATATGGAAAGATGATAGGCATTCGCTACAAGATCTTTGGAGGAATAATGTCTGAAATGCGTGCCCCATAACACTAGATTTGAGACTGAATAGCCATTGGATATTTTACGTATCACCAATGTAGCGCATATCTAACTTTTTTAAACTCATTATTTGATATAAAGGAAATAACTCGCAATTTCTTCGCAAAGAAGATATCAAGTTTACACCAGTACTATAATTTACTCATCCTTTATTCAATCCTGAAAGGTGTTTTATAATTCTGCTTTTCAGTACCAAAGGAATGTAATTTAAAAAAGACGATTTTCCAGTTACAACAATTTTGTATACAAAATCTGATATTACATCAAGTCATAACTAGGTAAATTTATTAAGAATACACTTTTTATAATTTATTCTGGTTAATATGAATATAAATCCTCAAATAACGAATTGAAGTTTTTCCATTTTTATTTTTCATTTTTCTGGAAAATTGGTATAAAGTGGCTTACGTTTAAATTAAAGAATTAATTTTAAATTAAATTAAAGAACGTTTCTGAATTAAAGAATTTATGATCGCTCAATATTTAGAACTCTGTATGTATAACGATGGATACTTTAATCTCTTTATAGATTTTGTGATTCAATATTTTGCACTTTATTCATTTCGTATGAAACAAAAACAATGGATAAACATGAGTAGATATGAAAGTAATAGATATTTGAATCTTTTTATAGGCCTTTATGATTTGATGCTTTGCACTTTATTCATTTCGTATAAAGCAAAAGCAATGGATAAGTATGAATGGATATGAAAGTAATGGATACATTAATCTCTTTATAGGCCTTTATGATTTGATATTTTGAACTTTATTCATTTCGTATAAAGCAAAAACAATGGATTAGTATGAATAGATATGAAATTAATGGATATTTTAATCTCTTTATAGGCCTTTATGATTTGATGTTTTGCACTTTATTCGTTTTGTATGAAGCGGCTTTGCTGATAATTCCACCAAAAATAATCATAGACTGCAATATACCACCCGCATCATCTTGCGCGTTAGTAATGGAACAGGTCAGTATTGTATTCTTTTTTTATAAACCAAGTATACATAAATATGAGTTAATAGAGTATACAAGTTAAGAGTTAAATAAGAATTTAATGTTGTCTTTATTTCTCTTACATTTACGTTATGTTATAATTAATACTTCTCTCATTCGGTGAAACATCAGAAATCTATTAATTAATAAATTGCAAAACCATTTAGGGATGATATTCTAAATATATAAAAGATCTGGTTTATCTTTCTGTTCGTTTTAATCGTCGCTTTACACTCTTGGATCGTTTTATATATCGAGATGAAATATGGGTCACAGATGGATTATCCCAAATGGAAATTTTTTTAAAGCTATTTTAAAATTCGAATTAATTTTTATTAACTTGATTCTAAATGATAAATTAGAATTAATAGTTGGGAAATTTTAGGAATCATCATAATTTTGTTTGCAATTGGAGAGCTATAATTTTTGTATCATTCTAGAGTTCAGTACATTTCTAATTATCGTAACTTGAAGTTTGTAACTGAAAATTGATCTGTGCAACTTTTCTAATTTTAGTGTGTTTTCTATTTATTTATTTTACTGAATAAACTTTTTTTCCAAGTTGACCTACGGGACTTAATTATTAATTAAACACCAGGCTTATGCATTAGCATTTCGCGCAATATTTGAGTTCCACGTGTTGCCATTCAATAAAAATAACAATTGAGAGTAAATGAATTATTATTGCATACGAGTTCTTTTCATATTTTTATGTGGTTTTAAAGAATTCTTTTTTTCGCTTCTGTATTATTTAGCTCAGTGGTATCTTGATATGATACTTGATAGTAATTGAATTATGCCTTCGGAGGCATTATTTATTTTTATTTCGCTGATAGTATACATAATAGGCAATATAATGTGGTAACTAAACTACAAGTGTTCAATATTCAATTCTAAGGGTCATTAATTATTACATGGGACCAGTTTAAATATCAAGATCAGAAAAAAAAACATTTATGTATATAGTTTGTAGATTATAAATTTCTTTTTCAAGTTAATTATTTATGGTTATAAGAAAGTAGGTTTTTTTTACAAATCTGAAATCCAGTAAAAATCGCTTATCTAGTAAAATGGTTAAACGTTTAACAGATAATGGTTTCAGGTACCATATATCTGCTATAGTTATAAATAAATTTGTTGAAATTAAACAGAGGAATAAAACGTTAGGTTTAGTAGATAGTTGAACTAAAGATTGAAACAACAATATTGAGATTGAATCAAGTAATAGTACTGAATTATTGCTTTCCAAAGGAGCTCAGAACTGAAATTTATGGAAATTCCAAGTAAAAGTAATTTTACAGAGCGAAGAACTATTTTAGAATATTTAAAAAAATTGCTCCAGCAATAAATGACGATTTAGAGGAAGACATAAAACAGCTAACTGAATGCAAGAAAAGTTATTTAAATTCATAAGATATCACAGCTAGCTGGAATGAAAATGGACCTGTAATATTGCTAAAGTAATATGTTTTTTGTATCAGCACAAATCCAAAGTGAATACTCACTTTGGATTTGTGCTGATGTATGTTACAAAAAGATGTTATGTTACAAAAAGATGTTATGTTACAAAAAGATGTGTATGTTACAAAAGATGTGTATGTTACAAAAAGATTTTTAATGCTACTTGCGATGGAAAACAAATGACGGAATGTATTCCCAGTTTAAATGAAATTAGAACGTAAAACTAAAGCAATCTACGGGAAATATACGTGACCATATGCTCATCACTGAAGTTTTCGATGATTTGCTTCCAGATTATCAGTATTTCCTTAGTGTCTGTGAATATGTACCTCCTGATAAACAAGGTATTAATGACTTTATTAATAGATTATCAATTGATAGATAAAAAAAGATTGAAAATGCACAGACTCAATAAGGAAATGCTTTCATAAGTAAGAAGTTATAGAAGAAGAAACAATATGAGTCAAATGCATGCAAGCTGTAATATCTATCAAAAAAGTGCTTTTCAAAGACTTTGATTTAAAGTTATGTTTTCTATGTGGGAAGCAAATTATAGAGCCAAAACTTTTGACAAAGGCCAATTCTCGCCTACAAGCAAAGAATAATTTAACCAAAAGAAAAAATATAAGATTTCATCAGTATTGTTTAGCTGTTGAAAAATGAAAGTAAAAGCAGTTGGCATTTCATTTTTATTGGTCTAAATTCTGTGGTTAGGCAGCACATGATATACGACAAAGCATAGATTTATAAAAGAATGCTAAGTCTTATAAAAATAAAGATTGTATTGGAAATACAATAGATGCTTTTGGCAGAGATAGTTTTCAAAACAGAGCATTTGATGAAAGGAATTATATTCCAGTGAGTTGAAAAATGTTTTATATTTTCTTAATTTAAAACGAATTCTCATTTTCGTTAGCTCAATAAAAGAGAAAGTCTGTGCAATCGAATTAGATAAAAAATTTGCAGAATCATGAACGACGAAAAAAAAAATTGGAAATAGAGCGGATAAGTTATGCAAATTAATCCAAAACAAGTCTTTTTGGAACATATAGTGATAGATTATTCGTAGTCATCACAGTTTTTTAATACAAGCTAATAATATCATCTGCATTTTTATAATGCATTTATTCATTTAAAAATGTTTTATACATCTAAAGAAAACGAACTTTATTTTCCTTATGCTCTCTAAATTTTTAATTCTCATAATATTTATTGACGTCCAATTAAAAATGGTTTATATCCTTTGATGTATAGTAAGAAATATTCAACATTTTGGAACTATCTGATGAAGATAAGCCAATAATGACAACGTAAAATACAGAGCAACATAGACTACAGCGTTGATAGCAGATATTGATTGATAAGACAGATCTATTGCTTAGTATAACATACTGATGCCTGGATAAAAAGCATTTTGGCAAGTAAAAATATAGTTAAGACAATTATGATTTTCAAATTATTCGATCTTTCATAGTCTTGAAATATCTTTTTTATATTTTAACTGCAAATTTCATTTTCATCGTTTCATTCATTGTCATTGATATTAAACTGTAAAGGAAAAATATTAGCATTTTTTGTATCAATTTTTACTTATATATATTTTATTTCGCTTTATATCTATATTGACATATGTTTTGTATTTCTTCCATTTCAGTTTAGACTTTTTATGAAGAGTTATGCATTTGTTCGAGAAAACATTAACAGAGTTTTAAAGTATAAGCTCCATCAAGGTATTGTGAAATCTCAATTGATTCGTATTTTTCGTGATTCAATCCTGATAAAGCCATAAAATTATACAATGCCGTTAAAAATTAAGAAAATTTTTGTTTCTGGTGTTTATCGTTAGAATGACAATTTTAATAAAGTTAGATTGCATATACGATATAAAAAAATAGCTATACAACTGTAATTTATGTATAAATTATCGTGTGCAACCATCATTAACATCAAAAGATTTAAAAGAAAATCAGAATAAAGCACAGACTGGCAAAAAATGTGGCCCTCTCCTAATCTATAGCTCTCGCAATATTAATTCAAATTTCAGTTTTTATAACATAAGGTTTGGTTAGATTTAGTTTGAATAAGTTATATTGACTTTTTCTTTAAATGCATCACGAGGTCCTCTTGTGTACAAGGCCGGCCACCCTGCCAACCACTGTACGAAGGAGTATTGACAGGAGCATCACGTGGGTTATTTGGGATGCAGAATACTTGAAAGATTTGGTACTTACCTGCTCTAAATGTCACCATATTATTCAGAGGATGTTCGGTTCTCGATGTCATATTCAACGTGACTAAGTCCACTTGCACAGAATCTGGAATTCCTTGCCACGAATCCAGATCTTAAACCTTTCCTCAGGCCACCGCAGTCTAATCCAAGATTGATAATCCAGTTTCTAATATGTCAGTTGCTGCCGGAAATATGCTTGAAATGCTCAAGATCTCTAGTAGAATCAATTCATTCAAAGCAATATAAATCTTCTGATATTGTTGATGCTTGCCTTTAACAGTACCTATCATTAAGAATTGAATTACCAATGTCTCTTTTGATTTCACTTTTTAATCAGTCATTTCTACTTTGTGTATGTGTAACACTAGCTACACATTTCTACCTGCGTTTTTCGATAAAAATCTGCTTAGTTTAATTTCATCTACTCGTTTTTACATTTTTGTCAGATAGCTTAGAATCTTTACCTAATATAATACAGAACACGATCTAAGTGTAGAATTCTCCCAAACAACATCAAATTTGAAACACCATTAGCTGATATTTAATGTCAAATCTTGATAAAATATTTCACTTACTACAGGTTACAAGGATGACGATGATTCATTCAGTTGCTTTCCCAGTGCGCAAATCTTAATTGCGTTCGAATATTACACTATTTAGTATTTCAGTAGCAAAAATGTGTCCCACTGAAAATTTTAATACTACAAATAAGATGATCATAAGAATTCCCAAGACTGTTAATCCTATTGTGATATCTCGGCTTTGAGAAGAAAAGATTATAAATATGAGACTCGATTTTTCTGAATATTCACTGTGGGTGTTGGCTAGCATTTATGTGAAACTTGCCGTCGATATTCAAGACATTCTCAAATGTGTGTGGTGTTAAAGTGTGGGGTGTGGCTCTGATGTTTTCCTAATCATCTAATTACGATTCAAAACAATGAGATCCTTTCTCAGTGTAGTCATTGTGCATAACATTCTTTTCATAGTTAAAATCTGGAAAAAGCATTTATTTAAAACACCTACAAAAAATAAATTCAACTTAAACTAAACGTTAAAGCTTCACTAGAATAAATCCGCTGTAATCGTGCGCATTATGAATATGACAATTTTTTAAAAAATTTTTTGACTTATTTAAAATATTGATAGTGATTTATTAAAGAGCCTTCCATTAATAAACAATAAATAAATCTAGAATCGAACATTGGTATTGTGATAATACTTTAAGCATCTTTACTTTACGCAATTGCATCATTAATTAAAATTGGTATTACTGAAAAATCAACTTTTTGAAATTTAAAGCATTGCAAAAGTTTATTGCATTATCATACGCCAAAGCTGCCTGGGAAAAAAATAGATTTATTAATGATTTTTTATTTAAAAATAGAATTAAAAGTTTGATAAATCCCTTTCAGAGAACTTACTACTGAAAAACATATTAGATCTGATTGTTCAGGGTGAAATAATTTGCCTGATCATGAAAATTTTGAATAATTTTTAAATTTGCATGTTGCACCAAATAATATGCAGGCAATATTCCAACCAACAATCATTATCATGTTAAAAGTAATAAAATCCTTAGTACCGTGGATGAATCGTAACAAGCAATTATGACAAATGTTAAAAATGCATTCCAGTTTTTTGAATTTCATCATTTTTTAATATTTTATATACGTTAAGAAGTTAAAATAAGCCTGCATGAAAGTAATTACTAAAGAAATTTCATAATTTTGGTAGCTCTTAATGATCTCTATTTTTTTCTGTACTTTTTATAAAATATGTACTGCTTTTGTTTTTCCATATTGAAAAATTAAAAATCTCTGTTTACGATTTTTTTTCAGATGATGATGAGGAATCAAACTCACCTCCTTGTCTAGAAGTAGGAAAACTGATATATTTTTTATTTGCACCTACATTAATTTACAGAGATAGCTATCCAAGATACAAAAAGGAAAAATCCTTGCATTCATTCTTTCATTTATGATATTTTACGAATTTTGCAAGTCAGTTATGCATATGTTTATATATATATCATCAATAAAATTAGACAAATTCTTGAAAAATGCTTTAACATATTTCTGTCGCTTTAAAATATCATCTCTATAATAGAAAAAAATTACATTCGTTAATTTACGTGCAATGTACTGCGACTGACAAGATAATAACCACATACCTCTGTTTTCCAAATTTCATCATGAAATAAAAAAAAACTGATTTTTTTTTTTTTTTTTTTTTTGCAAGCATGAATGATTGTGGGGGATTTTTTTTTTCTTTTTTATATTTAGTATGAACATGAGACCTACATGCTATGTCTATGTAATAAAAATCATACCATATTCGCTACTGATTGCAAAAAATTCAATTATTTCCTCCAGTTTTAATATTTGGAAAACAGAAATAAAGGACGATATTGCTTGCTATGCAACGGTATGTTGTTTACAAACAATATATCCATTTGTGCGAATTTTTCTGTTGCATAGATGAGATTTTAAAATAGCATGAACACATTCATTCATTTTCATTTATTCAATATAAGAAATAAAAATACACGAAATCGTAGTAGAAATAGTATTAAGAAATCATTTCCTTAATTTGATAAATGTTTTAAAATTCTAAATATTGTAATTATTCATAAATTCATTCGATATTGAAATAAAATTCATCTGCATATCAAATGAGATGTTAAAACTTTAACTATTTACTCAATCTCATCAGTGGCGAATAGTTCTTTTATGAAGCATCGATGTAAATTGATTTCTTTTTTTTTAAAAAAAAACACTTTGATTTAAAATAAATTTAAGTAAAAAAATTATTTCGGAAGTGATCTTGTATGAATGTACTAAAAATGAATTTTCTAATTTTAATTATTTTATAATTCATTAACACAAACATCAGAGAATTTTGAGACAAATTTATTTCTCAAATTCACTATCAGATAGTGATACTATAGCAAAAAAAAAATGCATCAGATGATAATTATATTCTGAAATAATTAAATATTGCATAATTTACTAATTTATAAGTATACTTAATTTGAAAACTCTATAATGCGTTCAAAATTGATTATAAAGTTCAATTTTTATTTCCTCACGTAGAAAAAGTATTGTAATCGTTAAAAAAAAATTTTACTCGAGATTTAAATGAATATATGTTAAACTGAAAACTTCCTGAGTTTGTAAAACACATTTTTGGCATTACGTCTGTCTGTGACAAATATAACTCAAATAAGCTTTGAGCTAAAGGGTTGAAATTTAGTATATAGTGTTTGCACAAAATTTGTGTATTTTTTCGAACGGATTTTTTTTCAAAATACGTTCGAAAAATTCTAAATTACTAATACAATTAAAAAATATCTGGCCATCTGTCAACTTTTCAGTAAAATCCGTTCTGAGGAAGTCTGTCTGTACGGCTGTTTGAGGACAAGCTAACACAATAACTACAAAACGAAGAGAGATGTATAAAACTCAGTACATAAATTTAGCAACTGTATTGTAATTACGTATCTAGTTTGGAGAGAAATTCAACAAGAGGTTGACTACTTGTTGGCTTGTATTTTCAGAAACAAATAAACGCAGTGACTTAAAAATATCTAATTTAGCATGGGATTTGTAACTACAAAAAGCAGTTTTTAGCAAATTTCTGTTTGAATCGGTTGAGAAAAACGTGTCAAAAATACAAATTCGATTTTCGGATACTTTTAACACAAGTCAGAGATTTGTCGCCAAAAAAACTCGCCAAGAATGACACGATGCATTCAGTAAAAATGGTAAATTCACGACAAAGTTGAATAGATCATAATTAAAATAGGTCAATACCATGCAGGGTGCTCTCTGGGTTAACAGCTTTATTAGGGACTGTGAGTGAAAATTTTTGAAAGACTACTCCCTCTGGTTAAAAATAGGGAAAAGTCACGTTTAAATAAAAGTTTATAAAAGTGTTTCACTTTTTCTTTTATTTTCAGAACATCTGGTATTCGCTGGGGTTTCGTTGCCTGGAATCTTTTGCAATTATTTCTTATTGTATTGGGTGACTATATTGTCTACATTTGTTTCTTAGCGAATAGCTTCAACAAGGCGGGCATTGAACCCATACCCATCACTCATTTTGTGTGTTTGATGGCTATTGCAATCTTCGCAGGTAGTATGATCTCGTTCGTAACGTTTTATCCCATATTACACTGTTTGCCGAATGCTTTTGCTGAAATGCTGAGGTTTGGCGACAGATTGTTTTATGAAGTAAGTATCTTTCTAGTTGCGTGCTGATTTCATATGTTTATAAATGTTCATAATAACTGCTGATGGAGTGACTTCTTTTAAGATTTTTTCTTAAGCAGATTTTAAACACGGTTTTTTTTGTTTGTTTTATGTGAGTGATAAATGTAATTTTCAAAATTCTTTAAAAAAAATCAATCTCACTTGTTAGATGAGTCAGGTATTTCTCATGACTTTGTTTGAATTTCAGTATTCAGTTTTATCATGATTAGTTTTGTTAATGTAACGAGATTTCCCGCTTTCACAACCAGGAAATCCCACGTGGGAGCACCTCGTAATTGAAAGTGAGAAGCGTTTGGCATGGTGGTTGGTTCTCGCCACCCTTGTAGGTATACGAAAATGTGGGGGTGGCTACTTCCTATCGATGACGGGAAGGGCTTCTTAGGGAAGGGTTGTACCGTAGCCGGTGATGGCCCTTAGGAAACAACCCCAGTTCCCGACAGTGTTGCTATCACGGCAGTCCAATCATTCTTTTTTCCGTATGCCTTCGAACGGGTCGGAGTAATTAGTCTATGATTCACCACCAAAAAAGTAATATAGCTGACAACAATTAGTTACTTGCTTCCTTTTTGAGTTTATTCCAATGCAGTAAATGAAATAAACAAACAAAAAAAAAAGAACCATCTTACTGGAAGCTTCATACAATTTTTGAGGATGAACAAAAAAACTCCTACTTACATTAGCTGTCCTAGTTTTAAACATCGATATTTTATAAGATTAAATACCGTTTTCTATGGATACATCCTAATATTAGCGAACAATTTAAAATTTTCATTGCTAGAAATCCAATACAGATATTTATTGTATATTTCTTTCCCATAAAATTCTGAATAACTTGATTGATTTCCTTAAATATTAAACTCCATTTTTTGTTGTGGTGGTTAGAACTTTGGAAAAATAAGCTTACTTTATTAAATTTAAGCGAATTTTTTTATTACATTTAATTGCAAGGACTATTTTTATATATACCAATTTTATAATTTCATTTATAATTGTTATATGTAGATATCTTTTCTTTTCCAATATTTTTTTGATATATTTACAATAAATGTTTACAATTTTTAAAATTATAATAGATTGGAGTGTTCATTTAATTGACAATTAGCCGCCTTCGGCGATTAGATGTTTCGTTCAGTATGTTGGTTGTATTTAACTTCAATTAAATATCTTATAATAATTATATTTATGATTTTCTCAAAAATAATTTGTTAACTTCAAATTGTTAGAGATATTAAAGCATTCTTTAATACCCCTCCAAGGTTTTTTGTATGTTGTATAAGTGAAATTTTCTAATAAAGTCTCAAGGCTTCCTCGCTGAAAACAGAGCTGTTAGTGTAATGGACCTTCTAATGTACATCGTATTTCACAGTGATATCCTAGTCATTTCGGTTTATTCCTCATGTGAATCCCATCTCTACTATTGATATGGATGAATGTGGGCGCGCTCTAAATGACCTCGAGTTACTAAATTTTGCTCAGATTTTGAGAAGTATGAATGGGCATTTCAGAGTGATTTCTATGAAATTTTAATTTAAATTTTAATTAATTAAAATAATTTAGATTTTTGAGGTAACTTCTGAAAAAAATATTTGTTTTGCATCGTTTTAATGTCCAGACAATTATCTTTTTTATCTTTTCAATGATTCAGAATTTAATTCCTGTAAGATTTTTAGATCTATATGTATATAATTAGGCTTTAAATCTATTTTGAAGAATATTTGACAATAATATTTCCATTGCTGTGAATGAAACGGAAATCGGTTTCATTGTTTCTTCCAGTATGTAATCGCATGATTTTCTTTCATTGTTTCATGCTTGAGAAGAAGGATTTTAATTAATAGCTGAGTAGTTTATAGACGAATAAAAAATGAAAATCGCGTCATTTAGAAGATGAATGAACTGGACATAATAGAGCTCTGACGTCATGGAGCTGAATTCCATTAAAAAGGTTCTTATACATGATGAACATAACTTATGTAAGACTATTAAAACTACACTGTTTGAAATCTAGATTCTATTTAGTATTGTGCCATTTTTCCTGGAATTGAAAGTGATATCTTCAAAGTTTGGCTCGGAACATTTCTATGAAGTTAAATCTTATGAATGCACGTTTGCTTTAGGAGAACGTTTCTTATTGAGGCAGTAAACTACAAGCGTGTATGCCTGTGAAAAAGAACATCCCTTGCTTTTTCAAATTAAATTTTGTTTTCTTTGATGCTTGTCTTTATCTATTTTACTCTGCTACTAATAACTGAAAGAACTGACGAAATAATGTATTTCTGAAAGTTACTTGCACCCAGAAAAGATGATACCTCGTGTATTTTTATTTAAAGGATTGGTGGAACTGTACTTCCTATACAAAATTTTACCGATCTTGGAATATACTTGTACATGATTGGCTGTACTTCTACATATATTGTGATATGTACGCTGTAAGTAACAAATTTATTTGCATATTTAAATGAACCACATAATGCATAAATGTAATAAGTTCTCTGTTTCGAGAACAGCGTTAGTTCATTTGGAAGACAAGCTGAATGATACGTTTGTGTTTGTATTTTGTGGCAAAAATTCCTCTAGAATTAATCTGCAAGACACTGATGGTATTTAAATATTTATATCAAAGAAAAGAAAAGAAATCTTTAATAAGCGTTTTAAGAATTCAGTAATAAGTTCTAAGCTGAAATTCACATATATTATTCTATATATAAACTTAACAAAAATCTTAGATATTATAAGTTGAAAAAGAATTGAAGTGGATATTTGTTTCCAAATTCATAATTAAAAAAAAGCCTATTAATAAAAAAATTTAGTGAAGAAACAATAGTAAATATTAATTTCTTTCTACATAAAATATAACGCTGTATAATTTCTAGATTGTATTAAATCTTTAATATAATCTAATTAATTGTATTAAATCTTTTTTAAAAGTATCAGAATATTTTGCTTTTTAAAGGTATTTGATTATTTATCGCCGTTTATCTTTTGTTTAGATTTTGAAAAGCAGAACTGTTGCTATGTTGTCAGTTTTTCTGCTATCTGCAATTGGTCATGAATATATCGTAGCCGTTTCTCTCAGATTTATATTCCCTCCTTTATTCACATTATTTTACATAGCTGGTAGTAAGTATCCTTTTATGAATTACTTTTTTATTATTCTAAATAAAAACATATTTAAAGCACGTTTATATCTGTGTACTGTACTGCTTAAAGCACGTTTTTTTATAGGAACATCAGAATACAAGATATAATAACCGTAACCGATTATATGTCATATACATAATTTTTTAAATCTGTAATGAATACCCAGAAATTTTCTTCATTTTAATTTGCAATTTCTTTTTCTTTTAATATTAATTTTGCTTCTGTTTCTTTATAGTATTGTTTTCACTACTTCATGATTACACGATTTTGTTTTCACCTTCACATTTTAAAATTATTTTCAAATTTTCAACAAACTAATAAAAGCGTATTTAGAAATTTTTTAATTAACCTTTTAATAAATATTTTGTAATTAGCTATTGTAAATATTATGAAATCTGAAAATCCTTTTTTCTTGAAGATTCAATATATAAATTGAGCCATGCATATGGAGTCAAAACTAAGTATAAAATCGATTTTTCAGTATAACTGAGTATAAAAGTGATTATAAATTTCACGTTTATAGAAGGAATCAAATAAAGCTAATACAAGTATTTAAAACTGCTTTGGCATGTTTTAACAAAACTAAGAATGCGTTTTTTTGTAGAATTGAATACTTTTGAATACGCCTTATTTAAACCGTTTATAAGTGAAATTATTTTGGGATTCCTCAAAATGGATTTTAAAATATCAATATAAAAGTTGAAAGTATTTTAATTAATTTAAATTAAAAAACATTAATACTGAACATTAAACTTTGTCAATAAATATATTAAATTATCTAAATTCAGTAGAAATATTAAATTGAAAAATAACATTTATATCATATCGAATAATAACAGATATGGATTAAACTTCTTTTTTCCTTTGGAGTGGAAATTTATAATAAAGATTTCCTATATAAAATTTGGGATATTTTTACAGTGAGATCTGAGTATAAGTAGGACAATGAAAATTGACTTTGAAAAATAAAAAATAAAGTTCAAAAGTTGACTGATTCGGCCCTGAAAGGCCCTCTATTCGTCATAAAGTGCTAATTAAAAATCCTGACATGTCGAGGTACTCTTTGTTCCTTATCCGTTGTGGCACCTTCCCGATAAGGTGGGAAAAATCGATTTTTAGCTGTCTTTAGACTAAAAACCGTAAAAAAGTAAAAATGAAATCGGTTTTTAATAGTCCCTATGCTAAAAAAAAATTGAAATCTGTTTTTAACTGTATCTAACCAGAAACTGTAAAAAAAAAAAAAAAAGCAAAAATGAAATCGATTTTTAACTGTTTCTAAATCAAAACTGGTAAAACCTTCAAGAAAAGGAAGTTTGGGGATGATTTGCTTGAGAAATTTTCAGTATACTGTCCACCGTTTCCTCCTGCCAGCTGAAAGCGCAAAAACTGCATGTTTCACAACATATCGGAGTGTTTCAGTGGTGATAATATAAATGTGTTGCATAATGCATGTTTGCAATTCACCTAAGACCGCATTCGGACGTCTGTACACAACATTTATAGGTAACTCCACAGGGTTCAAGTATGTTGATCGTAACGGCCAAGCTGTTGGAAAATGGCGACTGATAATTTTGTCATTTCCAAAGTGAAGAATCAAGATCTGCTTTGCTGTGTTGAAATGTCCTGGGGAGTGCTACCCAGCATAAAAATTGTGATGTCCACATCCACTCTGTTGCAGTGTTGAAATGAGTTGTTGCGCAAAAGAGATTCATAACGTATCCTATTGACTGTACCGGTTATAGGATTCAAAATATCAATCTGTTCAAAAATTAAGCAATCAATAATAAAGCCTGCCGTAAGCTCTCACCACACGGTGCCCTTTTGAAAATGAAGAGGTGATGGTTGCATTTGGAACATATTCTCTCTTACCAGTGTTTTGGAATTGTGAATGTCGACAGAACTTTGGAGAATTAAATGGGCTTTTTTGTCTACAAAATGATTTATGGCTATGCATTGTCCATTTCCTTTGAAGCAAAAAAAAAAAAAAGAACCGGCTTCAGTAATAGCTCCTCGTTTTGACAGATCAATAGGAAGTAACTCCTGAAAATGTGTAATTTTGAATGGGTAGTATTGCAAGATTGGCAAATTTTTACGAATCATGCACACACATATGTCTGAAGTCTGGAAAATTCCCTATATACTGCGCATTACCAGAGCAGTACTTGGCACTTTCTATAGTGGTGTAGCCACATCCTCCCCTGATGTCGAAGCAATTGCTTTCCTCTCTATGCCACATTTCACTTCAAATGAGCCCGTCTCTTCAGCTTTATCAATCATCTTCTTCAGACCGAATGCTGTTATTTTACCGGAACCGCTTCTAAAATCCCGTAACGTCCGGGATTACTTGAAGGTAATTTTCGCATAGTCACCATTCTTGTAAAAATATTCATAGTAGAGACACGACTATCTTCTGAAACGCAGAAACTGCTTGTTCCTTATTTTTATCACAAGAATAATGTGAGCTGCGCATATCATGTCTCTGAATTTGCACCTTTAAATTAACACATCTTTTAAAGCAACAGATTTCAACATACTGTGAAGAATACAGCCCCATATATCGGTAAACTTTTGAATTTTTTCATTCATAAAACGAATTTTTCAATATGAAATATTGTGTCATTCTGACCAGTAGTTCTTTATTAACAGCCTTTTGAAAGTGCAATTTTAATTATAATCAACCGATACATTGCTTTACTATTTAAGAAATATTAGCTCCAGTATGCTTTATTTAAGCTCATATTATTAAATACTCTTTTTTATAGGCATAAGAATGATTTAGCCTCTCTTTTAACCCTTATTATATGAATAATCATAATTTATTAAATTTTGGCATGTTATATCTAAATCAAAGTTACATAAATATCTAGTTTTAATTTATTCAAATTTTTCCAATTTTTGTATTCTTTTGTAACTGTCTCGATCTTAATTTTTTTTTTTAAATTTGCACCAAACTATTAATAAAAATCCAACATTTTTTTTTCAGTTATATTCATTTTTATGACTCGAAGAAGAACCTCAAACTTCTGGAACTTTTTCCTTTGGTTTACTTTGTTGCTAGGATATGGACTTTTACTAGTTTTCTACTCTTTGGAAATGTCTGCCAGGATCAACTGCCCGAGGATTTTAGTAGGTTTTTCCTCCTTTAATTTAGTTTTACTTCCTACACACGAAGTATAGAAAGAGAAAATATTATACACGTCAAAAAATTGCAAGTCGAGACTTCGTTGAAACTCAACGTTTCAGAACTGCCTGAATCCGAAAAACACGTTTCTGGAAGTATACTTGTCTGTCTGTGAACACGATAACTAAAAAATGGTTTGAGCTAGCCGAGCGAAATTTGTTGTATGGTTTTTACAACAAATTTGAAGATTTCTGTCAAAGTTTGAACAAGATCATTTCAAACGAAGGTCTGTCCCTTCAATTGTTCCAGTATATCTTAACACGATAAATATCAAACAAAAAAGCTGGATGGATAAAATTTGGTACCCAAATTTAAAATTTAAAGTGTAGACCTGCATTTAATTTAGAACCAAATCCGTGCAGGGCTTAACCATCTTTCACAAGCTTTTCTTTACTTTTTTCTACACTTTAACGTGATGACTAAAAGATTTTAAATATGATATGTGATTTTGAAACTATCATTGAAGTTTTATGTCAAATTTCATTTTTAATTGGACGGGAAAAAAGTATATACATTCGATTTTCTGGTACTTTGTACTAACCAAATCCTGGCGATTAATCGCCAAAAATCGCATGCTCTTTCGTAATCATTGTCTAATATCTATTCTCTATCTTTCCAATTGCATTTAAACAGAATTCAAAATCCCAAAAATCTGGACTGAAATTTGATTTATGGTTTTATTATCATAATCACAAATCTATATCCCTTTTTTTAGATTAAATCTATCAAAGAATGAAATGCTTGTTGGTGTATCCGTTTGCTCGTATGTGAATTCGAAAATTTATAAATGCTTTAAGCTAATTTGCGATCAAACTTGCAAATCTGTATAAATTAAAGAATCTAATTGCTCTACTGGAAGTTGACTTGCAAAAGAAGTGCTCGATTCTTTTCTTTACGAGACGGAACTAAGCACAGAACGCGATATATTAGATTGTTGAGATGATACTTCCGTTAGTTGAAAGTTGGGGTATAACGCATCCACATCTCAGACATCAATGTTAATGACATGCACTGTTGCATCCTTGTTACTTTTTTCCTTTATAAATTAATATCTAGAAAAAAGTATCTAGAGTTTTTTTATCACTCAGCATGATTATTTTCACTATCACTCAATGTCTTTCTATCACTTTCAATTTATCACTTAGCATTTTATCTTGTGAGAAAATTATGTTGTTTTGGTTTGGGGTGTTTGAAGCCTCGAAATGCACGGGCAGAAAATCGGCGATTTATCGCTTTTGAGGCACCAGTTTTTTGCTTTTAGGGTTGTTAGAAAATGATAATGATGATTGTCACATTTGGTGACTTATAGCCAACAAAAGGTATAAAATGGCACGAATGTTTGCCATGTACCCGATTCTCCGGTCTGGCCAATAAAGGGGAGGGACTTTGGAAGTTATCGTCCGGAAAAGCGCATAGAAGAAAAGTGAAATGAACGCGGAACAGTGAGAGAAGTATCGAAAGCTATATAATATATGTTTGTTTTTTTTCTTAGTTTTCAATTTTTCTGGCTAGCAAAAATTTTTGGAGCTCGAACGATTTTGAGAATTAAAAAAAAGTCGTTTTCTAAATATCGACGTATATGCGTAATCTGATAGTTACGTAATTTTTTAAAACCGGTTTAAACTGGCTTTGCAAGAAAAAAATCTGGCCTCGCGAAAATTTTTTATTGATTTTAAGATTTATTTATTGATTTTAAGATGGTCAAAAACCATCGCTTTCCTAAATGTTGGTGATTGCGAGATATGAGTCATGTGAGAACATGTTTTTCTATCGGATCGATACCACTTTATTTAAAACAAATAATGTTATCATATGATTACTTGAAATTTGCGATAGCAGATTTCAATTTTTTTTCCCCCCTTCTTTTCTTTCTACGAGTTCTTTTAAAAATGGATCACATATAATTTTTTTAAAAAGTTATATTATGATGAAATTCATTTCAGATTTAGAAATAATTATATTTTAAAACATTTCATGCTCGCATTGACAGTAGGTTCGTAGTAATAAACTAATTAGCATAAACTTTCTGCTTTAGATGCGTAAAAAATTTTGAGTTGTATTAAATATATTTCTGATTTCCAAAAATTCCAAACTAAAATGATGGATATAATAAGATTAATTGTGATCGATTACTTTATACAATATCATGTTCCTCAATAATGAATAATTTATTATTTTTAATTTCCTTTACAGGATTCTTGGCTAGACTATGCAGTTCCTCGGTTTCTCCATTGCAATGTGATATCTTTCCCAGTTTAGCGTAAAAGTTTAGTTAAAAAGTTTTTTAGTAAAAATATAACAATCTAACTCGACCTGTATTCTAAATAAATAGAATTCCAGACAATCCAATGAAAATTTAATTTTGGATATATGTCTAACATGTATTTGGAAATAGAGTGCCTCTAATTTTGGGAGACTTATTTAAGTAATATTGTAAATTAGAAATTTTCGAATATGTCCAAACTTATTTGAATATCATTAAGAGTGTATCTCACTTTCTTTAATTATTTTAAACAAACTTTTAAATCGATGAAATTAAGTATGTCTTACTACTGTAGATGTAGAATTCTAGAAACTTTTACAGAAATGGAAGCTTTCAGGTTTACTAAATCTTTTTTAAAATATTTTAAATCAGTTATATCTGATTAATAATTATTAAAGAAAGATAATTCAACTAAAAAATACATTTTCTTTAGAACCGATTTTTTGCTATTGGATAAAAACTTATTTGTCACTTTTTTTTACAATATGATGAATTTCTAAGCAAAAAAATCTTTATTCTAAAATGTACCGCTGTTGTGATATTAATTTTCTAAAAATCTTGAAATTAAAATATATTTTCTTTGAACTCACTTTCCTCTCTTTCTAGGATATATGGATTATTTTCTTGAGAATATTTTTTCACTGTATTATGCTTAGTCTCTGTTAATACTAGGCAGATTTGTCTGATTTGTATGTGGAAATTTATAATGTGTTCAGTTGAGTTTTTGAGAATAAACTTTTATTTTTAAAAATTGTGGTTTGTGTTAAATGGTTTTATTCTGCTTATTCACAAAGCTTATTGAAAATGGAATAATTTTCCTGTTCGCAGTACCAAGTTTCCTTCTTTTTTTCTGTTTTTTTTTTTTTTTTTCTTTTTTTGCTTTTTATTAGATTTAAATTATTTTGCAAAAAATTAACATATATCATTATCTATACTTATATAAAGCTCAATGTGTGTGTGTGCGTGCGTGCGTGTGCGTGTGTGTGTGTGTGTGTGTGTGTGTGTGTGTGGGTGGGTGGGTGGGTGGGTGGGTGCTCTACAGGCCAGACCATTTCACCTACACCTACCAAATTTGGTACATGTATACCTTGGAGGTCGGGAATGTGCACCTGGGGTTCCTTTTTTTGAATTTTTAATTAGAATTTTAACTTTTAATTAAAAACTAACTTTCCCGCCAAACAAATTATTTCTTTCCCCACCGCCAAATGAGTAAGGCTTCAACATTTTTTCCCAACAGCAATGAGGCTTAGGCGTAACATTTTCCTGCCGATTAATTCAAACGATTCTATTCATTTTCTTAATGTTTTATGCATTTAAGATTAAAGATTATTAATTAATCGATCTTTCAGATTCATTCTGAAGTACTTTTGAATTAAAATAACTCAGATTAAAGGAAATTAAAAATTTCTAATCGGCATAGCGTTACCCCAACTGGCGTAGAAAATTCAAGCATTTGCGTTACCATAATTGGCGTTGAAAATTCACGCATGCGTATTGTGTTCTGATTGTCGACAATGGATACGATCTTCGTTTTGAAGGTTTAATATGTTTTCGACAGATTATTTCAAAGGATTGTGTTTATTTTCTTAGTGTTTGATGCATTTAAAACTAAACAATGTTAATTAATCGATCTGTTCATGATGAATCTGAGAAAATTTTGTAGAAAACTTCTTAAGATATTACATAAATTAAGAAAGATATTCTTAATTTTGCATAAGGTTTAGCTTAAATGCAAAGCGACTGTGTTTTTAGTACTCATATTTTAAAAGAAAAAAAATTCATAGTTTCAGTAAAAAATTTCCTGATTTAAATTGCAATTTAACCATTTCCACTTTAATTTAAAGCATAAATTCTACGGGGGCTAAAAGAAAATTAGGGAGATACATATTACGTTATAGTTGAAGGCATTTATAATATTATGAATGAATTATATGACTATCAAAATTTGTAACTTTAAAATATATCCATGAAGAAACTATTAAAATACGAGTTACATAAAATATTTAACTATTAAAATTTTAACGAGCATTAATATTGGTGAACCGGTTGGTCGCCAAGTTTTTTCCCCCACTCTAATGAGGCTACGGTTAACATTTTTCGGTTACAACATTTCTGTATTTTCCGTAAATTTATGCTTTAATTTTATTTTAGAAGTATAATATTTGGAATAGTTCATAGTAAGTGTGGGAATAATGGACAAAAATTACTAAAATAAATTTTAAAAAAAAGAAAAGAAAAATATATTTAAAAAGCTCTCATTTTCGAGACTCAAACTGAAGGCCAGCAAAACTAAGTGGCTCGTTCTGCTGATCTGGCAACGAAGCTTCGTACCCATAGAGCGTCTGAATGGTCTAAGACTCTCATTATGATTATATACTAAAACTTTTAACGTGGTGTCATTCTGGTCTAAAAGCACAATGTTTTGAATAGGAATGAATTCTGCGCATGTGCGTGAACTTGACTCCTAAAATTTCTCTTGAATATAGAAATATTTTGACAATAAAAATTTTTTTTAATAGTATAAGATTTGGAAAAGTTCGTAGTAAGTGTGGGAATAATGGATAAAAATATCTAAAATAAATTTAAAAAAAAAAAGAAAAGAAAAGAAAAAAATATTTAAAAAGTTCTCAGTTTCGAGACTCGAATTGAAGACCAGCAAAACTATGTGGCTCGTGCTGCCGATCTGACCACGAAGCTTCCTACTAGCACAGCGTCTGAATGGTCTAAGACTCTTATTATGATTTTCCACTAAAAGTTTTAACATGGTGACAATCTGGTCTAAAAGCACAATGCTTTGAATAGGAATGAATTCTGCACATGTGCGTGAACTGGACTCCTTAAATTTCTCTAAAATATAGAAATATTTTGACAATAAATTTTATTTAAGTAGTACAAAATATGGAAAAGTTCGTAGTAAGTGTGGGAATAATGGATAAAAATATCTAAAATAAATTTTAAAAAAAAGAAAAGAAAAATATATTTAAAATGTTCTCATTTTCGAGACTCAAACTGAAGACCAGCAAAACAAAGTGGCTCGTTCTGCTGATCTGGCAACGAATCTTCGTACCCATAGAGCGTCTGAATGGTCTAAGACTCTCATTATGATTATCCACTAAAAGTTTTAACACGGTGTCAATCTTGTCTAAAAGCCCAATGTTTTGAATAGGAATGAATTCTGCGCATGTGCGTGAACTCGACTCCTAAAATTTCTCTTCAATATAGAAATATTTTGACAATAAATTTTATTTTAGTAGTATAAGATTTGGAAAAGTTTGTAGTAACCGTGGCAATAATGGATAAAAATATCTAAAATAAATTTAAAAAAAAAGAAAAGAAAAATATATTGAAAAAGTTCTCAGTTTCGAGACTCGAACTGAAGACCAGCAAAACTATTTGGCTCGTGCTACCGATCTAGCCACGAAGCTTCGCACCCGCAGCGCGTATGAATGGTCTAAGACTCCCATTATGATTTTAAACTAAATGTTTTAACATGGTGTCAATCTGGTCTAAAAGCACAATGTTTTGAATAGGCGTGAAGTGACACAAAAAATTTCTCTTGAATATAGAAATATTTTAACAATAAATTTTATTTTAGTAGTACAAGATATGGAAAAGTTCGTAGTAAGTGTGGGAATAAAGTATAAAAATATCTAAAATAAATTTTTGAAAAAAGAAAAGTAAAATATATTGAAAAAGTTCTCAGTTTCGAGACTCGAACTGAAGACCAGCAAAACTAGGTGGCTCGTGCTTCCGATCTGGCCACGATGCTTCTTACACACAGAGCGTCTGAATGGTAAAAGACTTCCATTATGATTTTCCATTAAAAGTTTTAACATGTTGTCAATCTGGTCTAAAACCACAGTGTTTTGAATAGGAATGAATTCTGCGCATGTGCGTGAACTCGACTCGTAAAATTTCTCTTGGATATAGAAATATTTTGGCATAAAATTTTATTTTAGTAGTATAAGGTTTGGAATAGTTCGTAGTAAGTGTGGGAATAAAGGATAAGAATATCTAAATTAAATGTAAAAAAAAGGAAAGAAAAATATATTAAAAAAGTTCTCAGTTTCGAGACTCGAACTGAAGACCAGCAAAACTATGTGTCTTTTGCTTCCGATCTAGCTACGAAGCTTCTTACACACAGAGCGACTAAATGGTCTAAGAGTCCCATTATGATTTTCCACTAAAAGTTTTAACATGGTGTCAATCTGGTCTAAAAGCACAATGTTTTGAATAGGAATGAATTCTGCGCATGTGCGTGAACTCGACTCCTAAAATTTCTCTAGAATATAGAAATATTTTGTCAATAAATTTTATTTTAGTAGTACAAAATTTGTAAATTTCGTAGTAAGTGTGGGAATAAAGGATAAAAATATCTAAAATAAAATTTTAAAAAAAGAAAAGAAAAATATATTTAAAAAGTTCTCAGTTTCGCGACACGAACTTATGACCTTCAAAACTAGTTGTCTCGTGCTGCCGATCTGGCCACGAAGCTTCTAACACTCGGAGCGTCTGAATGGTCTAAGATTCCAATTATGATTTTCCACTAAAAGTTTTAACATGGTGACAATCTTGTCTAAAAGCACAATGTTTTGAATAGGAATGAATTCTGCGCATGTGCGTGAACTCGACTCCTAAAATTTTTCCAGAATATAGAAATATTTTGACAATAAATTTTATTTTAGTAGTATAAGATTTGGAAAAGTTCGTAGTAAGTGTGGGAATAAAGGATAAAAATATCTAAAATAAATTTTTAAAAAAAGAACAGAAAAATATATTGAAAAAGTTCTCAGTTTCGAGACTCGAACTGAAGACCAGCAAAACTAGGTGGCTCGTGCTGCCGATCTGGCACCGAAGCTTCGTACACGTATAGCGTCAGAATGGTCTAAGAATCTCATTATGATTATCCACTAAAAATATTTAACATGGTGTCATCCGTTTCTAAAAGCACAATGTTTAGAATAGGCGTGAAGTTGACACATAAAATTTCTCTTGAATATAGAAATATTTTGACAATAAATATTATTTTAGTAGTATAAGATTTGGAAAAGTTCGTAGTAAGTGTGGGAATGAAGGATAAAAATATCTAAAATAAATGTAAAAAAAAAGAAAAGAAAAATAAATTAAAAAAGTTCTCAGTTTCGAGACTCGAACTGAAGACCAGCAAAACTATGTGGCTCGTGCTTCCGATCTGGCCACGATGCTTCTTACACACAGAGCGTCTGAATGGTCTAAGACTTCCATTATGATTTTCCATAAAAAGTTTTAACATGTTGTCATTCTGGTCTAAAAGCACAATGTTTTGAATAGGAATGAATTCTGCGCATGTGCGTGAACTCGACTCCTAAAATTTCTCTTGAATATAGAAATATTTTGACATAAAATTTTATTTTAGTAATATAAGATTTGGAAAAGTTCGTAGTAAGTGTGGGAATAAAGGATAAAAATATCTAAAAAAAATGTAAAAAAAAGAAAAGAAAAATATATTTAAAAAGTTCTCAGTTTCGACACTCGAACTGAAGAACAGCAAAACTAGATGGCTCGTGCTACCGATCTGGCCACGAAGCATCGTACCCGCAGCGATTCTGAATGGTCTAAGACTCTCATTATGATTATCCACTAAAAGTTTTAACGTGGTGTCATTCTGGTCTAAAAGCACAATGTTTTGAATAGGAATGAATTCTGCGCATGTGCGTGAACTCGACTCCTAAAATTTCTCTTGATTATAGAAATATTTTGACATAAAATTTTATTTTAGTAGTATAAGATTTGGAAAAGTTCGTAGTAAGTGTGGGAATAAAGGATAAAAATATCTAAAATAAAACTTAAAAAAAAGAAAAGAAAAATATATTGAAAAAGTTCTCAGTTTCGAGACTCGAATTGAAGACCAGAAAAACTAGATGGCTCGTGCTGCCGATCTGGCCACGAAGCTTCGTACTCACATAGCGTCTGAATGGTCTAAGACTCTCATTATTATTATAAACTAAAAGTTTTAACATGGTGTCAATCTGGTCTAAATGCACAATGTTTTGAATAGGAATGAATTCTGCGCATGTGCGTGAACTCCACTCTTAAAATTGCTCTTGAATATAGAAATATTTTGACATAAAATTTTATTTTAGTAGTATAAGATTTGGAAAAGTTCGTAGTAAGTGTGGGAATAATGGATAAAAATATCTAAAATAAATATTAAAAAAAAGAAAAGAAAAATATATTGAAAAAGTTCTCAGTTTCGAGACTCGAACTGAAGATCAGCAAAACTGGATGGCTCGTGCTGCCGATCTAGCCACGAAGCTTCTTAAACGTACAGCGTCTGAATGGTCTAAAATTCCCATTGTGATTTTCCACTGAAAGACTTAACATTTTTTCAATCTCGTCTAAAACCACAATGTTTTGAATAGGAATGAATTCTGCGCATGTGCGTGAACTCGACTCCTAAAATTTCTCTTGAATATAGAAATATTTTGACATAAAATTTTGTTTTAGTAGTATAAGATTTGGAAAAGTTCGTAGTAAGTGTGGGAATAAAGGATAAAAATATCTAAAAAAATGTAAAAAAAAAGAAAAGAAAAATATATTTAAAAAGTTCTCAGTTTCGAGACTCGAACTGAAGACTAGCAAAACTAGATGTCTCGTGCTGCCGACATGGCCACGAAGCTTCGTACCCGCAGCGCGTCTGAATGGTCTAAGACTCTCATTATGATTATCCACTAACAGTTTTAACGTGGTGTCATTCTGGTCTAAAAGCACAATGTTTTGAATAGGAATGAATTCTGCGCATGTGCGTGAACTCGGCTCCTAAAATTTCTCTTGAATATAGAAATATTTTGACGTAAAATTTTATTTTAGTAGTATAAGATTTGGAAATGTTCGTTGTAAGTGGGGGGATAAAGGATAAAAATATCTAAAATAAAACTTAAAAAAAAGAAAAGAAAAATATATTGAAAAAGTTCTCAGTTTCGAGATTCGAACTGAAGACCAGAAAAACTAGATGGCTCGTGCTGCCGATCTGGCCACGAAGCTTCGTACCCGCAGTGCGTCTGAATGGTCTAAGACTCTCATTATGATTATCAACTAAAAGTTTTAACGTGGTGTCATTCTGGTCTAAAAGCACAATGTTTTGAATAGGAATGAATTCTGCTCATGTGCGTGAACTCGACTCCTAAAATTTCTCTTGAATATAGAAATATTTTGACAATACATTTTATTTTAGTAGTATAAGATTTGGAAAAGTTCGTAGTAAGTGTGGAAATAAAGGATAAAAATATTTAAAAAAAATGTAAAAAAAAAAAAGAAAAAGAAAAGAAAAATATATTTAGAAAGTTCTCAGTTTCGAGACTCGAACTGAAGACCAGCAAAACTAGATGGCTCGTGCTGCCGATCTGGCCACGAAGCTTCGTACTCGCAGCGCGTCTGAATGGTCTAAGACTCTCATTATGATTATCAACTAAAAGTTTAAGGTGGTGTCATTCTGGTCTAAACCACAATGTTTTGAATAGGAATGAATTCTGCGCATGTGTGCGAACTCTGGCTCCTAAAATTTCTCTTGAATATAGAAATATTTTGACATAAAATTTTATTTTAGTAGTATAAGATTTGGAAAAGTTCTTAGTAAGTGTGGGAATAAAGGATAAAAATATTTTTAAAAAATGTAAAAAAAAGAAAAGAAAAATATTTTTAAAAATTTCTCAGTTTCGAGACTCGTACTGAAGACTAGCAAAACTAGATGGCTCGTACTGTCGATCTGGCCACGAAGCTTCGAACCCGCAGCGCGTCTGAATGGTCTAAGACTCTCGTTATGATTATCCACTAAAAGTTTTAACGTGGTGTCAATCTGGTCTAAAAGCACAATGTTTTGAATAGGAATGAATTCTGCGCATGTGCGTGAACTCGACCCCTAAAATTTCTCTTGAATATAGAAATATTTTGACATAAAATTTTATTTTAGTAGTATAAGATTTGGAAAAGTTCGTAGTAAGTGTGGGAATAAAGGATAAAAATATTTTTAAAAAATGTAAAAAAAAGAAAAGAAAAATATATTTAAAAAGTTCTCAGTTTCGAGACTCGAACTGAAGACTAGCAAAACTAGATGTCTCGTGCTGCCGATATGGCCACGAAGCTTCGTACCCGCAGCGCGTCTGAATGGTCTAAGACTCTCATTATGATTATCCACTAAAAGTTTTAACGTGGTGTCATTCTGGTCTAAAAGCACAATGTTTTGAATAGGAATGAATTCTGCGCATGTGCGTGAACTCGGCTCCTAAAATTTCTCTTGAATATAGAAATATTTTGACATAAAATTTTATTTTAGTAGTATAAGATTTGGAAATGTTCGTTGTAAGTGGGGGGATAAAGGATAAAAATATCTAAAATAAAACTTAAAAAAAAGAAAAGAAAAATATATTGAAAAAGTTCTCAGTTTCGAGACTCGAACTGAAGACCAGAAAAACTAGATCGCTCGTGCTGCCGATCCGGCCACGAAGCTTCGTACCCGCAGTGCGTCTGAATGGTCTAAGACTCTCATTATGATTATCAACTAAAAGTTTTAACGTGGTGTCATTCTGGTCTAAAAGCACAATGTTTTGAATAGGAATGAATTCTGCTCATGTGCGTGAACTCGACTCCTAAAATTTCTCTTGAATATAGAAATATTTTTACATAAAATTTTATTTTAGTAGTATAAGATTTGGGAAAGTTCGTAGTAAGTGTGGGAATAAAGGATAAAAATATCTAAAATAAAACTTTAAAAAAAGAAAAGAAAAATATATTGAAAAAGTTCTCAGTTTCGAGACTCGAACTGAAGACCAGAAAAACTAGATGGCTCGTGCTGCCGATCTGGCCACGAAGCTTCGTACCTGCAGGGCGTCTGAATGGTCTAAGACTCTCTTTATTATTATCCACTAAAAGTGTTAACGTGGTGTCATTCTGGTCTAAAAGCACAATGTTTTGAATAGGAATGAATTCTGCGCATGTGTGCGAACTCTGGCTCCTAAAATTTCTCTTGAATATAGAAATATTTTGACATAAAATTTTATTTTAGTAGTATAAGATTTGGAAAAGTTCGTAGTAACTGTGGGAATAAAGGATAAAAATATTTTTAAAAAATGTAAAAAAAAGAAAAGAAAAATATATTTAAAAAGTTCTCAGGTTTGAGACTCGAACTGAAGACTAGCAAAACTAGATGTCTCGTGCTGCCGATATGGCCACGAAGCTTCGTACTCGCAGCGCGTCTGAATGGTCTAAGACTCTCATTATGATTATCAACTAAAAGTTTAAGGTGGTGTCATTCTGGTCTAAACCACAATGTTTTGAATAGGAATGAATTCTGCGCATGTGTGCGAACTCTGGCTCCTAAAATTTCTCTTGAATATAGAAATATTTTGACATAAAATTTTATTTTAGTAGTATAAGATTTGGAAAAGTTCGTAGTAAGTGTGGGAATAAAGGATAAAAATATTTTTAAAAAATGTAAAAAAAAGAAAAGAAAAATATATTTAAAAATTTCTCAGTTTCGAGACTCGTACTGAAGACTAGCAAAACTAGATGGCTCGTACTGTCGATCTGGCCACGAAGCTTCGTACCCGCAGCGCGTCTGAATGGTCTAAGACTCTCGTTATGATTATCCACTAAAAGTTTTAACGTGGTGTCAATCTGGTCTAAAAGCACAATGTTTTGAATAGGAATGAATTCTGCGCATGTGCGTGAACTCGGCTCCTAAAATTTCTCTTGAATATAGAAATATTTTGACGTAAAATTTTATTTTAGTAGTATAAGATTTGGAAATGTTCGTTGTAAGTGGGGGGATAAAGGATAAAAATATCTAAAATAAAACTTAAAAAAAAGAAAAGAAAAATATATTGAAAAAGTTCTCAGTTTCGAGATTCGAACTGAAGACCAGAAAAACTAGATGGCTCGTGCTGCCGATCTGGCCACGAAGCTTCGTACCCGCAGTGCGTCTGAATGGTCTAAGACTCTCATTATGATTATCAACTAAAAGTTTTAACGTGGTGTCATTCTGGTCTAAAAGCACAATGTTTTGAATAGGAATGAATTCTGCTCATGTGCGTGAACTCGACTCCTAAAATTTCTCTTGAATATAGAAATATTTTGACAATACATTTTATTTTAGTAGTATAAGATTTGGAAAAGTTCGTAGTAAGTGTGGAAATAAAGGATAAAAATATTTAAAAAAAATGTAAAAAAAAAAAAGAAAAAGAAAAGAAAAATATATTTAGAAAGTTCTCAGTTTCGAGACTCGAACTGAAGACCAGCAAAACTAGATGGCTCGTGCTGCCGATCTGGCCACGAAGCTTCGTACTCGCAGCGCGTCTGAATGGTCTAAGACTCTCATTATGATTATCAACTAAAAGTTTAAGGTGGTGTCATTCTGGTCTAAACCACAATGTTTTGAATAGGAATGAATTCTGCGCATGTGTGCGAACTCTGGCTCCTAAAATTTCTCTTGAATATAGAAATATTTTGACATAAAATTTTATTTTAGTAGTATAAGATTTGGAAAAGTTCTTAGTAAGTGTGGGAATAAAGGATAAAAATATTTTTAAAAAATGTAAAAAAAAGAAAAGAAAAATATTTTTAAAAATTTCTCAGTTTCGAGACTCGTACTGAAGACTAGCAAAACTAGATGGCTCGTACTGTCGATCTGGCCACGAAGCTTCGTACCCGCAGCGCGTCTGAATGGTCTAAGACTCTCGTTATGATTATCCACTAAAAGTTTTAACGTGGTGTCAATCTGGTCTAAAAGCACAATGTTTTGAATAGGAATGAATTCTGCGCATGTGCGCGAACTCGGCTCCTAAAATTTCTCTTGAATATAGAAATATTTTGACATAAAATTTTATTTTAGTAGTATAAGATTTGGAAAAGTTCGTAGTAAGTGTGGAAATAAAGGATAAAAATATTTAAAAAAAATGTTAAAAAAAAAAAGAAAAGAAAAATATATTTAAAAAGTTCTCAGTTTCGAGACTCGTACTGAAGACTAGCAAAACTAGATGGCTCGTACTGCCGATCTGGCCACGAAGCTTCGAACCCGCAGCGCGTCTGAATGGTCTAAGACTCTCGTTATGATTATCCACTAAAAGTTTTAACGTGGTGTCAATCTGGTCTAAAAGCACAATGTTTTGAATAGGAATGAATTCTGCGCATGTGCGTGAACTCGACCCCTAAAATTTCTCTTGAATATAGAAATATTTTGACATAAAATTTTATTTTAGTAGTATAAGATTTGGAAAAGTTCGTAGTAAGTGTGGGAATAAAGGATAAAAATATTTTTAAAAAATGTAAAAAAAAGAAAAGAAAAATATATTTAAAAAGTTCTCAGTTTCGAGACTCGAACTGAAGACTAGCAAAACTAGATGTCTCGTGCTGCCGATATGGCCACGAAGCTTCGTACCCGCAGCGCGTCTGAATGGTCTAAGACTCTCATTATGATTATCCACTAAAAGTTTTAACGTGGTGTCATTCTGGTCTAAAAGCACAATGTTTTGAATAGGAATGAATTCTGCGCATGTGCGTGAACTCGGCTCCTAAAATTTCTCTTGAATATAGAAATATTTTGACATAAAATTTTATTTTAGTAGTATAAGATTTGGAAATGTTCGTTGTAAGTGGGGGGATAAAGGATAAAAATATCTAAAATAAAACTTAAAAAAAAGAAAAGAAAAATATATTGAAAAAGTTCTCAGTTTCGAGACTCGAACTGAAGACCAGAAAAACTAGATCGCTCGTGCTGCCGATCCGGCCACGAAGCTTCGTACCCGCAGTGCGTCTGAATGGTCTAAGACTCTCATTATGATTATCAACTAAAAGTTTTAACGTGGTGTCATTCTGGTCTAAAAGCACAATGTTTTGAATAGGAATGAATTCTGCTCATGTGCGTGAACTCGACTCCTAAAATTTCTCTTGAATATAGAAATATTTTGACATAAAATTTTATTTTAGTAGTATAAGATTTAGAAAAGTTCGTAGTAAGTGTGGGAATAAAGGATAAAAATATCTAAAAAAAAATGTAAAAAAAAGAAAAGAAAAATATATTTAAAAAGTTCTCAGTTTCAAGACTCGAACTGAAGACCAGCAAAACTAAATGGCTCGTGCTTCCGATCTGCCCACGAAGCTTCGTACCCGCAGCGCGTCTGAATGGTCTAAGACTCTCATTATGATTATCAACTAAAAGTTTTAACGTGGTGTCATTCTGGTCTAAAAGCACAATGTTTTGAATAGGAATGAATTCTGCTCATGTGCGTGAACTCGACTCCTAAAATTTCTCTTGAATATAGAAATATTTTTACATAAAATTTTATTTTAGTAGTATAAGATTTGGGAAAGTTCGTAGTAAGTGTGGGAATAAAGGATAAAAATATCTAAAATAAAACTTTAAAAAAAGAAAAGAAAAATATATTGAAAAAGTTCTCAGTTTCGAGACTCGAACTGAAGACCAGAAAAACTAGATGGCTCGTGCTGCCGATCTGGCCACGAAGCTTCGTACCTGCAGGGCGTCTGAATGGTCTAAGACTCTCTTTATTATTATCCACTAAAAGTGTTAACGTGGTGTCATTCTGGTCTAAAAGCACAATGTTTTGAATAGGAATGAATTCTGCGCATGTGTGCGAACTCTGGCTCCTAAAATTTCTCTTGAATATAGAAATATTTTGACATAAAATTTTATTTTAGTAGTATAAGATTTGGAAAAGTTCGTAGTAACTGTGGGAATAAAGGATAAAAATATTTTTAAAAAATGTAAAAAAAAGAAAAGAAAAATATATTTAAAAAGTTCTCAGGTTTGAGACTCGAACTGAAGACTAGCAAAACTAGATGTCTCGTGCTGCCGATATGGCCACGAAGCTTCGTACTCGCAGCGCGTCTGAATGGTCTAAGACTCTCATTATGATTATCAACTAAAAGTTTAAGGTGGTGTCATTCTGGTCTAAACCACAATGTTTTGAATAGGAATGAATTCTGCGCATGTGTGCGAACTCTGGCTCCTAAAATTTCTCTTGAATATAGAAATATTTTGACATAAAATTTTATTTTAGTAGTATAAGATTTGGAAAAGTTCGTAGTAAGTGTGGGAATAAAGGATAAAAATATTTTTAAAAAATGTAAAAAAAAGAAAAGAAAAATATATTTAAAAATTTCTCAGTTTCGAGACTCGTACTGAAGACTAGCAAAACTAGATGGCTCGTACTGTCGATCTGGCCACGAAGCTTCGTACCCGCAGCGCGTCTGAATGGTCTAAGACTCTCGTTATGATTATCCACTAAAAGTTTTAACGTGGTGTCAATCTGGTCTAAAAGCACAATGTTTTGAATAGGAATGAATTCTGCGCATGTGCGTGAACTCTACTCCTAAAATTTCTCTTGAATATAGAAATATTTTGACATAAAATTTTATTTTAGTAGTATAAGATTTAGAAAAGTTCGTAGTAAGTGTGGGAATAAAGGATAAAAATATCTAAAAAAAATGTAAAAAAAAGAAAAGAAAAATATATTTAAAAAGTTCTCAGTTTCAAGACTCGAACTGAAGACCAGCAAAACTAAATGGCTCGTGCTGCCGATCTGCCCACGAAGCTTCGTACCCGCAGCGCGTCTGAATGGTCTAAGACTCTCATTATGATTATCAACTAAAAGTTTTAACGTGGTGTCATTCTGGTCTAAAAGCACAATGTTTTGAATAGGAATGAATTCTGCTCATGTGCGTGAACTCGACTCCTAAAATTTCTCTTGAATATAGAAATATTTTGACAATACATTTTATTTTAGTAGTTCAACATTTGGAAAAGTTCATAGTAAGTGTGCGAATAATGGATAAAAATATCTAAAATAAATATTAAAAAAAAGAAAAGAAAAATATATTGAAAAAGTTATCAGTTTCGAGACTCGAACTGAAGATCAGCAAAACTAGATGGCTCGTGCTGCCGATCTAGCCACGAAGCTTCTTAAACGCACAGCGTCTGAATGGTCTAAAATTCCCATTATGATTTTCCACTAAAAGACAACATTTTTTCAATCTGGTCTAAAACCACAATGTTTTGAATAGGAATGAATTCTGCGCATGTGCGCGAACTCGGCTCCTAAAATTTCTCTTGAATATAGAAATATTTTGACATAAAATTTTATTTTAGTAGTATAAGATTTGGAAAAGTTCGTAGTAAGTGTGGAAATAAAGGATAAAAATATTTAAAAAAAATGTTAAAAAAAAAAAAAAGAAAAGAAAAATATATTTAAAAAGTTCTCAGTTTCGAGACTCGTACTGAAGACTAGCAAAACTAGATGGCTCGTACTGCCGATCTGGCCACGAAGCTTCGAACCCGCAGCGCGTCTGAATGGTCTAAGACTCTCGTTATGATTATCCACTAAAAGTTTTAACGTGGTGTCAATCTGGTCTAAAAGCACAATGTTTTGAATAGGAATGAATTCTGCGCATGTGCGTGAACTCGACCCCTAAAATTTCTCTTGAATATAGAAATATTTTGACATAAAATTTTATTTTAGTAGTATAAGATTTGGAAAAGTTCGTAGTAAGTGTGGGAATAAAGGATAAAAATATTTTTTAAAAATGTAAAAAAAAGAAAAGAAAAATATATTTAAAAAGTTCTCAGTTTCGGGACTCGAACTGAAGACCAGAAAAACTAGATCGCTCGTGCTGCCGATCCGGCCACGAAGCTTCGTACCCGCAGTGCGTCTGAATGGTCTAAGACTCTCATTATGATTATCAACTAAAAGTTTTAACGTGGTGTCATTCTGGTCTAAAAGCAAAATGTTTTGAATAGGAATGAATTCTGCTCATGTGCGTGAACTCGACTCCTAAAATTTCTCTTGAATATAGAAATATTTTGACATAAAATTTTATTTTAGTAGTATAAGATTTGGAAAAGTTCGTAGTAAGTGTGGAAATAAAGGATAAAAATATTTAAAAAAAATGTTAAAAAAAAAAAAAAGAAAAGAAAAATATATTGAAAAAGTTATCAGTTTCGAGACTCGAACTGAAGATCAGCAAAACTAGATGGCTCGTGCTGCCGATCTAGCCACGAAGCTTCTTAAACGCACAGCGTCTGAATGGTCTAAAATTCCCATTATGATTTTCCACTAAAAGACAACATTTTTTCAATCTGGTCTAAAACCACAATGTTTTGAATAGGAATGAATTCTGCGCATGTGCGCGAACTCGGCTCCTAAAATTTCTCTTGAATATAGAAATATTTTGACATAAAATTTTATTTTAGTAGTATAAGATTTGGAAAAGTACTTAGTAAGTGTGGAAATAAAGGATAAAAATATTTAAAAAAAATGTTAAAAAAAAAAAAAGAAAAGAAAAATATATTTAAAAAGTTCTCAGTTTCGAGACTCGTACTGAAGACTAGCAAAACTAGATGGCTCGTACTGCCGATCTGGGTACGAAGCTTCGAACCAGCAGCGCGTCTGAATGGTCTAAGACTCTCGTTATGATTATCCACTAAAAGTTTTAACGTGGTGTCAATCTGGTCTAAAAGCACAATGTTTTGAATAGGAATGAATTCTGCGCATGTGCGTGAACTCGACCCCTAAAATTTCTCTTGAATATAGAAATATTTTGACATAAAATTTTATTTTAGTAGTATAAGATTTGGAAAAGTTCGTAGTAAGTGTGGGAATAAAGGATAAAAATATTTTTAAAAAATGTAAAAAAAAGAAAAGAAAAATATATTTAAAAAGTTCTCAGTTTCGAGACTCGAACTGAAGACTAGCAAAACTAGATGTCTCGTGCTGCCGATATGACCACGAAGCTTCGTACCCGCAGCGCGTCTGAATGGTCTAAGACTCTCATTATGATTATCCACTAAAAGTTTTAACGTGGTGTCATTCTGGTCTAAAAGCACAATGTTTTGAATAGGAATGAATTCTGCGCATGTGCGTGAACTCGGCTCCTAAAATTTCTCTTGAATATAGAAATATTTTGACATAAAATTTTATTTTAGTAGTATAAGATTTGGAAATGTTCGTTGTAAGTGGGGGGATAAAGGATAAAAATATCTAAAATAAAACTTAAAAAAAAGAAAAGAAAAATATATTGAAAAAGTTCTCAGTTTCGGGACTCGAACTGAAGACCAGAAAAACTAAATCGCTCGTGCTGCCGATCCGGCCACGAAGCTTCGTACCCGCAGTGCGTCTGAATGGTCTAAGACTCTCATTATGATTATCAACTAAAAGTTTTAACGTGGTGTCATTCTGGTCTAAAAGCACAATGTTTTGAATAGGAATGAATTCTGCTCATGTGCGTGAACTCGACTCCTAAAATTTCTCTTGAATATAGAAATATTTTGACATAAAATTTTATTTTAGTAGTATAAGATTTAGAAAAGTTCGTAGTAAGTGTGGGAATAAAGGATAAAAATATCTAAAAAAAAATGTAAAAAAAAGAAAAGAAAAATATATTTAAAAAGTTCTCAGTTTCAAGACTCGAACTGAAGACCAGCAAAACTAATTGGCTCGTGCTTCCGATCTGCCCACGAAACTTCGTACCCGCAGCGCGTCTGAATGGTCTAAGACTCTCATTATGATTATCAACTAAAAGTTTTAACGTGGTGTCATTCTGGTCTAAAAGCACAATGTTTTGAATAGGAATGAATTCTGCTCATGTGCGTGAACTCGACTCCTAAAATTTCTCTTGAATATAGAAATATTTTTACATAAAATTTTATTTTAGTAGTATAAGATTTGGGAAAGTTCGTAGTAAGTGTGGGAATAAAGGATAAAAATATCTAAAATAAAACTTTAAAAAAAGAAAAGAAAAATATATTGAAAAAGTTCTCAGGTTTGAGACTCGAACTGAAGACTAGCAAAACTAGATGTCTCGTGCTGCCGATATGGCCACGAAGCTTCGTACTCGCAGCGCGTCTGAATGGTCTAAGACTCTCATTATGATTATCAACTAAAAGTTTAAGGTGGTGTCATTCTGGTCTAAACCACAATGTTTTGAATAGGAATGAATTCTGCGCATGTGTGCGAACTCTGGCTCCTAAAATTTCTCTTGAATATAGAAATATTTTGACATAAAATTTTATTTTAGTAGTATAAGATTTGGAAAAGTTCGTAGTAAGTGTGGGAATAAAGGATAAAAATATTTTTAAAAAATGTAAAAAAAGAAAAGAAAAATATATTTAAAAATTTCTGTTTCGAGACTCGTACTGAAGACTAGCAAAACTAGATGGCTCGTACTGCCGATCTGGCCACGAAGCTTCGTACCCGCAGCGCGTCTGAATGGTCTAAGACTCTCGTTATGATTATCCACTAAAAGTTTTAACGTGGTGTCAATCTGGTCTAAAAGCACAATGTTTTGAATAGGAATGAATTCTGCGCATGTGCGTGAACTCGACTCCTAAAATTTCTCTTGAATATAGAAATATTTTGACATAAAATTTTATTTTAGTAGTATAAGATTTAGAAAAGTTCGTAGTAAGTGTGGGAATAAAGGATAAAAATATCTAAAAAAAATGTAAAAAAAAGAAAAGAAAAATATATTTAAAAAGTTCTCAGTTTCAAGACTCGAACTGAAGACCAGCAAAACTAAATGGCTCGTGCTGCCGATCTGCCCACGAAGCTTCGTACCCGCAGCGCGTCTGAATGGTCTAAGACTCTCATTATGATTATCAACTAAAAGTTTTAACGTGGTGTTATTCTGGTCTAAAAGCACAATGTTTTGAATAGGAATGAATTCTGCTCATGTGCGTGAACTCGACTCCTAAAATTTCTCTTGAATATAGAAATATTTTGACAATACATTTTATTTTAGTAGTTCAACATTTGGAAAAGTTCATAGTAAGTGTGCGAATAATGGATAAAAATATCTAAAATAAATATTAAAAAAAAGAAAAGAAAAATATATTGAAAAAGTTCTCAGTTTCGAGACTCGAACTGAAGATCAGCAAAACTGGATGGCTCGTGCTGCCGATCTAGCCACGAAGCTTCTTAAACGCACAGCGTCTGAATGGTCTAAAATTCCCATTATGATTTTCCACTAAAAGACAACATTTTTTCAATCTGGTCTAAAACCACAATGTTTTGAATAGGAATGAATTCTGCGCATGTGCGTGAACTCGACTCCTAAAATTTCTCTTGAATATAGAAATATTTTGACATAAAATTTTATTTTAGTAGTATAAGATTTAGAAAAGTTCGTAGTAAGTGTGGGAATAAAGGATAAAAATATCTAAAAAAAATGTAAAAAAAAGAAAAGAAAAATATATTTAAAAAGTTCTCAGTTTCAAGACTCGAACTGAAGACCAGCAAAACTAAATGGCTCGTGCTGCCGATCTGCCCACGAAGCTTCGTACCCGCAGCGCGTCTGAATGGTCTAAGACTCTCATTATGATTATCAACTAAAAGTTTTAACGTGGTGTTATTCTGGTCTAAAAGCACAATGTTTTGAATAGGAATGAATTCTGCTCATGTGCGTGAACTCGACTCCTAAAATTTCTCTTGAATATAGAAATATTTTGACAATACATTTTATTTTAGTAGTTCAACATTTGGAAAAGTTCATAGTAAGTGTGCGAATAATGGATAAAAATATCTAAAATAAATATTAAAAAAAAGAAAAGAAAAATATATTGAAAAAGTTCTCAGTTTCGAGACTCGAACTGAAGATCAGCAAAACTGGATGGCTCGTGCTGCCGATCTAGCCACGAAGCTTCTTAAACGCACAGCGTCTGAATGGTCTAAAATTCCCATTATGATTTTCCACTAAAAGACAACATTTTTTCAATCTGGTCTAAAACCACAATGTTTTGAATAGGAATGAATTCTGCGCATGTGCGCAAACTCGGCTCCTAAAATATCTCTTGAATATAGAAATATTTTGACATAAAATTTTATTTTAGTAGTATAAGATTTGGAAAAGTTCGTAGTAAGTGTGGAAATAAAGGATAAAAATATTTAAAAAAAATGTAAAAAAAAAAAAAGAAAAGAAAAATATATTTAAAAAGTTCTCAGTTTCGAGACTCGAACTGAAGACCAGCAAAACTAGATGGCTCGTGCTGCCGATCTGGCCACGAAGCTTCGTACTCGCAGCGCGTCTGAATGGTCTAAGACTCTCATTATGATTATCAACTAAAAGTTTAAGGTGGTGTCATTCTGGTCTAAAAGCACAATGTTTTTAATAGGAATGAATTCTGCGCATGTGTGCGAACTCTGGCTCCTAAAATTTCTCTTGAATATAGAAATATTTTGACATAAAAATTTATTTTAGTAGTATAAGATTTGGAAAAGTTCGTAGTAAGTGTGGGAATAAAGGATAAAAATATTTTTAAAAAATGTAAAAAAAAGAAAAGAAAAATATATTTAAAAAGTTCTCAGTTTCGAGACTCTAACTGAAGACTAGCAAAACTAGATGTCTCGTGCTGCCGATATGGCCACGAAGCTTCGTACCCGCAGCGCGTCTGAATGGTCTAAGACTTTCATTATGATTATCCACTAAAAGTTTTAACGTGGTGTCATTCTGGTCTAAAAGCACAATGTTTTGAATAGGAATGAATTCTGCTCATGTGCGTGAACTCGACTCCTAAAATTTCTCTTGAATATAGAAATATTTTGACATAAAATTTTATTTTAGTAGTATAAGATTTAGAAAAGTTCGTAGTAAGTGTGGGAATAAAGGATAAAAATATCTAAAAAAAAATGTAAAAAAAAGAAAAGAAAAATATATTTAAAAAGTTCTCAGTTTCAAGACTCGAACTGAAGACCAGCAAAACTAAATGGTTCGTGCTTCCGATCTGCCCACGAAGCTTCGTACCCGCAGCGCGTCTGAATGGTCTAAGACTCTCATTATGATTATCAACTAAAAGTTTTAACGTGGTGTTATTCTGGTCTAAAAGCACAATGTTTTGAATAGGAATGAATTCTGCTCATGTGCGTGAACTCGACTCCTAAAATTTCTCTTGAATATAGAAATATTTTGACAATACATTTTATTTTAGTAGTTCAACATTTGGAAAAGTTCATAGTAAGTGTGCGAATAATGGATAAAAATATCTAAAATAAATATTAAAAAAAAGAAAAGAAAAATATATTGAAAAAGTTCTCAGTTTCGAGACTCGAACTGAAGATCAGCAAAACTGGATGGCTCGTGCTGCCGATCTAGCCACGTAGCTTCTTAAACGCACAGCGTCTGAATGGTCTAAAATTCCCATTATGATTTTCCACTAAAAGACAACATTTTTTCAATCTGGTCTAAAACCACAATGTTTTGAATAGGAATGAATTCTGCGCATGTGCGCGAACTCGGCTCCTATAATTTCTCTTGAATATAGAAATATTTTGACATAAAAATTTATTTTAGTAGTATAAGATTTGGAAAAGTTCGTAGTAAGTGTGGGAATAAAGGATAAAAATATTTTTAAAAAATGTAAAAAAAAGAAAAGAAAAATATATTTAAAAATTTCTCAGTTTCGAGACTCGAACTGAAGACCAGCAAAACTAGATGACTCGTGCTGCCGATCTGGCCACGAAGCTTCGTACTCGCAGCGCGTCTGAATGGTCTAAGACTCTCATTATGATTATCAACTAAAAGTTTAAGGTGGTGTCATTCTGGTCTAAAAGCACAATGTTTTGAATAGGAATGAATTCTGCGCATGTGTGCGAACTCTGGCTCCTAAAATTTCTCTTGAATATAGAAATATTTTGACATAAAAATTTATTTTAGTAGTATAAGATTTGGAAAAGTTCGTAGTAAGTGTGGGAATAAAGGATAAAAATATTTTTAAAAAATGTAAAAAAAAGAAAAGAAAAATATATTTAAAAATTTCTCAGTTTCGAGACTCTAACTGAAGACTAGCAAAACTAGATGGCTCGCACTGCCGATCTGGCCACGAAGCTTCGAACCCGCAGCGCGTCTGAATGGTCTAAGACTCTCATTATGATTATCCACTAAAAGTTTTAACGTGGTGTCATTCTGGTCTAAAAGCACAATGTTTTGAATAGGAATGAATTCTGCGCATGTGCGTGAACTCGACCCCTAAAATTTCTCTTGAATATAGAAATATTTTGACATAAAATTTTATTTTAGTAGTATAAGATTTGGAAAAGTTCGTAGTAACTGTGGGAATAAAGGATAAAAATATTTTTAAAAAATGTAAAAAAAAGAAAAGAAAAATATATTTAAAAAGTTCTCAGTTTCGAGACTCGAACTGAAGACTAGCAAAACTAGATGTCTCGTGCTGCCGATATGGCCACGAAGCTTCGTACCCGCAGCGCGTCTGAATGGTCTAAGACTCTCATTATGATTATCCACTAAAAGTTTTAACGTGGTGTCATTCTGGTCTAAAAGCACAATGTTTTGAATAGGAATGAATTCTGCGCATGTGCGTGAACTCGGCTCCTAAAATTTCTCTTGAATATAGAAATATTTTGACATAAAATTTTATTTTTGTAGTATAAGATTTGGAAATGTTCGTTGTAAGTGCGGGGATAAAGGATAAAAATATCTAAAATAAAACTTAAAAAAAAGAAAAGAAAAATATATTGAAAAAGTTCTCAGTTTCGAGACTCGAACTGAAGACCAGCAAAACTAGATGGCTCGTGCTGCCGATCCGGCCACGAAGCTTCGTACCCGCAGTGCGTCTGAATGGTCTAAGACTCTCATTATGATTATCAACTAAAAGTTTTAACGTGGTGTCATTCTGGTCTAAAAGCACAATGTTTTGAATAGGAATGAATTCTGCTCATGTGCGTGAACTCGACTCCTAAAATTTCTCTTGAATATAGAAATATTTTGACATAAAATTTTATTTTAGTAGTATAAGATTTAGAAAAGTTCGTAGTAAGTGTGGGAATAAAGGATAAAAATATCTAAAAAAAAATGTAAAAAAAAGAAAAGAAAAATATATTTAAAAAGTTCTCAGTTTCAAGACTCGAACTGAAGACCAGCAAAACTAAATGGTTCGTGCTTCCGATCTGCCCACGAAGCTTCGTACCCGCAGCGCGTCTGAATGGTCTAAGACTCTCATTATGATTATCAACTAAAAGTTTTAACGTGGTGTCATTCTGGTCTAAAAGCACAATGTTTTCAATAGGAATAAATTCTGCGGATGTGCGTGAACTCGACTCCTAAAATTTCTCTTGAATATAGAAATATTTTGACATAAAATTTTATTTTAGTAGTATAAGATTTGGAAAAGTTCGTAGTAAGTGTGGGAATAAAGGATAAAAATATCTAAAATAAAACTTTAAAAAAAGAAAAGAAAAATATATTGAAAAAGTTCTCAGTTTCGAGACTCGAACTGAAGACCAGCAAAACTAAATGGCTTGTGCTGCCGATCTGGCCACGAAGCTTCGTACCCGCAGCGATTCTGAATGGTCTAATACTCTCATTATGATTTGCCACTAAAAGTTTTAACGTGGTGTCATTCTGGTCTAAAAGCACAATGTTTTGAATAGGAATGAATTCTGCGCATGTGCGTGAACTCGGCTCCTAAAATTTCTCTTGAATATAGAAATATTTTGACATAAAATTTTATTTTAGTAGTATAAGATTTGGAAAAGTTCGTAGTAAGTGTGGGAATAAAGGATAAAAATATCTAAAATAAAACTTAAAAAAAAGAAAAGAAAAATATATTTAAAAAGTTCTCAGTTTCGAGACTCGAACTGAAGACCAGAAAAACTAGATGGCTCGTGCTGCCGATCTGCCCACGAAGCTTCGTACCCGCAGCGCGTCTGAATGGTCTAAGACTCTCATAATGATTATCAACTAAAAGTTTTAACGTGGCGCCATTCTGGTCTAAAAGAACAATGTTTTGAATAGGAATGAATTCTGCGCATGTGCGCGAACTCGGCTCCTAAAATTTCTCTTGAATATAGAAATATTTTGACATAAAATTTTATTTTAGTAGTATAAGATTTGGAAAAGTTCGTAGTAAGTGTGGGAATAAAGGATAAAAATATCTAAAAAAAAGAAAAGAAAAATATATTTAAAAAGTTCTCAGTTTCGAGACTCGAACTGAAGACCAGCAAAACTAGATGGCTCGTGCTGCCGATCTGGCCACGAAGCTTCGTACCCGCAGCGATTCTGAATGGTCTAATACTCTCATTATGATTTGCCACTAAAAGTTTTAACGTGGTGTCATTCTGGTCTAAAAGCACAATGTTTTGAATAGGAAAGAATTCTGCGCATGTGCATGAACTCGACTTCTAAAATTTCTCTTGAATATAGAAATATTTTGACATAAAATTTTATTTTAGTAGTATAAGATTTGGAAAAGTTCGTAGTAAGTGTGGGAATAAAGGATAAAAATATCTAAAATAAAACTTAAAAAAAAGAAAAGAAAAATATATTGAAAAAGTTCTCAGTTTCGAGACTCGAACTGAAGACCAGAAAAACTAGATGGCTCATGCTGCCGATCTGGCCACGAAGCTTCGTACCCGCAGTGCGTCTGAATAGTCTAAGACTCTCATTATTATTATCCACTAAAAGTGTTAACGTGGTGTCATTCTGGTCTAAAAGCACAATGTTTTCAATAGGAATGAATTCTGCGGATGTGCGTGAACTCGACTCCTAAAATTTCTCTTGAATATAGAAATATTTTGACATAAAATTTTATTTTAGTAGTATAAGATTTGGAAATGTTCGTAGTAAGTGTGGGAATAAAGGATAAAAATATCTAAAAAAATGTAAAAAAAAGAAAAGAAAAATATATTTAAAAAGTTATCAGTTTCGAGACTCGAACTGAAGACCAGCAAAACTAGATGGCTCGTGCTGCCGATCTGGCCACGAAGCTTCGTACCCGCAGCGATTCTGAATGGTCTAATACTCTCATTATGATTTGCCACTAAAAGTTTTAACGTGGTGTCATTCTGGTCTAAAAGCACAATGTTTTGAATAGGAAAGAATTCTGCGCATGTGCATGAACTCGACTTCTAAAATTTCTCTTGAATATAGAAATATTTTGACATAAAATTTTATTTTAGTAGTATAAGATTTGGAAAAGTTCGTAGTAAGTGTGGGAATAAAGGATAAAAATATCTAAAATAAAACTTAAAAAAAAGAAAAGAAAAATATATTGAAAAAGTTCTCAGTTTCGAGACTCGAACTGAAGACCAGAAAAACTAGATGGCTCGTGCTGCCGATCTGGCCACGAAGCTTCGTACCCGCAGTGCGTCTGAATGGTCTAAGACTCTCATTATTATTATCCACTAAAAGTGTTAACGTGGTGTCATTCTGGTCTAAAAGCACAATGTTTTCAATAGGAATGAATTCTGCGGATGTGCGTGAACTCGACTCCTAAAATTTCTCTTGAATATAGAAATATTTTGACATAAAATTTTATTTTAGTAGTATAAGATTTGGAAATGTTCGTAGTAAGTGTGGGAATAAAGGATAAAAATATCTAAAAAAATGTAAAAAAAAGAAAAGAAAAATATATTTAAAAAGTTATCAGTTTCGAGACTCGAACTGAAGACCAGCAAAACTAGATGGCTCGTGCTGCCGATCTGGCCACGAAGCTTCGTACCCGCAGCGATTCTGAATGGTCTAATACTCTCATTATGATTTGCCACTAAAAGTTTTAACGTGGTGTCATTCTGGTCTAAAAGCACAATGTTTTGAATAAGAATGAATTCTGCGCATGTGCGTGAACTCGACTCCTAAAATTTCTCTTGAATATAGAAATATTTTGACATAAAATTTTATTTTTGTAGTATAAGATTTGGAAATGTTCGTTGTAAGTGCGGGGATAAAGGATAAAAATATCTAAAATAAAAATTAAAAAAAAGAAAAGAAAAATATATTGAAAAAGTTCTCAGTTTCGAGACTCGAACTGAAGACCAGCAAAACTAGATGGCTCGTGCTGCCGATCCGGCCACGAAGCTTCGTACCCGCAGTGCGTCTGAATGGTCTAAGACTCTCATTATGATTATCAACTAAAAGTTTTAACGTGGTGTCATTCTGGTCTAAAAGCACAATGTTTTGAATAGGAATGAATTCTGCTCATGTGCGTGAACTCGACTCCTAAAATTTCTCTTGAATATAGAAATATTTTGACATAAAACTTTATTTTAGTAGTATAAAATTTAGAAAAGTTCGTAGTAAGTGTGGGAATAAAGGATAAAAATATCTAAAAAAAAATGTAAAAAAAAGAAAAGAAAAATATATTTAAAAAGTTCTCAGTTTCAAGACTCGAACTGAAGACCAGCAAAACTAAATGGTTCGTGCTTCCGATCTGCCCACGAAGCTTCGTACCCGCAGCGCGTCTGAATGGTCTAAGACTCTCATTATGATTATCGACTAAAAGTTTTAACGTGGTGTCATTCTGGTCTAAAAGCACAATGTTTTCAATAGGAATAAATTCTGCGGATGTGCGTGAACTCGACTCCTAAAATTTCTCTTTAATATAGAAATATTTTGACATAAAATTTTATTTTAGTAGTATAAGATTTGGAAAAGTTCGTAGTAAGTGTGGGAATAAAGGATAAAAATATCTAAAATAAAACTTTAAAAAAAGAAAAGAAAAATATATTGAAAAAGTTCTCAGTTTCGAGACTCGAACTGAAGACCAGCAAAACTAAATGGCTTGTGCTCCCGATCTCGCCACGAAGCTTCGTACCCGCAGCGATTCTGAATGGTCTAATACTCTCATTCTGATTTGCCACTAAAAGTTTTAACGTGGTGTCATTCTGGTCTAAAAGCACAATGTTTTGAATAGGAATGAATTCTGCGCATGTGCGTGAACTCGGCTCCTAAAATTTCTCTTGAATATAGAAATATTTTGACATAAAATTTTATTTTAGTAGTATAAGATTTGGAAAAGTTCGTAGTAAGTGTGGGAATAAAGGATAAAAATATCTAAAATAAAACTTAAAAAAAAGAAAAGAAAAATATATTGAAAAAGTTCTCAGTTTCGAGACTCGAACTGAAGACCAGAAAAACTAGATGGCTCGTGCTGCCGATCTGCCCACGAAGCTTCGTACCCGCAGCGCGTCTGAATGGTCTAAGACTCTCATAATGATTATCAACTAAAAGTTTTAACGTGGCTGCATTCTGGTCTAAAAGAACAATGTTTTGAATAGGAATGAATTCTGCGCATGTGCGCGAACTCGGCTCCTAAAATTTCTCTTGAATATAGAAATATTTTGACATAAAATTTTATTTTAGTAGTATAAGATTTGGAAAAGTTCGTAGTAAGTGTGGGAATAAAGGATAAAAATATCTAAAAAAAAGAAAAGAAAAATATATTTAAAAAGTTATCAGTTTCGAGACTCGAACTGAAGACCAGCAAAACTAGATGGCTCGTGCTGCCGATCTGGCCACGAAGCTTCGTACCCGCAGCGATTCTGAATGGTCTAATACTCTCATTATGATTTGCCACTAAAAGTTTTAACGTGGTGTCATTCTGGTCTAAAAGCACAATGTTTTGAATAAGAATGAATTCTGCGCATGTGCGTGAACTCGACTCCTAAAATTTCTCTTGAATATAGAAATATTTTGACATAAAATTTTATTTTAGTAGTATAAGATTTGGAAAAGTTTGTAGTAAGTGTGGGAATCAAGGATAAAAATATCTAAAAAAATGTAAAAAAAAGAAAAGACAAATATATTTAAAAAGTTCTCAGTTTCGAGACTCGAACTGAAGACCAGCAAAACTAGATGGCTCGTGCTGCCGATCTGCCCACGAAGCGTCGTACCCGCAGCGCGTCTGAATGGTCTAAGACTCTCATTATGATTATCCACTAAAAGTTTTAACGTGGTGTCAATCTGGTCTAAAAGCACAATGTTTTGAATAGGAATGAATTCTGCGCATGTGCGTGAACTCCACTTATAAAATTGCTCTTGAATATAGAAATATTTTGACATAAAATTTTATTTTAGTAGTATAACATTTGGAAAAGTTCGTAGTAAGTGTGGGAATAAAGGATAAAAATATCTAAAATAAAATTTAAAAAAAAGAAAAGAAAAATATATTTAAAAAGTTCGCAGTTTCGAGACTCGAACTGAAGACCAGCAAAACTAGATGGCTAGTGCTGCCGATCTGCCCACGAAGCTTCGTACCCGCAGCGCGTCTGAATGGTCTAAGACTCTCATTATGATTATCAACTAAAAGTTTTAACGTGGTGTCATTCTGGTCTAAATGCACAATGTTTTGAATAGGAATGAATTTTGCGCAATTGCGTGAACTCGGCTCCTAAAATTTCTCTTGAATATAGAAATATTTTGACATAAAATTTTATTTTAGTAGTATAAGATTTGGAAAAGTTCGTAGTAAGTGTGGGAATAAAGGATAAAAATATTTTTAAAAAATGTAAAAAAAAGAAAAGAAAAATATATTTAAAAAGTTCTCAGTTTCGAGACTCGAACTGAAGACCAGCAAAACTAGATGGCTCGTGCTACCGATCTGGCCACGAAGCTTCGTACCCGCAGCGCGTCTGAATGGTCTAAGACTCTCATTATGATTACCAACTAAAAGTTTTAACGTGGTGTCATTCTGGTCTAAAAGCACAATGTTTTGAATAGGAATGAATTCTGCGCATGTGCGTGAACTCGACTCATAAAATTTCTCTTGAATATAAAAATATTTTGACATAAAATTCTATTTTAGTAGTATAAGATTTGGAAAAGTTCGTAGTAAGTGTGGGAATAAAGGATAAAAATATCTAAAAAAAATGTAAAAAAAAGAAAAGAAAAATATATTTAAAAAGTTCTCAGTTTCGAGACTCGAACTGAAGACCAGCAAAACTAGATGCCTCGTGCTGCCGATCTGCCCACGAAGCTTCGTACCCGCAGCGCGTCTGAATGGTCTAAGACTCTCATTATGATTATCAACTAAAAGTTTTAACGTGGTGTCATTCTGGTCTAAAAGCACAATGTTTTGAATAGGAATGAATTCTGCGCATGTGCGTGAACTCGACTCATAAAATTTCTCTTGAATATAAAAATATTTTGACATAAAATTCTATTTTAGTAGTATAAGATTTGGAAAAGTTCGTAGTAAGTGTGGGAATAAAGGATAAAAATATCTAAAAAAAATGTAAAAAAAAGAAAAGAAAAATATATTTTAAAAGTTCTCAGTTTCGAGACTCGAACTGAAGACCAGCAAAACTAGATGGCTCGTGCTGCCGATCTGCCCACGAAGCTTCGTACCCGCAGCGCGTCTGAATGGTCTAAGATTCTCATTATGATTATCAACTAAAAGTTTTAACGTGGTGTCATTCTGGTCTAAAAGCACAATGTTTTGAATAGGAATGAATTCTGCGCATGTGCGCGAACTCGGCTCCTAAAATTTCTCTTGAATATAGAAATATTTTGACATAAAATTTTATTTTAGTAGTATAAAATTTGGAAAAGTTCGTAGTAAGTGTGGGAATAAAGGATAAAAATATTTTTAAAAAATGTAAAAAAAAGAAAAGAAAAATATATTTAAAAAGTTCTCAGTTTCGAGACTCGAACTGAAGACCAGCAAAACTAGATGGCTCGTGCTACCGATCTGGCCATGAAGCTTCGTACCCGCAGCGCGTCTGAATGGTCTAAGACTCTCATTATGATTATCAACTAAAAGTTTTAACGTGGTGTCATTCTGGTCTAAAAGCACAATGTTTTCAATAGGAATGAATTCTGCGCATGTGCGCGAACTCGGCTCCTAAAATTTCTCTTGAATATAGAAATATTTTGACATAAAATTTTATTTTAGTAGTATAAGATTTGGAAAAGTTCGTAGTAAGTGTGGGAATAAAGGATAAAAATATCTAAAAAAATGTAAGAAAAAGAAAAGAAAAATATATTTAAAAATTTCTCAGATTCGAGACTCGAACTGAAGACCAGCAAAACTAGATGGCTCGTGCTGCCGATCTGCCCACGAAGCTTCGTACCCGCAGCGCGTCTGAATGGTCTAAGACTGTCATTATGATTATCCACTAAAAGTTTTAACGTGGTGTCATTCTGGTCTAAAAGCACAATGTTTTGAATAGGAATGAATTCTGCGCATGTGCGCGAACTCGGCTCCTAAAATTTCTCTTGAATATAGAAATATTTTGACATAAAATTTTATTTTAGTAGTATAAGATTTGGAAAAGTTCGTAGTAAGTGTGGGAATAAAGGATAAAAATATCTAAAAAAAATGTAAAAAAAAGAAAAGAAAAATATATTTAAAAAGTTCTCAGTTTCGAGACTCGAACTGAAGACCAGCAAAACTGGATGGCTCGTGCTGCCGATCTGGCAATGAAGCTTCGTACCCGCAGCGCGTCTGAATGGTCTAAGACTCTCATTATGATTATCCCCTAAAAGTTTTAGCGTGGTGTCATTCTGGTCTAAAAGCACAATGTTTTGAATAGGAAAGAATTCTGCGCATGTGCGTGAACTCGACTCCTAAAATTTCTCTTGAATATAGAAAAATTTTGAAATAAAATTTTATTTTAGTAGTATAAGATTTGGAAAAGTTCGTAGTAAGTGTGGAAATAAAGGATAAAAATATTTTAAAAAAATGTAAAAAAAAAAAAGAAAAGAAAAATATATTTAAAAAGTTCTCAGTTTCGAGACTCGAACTGAAGACCAGAAAAACTAGATGGCTCGTGCTGCCGATCTGGCCACGAAGCTTCGTCCCCGCAGTGCTTCTGAATGGTCTAAGACTCTCATTATTATTATCCACTAAAAGTGTTAACGTGGTGTCATTCTGGTCTAAAAGCACAATGTTTTCAATAGGAATGAATTCTGCGCATGTGCGTGAACTCGACTCCTAAAATTTCTCTTGAATATAGAAATATTTTGACATAAAATTTTATTTTAGTAGTATAAGATTTGGAAAAGTTCGTAGTAAGTGTGGGAATAAAGGATAAAAATATCTAAAATAAAACTTAAAAAAAAGAAAAGAAAAATATATTGAAAAAGTTCTCAGTTTCGAGACTCGAACTGAAGACCAGAAAAACTAGATGGCTCTGCTGCCGATCTGGCCACGAAGCTTCGTACCCGCAGCGATTCTGAATGGTCTAAGACTCTCATTATGATTATCCCCTAAAAGTTTTAACGTGGTGTCATTCTGGTCTAAAAGCACAATGTTTTGAATAGGAAAGAATTCTGCGCATGTGCGTGAACTCGACTCCTAAAATTTCTCTTGAATATAGAAATATTTTGACATAAAATTTTATTTTAGTAGTATAAGATTTGGAAAAGTTCGTAGTAAGTGTGGAAATAAAGGATAAAAATATTTAAAAAAAATGTAAAAAAAAAAAGAAAAGAAAAATATATTTAAAAAGTTCTCAGTTTCGAGACTCGAACTGAAGACCAGCAAAACTAGACGGCTCGTGCTGCCGATCTGGCAACGAAGCTTCGTACCCGCAGCGCGTCTGAATGGTCTAAGACTCTCATTATGATTATCCACTAAAAGTTTTAACGTGGTGTCATTCTGGTCTAAAAGCACAATGTTTTGAATAGGAATGAATTCTGCGTATGTGTGTGAACTCGACTCCTAAAATTTATCTTGAATATAGAAATATTTTGACATAAAATTTTATTTTAGTAGTATAAGATTTGGAAAAGTTCGTAGTAAGTGTGGGAATAAAGGATAAAAATATCTAAAATAAAACTTAAAAAAAAAGAAAAGAAAAATATATTGAAAAAGTTCTCAGTTTCGAGACTCGAACTGAAGACCAGAAAAACTAGATGGCTCGTGCTGCCGATCTGGCCACGAAGCTTCGACCCCGCAGTGCTTCTGAATGGTCTAAGACAATCATTATTATTATCCACTAAAAGTGTTAACGTGGTGTCATTCTGGTCTAAAAGCACAATGTTTTCAATAGGAATGAATTCTGCGCATGTGCGTGAACTCGACTCCTAAAATTTCTCTTGAATATAGAAATATTTTGACATAAAATTTTATTTTAGTAGTATAAGATTTGGAAAAGTTCGTAGTAAGTGTGGGAATGAAGGATAAAAATATCTAAAAAAAATGTAAAAAAAAGAAAAGAAAAATATATTTAAAAAGTTCTCAGTTTCGAGACTCGAACTGAAGACCAGCAAAACTAGATGGCTCGTGCTGCCGATCTGGCAATGAAGATTCGTACACGCAGCGCGTCTGAATGGTCTAAGACTCTCATTATGATTATCCACTAAAAGTTTTAACGTGGTGTCATTCTGGTCTAAAAGCAAAATGTTTTGAATAGGAATGAATTCTGCGCATGTGCGTGAACTCGACTCCTAAAATTTCTCTTGAATATAGAAATATTTTGACATAAAATTTTATTTTAGTAGTATAAGATTTGGAAAAGTTCGTAGTAAGTGTGGGAATGAAGGATAAAAATATCTAAAAAAAATGTAAAAAAAAGAAAAGAAAAATATATTTAAAAAGTTCTCAGTTTCGAGACTCGAACTGAAGACCAGCAAAACTAGATGGCTCGTGCTGCCGATCTGGCAATGAAGCTTCGTACACGCAGCGCGTCTGAATGGTCTAAGACTCTCATTATGATTATCCACTAAAAGTTTTAACGTGGTGTCATTCTGGTCTAAAAGCAAAATGTTTTGAATAGGAATGAATTCTGCGCATGTGCGTGAACTCGACTCCTAAAATTTCTCTTGAATATAGAAATATTTTGACATAAAATTTTATTTTAGTAGTATAAGATTTGGAAAAGTTCGTAGTAAGTGTGGGAATAAAGGATAAAAATATCTAAAATAAAACTTAAAAAAAAGAAAAGAAAAATATATTGAAAAAGTTCTCAGTTTCGAGACTCGAACTGAAGACCAGAAAAACTAGATGGCTCGTGCTGCCGATCTGGCCACGAAGCTTCGTACCCGCAGCGATTCTGAATGGTCTAAGACTCTCATTATGATTATCCCCTAAAAGTTTTAACGTGGTGTCATTCTGGTCTAAAAGCACAATGTTTTGAATAGGAAAGAATTCTGCGCATGTGCGTGAACTCGACTCCTAAAATTTCTCTTGAATATAGAAATATTTTGACATAAAATTTTATTTTAGTAGTATAAGATTTGGAAAAGTTCGTAGTAAGTGTGGAAATAAAGGATAAAAATATTTAAAAAAAATGTAAAAAAAAAAAGAAAAGAAAAATATATTTAAAAAGTTCTCAGTTTCGAGACTCGAACTGAAGACCAGCAAAACTAGATGGCTCGTGCTGCCGATCTGGCCACGAAGCTTCGTCCCCGCAGTGCTTCTGAATGGACTAAGACTCTCATTATTATTATCCACTAAAAGTGTTAACGTGGTGTCATTCTGGTCTAAAAGCACAATGTTTTCAATAGGAATGAATTCTGCGCATGTGCGTGAACTCGACTCCTAAAATTTCTCTTGAATATAGAAATATTTTGACATAAAATTTTATTTTAGTAGTATAAGATTTGGAAAAGTTCGTAGTAAGTGGGGGAATGAAGGATAAAAATATCTAAAAAAAAATGTAAAAAAAAGAAAAGAAAAATATATTTAAAAAGTTCTCAGTTTCGAGACTCGAACTGAAGACCAGCAAAACTAGATGGCTCGTGCTGCCGATCTGGCAATGAAGCTTCGTACACGCAGCGCGTCTGAATGGTCTAAGACTCTCATTATGATTATCCACTAAAAGTTTTAACGTGGTGTCATTCTGGTCTAAAAGCAAAATGTTTTGAATAGGAATGAATTCTGCGCATGTGCGTGAACTCGACTCCTAAAATTTCTCTTGAATATAGAAATATTTTGACATAAAATTTTATTTTAGTAGTATAAGATTTGGAAAAGTTCGTAGTAAGTGTGGGAATAAAGGATAAAAATATCTAAAATAAAACTTAAAAAAAAGAAAAGAAAAATATATTGAAAAAGTTCTCAGTTTCGAGACTCGAACTGAAGACCAGAAAAACTAGATGGCTCGTGCTGCCGATCTGGCCACGAAGCTTCGTACCCGCAGCCATTCTGACTGGTCTAAGACTCTCATTATGATTATCCCCTAAAAGTTTTAACGTGGTGTCATTCAGGTCTAAAAGCACAATGTTTTGAATAGGAAAGAATTCTGCGCATGTGCGTGAACTCGACTCCTAAAATTTCTCTTGAATATAGAAATATTTTGACATAAAATTTTATTTTAGTAGTATAAGATTTGGAAAAGTTCGTAGTAAGTGTGGAAATAAAGGATAAAAATATTTAAAAAAAATGTAAAAAAAAAAAAAGAAAAGAAAAATATATTTAAAAAGTTCTCAGTTTCGAGACTCGAACTGAAGACCAGCAAAACTAGATGGCTCGTGCTGCCGATCTGGCAACGAAGCTTCGTACCCGCAGCGCGTCTGAATGGTCTAAGACTCTCATTATGATTATCCACTAAAAGTTTTAACGTGGTGTCATTCTGGTCTAAAAGCACAATGTTTTGAATAGGAATGAATTCTGCGCATGTGCATGAACTCGACTTCTAAAATTTCTCTTGAATATAGAAATATTTTGACATAAAATTTTATTTTAGTAGTATAAGATTTGGAAAAGTTCGTAGTAAGTGTTGGAATGAAGGATAAAAATATCTAAAATAAAACTTAAAAAAAAGAAAAGAACAATATATTGAAAAAGTTCTCAGTTTCGAGACTCGAACTGAAGACCAGAAAAACTAGATGGCTCGTGCTGAAGATCTGGCCACGAAGCTTCGTACCCGCAGTGCGTCTGAATGGTCTAAGACTCTCATTATTATTATCCACTAAAAGTGTTAACGTGGTGTCATTCTGGTCTAAAAGCACAATGTTTTCAATAGGAATGAATTCTGCGGATGTGCGTGAACTCGACTCCTAAAATTTCTCTTGAATATAGAAATATTTTGACATAAAATTTTATTTTAGTAGTATAAGATTTGGAAAAGTTCGTAGTAAGTGTGGGAATAAAGGATAAAAATATCTAAAAAAAATGTAAAAAAAAGAAAAGAAAAATATATTTAAAAAGTTCTCAGTTTCGAGACTCGAACTGAAGACCAGCAAAACTAGATGGCTCGTGCTGCCGATCTGCCCACGAAGCTTCGTACCCGCAGCGTGTCTGAATGGTCTAAGACTCTCATTATGATTATCATCTAAAAGTTTTAACGTGGTGTCATTCTGGTCTAAAAGCACAATGTTTTCAATAGGAATGAATTCTGCGCATGTGCGTGAACTCGACTCCTAAAATTTCTCTTGAATATAGAAATATTTTGACATAAAATTTTATTTTAGTAGTATAAGATTTGGAAAAGTTCGTAGTAAGTGGGGGAATGAAGGATAAAAATATCTAAAAAAAATGTAAAAAAAAGAAAAGAAAAATATATTTAAAAAGTTCTCAGTTTCGAGACTCGAACTGAAGACCAGCAAAACTAGATGGCTCGTGCTGCCGATCTGGCAATGAAGCTTCGTACACGCAGCGCGTCTGAATGGTCTAAGACTCTCATTATGATTATCCACTAAAAGTTTTAACGTGGTGTCATTCTGGTCTAAAAGCAAAATGTTTTGAATAGGAATGAATTCTGCGCATGTGCGTGAACTCGACTCCTAAAATTTCTCTTGAATATAGAAATATTTTGACATAAAATTTTATTTTAGTAGTATAAGATTTGGAAAAGTTCGTAGTAAGTGTGGGAATAAAGGATAAAAATATCTAAAATAAAACTTAAAAAAAAGAAAAGAAAAATATATTGAAAAAGTTCTCAGTTTCGAGACTCGAACTGAAGACCAGAAAAACTAGATGGCTCGTGCTGCCGATCTGGCCACGAAGCTTCGTACCCGCAGCCATTCTGACTGGTCTAAGACTCTCATTATGATTATCCCCTAAAAGTTTTAACGTGGTGTCATTCAGGTCTAAAAGCACAATGTTTTGAATAGGAAAGAATTCTGCGCATGTGCGTGAACTCGACTCCTAAAATTTCTCTTGAATATAGAAATATTTTGACATAAAATTTTATTTTAGTAGTATAAGATTTGGAAAAGTTCGTAGTAAGTGTGGAAATAAAGGATAAAAATATTTAAAAAAAATGTAAAAAAAAAAAAAGAAAAGAAAAATATATTTAAAAAGTTCTCAGTTTCGAGACTCGAACTGAAGACCAGCAAAACTAGATGGCTCGTGCTGCCGATCTGGCAACGAAGCTTCGTACCCGCAGCGCGTCTGAATGGTCTAAGACTCTCATTATGATTATCCACTAAAAGTTTTAACGTGGTGTCATTCTGGTCTAAAAGCACAATGTTTTGAATAGGAATGAATTCTGCGCATGTGCATGAACTCGACTTCTAAAATTTCTCTTGAATATAGAAATATTTTGACATAAAATTTTATTTTAGTAGTATAAGATTTGGAAAAGTTCGTAGTAAGTGTTGGAATGAAGGATAAAAATATCTAAAATAAAACTTAAAAAAAAGAAAAGAACAATATATTGAAAAAGTTCTCAGTTTCGAGACTCGAACTGAAGACCAGAAAAACTAGATGGCTCGTGCTGAAGATCTGGCCACGAAGCTTCGTACCCGCAGTGCGTCTGAATGGTCTAAGACTCTCATTATTATTATCCACTAAAAGTGTTAACGTGGTGTCATTCTGGTCTAAAAGCACAATGTTTTCAATAGGAATGAATTCTGCGGATGTGCGTGAACTCGACTCCTAAAATTTCTCTTGAATATAGAAATATTTTGACATAAAATTTTATTTTAGTAGTATAAGATTTGGAAAAGTTCGTAGTAAGTGTGGGAATAAAGGATAAAAATATCTAAAAAAAATGTAAAAAAAAGAAAAGAAAAATATATTTAAAAAGTTCTCAGTTTCGAGACTCGAACTGAAGACCAGCAAAACTAGATGGCTCGTGCTGCCGATCTGCCCACGAAGCTTCGTACCCGCAGCGTGTCTGAATGGTCTAAGACTCTCATTATGATTATCATCTAAAAGTTTTAACGTGGTGTCATTCTGGTCTAAAAGCACAATGTTTTGAATAGGAATGAATTCTGCGCATGTGCGCGAACTCGGCTCCTAGAATTTCTCTTGAATATAGAAATATTTTGACATAAAATTTTATTTTACTAGTATAAGATTTGAAAAAGTTCGCAGTAAGTGTGGGAATAAAGGATAAAAATATCTAAAATAAAACTTAAAAAAAAGAAAAGAAAAATATATTGAAAAAGTTCTCAGTTTCGAGACTCGAACTGAAGACCAGAAAAACTAGATGGCTCGTGCTGCCGATCTGGCCACGAAGCTTCGTCCCCGCAGTGCTTCTGAATGGTCTAAGACTCTCATTATTATTATCCACTAAAAGTGTTAACGTGGTGTCATTCTGGTCTAAAAGCACAATGTTTTCAATAGGAATGAATTCTGCGCATGTGCGTGAACTCGACTCCTAAAATTTCTCTTGAATATAGAAATATTTTGACATAAAATTTTATTTTAGTAGTATAAGATTTGGAAAAGTTCGTAGTAAGTGTGGGAATAAAGGATAAAAATATTTTTAAAAAATGTAAAAAAAAGAAAAGAAAAATATATTTAAAAATTTCTCAGTTTCGAGACTCGAACTGAAGACCAGCAAAACTAGATGACTCGTGCTGCCGATCTGGCCACGAAGCTTCGTACCCCCAGCGATTCTGAATGGTCTAAGACTCTCATTATGATTATCCACTAAAAGTTTTAACATGGTGTCAATCTTGTCTAAAAGCACAATGTTTTGAATAGGAATTAATTCTGCGCATGTGCGTGAACTCGACTCCTAAAATTTCTCTTGAATATAGAAATATTTTGACATAAAATTTTATTTTAGTAGTATAAGATTTGGAAAAGTTCGTAGTAAGTGTGGGAATAAAGGATAAAAATATCTAAAAAAAATGTAAAAAAAAGAAAAGAAAAATATATTTAAAAAGTTCTCAGTTTCGAGACTCGAACTGAAGACCAGCAAAACTAGATGGCTCGTGCTGCCGATCTGGCAATGAAGCTTCGTACACGCAGCGCGTCTGAATGGTCTAAGACTCTCATTATGATTATCCACTAAAAGTTTTAACGTGGTGTCATTCTGGTCTAAAAGCAAAATGTTTTGAATAGGAATGAATTCTGCGCATGTGCGTGAACTCGACTCCTAAAATTTCTCTTGAATATAGAAATATTTTGACATAAAATTTTATTTTAGTAGTATAAGATTTGGAAAAGTTCGTAGTAAGTGTGGGAATAAAGGATAAAAATATCTAAAATAAAACTTAAAAAAAAGAAAAGAAAAATATATTGAAAAAGTTCTCAGTTTCGAGACTCGAACTGAAGACCAGAAAAACTAGATGGCTCGTGCTGCCGATCTGGCCACGAAGCTTCGTACCCGCAGCGATTCTGAATGGTCTAAGACTCTCATTATGATTATCCCCTAAAAGTTTTAACGTGGTGTCATTCTGGTCTAAAAGCACAATGTTTTGAATAGGAAAGAATTCTGCGCATGTGCGTGAACTCGACTCCTAAAATTTCTCTTGAATATAGAAATATTTTGACATAAAATTTTATTTTAGTAGTATAAGATTTGGAAAAGTTCGTAGTAAGTGTGGAAATAAAGGATAAAAATATTTAAAAAAAATGTAAAAAAAAAAGAAAAGAAAAATATATTTAAAAAGTTCTCAGTTTCGAGACTCGAACTGAAGACCAGCAAAACTAGATGGCTCGTGCTGCCGATCTGGCCACGAAGCTTCGTCCCCGCAGTGCTTCTGAATGGTCTAAGACTCTCATTATTATTATCCACTAAAAGTGTTAACGTGGTGTCATTCTGGTCTAAAAGCACAATGTTTTCAATAGGAATGAATTCTGCGCATGTGCGTGAACTCGACTCCTAAAATTTCTCTTGAATATAGAAATATTTTGACATAAAATTTTATTTTAGTAGTATAAGATTTGGAAAAGTTCGTAGTAAGTGTGGGAATGAAGGATAAAAATATCTAAAAAAAATGTAAAAAAAAGAAAAGAAAAATATATTTAAAAAGTTCTCAGTTTCGAGACTCGAACTGAAGACCAGCAAAACTAGATGGCTCGTGCTGCCGATCTGGCAATGAAGCTTCGTACACGCAGCGCGTCTGAATGGTCTAAGACTCTCATTATGATTATCCCCTAAAAGTTTTAACGTGGTGTCATTCAGGTCTAAAAGCACAATGTTTTGAATAGGAAAGAATTCTGCGCATGTGCGTGAACTCGACTCCTAAAATTTCTCTTGAATATAGAAATATTTTGACATAAAATTTTATTTTAGTAGTATAAGATTTGGAAAAGTTCGTAGTAAGTGTGGAAATAAAGGATAAAAATATTTAAAAAAAATGTAAAAAAAAAAAAAGAAAAGAAAAATATATTTAAAAAGTTCTCAGTTTCGAGACTCGAACTGAAGACCAGCAAAACTAGATGGCTCGTGCTGCCGATCTGGCAACGAAGCTTCGTACCCGCAGCGCGTCTGAATGGTCTAAGACTCTCATTATGATTATCCACTAAAAGTTTTAACGTGGTGTCATTCTGGTCTAAAAGCACAATGTTTTGAATAGGAATGAATTCTGCGCATGTGCATGAACTCGACTTCTAAAATTTCTCTTGAATATAGAAATATTTTGACATAAAATTTTATTTTAGTAGTATAAGATTTGGAAAAGTTCGTAGTAAGTGTTGGAATGAAGGATAAAAATATCTAAAATAAAACTTAAAAAAAAGAAAAGAACAATATATTGAAAAAGTTCTCAGTTTCGAGACTCGAACTGAAGACCAGAAAAACTAGATGGCTCGTGCTGAAGATCTGGCCACGAAGCTTCGTACCCGCAGTGCGTCTGAATGGTCTAAGACTCTCATTATTATTATCCACTAAAAGTGTTAACGTGGTGTCATTCTGGTCTAAAAGCACAATGTTTTCAATAGGAATGAATTCTGCGGATGTGCGTGAACTCGACTCCTAAAATTTCTCTTGAATATAGAAATATTTTGACATAAAATTTTATTTTAGTAGTATAAGATTTGGAAAAGTTCGTAGTAAGTGTGGGAATAAAGGATAAAAATATCTAAAAAAAATGTAAAAAAAAGAAAAGAAAAATATATTTAAAAAGTTCTCAGTTTCGAGACTCGAACTGAAGACCAGCAAAACTAGATGGCTCGTGCTGCCGATGTGGCCACGAAGCTTCGTACCCGCAGCGATTCTGAATGGTCTAATACTCTCATTATGATTTGCCACTAAAAGTTTTAACGTGGTGTCATTCTGTTCTAAAAGCACAATGTTTTGAATAGGAATGAATTCTGCGCATGTGCGTGAACTCGGCTCCTAAAATTTATCTTGAATATAGAAATATTTTGACATAAAATTTTATTTTAGTAGTATAAGATTTGGAAAAGTTCGTAGTAAGTGTGGGAATAAAGGATAAAAATATCTAAAAAAAATGTAAAAAAAAGAAAAGAAAAATATATTTAAAAAGTTCTCAGTTTCGAGACTCGAACTGAAGACCAGCAAAACTAGATGGCTCGTGCTGCCGATCTGCCCACGAAGCTTCGTACCCGCAGCGTGTCTGAATGGTCTAAGACTCTCATTATGATTATCATCTAAAAGTTTTAACGTGGTGTCATTCTGGTCTAAAAGCACAATGTTTTGAATAGGAATGAATTCTGCGCATGTGCGCGAACTCGGCTCCTAGAATTTCTCTTGAATATAGAAATATTTTGACATAAAATTTTATTTTACTAGTATAAGATTTGAAAAAGTTCGCAGTAAGTGTGGGAATAAAGGATAAAAATATCTAAAATAAAACTTAAAAAAAAGAAAAGAAAAATATATTGAAAAAGTTCTCAGTTTCGAGACTCGAACTGAAGACCAGAAAAACTAGATGGCTCGTGCTGCCGATCTGGCCACGAAGCTTCGTCCCCGCAGTGCTTCTGAATGGTCTAAGACTCTCATTATTATTATCCACTAAAAGTGTTAACGTGGTGTCATTCTGGTCTAAAAGCACAATGTTTTCAATAGGAATGAATTCTGCGCATGTGCGTGAACTCGACTCCTAAAATTTCTCTTGAATATAGAAATATTTTGACATAAAATTTTATTTTAGTAGTATAAGATTTGGAAAAGTTCGTAGTAAGTGTGGGAATAAAGGATAAAAATATTTTTAAAAAATGTAAAAAAAAGAAAAGAAAAATATATTTAAAAATTTCTCAGTTTCGAGATTCGAACTGAAGACCAGCAAAACTAGATGACTCGTGCTGCCGATCTGGCCACGAAGCTTCGTACCCCCAGCGATTCTGAATGGTCTAAGACTCTCATTATGATTATCCACTAAAAGTTTTAACATGGTGTCAATCTTGTCTAAAAGCACAATGTTTTGAATAGGAATTAATTCTGCGCATGTGCGTGAACTCGACTCCTAAAATTTCTCTTGAATATAGAAATATTTTGACATAAAATTTTATTTTAGTAGTATAAGATTTGGAAAAGTTCGTAGTAAGTGTGGGAATAAAGGATAAAAATATCTAAAAAAAATGTAAAAAAAAGAAAAGAAAAATATATTTAAAAAGTTCTCAGTTTCGAGACTCGAACTGAAGACCAGCAAAACTAGATGGCTCGTGCTGCCGATCTGGCCACGAAGTTTCGGACATGTATAGCGTCTGAATGGTCTAAGACTCTCATTATTATTATAAACTCAAAGTTTTAACATGGTGTCAATCTGGTCTAAAAGCACAATGTTTTGAATAGGAATGAATTCTGCGCATGTGCGTGAACTCGACTCCTAAAATTTCTCTTGAATATAGAAATATTTTGACATGCAATTTTATTTTAGTAGTATAAGATTTGGAAAAGTTCGTAGTAAGTGTGGGAATAAAGGATAAAAATATCTAAAAAAAATGTAAAAAAAAGAAAAGAAAAATATATTTAAAAAGTTCTCAGTTTCGAGACTCGAACTGAAGACCAGCAAAACTAGATGGCTCGTGCTGCCGATCTGGCCACGCAGCTTCGTACCCGCAGCGCGTCTGAATGGTCTAAGACTCTCATTATGATTATCCACTAAAAGTTTTAACGTGGTGTCAATCTGGTCTAAATGCACAATGTTTTGAATAGGAATGAATTCTGCGCATGTGCGTGAACTCGACTCCTAAAATTGCTCTTGAATATAGAAATATTTTGACAATACATTTTATTTTAGTAGTTCGACATTTGGAAAAGTTCGTAGTAAGTGTGGGAATAAAGGATAAAAATATCTAAAAAAAATGTAAAAAAAAGAAATGAAAAATATATTTAAAAAGTTCTCAGTTTCGAGATTCGAACTGAAGACCAGCAAAACTAGAAGGCTCGTGCTGCCGATCTGGCCACGAAGCTTCGTACCCGCAGCGCGTCTGAATGGATTAAGACTCTCATTATGATTATCAACTAAAAGATTTAACGTGGTGTCATTCTGGTCTAAAAGCACATTGTTTTGAATAAGAATGAATTCTGCGCATGTGCGTGAACTCGACTCCTAAAATTTCTCTTGAATATAGAAATATTTTGACATAAAATTTTATTTTAGTAGTATAAGATTTGGAAAAGTTCGTAGTAAGTGTGGGAATAAAGGATAAAAATATCTAAAAAAAATGTAAAAAAAAAGAAAAGAAAAATATATTTAAAAATTTCTCAGTTTCGAGACTCGAACTGAAGACCAGCAAAACTAGATGACTCGTGCTGCCGATCTGGCCACGAAGCTTCGTACCCCCAGCGATTCTGAATTTTCTAAGACTCTCATTATGATTATCCACTAAAAGTTTTGAAGTGGTGTCATTCTGGTCTAAAAGCACAATGTTTTGAATAGGAATGAAATCTGCGCATGTGCGTGAACTCGACTCCTAAAATTTCTCTTGAATATAGAAATATTTTGACATAAAATTTTATTTTAGTAGTATAAGATTTGGAAAAGTTCGTAGTAAGTGTGGGAATAAAGGATAAAAATATCTAAAAAAAATGTAAAAAAAAGAAAAGAAAAATATATTTAAAAAGTTCTCAGTTTCGAGACTCGAACTGAAGACCAGCAAACCTAGATGGCTCGTGCTGCCGATCTGGCAATGAAGCTTTGTACCCGCAGCGCGTCTGAATGGATTAAGACTTTCATTATGATTATCAACTAAAAGATTTAACGTGGTGTCATTCTGGTCTAAAAGCACATTGTTTTGAATAAGAATGAATTCTGCGCATGTGCGTGAACTCGACTCCTAAAATTTCTCTTGAATATAGAAATATTTTGACATAAAATTTTATTTTAGTAGTATAAGATTTGGAAACGTTCGTAGTAAGTGTGGGAATAAAGGATAAAAATATTTAAAAAAAATGTAAAAAAAAGAAAAGAAAAATATATTTAAAAAGTTCTCAGTTTCGAGATTCGAACTGAAGACCAGCAAAACTAGATGGCTCGTGCTGCCGATCTGGCCACGCAGCTTCGTACCCGCAGCGCGTCTGAATGGATTAAGACTCTCATTATGATTATCAACTAAAAGATTTAACGTGGTGTCATTCTGGTCTAAAAGCACATTGTTTTGAATAAGAATGAATTCTGCGCATGTGCGTGAACTCGACTCCTAAAATTTCTCTTGAATATAGAAATATTTTGACATAAAATTTTATTTTAGTAGTATAAGATTTGGAAAAGTTCGTAGTAAGTGTGGAAATAAAGGATAAAAATATTTAAAAAAAATGTAAAAAAAAAAAAGAAAAGAAAAATATATTTAAAAAGTTCTCAGTTTCGAGACTCGAACTGAAGACCAGCAAAACTAGATGGCTCGTGCTGCCGATCTGGCAACGAAGCTTCGTACCCGCAGCGCGTCTGAATGGTCTAAGACTCTCATTATGATTATCCACTAAAAGTTTTAACGTGGTGTCATTCTGGTCTAAAAGCACAATGTTTTGAATAGGAATGAATTCTGCGCATGTGCATGAACTCGACTTCTAAAATTTCTCTTGAATATAGAAATATTTTGACATAAAATTTTATTTTAGTAGTATAAGATTTGGAAAAGTTCGTAGTAAGTGTTGGAATGAAGGATAAAAATATCTAAAATAAAACTTAAAAAAAAGAAAAGAACAATATATTGAAAAAGTTCTCAGTTTCGAGACTCGAACTGAAGACCAGAAAAACTAGATGGCTCGTGCTGAAGATCTGGCCACGAAGCTTCGTACCCGCAGTGCGTCTGAATGGTCTAAGACTCGCATTATTATTATCCACTAAAAGTGTTAACGTGGTGTCATTCTGGTCTAAAAGCACAATGTTTTCAATAGGAATGAATTCTGCGGATGTGCGTGAACTCGACTCCTAAAATTTCTCTTGAATATAGAAATATTTTGACATAAAATTTTATTTTAGTAGTATAAGATTTGGAAAAGTTCGTAGTAAGTGTGGGAATAAAGGATAAAAATATCTAAAAAAAATGTAAAAAAAAGAAAAGAAAAATATATTTAAAAAGTTCTCAGTTTCGAGACTCGAACTGAAGACCAGCAAAACTAGATGGCTCGTGCTGCCGATCTGGCCACGAAGCTTCGTACCCGCAGCGATTCTGAATGGTCTAATACTCTCATTATGATTTGCCACTAAAAGTTTTAACGTGGTGTCATTCTGTTCTAAAAGCACAATGTTTTGAATAGGAATGAATTCTGCGCATGTGCGTGAACTCGGCTCCTAAAATTTATCTTGAATATAGAAATATTTTGACATAAAATTTTATTTTAGTAGTATAAGATTTGGAAAAGTTCGTAGTAAGTGTGGGAATAAAGGATAAAAATATCTAAAAAAAATGTAAAAAAAAGAAAAGAAAAATATATTTAAAAAGTTCTCAGTTTCGAGACTCGAACTGAAGACCAGCAAAACTAGATGGCTCGTGCTGCCGATCTGGCCACGAAGTTTCGGACATGTATAGCGTCTGAATGGTCTAAGACTCTCATTATTATTATAAACTCAAAGTTTTAACATGGTGTCAATCTGGTCTAAAAGCACAATGTTTTGAATAGGAATGAATTCTGCGCATGTGCGTGAACTCGACTCCTAAAATTTCTCTTGAATATAGAAATATTTTGACATACAATTTTATTTTAGTAGTATAAGATTTGGAAAAGTTCGTAGTAAGTGTGGGAATAAAGGATAAAAATATCTAAAAAAAATGTAAAAAAAAGAAAAGAAAAATATATTTAAAAAGTTCTCAGTTTCGAGACTCGAACTGAAGACCAGCAAAACTAGATGGCTCGTGCTGCCGATCTGGCCACGCAGCTTCGTACCCGCAGCGCGTCTGAATGGTCTAAGACTCTCATTATGATTATCCACTAAAAGTTTTAACGTGGTGTCAATCTGGTCTAAATGCACAATGTTTTGAATAGGAATGAATTCTGCGCATGTGCGTGAACTCGACTCCTAAAATTGCTCTTGAATATAGAAATATTTTGACAATACATTTTATTTTAGTAGTTCGACATTTGGAAAAGTTCGTAGTAAGTGTGGGAATAAAGGATAAAAATATCTAAAAAAAAATGTAAAAAAAAAAATGAAAAATATATTTAAAAAGTTCTCAGTTTCGAGATTCGAACTGAAGACCAGCAAAACTAGAAGGCTCGTGCTGCCGATCTGGCCACGAAGCTTCGTACCCGCAGCGCGTCTGAATGGATTAAGACTCTCATTATGATTATCAACTAAAAGATTTAACGTGGTGTCATTCTGGTCTAAAAGCACATTGTTTTGAATAAGAATGAATTCTGCGCATGTGCGTGAACTCGACTCCTAAAATTTCTCTTGAATATAGAAATATTTTGACATAAAATTTTATTTTAGTAGTATAAGATTTGGAAAAGTTTGTAGTAAGTGTGGGAATAAAGGATAAAAATATCTAAAAAAAATGTAAAAAAAAAGAAAAGAAAAATATATTTAAAAATTTCTCAGTTTCGAGACTCGAACTGAAGACCAGCAAAACTAGATGACTCGTGCTGCCGATCTGGCCACGAAGCTTCGTACCCCCAGCGATTCTGAATTTTCTAAGACTCTCATTATGATTATCCACTAAAAGTTTTGAAGTGGTGTCATTCTGGTCTAAAAGCACAATGTTTTGAATAGGAATGAAATCTGCGCATGTGCGTGAACTCGACTCCTAAAATTTCTCTTGAATATAGAAATATTTTGACATAAAATTTTATTTTAGTAGTATAAGATTTGGAAAAGTTCGTAGTAAGTGTGGGAATAAAGGATAAAAATATCTAAAAAAAATGTAAAAAAAAGAAAAGAAAAATATATTTAAAAAGTTCTCAGTTTCGAGACTCGAACTGAAGACCAGCAAACCTAGATGGCTCGTGCTGCCGATCTGGCAATGAAGCTTTGTACCCGCAGCGCGTCTGAATGGATTAAGACTTTCATTATGATTATCAACTAAAAGATTTAACGTGGTGTCATTCTGGTCTAAAAGCACATTGTTTTGAATAAGAATGAATTCTGCGCATGTGCGTGAACTCGACTCCTAAAATTTCTCTTGAATATAGAAATATTTTGACATAAAATTTTATTTTAGTAGTATAAGATTTGGAAAAGTTTGTAGTAAGTGTGGGAATAAAGGATAAAAATATCTAAAAAAAATGTAAAAAAAAAGAAAAGAAAAATATATTTAAAAATTTCTCAGTTTCGAGACTCGAACTGAAGACCAGCAAAACTAGATGACTCGTGCTGCCGATCTGGCCACGAAGCTTCGTACCCCCAGCGATTCTGAATTTTCTAAGACTCTCATTATGATTATCCACTAAAAGTTTTGAAGTGGTGTCATTCTGGTCTAAAAGCACAATGTTTTGAATAGGAATGAAATCTGCGCATGTGCGTGAACTCGACTCCTAAAATTTCTCTTGAATATAGAAATATTTTGACATAAAATTTTATTTTAGTAGTATAAGATTTGGAAAAGTTCGTAGTAAGTGTGGGAATAAAGGATAAAAATATCTAAAAAAAATGTAAAAAAAAGAAAAGAAAAATATATTTAAAAAGTTCTCAGTTTCGAGACTCGAACTGAAGACCAGCAAACCTAGATGGCTCGTGCTGCCGATCTGGCAATGAAGCTTTGTACCCGCAGCGCGTCTGAATGGATTAAGACTTTCATTATGATTATCAACTAAAAGATTTAACGTGGTGTCATTCTGGTCTAAAAGCACATTGTTTTGAATAAGAATGAATTCTGCGCATGTGCGTGAACTCGACTCCTAAAATTTCTCTTGAATATAGAAATATTTTGACATAAAATTTTATTTTAGTAGTATAAGATTTGGAAAAGTTCGTAGTAAGTGTGGGAATAAAGGATAAAAATATTTAAAAAAAATGTAAAAAAAAGAAAAGAAAAATATATTTAAAAAGTTCTCAGTTTCGAGATTCGAACTGAAGACCAGCAAAACTAGATGGCTCGTGCTGCCGATCTGGCCACGCAGCTTCGTACCCGCAGCGCGTCTGAATGGATTAAGACTCTCATTATGATTATCAACTAAAAGATTTAACGTGGTGTCATTCTGGTCTAAAAGCACATTGTTTTGAATAAGAATGAATTCTGCGCATGTGCGTGAACTCGACTCCTAAAATTTCTCTTGAATATAGAAATATTTTGACATAAAATTTTATTTTAGTAGTATAAGATTTGGAAAAGTTCGTAGTAAGTGTGGGAAAAAAGGATAAAAATATCTAAAAAAATGTAAAAAAAAGAAAAGAAAAATATATTTAAAAAGTTCTCAGTTTCGAGACTCGAACTGAAGACCAGCAAAACTAGATGGCTCGTGCTGCCGATCTGCCCACGAAGCTTCGTACCCGCAGCGCGTCTGAATGGTCTAAGACTCTCATTATGATTATCAACTAAAATTTTTAACGTGGTGTCATTCTGGTCTAAAAGCACAATGTTTTGAATAGGAATGAATTCTGCGCATGTGCGCGAACTCGGCTCCTAAAATTTCTCTTGAATATAGAAATATTTTGACATAAAATTTTATTTTACTAGTATAAGATTTGGAAAAAGTCGTAGTAAGTGTGGGAATAAAGGATAAAAATATCTAAAATAAAACTTAAAAAAAAGAAAAGAAAAATATATTGAAAAAGTTCTCAGTTTCAAAACTCGAACTGAAGACCAGAAAAACTAGATGGCTCGTGCTGCCGATCTGGCAACGAAACTTCGTACCCGCAGCGATTCTGAATGGTCTAAGACTCTCATTATGATTATCCACTGAAAGTTTTAACGTGGTGTCATTCTGGTCTAAAAGCACAATGTTTTGAATAGGAAAGAATTCTGCGCATGTGCGTGAACTCGACTCCTAAAATTTCTCTTGAATATAGAAATATTTTGACATAAAATTTTATTTTAGTACTATAAGATTTGGAAAAGTTCGTAGTAAGTGTGGGAATAAAGGATAAAAATATCTAAAAAAATGTAAAAAAAAAAAAAAAAAGAAAAGAAAAATATATTTAAAAAGTTCTCAGTTTCGAGACTCGAACTGAAGACCAGCAAAACTAGATGGCTCGTGCTGCCGATCTGCCCACGAAGCTTCGTACCCGCAGCGCGTCTGAATGGTCTAAGACTCTCATTATGATTATCAACTAAAAGTTTTAACGTGGTGTCATTCTGGTCTAAAAGCACAATGTTTTGAATAAGAATGAATTCTGCGCATGTGCGCGAACTCGGCTCCTAAAATTTCTCTTGAATATAGAAATATTTTGACATAAAATTTTATTTTACTAGTATAAGATTTGGAAAAGTTCGTAGTAAGTGTGGGAATAAAGGATAAAAATATCTAAAATAAAACTTAAAAAAAGGAAAAGAAAAATATATTGAAAAAGTTCTCAGTTCCGAGACTCGAACTGAAGACCAGCAAAACTAGATGGCTCGTGCTGCCGATCTGGCCACGAAGCTTCGTCCCCGCAGTGCTTCTGAATGGTCTAAGACTCTCATTATTATTATCCACTAAAAGTGTTAACGTGGTGTCATTCTGGTCTAAAAGCACAATGTTTTCAATAGGAATGAATTCTGCGCATGTGCGTGAACTCGACTCCTAAAATTTCTCTTGAATATAGAAATATTTTGACATAAAATTTTATTTTAGTAGTATAAGATTTGGAAAAGTTCGTAGTAAGTGTGGGAATAAAGGATAAAAATATTTTTAAAAAATGTAAAAAAAAGAAAAATATATTTAAAAAGTTCTCAGTTTCGAGACTCCAACGGAAGACCAGCAAAACTAGATGGCTCGTGCTGCCGATCTGGCCACGAAGCTTCGGACCCGCAGCGCGTTTGAATGGATTAAGACTCTCATTATGATTATCAACTAAAAGATTTAACGTGGTGTCATTCTCGTCTAAAAGCACATTGTTTTGAATAAGAATGAATTCTGCGCATGTGCGTGAACTCGACTCCTAAAATTTCTCTTGAATATAGAAATATTTTGACATAAAATTTTATTTTAGTAGTATAAGATTTGGAAAAGTTCGTTGTAAGTGTGGGAATAAAGGATAAAAATATCTAAAAAAAATGTAAAAAAAAGAAAAGAAAAATATATTTAAAAAGTTCTCAGTTTCGAGACTCGAACTGAAGACCAGCAAACCTAGATGGCTCGTGCTGCCGATCTGGCAATGAAGCTTCGTACCCGCAGCGCGTCTGAATGGATTAAGACTCTCACTATGATTATCAACTAAAAGATTTAACGTGGTGTCATTCTGGTCTAAAAGCACATTGTTTTGAATAAGAATGAATTCTGCGCATGTGCGTGAACTCGACTCCTAAAATTTCTCTTGAATATAGAAATATTTTGACATAAAATTTTATTTTAGTAGTATAAGATTTGGAAAAGTTCGTAGTAAGTGTGGGAATAAAGGATAAGAATATTTAAAAAAAATGTAAAAAAAAGAAAAGAAAAATATATTTAAAAAGTTCTCAGTTTCGAGATTCGAACTGAAGACCAGCAAAACAAGATGGCTCGTGCTGCCGATCTGGCCACGCAGCTTCGTACCCGCAGCGCGTCTGAATGGATTAAGACTCTCATTATGATTATCAACTAAAAGATTTAACGTCGTGTCATTCTGGTCTAAAAGCACATTGTTTTGAATAAGAATGAATTCTGCGCATGTGCGAGAACTCGACTCTTAAAATTTCTCTTGAATATAGAAATATTTTGACATAAAATTTTATTTTAGTAGTATAAGATTTGGAAAAGTTCGTAGTAAGTGTGGGAATAAAGGATAAAAATATCTAAAAAAAATGTAAAAAAAAGAAAAGAAAAATATATTTAAAAAGTTCTCAGTTTCGAGACTCGAACTGAAGACCAGCAAAACTAGATGGCTCGTGCTGCCGATCTGCCCACGAAGCTTCGTACCCGCAGCGCGTCTGAATGGTCTAAGACTCTCATTATGATTATCAACTAAAAGTTTTAACGTGGTGTCATTCTGGTCTAAAAGCACAATGTTTTGAATAGGAATGAATTCTGCGCATGTGCGCGAACTCGGCTCCTAAAATTTCTCTTGAATATAGAAATATTTTGACATAAAATTTTATTTTACTAGTATAAGATTTGGAAAAGTTCGTAGTAAGTGTGGGAATAAAGGATAAAAATATCTAAAATAAAACTTAAAAAAAAGAAAAGAAAAATATATTGAAAAAGTTCTCAGTTTCGAGACTCGAACTGAAGACCAGAAAAACTAGATGGCTCGTGCTGCCGATCTGGCCACGAAGCTTCGTCCCCGCAGTGCTTCTGAATGGTCTAAGACTCTCATTATTATTATCTACTAAAAGTGTTAACGTGGTGTCATTCTGGTCTAAAAGCACAATGTTTTCAATAGGAATGAATTCTGCGCATGTGCGTGAACTCGACTCCTAAAATTTCTCTTGAATATAGAAATATTTTGACATAAAATTTTATTTTAGTAGTATAAGATTTGGAAAAGTTCGTAGTAAGTGTGGGAATAAAGGATAAAAATATTTTTAAAAAATGTAAAAAAAAGAAAAATATATTTAAAAAGTTCTCAGTTTCGAGACTCCAACGGAAGACCAGCAAAACTAGATGGCTCGTGCTGCCGATCTGGCCACGATGCTTCGGACCCGCAGCGCGTTTGAATGGATTAAGACTCTCATTATGATTATCAACTAAAAGATTTAACGTGGTGTCATTCTGGTCTAAAAGCACATTGTTTTGAATAAGAATGAATTCTGCGCATGTGCGTGAACTCGACTCCTAAAATTTCTCTTGAATATAGAAATATTTTGACATAAAATTTTATTTTAGTAGTATAAGATTTGGAAAAGTTCGTAGTAAGTGTGGGAATAAAGGATAAAAATATCTAAAAAAAATGTAAAAAAAAAAGAAAAGAAAAATATATTTAAAAATTTCTCAGTTTCGAGACTCGAACTGAAGACCAGCAAAACTAGATGACTCGTGCTTCCGATCTGCCCACGAAGCTTCGTACCCCCAGCGATTCTGAATTTTCTAAGAATCTCATTATGATTATCCACTAAAAGTTTTAAAGTGGTGTCATTCTGGTCTAAAAGCACAATGTTTTGAATAGGAATGAATTCTGCGCATGTGCGCGAACTCGGCTCCTAAAATTTCTCTTGAATATAGAAATATTTTGACATAAAATTTTATTTTACTAGTATAATATTTGGAAAAGTTCGTAGTAAGTGTGGGAATAAAGGATAAAAATATCTAAAATAAAACTTAAAAAAAAGAAAAGAAAAATATATTGAAAAAGTTCTCAGTTTCGAGACTCGAACTGAAGACCAGAAAAACTAGATGGCTCGTGCTGCCGATCTGGCCACGAAGCTTCGTCCCCGCAGTGCTTCTGAATGGTCTAAGACTCTCATTATTGTTATCCACTAAAAGTGTTAACGTGGTGTCATTCTGGTCTAAAAGCACAATGTTTTCAATAGGAATGAATTCTGCGCATGTGCGTGAACTCGACTCCTAAAATTTCTCTTGAATATAGAAATATTTTGACATAAAATTTTATTTTAGTAGTATAAGATTTGGAAAAGTTCGTAGTAAGTGTGGGAATAAAGGATAAAAATATTTTTAAAAAATGTAAAAAAAAGAAAAATATATTTAAAAAGTTCTCAGTTTCGAGACTCCAACGGAAGACCAGCAAAACTAGATGGCTCGTGCTGCCGATCTGGCCACGAAGCTTCGGACCCGCAGCGCGTTTGAATGGATTAAGACTCTCATTATGATTATCAACTAAAAGATTTAACGTGGTGTCATTCTGGTCTAAAAGCACATTGTTTTGAATAAGAATGAATTCTGCGCATGTGCGTGAACTCGACTCCTAAAATTTCTCTTGAATATAGAAATATTTTGACATAAAATTTTATTTTAGTAGTATAAGATTTGGAAAAGTTCGTTGTAAGTGTGGGAATAAAGGATAAAAATATCTAAAAAAAATGTAAAAAAAAGAAAAGAAAAATATATTTAAAAAGTTCTCAGTTTCGAGACTCGAACTGAAGACCAGCAAACCTAGATGGCTGGTGCTGCCGATCTGGCAATGAAGCTTCGTACCCGCAGCGCGTCTGAATGGATTAAGACTCTCACTATGATTATCAACTAAAAGATTTAACGTGGTGTCATTCTGGTCTAAAAGCACATTGTTTTGAATAAGAATGAATTCTGCGCATGTGCGTGAACTCGACTCTTAAAATTTCTCTTGAATATAGAAATATTTTGACATAAAATTTTATTTTAGTAGTATAAGATTTGGAAAAGTTCGTAGTAAGTGTGGGAATAAAGGATAAAAATATATTTAAAAAATGTAAAAAAAAAGAAAAGAAAAATATATTTAAAAATTTCTCAGTTTCGAGACTCGAACTGAAGACCAGCAAAACTAGATGACTCGTGCTTCCGATCTGCCCACGAAGCTTCGTACCCCCAGCGATTCTGAATTTTCTAAGACTCTCATTATGATTATCCACTAAAAGTTTTAAAGTGGTGTCATTCTGGTCTAAAAGCACAATGTTTTGAATAGGAAAGAATTCTGCGAATGTGCGTGAACTCGACTCCTAAAATTTCTCTTGAATATAGAAATATTTTGACATAAAATTTTATTTTAGTAGTATAAGATTTGGAAAAGTTCGTAGTAAGTGTGGGAATAAAGGATAAAAATATCTAAAATAAAACTTAAAAAAAAGAAAAGAAAAATATATTGAAAAAGTTCTCAGTTTCGAGACTCGAACTGAAGACCAGAAAAACTATATGGCTCGTGCTGCCGATCCTGCCACGAAGCTTCGTCCCCGCAGTGCTTCTGAATGGTCTAAGACTCTCATTATTATTATCCACTAAAAGTGTTAACGTGGTGTCATTCTGGTCTAAAAGCACAATGTTTTCAATAGGAATGAATTCTGCGCATGTGCGTGAACTCTAAAATTTCTCTTGAATATAGAAATATTTTGACATAAAATTTTATTTTAGTAGTATAAGATTTGGAAAAGTTCGTAGTAAGTGTGGGAATAAAGGATAAAAATATTTTTAAAAAATGTAAAAAAAAGAAAATATATTTAAAAAGTTCTCAGTTTCGAGACTCCAACGGAAGACCAGCAAAACTAGATGGCTCGTGCTGCCGATCTGGCCACGAAGCTTCGGACCCGCAGCGCGTTTGAATGGATTAAGACTCTCATTATGATTATCAACTAAAAGATTTAACGTGGTGTCATTCTGGTCTAAAAGCACATTGTTTTGAATAAGAATGAATTCTGCGCATGTGCGTGAACTCGACTCCTAAAATTTCTCTTGAATATAGAAATATTTTGACATAAAATTTTATTTTAGTAGTATAAGATTTGGAAAAGTTCGTTGTAAGTGTGGGAATAAAGGATAAAAATATCTAAAAAAAATGTAAAAAAAAGAAAAGAAAAATATATTTAAAAAGTTCTCAGTTTCGAGACTCGAACTGAAGACCAGCAAACCTAGATGGCTCGTGCTGCCGATCTGGCAATGAAGCTTCGTACCCGCAGCGCGTCTGAATGGATTAAGACTCTCACTATGATTATCAACTAAAAGATTTAACGTGGTGTCATTCTGGTCTAAAAGCACATTGTTTTGAATAAGAATGAATTCTGCGCATGTGCGTGAACTCGACTCCTAAAATTTCTCTTGAATATAGAAATATTTTGACATAAAATTTTATTTTAGTAGTATAAGATTTGGAAAAGTTCGTAGTAAGTGTGGGAATAAAGGATAAGAATATTTAAAAAAAATGTAAAAAAAAGAAAAGAAAAATATATTTAAAAAGTTCTCAGTTTCGAGATTCGAACTGAAGACCAGCAAAACAAGATGGCTCGTGCTGCCGATCTGGCCACGCAGCTTCGTACCCGCAGCGCGTCTGAGTGGATTAAGACTCTCATTATGATTATCAACTAAAAGATTTAACGTGGTGTCATTCTGGTCTAAAAGCGCATTGTTTTGAATAAGAATGAATTCTGCGCATGTGCGTGAACTCGACTCTTAAAATTTCTCTTGAATATAGAAATATTTTGACATAAAATTTTATTTTAGTAGTATAAGATTTGGAAAAGTTCGTAGTAAGTGTGGGAAAAAAGGATAAAAATATCTAAAAAAAATGTAAAAAAAAGAAAAGAAAAATATATTTAAAAAGTTCTCAGTTTCGAGACTCGAACTGAAGACCAGCAAAACTAGATGGCTCGTGCTGCCGATCTGCCCACGAAGCTTCGTACCCGCAGCGCGTCTGAATGGTCTAAGACTCTCATTATGATTATCAACTAAAAGTTTTAACGTGGTGTCATTCTGGTCTAAAAGCACAATGTTTTGAATAGGAATGAATTCTGCGCATGTGCGCGAACTCGGCTCCTAAAATTTCTCTTGAATATAGAAATATTTTGACATAAAATTTTATTTTACTAGTATAAGATTTGGAAAAGTTCGTAGTAAGTGTGGGAATAAAGGATAAAAATATCTAAAATAAAACTTAAAAAAAAGAAAAGAAAAATATATTGAAAAAGTTCTCAGTTTCGAGACTCGAACTGAAGACCAGAAAAACTAGATGGCTCGTGCTGCCGATCTGGCCACGAAGCTTCGTCCCCGCAGTGCTTCTGAATGGTCTAAGACTCTCATTATTATTATCTACTAAAAGTGTTAACGTGGTGTCATTCTGGTCTAAAAGCACAATGTTTTCAATAGGAATGAATTCTGCGCATGTGCGTGAACTCCACTCCTAAAATTTCTCTTGAATATAGAAATATTTTGACATAAAATTTTATTTTAGTAGTATAAGATTTGGAAAAGTTCGTAGTAAGTGTGGGAATAAAGGATAAAAATATTTTTAAAAAATGTAAAAAAAAAGAAAAGTAAAATATATTTAAAAATTTCTCAGTTTCGAGACTCGAACTGAAGACCAGCAAAACTAGATGACTCGTGCTTCCGATCTGCCCACGAAGCTTCGTACCCCCAGCGATTCTGAATTTTCTAAGACTCTCATTATGATTATCCACTAAAAGTTTTAAAGTGGTGTCATTCTGGTCTAAAAGCACAATGTTTTGAATAGGAAAGAATTCTGCGAATGTGCGTGAACTCGACTCCTAAAATTTCTCTTGAATATAGAAATATTTTGACATAAAATTTTATTTTAGTAGTATAAGATTTGGAAAAGTTCGTAGTAAGTGTGGGAATAAAGGATAAAAATATCTAAAATAAAACTTAAAAAAAAGAAAAGAAAAATATATTGAAAAAGTTCTCAGTTTCGAGACTCGAACTGAAGACCAGAAAAACTATATGGCTCGTGCTGCCGATCTGGCCACGAAGCTTCGTCCCCGCAGTGCTTCTGAATGGTCTAAGACTCTCATTATTATTATCCACTAAAAGTGTTAACGTGGTGTCATTCTGGTCTAAAAGCACAATGTTTTCAATAGGAATGAATTCTGCGCATGTGCGTGAACTCGACTCCTAAAATTTCTCTTGAATATAGAAATATTTTGACATAAAATTTTATTTTAGTAGTATAAGATTTGGAAAAGTTCGTAGTAAGTGTGGGAATAAAGGATAAAAATATTTTTAAAAAATGTAAAAAAAAGAAAATATATTTAAAAAGTTCTCAGTTTCGAGACTCCAACGGAAGACCAGCAAAACTAGATGGCTCGTGCTGCCGATCTGGCCACGAAGCTTCGGACCCGCAGCGCGTTTGAATGGATTAAGACTCTCATTATGATTATCAACTAAAAGATTTAACGTGGTGTCATTCTGGTCTAAAAGCACATTGTTTTGAATAAGAATGAATTCTGCGCATGTGCGTGAACTCGACTCCTAAAATTTCTCTTGAATATAGAAATATTTTGACATAAAATTTTATTTTAGTAGTATAAGATTTGGAAAAGTTCGTTGTAAGTGTGGGAATAAAGGATAAAAATATCTAAAAAAAATGTAAAAAAAAGAAAAGAAAAATATATTTAAAAAGTTCTCAGTTTCGAGACTCGAACTGAAGACCAGCAAACCTAGATGGCTCGTGCTGCCGATCTGGCAATGAAGCTTCGTACCCGCAGCGCGTCTGAATGGATTAAGACTCTCACTATGATTATCAACTAAAAGATTTAACGTGGTGTCATTCTGGTCTAAAAGCACATTGTTTTGAATAAGAATGAATTCTGCGCATGTGCGTGAACTCGACTCCTAAAATTTCTCTTGAATATAGAAATATTTTGACATAAAATTTTATTTTAGTAGTATAAGATTTGGAAAAGTTCGTAGTAAGTGTGGGAATAAAGGATAAGAATATTTAAAAAAAATGTAAAAAAAAGAAAAGAAAAATATATTTAAAAAGTTCTCAGTTTCGAGATTCGAACTGAAGACCAGCAAAACAAGATGGCTCGTGCTGCCGATCTGGCCACGCAGCTTCGTACCCGCAGCGCGTCTGAGTGGATTAAGACTCTCATTATGATTATCAACTAAAAGATTTAACGTGGTGTCATTCTGGTCTAAAAGCGCATTGTTTTGAATAAGAATGAATTCTGCGCATGTGCGTGAACTCGACTCTTAAAATTTCTCTTGAATATAGAAATATTTTGACATAAAATTTTATTTTAGTAGTATAAGATTTGGAAAAGTTCGTAGTAAGTGTGGGAAAAAAGGATAAAAATATCTAAAAAAAATGTAAAAAAAAGAAAAGAAAAATATATTTAAAAAGTTCTCAGTTTCGAGACTCGAACTGAAGACCAGCAAAACTAGATGGCTCGTGCTGCCGATCTGCCCACGAAGCTTCGTACCCGCAGCGCGTCTGAATGGTCTAAGACTCTCATTATGATTATCAACTAAAAGTTTTAACGTGGTGTCATTCTGGTCTAAAAGCACAATGTTTTGAATAGGAATGAATTCTGCGCATGTGCGCGAACTCGGCTCCTAAAATTTCTCTTGAATATAGAAATATTTTGACATAAAATTTTATTTTACTAGTATAAGATTTGGAAAAGTTCGTAGTAAGTGTGGGAATAAAGGATAAAAATATCTAAAATAAAACTTAAAAAAAAGAAAAGAAAAATATATTGAAAAAGTTCTCAGTTTCGAGACTCGAACTGAAGACCAGAAAAACTAGATGGCTCGTGCTGCCGATCTGGCCACGAAGCTTCGTCCCCGCAGTGCTTCTGAATGGTCTAAGACTCTCATTATTATTATCTACTAAAAGTGTTAACGTGGTGTCATTCTGGTCTAAAAGCACAATGTTTTCAATAGGAATGAATTCTGCGCATGTGCGTGAACTCCACTCCTAAAATTTCTCTTGAATATAGAAATATTTTGACATAAAATTTTATTTTAGTAGTATAAGATTTGGAAAAGTTCGTAGTAAGTGTGGGAATAAAGGATAAAAATATTTTTAAAAAATGTAAAAAAAAAGAAAAGTAAAATATATTTAAAAATTTCTCAGTTTCGAGACTCGAACTGAAGACCAGCAAAACTAGATGACTCGTGCTTCCGATCTGCCCACGAAGCTTCGTACCCCCAGCGATTCTGAATTTTCTAAGACTCTCATTATGATTATCCACTAAAAGTTTTAAAGTGGTGTCATTCTGGTCTAAAAGCACAATGTTTTGAATAGGAAAGAATTCTGCGAATGTGCGTGAACTCGACTCCTAAAATTTCTCTTGAATATAGAAATATTTTGACATAAAATTTTATTTTAGTAGTATAAGATTTGGAAAAGTTCGTAGTAAGTGTGGGAATAAAGGATAAAAATATCTAAAATAAAACTTAAAAAAAAGAAAAGAAAAATATATTGAAAAAGTTCTCAGTTTCGAGACTCGAACTGAAGACCAGAAAAACTATATGGCTCGTGCTGCCGATCTGGCCACGAAACTTCGTACCCGCAGCGATTCTGAATGGTCTAAGACTCTCATTATGATTATCCACTAAAAGTTTTAACGTGGTGTCATTCTGGTCTAAAAGCACAATGTTTTGAATAGGAAAGAATTCTGCGCATGTGCGTGAACTCGACTCCTAAAATTTCTCTTGAATATAGAAATATTTTGACATAAAATTTTATTTTAGTACTATAAGATTTGGAAAAGTTCGTAGTAAGTGTGGGAATAAAGGATAGAAATATCTAAAAAAATGTAAAAAAAAAAAAAAAGAAAAGAAAAATATATTTAAAAAGTTCTCAGTTTCGAGACTCGAACTGAAGACCAGCAAAACTAGATGGCTCGTGCTGCCGATCTGCCCACGAAGCTTCGTACCCGCAGCGCGTCTGAATGGTCTAAGACTCTCATTATGATTATCAACTAAAAGTTTTAACGTGGTGTCATTCTGGTCTAAAAGCACAATGTTTTGAATAGGAATGAATTCTGCGCATGTGCGCGAACTCGGCTCCTAAAATTTCTCTTGAATATAGAAATATTTTGACATAAAATTTTATTTTACTAGTATAAGATTTGGAAAAGTTCGTAGTAAGTGTGGGAATAAAGGATAAAAATATCTAAAATAAAACTTAAAAAAAAGAAAAGAAAAATATATTGAAAAAGTTCTCAGTTTCGAGACTCGAACTGAAGACCAGAAAAACTAGATGGCTCGTGCTGCCGATCTGGCCACGAAGCTTCGTCCCCGCAGTGCTTCTGAATGGTTTAAGACTCTCATTATTATTATCCACTAAAAGTGTTAACGTGGTGTCATTCTGGTCTAAAAGCACAATGTTTTCAATAGGAATGAATTCTGCGCATGTGCGTTAACTCGACTCCTAAAATTTCTCTTGAATATAGAAATATTTTGACATAAAATTTTATTTTAGTAGTATAAGATTTGGAAAAGTTCGTAGTAAGTGTGGGAATAAAGGATAAAAATATTTTTAAAAAATGTAAAAAAAAGAAAAATATATTTAAAAAGTTCTCAGTTTCGAGACTCCAACGGAAGACCAGCAAAACTAGATGGCTCGTGCTGCCGATCTGGCCACGAAGCTTCGGACCCGCAGCGCGTTTGAATGGATTAAGACTCTCATTATGATTATCAACTAAAGGATTTAACGTGGTGTCATTCTGGTCTAAAAGCACATTGTTTTGAATAAGAATGAATTCTGCGCATGTGCGTGAACTCGACTCCTAAAATTTCTCTTGAATATAGAAATATTTTGACATAAAATTTTATTTTAGTAGTATAAGATTTGGAAAAGTTCGTAGTAAGTGTGGGAATAAAGGATAAAAATGTCTAAAAAAATGTAAAAAAAAGAAAAGAAAAATATATTTAAAAATTTCTCAGTTTCGAGACTCGAACTGAAGACCAGCAAAACTAGATGACTCGTGCTGCCGATCTGGCCACGAAGCTTCGTACCCCCAGCGATTCTGAATTTTCTAAGACTCTCATTATGATTATCTACTAAAAGTTTTAAAGTGGTGTCATTCTGGTCTAAAAGCACAATGTTTTGAATAGGAATGAAATCTGCGCATGTGCGTGAACTCGACTCCTAAAATTTCTCTTGAATATAGAAATATTTTGACATAAAATTTTATTTTAGTAGTATAAGATTTGGAAAAGTTCGTAGTAAGTGTGGGAATAAAGGATAAAAATATCTAAAATAAAACTTAAAAAAAAGAAAAGAAAAATATATTGAAAAAGTTCTCAGTTTCGAGACTCGAACTGGAGACCAGAAAAACTAGATGGCTCGTGCTGCCGATCTGGCCACGAAGCTTCGCACCCGCAGTGCGTCTGAATGGTCTAAGACTCTCATAATTATTATCCACTAAAAGTGTTAACGTGGTGTCTTTCTGGTCTAAAAGCACAATGTTTTGAATAGGAATGAATTCTGCGCATGTGCGTGAACTCGACTCCTAAAATTTCTCTTGAATATAGAAATATTTTGACATAAAATTTTATTTTAGTAGTATCCCAAGCAGCAAGAGAAGTCGCTAAACGATTGGCCAAGCATCGCAGCCATCTGATATACGCCGCCCGTATTTTGCCAATGTCACCTTTGCATTGGCGCGACATCGGATTTTGACCATATTTTTTTCTGTCGCCTCTGAAGATCGCTTTTTCATCGGGGCGAACTCCTACGGCGACTTAGTGAAAAAGACCGGCTCAAAGCAATCGGCCCATAGTCGCCTCGATGTCGGGAAAGTTGCTTTTCCTAGGTGGCGCTATGCGAACATATTTTAGAAATTTCCCATGAATCACCTGGCGTGTATTGGATTTTGAAATTCAACCAGCAACGCATACTGTCATTTCAAGAAACTTGGTAAGTGTAAAGTTTTTATTATTATATATTTGTAAATAATATATTATTTATTCTAAATATTGAATAAAAAAGATTATTTTTGTTGAACCCGTTCGAACTCGTTGCTTAACATGGAGTTGCACGTGATATTATTAGCGTTAGGCGTAAGCTACGATAATCATTTCTTTTCTTGTTTGTATTCTTTTCAAGTGATTTTATTTCCTATCTTTTTTTGTGTGTGTGTGTCTGTTCTTAAATTATTGCAGATATTTTTCCATTTCATTTACAATGCCTTTCCTTTTGTTAACAACAATTTCTAATGAAAAAAGTTTTTAAAAAAATATTAAATTGCGTTCTTATGTTTTGGTTTTGCAATAACATTTGTGTTATTATTTTTATTTCGACATAAGGCTAAAAAAATAGATTAGCAGAATATATTTATTGTAAATTTCAAAAAAAAAAAAAAATCTTTAAAACTTGCAATTATGTAGTTATATTTGAATACTCTTATGTGAATAGTTTATAATAATTTCACCTTTCATAAAATAGTAACATAAATTTTACACCCATTAATTTATATTATTTTTCTCTATTGTCCTAAACATTATTATAATATTTGCCTATATAGTTCATTATCAGATTGAAAACATTATCAAGCTTATGAAGTTCTATATATCTATTTTACTCCTTAATTACATATCTCCAATTGTCAACAAATATTTTATTTGTACTTTTAAAAGAAGTGAAAGCTCAATCATTATTCTAATTAAGGAATATGTTTTTTAGGTTCATCAAATCTGCAAAAAGAAGAGTGAACTTGAAGAAAAGTATATGTATAATTCTTTATATGTATTACCAGCAAAATATGAAATCCAGTATTCTATAGAATGGCCAAGCATTGTATATAATGCCTAAAACAAGCCAGTAATGTATGAAACAATTTGTATTTCATACATTTTCTAAGCATTCTATAGAATGCCAAATGACAACCTGGCAAAGTATGAAATACATCTCTCATTCAATGAAATAAAAATTTTGTGCAACCTTTGTTTCAAAACTGAAAATGCAATTAAAGATAAAATAAATTTTAAAATTGATCTATAAATATAAACAAAAAAAAAAAATTCTCAATATTTTTTTGGAAACTACTGTGCAAGTTTCTATTCCTGACTTCAAGAAAGAGCAAAATATTGGAAGTTATAATTAATGTGACGGAGTATGGTTTCTACCTAGTTGGAACATCAGAAGGAAATTTAAAACAATTATATGTCCCAATTCACTTTATATCCTAAGAACTTGTTTAGAATTGAAGATATTCCAAATCAGAAAATTTCTCTCTGGTCAGTTGCAATTACTCAGAGCAGTGGAAGCAATCAAGGATTTATCAGATGTATGTGTTTAAGTGCCAAAATATGTAATGTCTTTTCGTGAAAAATGTAGTAAAACTTCAAAATGTTGCAATGTGATAGGCTTGAATGACAAGTAGGTAAATTTTAATTTCTGATTTTTTTATCTGAAAACTTATTTGCCTTAATTAGAAAGGCATAAATTTTGTTTTGTACAAATTTTATTTTTCTATATAATTTGAATAAATTTTTTTAATGGCAACCTCATTATTTTTTCAGACTGACAATTCAAGTGATTTTAATTCTATTTAGCTTAGTTAATTTTCCTTTTCCTTTACAATTTTTTCCTTACAACATTTTTATATTTTGGTATTGAAATAACATTTGTGTAATTATTTTTATTTTGACATGAGGCTAAAAAAAAGTTTAGCAGAATGTATTTATTTTAAACTTCAAAAACAAAAAAAAAAAAAAAAAAAAAACTTTAAAACTTGAGATTATGCAGACACTTTTGAGTTCTCTTATATGAATAGTTTCAAAGTATTTCGCATTTCATATAACAGTAACATAAATTTTACTCCCATTAGTTTGAGTTTTTTTTTTCTTTATTATCCTAAACATTATTATAAAGTTTGCTTACACAGTCCAGTATCAGAACAAAAATATTATGCTTATGAAGTTCTATAAGACTTTTGCTTGTTAATTACTCATGTCCACTTGTCAACAAATGTTTTATTTGTACTTTTAAATGAAGCGAAATCTCAATTACTATTATAATTGTTTTCTAGGTTCAGCAAAAAGGAAAAATGAAATGTATAAATAAATGTATAATTTTTTTATATGTAGCTGAAGATTCAGTTATACATATATAGAATATTTATATAAATGTGTGTGGATTTTTAGAAATTTCAAACTCTTCAAGTATTACATAATAAATAAAGTTTAAATAAATTTTTTATAAATTACTTTGTGTCAATATTATTTATTCTTCTAAATTATAAATCATAGTTTCAGGATTTTGCTTGGGTGTATAAGTCATTACAGAAAATTCAGTAAAAAATTTCAAGTAAATTATTATTTTACTTTGTATTTCTAAAATATTATTTAATGAAGGTCTTTGTAAATAAATTGTTTTGCATAGTTGTTTTTCTTTTCTCCTAAAAATAAAGAGGGGAAAATAATAATTAAAAAAATATTTGTCTAAAGAAATTTTGTATAATTGAAAGTAGTGTTTACATTTTTAGGTATGGAGTTTTTGTAAAATATTCAGAGTTAATCATAGATCAAATTTGGTTCTTGTGCCATGAAACAAAACCAAACTAATCATAGATTTTAAAAAAAAATTGAAATTTGAAGTAAATTGTTAATTTGTGCTTGTAAAATGTTATCAATTGGACATTAGCTAACCCTAACATTTGTAATAAGGTATAAAATTTCTACACCATAAAGTAACTTTGTAAGTTAATAATAATAAAGTAACTTTGTAAGTTAATAATAAGATTTCGTATAAGTAAAAGAAGTGTTGTATTTTTGTGCATGGAATTTTTGTGAAACATATTTTTCAAATATTCAGAGTTAATCATAGATCAAATTTGGTTATTTTGCCACAAATCTAAACCTCACTAAACATAAATTATGAAAATATTAGAAATTTGAAGTAAGTTATTAAATAAGAAGTAAGTTTGTGCTTGTAAATTGTTGTTTATTGAATATTAGCTAACACTAACGTTTATTATGAGGTTTAAAATTAATGCAATATGAAGTAACTCTGTAAATTAATAGTAAATAAAATTTCCTATAATGGGAAGAAGTGTTCCATGTTTGGGTATGGAATTTTTGTGAAATATTCAGTGTTAATCATTAATTAAATTTGGTTCTTGTGCTACAAAACCAAACAACTAAATATAGATCAAGAAAATATTAGAAATTTGAAGTAAATTATTAATTTGTGCTTGTAAAATGTTGTATGTTGGACATCAACCAACACTAACATTTATAATGTGTAAAATTTCTACAACTTGAAGAAACTTTGCATGTTAATAGTAAATATAAGGAATTTTGTAGAATTGAAAGAAGTGCTGCATTTTTGTGTATGGAATTTTTGAGAAATATTCAGTGTTAATCAAAGATCAAATTTAATTCTTGTGCCATAAAACCAAACTAATCATAGATAATAAAAAAAATATTAGAAATTTGAAGTAAATTATTATTTTGTTCTTGTAAAATGTTATCTATTGGACATTAGCTAACACTAAAATTTATAATGAGGTATAAAATTTCTTCATGAAGTAATTTTGTAAAATCAATAGTAAATAGAATCAGTAAAATTGAAAGAAGCGTTACATTTTTGTACATGGAATTTTTATGAAACATATTTGTGAAATATTCGGGGTTTAACATTGATCAAATTTTGTTATTTTGCTACGAATCTAAACCTCACTAAACATAAATTATGAAAATATTAGAAATTTGAAGTAACTTATTAATTTGTGCTTGTAAAATATTTTCTATTGAAGAAATATATAATAGGAATTATATAATTTAGTGTTTGAAACTATTTTTAACCAATGCATTAAATTTTAGGGTGTTAAAATAGGAATTTGTGTTTTATTCATTATTCTTTAGGAATTATTTGTTTATTGCTCACATTAAGCAATATAAAAGTGTGTATAGTAAAATATATATATATATATATATATTTTAATAGGAATTATATATTTTTCTGTTTCGAATTTTTATAAAATAGCTTTTAAAAACAAATGATATAGGCAATATATATAATACATCTACTTTTAAATTTCTAATATCAGTTAAAATCATACTGATTCATTATATAATTGAAACTATGATTATGTTAACATTTCTTCCCATGCATTAAACAATGAAAATAAATAGGAAATATCAATGAAGGAAATAAATCTTATATGTAGATAGATGTTCAGGGGATCAAATTTAAAATTATTTCAGATAATTTTAACATTTGTTTATTTTTTTTAAAGAACAGTAAAAAAATGTCATTTAAACATTTTATAGGGTAAAATTGTGGTAAAATCTATGCTATAATAATTGTTAAAAAAAAAGTTGGAAGAATTGTTAGAATGACATTTTCCATGAATTTTTATCGAAAACAAGTATTTTATGGAATTTTAAATTTATCAAAATAAATAACAAACACTATTATTAATAGGTAAAAAAGAAAAGTAAACTATTCAAAATATCTCGTATTTTCAAGCTTTTGACAAAATTTTGAAAGTATGATAGTTTTAAATATTATGACACTAGTTTCTAGAGTTTGAGAAAATTGAACAACCATTAAACTAATATTTCAATTTGACACCAGCAAGTGTTCAGAAATAAATTGCCTATTGATTGGCATTTGGTTGACCATTGCTAAAATACATGGGGAAATGATTGGTATTGGGTCGCCCATTGCTAAAACACATGGGGAAATGATTGGTATTGGGTCGCCGATTGTTAAAACACATGGGGAAATGATTGGTATTGGGTCACCGATTGTTAAAACACATCGGGAAATGATTGGTATTGGGTCGCCCATTGCTAAAACACAAGGGGAAATTATTGGTATTGGGTCGCCCATTGCTAAAACACAAGGGGAAATGATTGGTATTGGGTCGCCGATTGTTAAAACACATCGGGAAATGATTGGTATTGGATCGCCGATTGTTAAAACACATCGGGAAATGATTGGTATTGGGTCGCCGATTGTTAAAACACATCGGGAAATGATTGGTATTGGGTCGCCCATTAATAAAACAGGTCGCGAAATGCTTGGTATAACGTCGCCCGTGATAATAACAAGTCGCCAAAGGATCGGCAAATTCGTCGAAAACAAGTCGGGGCGGCCATCGCGCGGCGAACCGCCGGGGGACATGACCAATGTCGGGGCGAGATCGGAGGCGATCTCGCCCCAATCTCGCTCGTTCCGTGGGGCGATGCTTGGCCAAAGGTTGGCCAACGATCTTTTGCTGCTTGGGATAAGATTTGGAAAAGTTCGTAGTAAGTGTGGGAATAAAGGATAAAAATATCTAAAAAAAATGTAAAAAAAAGAAAAGAAAAATATATTTAAAAAGTTCTCAGTTTCGAGACTCGAACTGAAGACCAGCAAAACTAGATGGCTCGCGCTCCCGATCTGCCCACGAAGCTTCGTACCCGCAGCGCGTCTGAATGGTCTAAGACTCTCATTATGATTATCCACTATAAGTTTTAACGTGGTGTCAATCTGGTCTAAAAGCACAATGTTTTGAATAGGAATGAATTCTGCGCATGTGCGTGAACTCGACCCCTAAAATTTCTCTTGAATATAGAAATATTTTGACATAAAATTTTATTTTAGTAGTATAAGATTTGGAAAAGTTCGTAGTAAGTGTGGGAATAAAGGATAAAAATATTTTTAAAAAATGTAAAAAAAAGAAAAGAAAAATATATTTAAAAAGTTCTCAGTTTCGAGACTCTAACTGAAGACTAGCAAAACTAGATGTCTCGTGCTGCCGATATAGCCACGAAGCTTCGTACCCGCAGCGCGTCTGAATGGTCTAAGACTCTCATTATGATTATCCACTAAAAGTTTTAACGTGGTGTCATTCTGGTCTAAAAGCACAATGTTTTGAATAGGAATGATATCTGCGCATGTGCGTGAACTCGACCCCTAAAATTTCTCTTGAATATAGAAATATTTTGACATAAAATTTTATTTTAGTAGTATAAGATTTGGAAAAGTTCGTAGTAACTGTGGGAATAAAGGATAAAAATATTTTTAAAAAATGTAAAAAAAAGAAAAGAAAAATATATTTAAAAAGTTCTCAGTTTCGAGACTCGAACTGAAGACTAGCAAAACTAGATGTCTCGTGCTGCCGATATGGCCACGAAGCTTCGTACCCGCAGCGCGTCTGAATGGTCTAAGACTCTCATTATGATTATCCACTAAAAGTTTTAACATGGTGTCATTCTGGTCTAAAAGCACAATGTTTTGAATAGGAATGAATTCTGCGCATGTGCGTGAACTCGGCTCCTAAAATTTCTCTTGAATATAGAAATATTTTGACATAAAATTTTATTTTTGTAGTATAAGATTTGGAAATGTTCGTTGTAAGTGCGGGGATAAAGGATAAAAATATCTAAAATAAAACTTAAAAAAAAGAAAAGAAAAATATATTGAAAAAGTTCTCAGTTTCGAGACTCGAACTGAAGACCAGCAAAACTAGATGGCTCGTGCTGCCGATCCGGCCACGAAGCTTCGTACCCGCAGTGCGTCTGAATGGTCTAAGACTCTCATTATGATTATCAACTAAAAGTTTTAACGTAGTGTCATTCTGGTCTAAAAGCACAATGTTTTGAATAGGAATGAATTCTGCTCATGTGCGTGAACTCGACTCCTAAAATTTCTCTTGAATATAGAAATATTTTGACATAAAATTTTATTTTAGTAGTATAAGATTTAGAAAAGTTCGTAGTAAGTGTGGGAATAAAGGATAAAAATATCTAAAAAAAAATGTAAAAAAAAGAAAAGAAAAATATATTTAAAAAGTTCTCAGTTTCAAGACTCGAACTGAAGACCAGCAAAACTAAATGGTTCGTGCTTCCGATCTGCCCACGAAGCTTCGTACCCGCAGCGCGTCTGAATGGTCTAAGACTCTCATTATGATTATCAACTAAAAGTTTTAACGTGGTGTCATTCTGGTCTAAAAGCACAATGTTTTCAATAGGAATAAATTGTGCGGATGTGCGTGAACTCGACTCCTAAAATTTCTCTTTAATATAGAAATATTTTGACATAAAATTTTATTTTAGTAGTATAAGATTTGGAAAAGTTCGTAGTAAGTGTGGGAATAAAGGATAAAAATATCTAAAATAAAACTTTAAAAAAAGAAAAGAAAAATATATTGAAAAAGTTCTCAGTTTCGAGACTCGAACTGAAGACCAGCAAAACTAAATGGCTTGTGCTGCCGATCTGGCCACGAAGCTTCGTACCCGCAGCGATTCTGAATGGTCTAATACTCTCATTATGATTTGCCACTAAAAGTTTTAACGTGGTGTCATTCTGGTCTAAAAGCACAATGTTTTGAATAGGAATGAATTCTGCGCATGTGCGTGAACTCGGCTCCTAAAATTTCTCTTGAATATAGAAATATTTTGACATAAAATTTTATTTTAGTAGTATAAGATTTGGAAAAGTTCGTAGTAAGTGTGGGAATAAAGGATAAAAATATCTAAAATAAAACTTAAAAAAAAGAAAAGAAAAATATATTGAAAAAGTTCTCAGTTTCGAGACTCGAACTGAAGACCAGAAAAACTAGATGGCTCGTGCTGCCGATCTGCCCACGAAGCTTCGTACCCGCAGCGCGTCTGAATGGTCTAAGACTCTCATAATGATTATCAACTAAAAGTTTTAACGTGGCGGCATTCTGGTCTAAAAGAACAATGTTTTGAATAGGAATGAATTCTGCGCATGTGCGCGAACTCGGCTCCTAAAATTTCTCTTGAATATAGAAATATTTTGACATAAAATTTTATTTTAGTAGTATAAGATTTGGAAAAGTTCGTAGTAAGTGTGGGAATAAAGGATAAAAATATCTAAAAAAAAGAAAAGAAAAATATATTTAAAAAGTTCTCAGTTTCGAGACTCGAACTGAAGACCAGCAAAACTAGATGGCTCGTGCTGCCGATCTGGCCACGAAGCTTCGTACCCGCAGCGATTCTGAATGGTCTAATACTCTCAATATGATTTGCCACTAAAAGTTTTAACGTGGTGTCATTCTGGTCTAAAAGCACAATGTTTTGAATAGGAAAGAATTCTGCGCATGTGCGTGAACTCGACTCCTAAAATTTCTCTTCAATATATAAATATTTTGACATAAAATTTTATTTTAGTAGTATAAGATTTGGAAAAGTTCGTATTAAGTGTGGGAATAAAAGATAAAAATATCTAAAAAAAATGTTAAAAAAGAAAAGAAAAATATATTTAAAAAGTTCTCAGTTTCGAGACTCGAACTGAAGACCAGCAAAACTAGATGGCTCGTGCTGCCGATCTGGCAACGAAGCTTCGTACCCGCAGCGCGTCTGAATGGTCTAAGACTCTCATTATGATTATCCACTAAAAGTTTTAACGTGGTGTCATTCTGGTCTAAAAGCACAATGTTTTGAATATGAATGAATTCTGCGCATGTGCGTGAACTCGACTTCTAAAATTTCTCTTGAATATAGAAATATTTTGACATAAAATTTTATTTTAGTAGTATAAGATTTGGAAAAGTTCGTAGTAAGTGTGGGAATAAAGGATAAAAATATCTAAAATAAAACTTAAAAAAAAGAAAAGAAAAATATATTGAAAAAGTTCTCAGTTTCGAGACTCGAACTGAAGACCAGAAAAACTAGATGGCTCGTGCTGCCGATCTGGCCACGAAGCTTCGTACCCGCAGTGCGTCTGAATGGTCTAAGACTCTCATTATTATTATCCACTAAAAGTGTTAACGTGGTGTCATTCTGGTCTAAAAGCACAATGTTTTCAATAGGAATGAATTCTGCGGATGTGCGTGAACTCGACTCCTAAAATTTCTCTTGAATATAGAAATATTTTGACATAAAATTTTATTTTAGTAGTATAAGATTTGGAAATGTTCGTAGTAAGTGTGGGAATAAAGGATAAAAATATCTAAAAAAATGTAAAAAAAAGAAAAGAAAAATATATTTAAAAAGTTCTCAGTTTCGAGACTCGAACTGAAGACCAGCAAAACTAGATGGCACGTGCTGCCGATCTGGCCACGAAGCTTCGTACCCGCAGCGATTCTGAATGGTCTAATACTCTCATTATGATTTGCCACTAAAAGTTTTAACGTGGTGTCATTCTGGTCTAAAAGCACAATGTTTTGAATAAGAATGAATTCTGCGCATGTGCGTGAACTCGACTCCTAAAATTTCTCTTGAATATAGAAATATTTTGACATAAAATTTTATTTTAGTAGTATAAGATTTGGAAAAGTTCGTAGTAAGTGTGGGAATAAAGGATAAAAATATCTAAAAAAAATGTAAAAAAAAGAAAAGAAAAATATATTTAAAAAGTTCTCAGTTTCGAGACTCGAACTGAAGACCAGCAAAACTAGATGCCTCGTGCTGCCGATCTGCCCACGAAGCTTCGTACCCGCTGCGCGTCTGAATGGTCTAAGACTCTCATTATGATTATCAACTAAAAGTTTTAACGTGGTGTCATTCTGGTCTAAAAGCACAATGTTTTGAATAGGAATGAATTCTGCGCATGTGCGCGAACTCGGCTCCTAAAATTTCTCTTGAATATAGAAATATTTTGACATAAAATTTTATTTTAGTAGTATAAGATTTGGAAAAGTTCGTAGTAAGTGTGGGAATAAAGGATAAAAATATCTAAAATAAAACTTAAAAAAAAGAAAAGAAAAATATATTGAAAAAGTTCTCAGTTTCGAGACTCGAACTGAAGACCAGCAAAACTGGATGGCTCGTGCTGCCGATCTGGCCACGAAGCTTCGTACCCGCTGTGCGTCTGAATGGTCTAAGACTCTCATTATTATTATCCACTAAAAGTGTTAACGTGGTGTCATTCTGGTCTAAAAGCACATTGTTTTGAATAAGAATGAATTCTGCGCATGTGCGTGAACTCGACTCCTAAAATTTCTCTTTAATATAGAAATATTTTGACATAAAATTTTATTTTAGTAGTATAAGATTTGGAAAAGTTCGTAGTAAGTGTGGGAAAAAAGGATAAAAATATCTAAAAAAAATGTAAAAAAAAGAAAAGAAAAATATATTTAAAAAGTTCTCAGTTTCGAGACTCGAACTGAAGACCAGCAAAACTAGATGGCTCGTGCTGCCGATCTGCCCACGAAGCTTCGTACCCGCAGCGCGTCTGAATGGTCTAAGACTCTCATTATGATTATCAACTAAAAGTTTTAACGTGGTGTCATTCTGGTCTAAAAGCACAATGTTTTGAATAGGAATGAATTCTGCGCATGTGCGCGAACTCGGCTCCTAAAATTTCTCTTGAATATAGAAATATTTTGACATAAAATTTTATTTTAGTAGTATAAAATTTGGAAAAGTTCGTAGTAAGTGTGGGAATAAAGGATAAAAATATTTTTGAAAAATGTAAAAAAAAGAAAGAAAAATATATTTAAAAAGTTCTCAGTTTCGAGACTCGAACTGAAGACCAGCAAAACTAGATGGCTCGTGCTACCGATCTGGCCATGAAGCTTCGTACCCGCAGCGCGTCTGAATGGTCTAAGACTCTCATTATGATTATCAACTAAAAGTTTTAACGTGGTGTCATTCTGGTCTAAAAGCACAATGTTTTCAATAGGAATGAATTCTGCGCATGTGCGCGAACTCGGCTCCTAAAATTTCTCTTGAATATAGAAATATTTTGACATAAAATTTTATTTTAGTAGTATAAGATTTGGAAAAGTTCGTAGTAAGTGTGGGAATAAAGGATAAAAATATCTAAAAAAATGTAAGAAAAAGAAAAGAAAAATATATTTAAAAAGTTCTCAGTTTCGAGACTCGAACTGAAGACCAGCAAAACTAGATGGCTCGTGCTGCCGATCTGCCCACGAAGCTTCGTACCCGCAGCGATTCTGAATGGTCTAATACTCTCATTATGATTTGCCACTAAAAGTTTTAACGTGGTGTCATTCTGGTCTAAAAGCACAATGTTTTCAATAGGAATGAATTCTGCGCATGTGCGCGAACTCGGCTCCTAAAATTTCTCTTGAATATAGAAATATTTTGACATAAAATTTTATTTTAGTAGTATAAGATTTGGAAAAGTTCGTAGTATGTGTGGGAATAAAGGATAAAAATATCTAAAAAAATGTAAGAAAAAGAAAAGAAAAATATATTTAAAAAGTTCTCAGTTTCGAGACTCGAACTGAAGACCAGCAAAACTAGATGGCTCGTGCTGCCGATCTGCCCACGAAGCTTCGTACCCGCAGCGATTCTGAATGGTCTAATACTCTCATTATGATTTGCCACTAAAAGTTTTAACGTGGTGTCATTCTGGTCTAAAAGCACAATGTTTTGAATAGGAATGAATTCTGCGCATGTGCGCGAACTCGGCTCCTAAAATTTATCTTGAATATAGAAATATTTTGACATAAAATTTTATTTTAGTAGTATAAGATTTGGAAAAGTTCGTAGTAAGTGTGGGAATAAAGGATAAAAATATCTAAAAAAAAGAAAAGAAAAATATATTTAAAAAGTTCTCAGTTTCGAGACTCGAACTGAAGACCAGCAAAACTAGATGACTCGTGCTGCCGATCTGGCCACGAAGCTTCGTACCCCCAGCGATTCTGAATGGTCTAAGACTCTCATTATGATTATCCACTAAAAGTTTTAACATGGTGTCAATCTTGTCTAAAAGCACAATGTTTTGAATAGGAATTAATTCTGCGCATGTGCGTGAACTCGACTCCTAAAATTTCTCTTGAATATAGAAATATTTTGACATAAAATTTTATTTTAGTAGTATAAGATTTGGAAAAGTTCGTAGTAAGTGTGGGAATAAAGGATAAAAATATCTAAAAAAAATGTAAAAAAAAGAAAAGAAAAATATATTTAAAAAGTTCTCAGTTTCGAGACTCGAACTGAAGACCAGCAAAACTAGATGGCTCGTGCTGCCGATCTGGCCACGAAGCTTCGTACCCGCAGCGCGTCTGAATGGTCTAAGACTCTCATTATGATTATCCACTAAAAGTTTTAACGTGGTGTCAATCTGGTCTAAATGCACAATGTTTTGAATAGGAATGAATTCTGCGCATGTGCGTGAACTCGACTCCTAAAATTGCTCTTGAATATAGAAATATTTTGACAATACATTTTATTTTAGTAGTTCGACATTTGGAAAAGTTCGTAGTAAGTGTGGGAATAAAGGATAAAAATATCTAAAAAAAAATGTAAAAAAAAGAAATGAAAAATATATTTAAAAAGTTCTCAGTTTCGAGATTCGAACTGAAGACCAGCAAAACTAGATGGCTCGTGCTGCCGATCTGGCCACGAAGCTTCGTACCCGCAGCGCGTCTGAATGGATTAAGACTCTCATTATGATTATCAACTAAAAGATTTAACGTGGTGTCATTCTGGTCTAAAAGCACATTGTTTTGAATAAGAATGAATTCTGCGCATGTGCGTGAACTCGACTCCTAAAATTTCTCTTGAATATAGAAATATTTTGACATAAAATTTTATTTTAGTAGTATAAGATTTGGAAAAGTTCGTAGTAAGTGTGGGAATAAAAGATAAAAATATCTAAAAAAAATGTAAAAAAAAAGAAAAGAAAAATATATTTAAAAATTTCTCAGTTTCGAGACTCGAACTGAAGACCAGCAAAACTAGATGACTCGTGCTGCCGATCTGGCCACGAAGCTTCGTACCGCCAGCGATTCTGACATTTCTAAGACTCTCATTATGATTATCCACTAAAAGTTTTGAAGTGGTGTCATTCTGGTCTAAAAGCACAATGTTTTGAATAGGAATGAAATCTGCGCATGTGCGTGAACTCGACTCCTAAAATTTCTCTTGAATATAGAAATATTTTGACATAAAATTTTATTTTAGTAGTATAAGATTTGGAAAAGTTCGTAGTAAGTGTTGGAATAAAGGATAAAAATATTTTTAAAAAATGTAAAAAAATGAAAAATATATTTAAAAAGTTCTCAGTTTCGAGACTCCAACGGAAGACCAGCAAAACTAGATGGCTCGTGCTGCCGATCTGGCCACGAAGCTTCGCACCCGCAGCGCGTCTGAATGGATTAAGACTCTCATTATGATTATCAACTAAAAGATTTAACGTGGTGTCATTCTGGTCTAAAAGCACATTGTTTTGAATAAGAATGAATTCTGCGCATGTGCGTGAACTCGACTCCTAAAATTTCTCTTGAATATAGAAATATTTTGACATAAAATTTTATTTTAGTAGTATAAGATTTGGAAAAGTTCGTAGTAAGTGTGGGAATAAAGGATAAAAATATCTAAAAAAAATGTAAAAAAAAGAAAAGAAAAATATATTTAAAAAGTTCTCAGTTTCGAGATTCGAACTGAAGACCAGCAAAACTAGATGGCTCGTGCTGCCGATCTGGCCACGAAGCTTCGCACCCGCAGCGCGTCTGAATGGATTAAGACTCTCATTATGATTATCAACTAAAAGATTTAACGTGGTGTCATTCTGGTCTAAAAGCACATTGTTTTGAATAAGAATGAATTCTGCGCATGTGCGTGAACTCGACTCCTAAAATTTCTCTTGAATATAGAAATATTTTGACATAAAATTTTATTTTAGTAGTATAAGATTTGGAAAAGTTCGTAGTAAGTGTGGGAATAAAAGATAAAAATATCTAAAAAAAATGTAAAAAAAAAGAAAAGAAAAATATATTTAAAAATTTCTCAGTTTCGAGACTCGAACTGAAGACCAGCAAAACTAGATGACTCGTGCTGCCGATCTGGCCACGAAGCTTCGTACCCCCAGCGATTCTGACATTTCTAAGACTCTCATTATGATTATCCACTAAAAGTTTTGAAGTGGTGTCATTCTGGTCTAAAAGCACAATGTTTTGAATAGGAATGAAATCTGCGCATGTGCGTGAACTCGACTCCTAAAATTTCTCTTGAATATAGAAATATTTTGACATAAAATTTTATTTTAGTAGTATAAGATTTGGAAAAGTTCGTAGTAAGTGTTGGAATAAAGGATAAAAATATTTTTAAAAAATGTAAAAAAATGAAAAATATATTTAAAAAGTTCTCAGTTTCGAGACTCCAACGGAAGACCAGCAAAACTAGATGGCTCGTGCTGCCGATCTGGCCACGAAGCTTCGGACCCGCAGCGCGTTTGAATGGATTAAGACTCTCATTATGATTATCAACTAAAAGATTTAACGTGGTGTCATTCTGGTCTAAAAGCACATTGTTTTGAATAAGAATGAATTCTGCGCATGTGCGTGAACTCGACTCCTAAAATTTCTCTTGAATATAGAAATATTTTGACATAAAATTTTATTTTAGTGGTATAAGATTTGGAAAAGTTCGTAGTAAGTGTGGAAATAAAGGATAAAAATATTTTAAAAAAATGTAAAAAAAAGAAAAGAAAAATATATTTAAAAAGTTCTCAGTTTCGAGATTCGAACTGAAGACCAGCAAAACTAGATGGCTCGTGCTGCCGATCTGGCCACGAAGCTTCGTACCCCCAGCGATTCTGAATTTTCTAAGACTCTCATTATGATTATCCACTAAAAGTTTTAAAGTGGTGTCATTCTGGTCTAAAAGCACAATGTTTTGAATAGGAAAGAATTCTGCGAATGTGCGTGAACTCGACTCCTAAAATTTCTCTTGAATATAGAAATATTTTGACATAAAATTTTATTTTAGTAGTATAAGATTTGGAAAAGTTCGTAGTAAGTGTGGGAATAAAGGATAAAAATATCTAAAATAAAACTTAAAAAAAAGAAAAGAAAAATATATTGAAAAAGTTCTCAGTTTCGAGACTCGAACTGAAGACCAGAAAAACTAGATGGCTCGTGCTGCCGATCTGGCAACGAAACTTCGTACCCGCAGCGATTCTGAATGGTCTAATACTCTCATTATGATTTGCCACTAAAAGTTTTAACGTGGTGTCATTCTGGTCTAAAAGCACAATGTTTTGAATAGGAATGAATTCTGCGCATGTGCGTGAACTCGGCTCCTAAAATTTCTCTTGAATATAGAAATATTTTGACATAAAATTTTATTTTAGTAGTATAAGATTTGGAAAAGTTCGTAGTAAGTGTGGGAATAAAGGATAAAAATATCTAAAATAAAACTTAAAAAAAAGAAAAGAAAAATATATTGAAAAAGTTCTCAGTTTCGAGACTCGAACTGAAGACCAGAAAAACTAGATGGCTCGTGCTGCCGATCTGCCCACGAAGCTTCGTACCCGCAGCGCGTCTGAATGGTCTAAGACTCTCATAATGATTATCAACTAAAAGTTTTAACGTGGCGGCATTCTGGTCTAAAAGAACAATGTTTTGAATAGGAATGAATTCTGCGCATGTGCGCGAACTCGGCTCCTAAAATTTCTCTTGAATATAGAAATATTTTGACATAAAATTTTATTTTAGTAGTATAAGATTTGGAAAAGTTCGTAGTAAGTGTGGGAATAAAGGATAAAAATATCTAAAAAAAAGAAAAGAAAAATATATTTAAAAAGTTCTCAGTTTCGAGACTCGAACTGAAGACCAGCAAAACTAGATGGCTCGTGCTGCCGATCTGGCCACGAAGCTTCGTACCCGCAGCGATTCTGAATGGTCTAATACTCTCAATATGATTTGCCACTAAAAGTTTTAACGTGGTGTCATTCTGGTCTAAAAGCACAATGTTTTGAATAGGAAAGAATTCTGCGCATGTGCGTGAACTCGACTCCTAAAATTTCTCTTCAATATATAAATATTTTGACATAAAATTTTATTTTAGTAGTATAAGATTTGGAAAAGTTCGTATTAAGTGTGGGAATAAAAGATAAAAATATCTAAAAAAAATGTTAAAAAAGAAAAGAAAAATATATTTAAAAAGTTCTCAGTTTCGAGACTCGAACTGAAGACCAGCAAAACTAGATGGCTCGTGCTGCCGATCTGGCAACGAAGCTTCGTACCCGCAGCGCGTCTGAATGGTCTAAGACTCTCATTATGATTATCCACTAAAAGTTTTAACGTGGTGTCATTCTGGTCTAAAAGCACAATGTTTTGAATATGAATGAATTCTGCGCATGTGCGTGAACTCGACTTCTAAAATTTCTCTTGAATATAGAAATATTTTGACATAAAATTTTATTTTAGTAGTATAAGATTTGGAAAAGTTCGTAGTAAGTGTGGGAATAAAGGATAAAAATATCTAAAATAAAACTTAAAAAAAAGAAAAGAAAAATATATTGAAAAAGTTCTCAGTTTCGAGACTCGAACTGAAGACCAGAAAAACTAGATGGCTCGTGCTGCCGATCTGGCCACGAAGCTTCGTACCCGCAGTGCGTCTGAATGGTCTAAGACTCTCATTATTATTATCCACTAAAAGTGTTAACGTGGTGTCATTCTGGTCTAAAAGCACAATGTTTTCAATAGGAATGAATTCTGCGGATGTGCGTGAACTCGACTCCTAAAATTTCTCTTGAATATAGAAATATTTTGACATAAAATTTTATTTTAGTAGTATAAGATTTGGAAATGTTCGTAGTAAGTGTGGGAATAAAGGATAAAAATATCTAAAAAAATGTAAAAAAAAGAAAAGAAAAATATATTTAAAAAGTTCTCAGTTTCGAGACTCGAACTGAAGACCAGCAAAACTAGATGGCACGTGCTGCCGATCTGGCCACGAAGCTTCGTACCCGCAGCGATTCTGAATGGTCTAATACTCTCATTATGATTTGCCACTAAAAGTTTTAACGTGGTGTCATTCTGGTCTAAAAGCACAATGTTTTGAATAAGAATGAATTCTGCGCATGTGCGTGAACTCGACTCCTAAAATTTCTCTTGAATATAGAAATATTTTGACATAAAATTTTATTTTAGTAGTATAAGATTTGGAAAAGTTCGTAGTAAGTGTGGGAATAAAGGATAAAAATATCTAAAAAAAATGTAAAAAAAAGAAAAGAAAAATATATTTAAAAAGTTCTCAGTTTCGAGACTCGAACTGAAGACCAGCAAAACTAGATGCCTCGTGCTGCCGATCTGCCCACGAAGCTTCGTACCCGCTGCGCGTCTGAATGGTCTAAGACTCTCATTATGATTATCAACTAAAAGTTTTAACGTGGTGTCATTCTGGTCTAAAAGCACAATGTTTTGAATAGGAATGAATTCTGCGCATGTGCGCGAACTCGGCTCCTAAAATTTCTCTTGAATATAGAAATATTTTGACATAAAATTTTATTTTAGTAGTATAAGATTTGGAAAAGTTCGTAGTAAGTGTGGGAATAAAGGATAAAAATATCTAAAATAAAACTTAAAAAAAAGAAAAGAAAAATATATTGAAAAAGTTCTCAGTTTCGAGACTCGAACTGAAGACCAGCAAAACTGGATGGCTCGTGCTGCCGATCTGGCCACGAAGCTTCGTACCCGCTGTGCGTCTGAATGGTCTAAGACTCTCATTATTATTATCCACTAAAAGTGTTAACGTGGTGTCATTCTGGTCTAAAAGCACATTGTTTTGAATAAGAATGAATTCTGCGCATGTGCGTGAACTCGACTCCTAAAATTTCTCTTTAATATAGAAATATTTTGACATAAAATTTTATTTTAGTAGTATAAGATTTGGAAAAGTTCGTAGTAAGTGTGGGAAAAAAGGATAAAAATATCTAAAAAAAATGTAAAAAAAAGAAAAGAAAAATATATTTAAAAAGTTCTCAGTTTCGAGACTCGAACTGAAGACCAGCAAAACTAGATGGCTCGTGCTGCCGATCTGCCCACGAAGCTTCGTACCCGCAGCGCGTCTGAATGGTCTAAGACTCTCATTATGATTATCAACTAAAAGTTTTAACGTGGTGTCATTCTGGTCTAAAAGCACAATGTTTTGAATAGGAATGAATTCTGCGCATGTGCGCGAACTCGGCTCCTAAAATTTCTCTTGAATATAGAAATATTTTGACATAAAATTTTATTTTAGTAGTATAAAATTTGGAAAAGTTCGTAGTAAGTGTGGGAATAAAGGATAAAAATATTTTTGAAAAATGTAAAAAAAAGAAAGAAAAATATATTTAAAAAGTTCTCAGTTTCGAGACTCGAACTGAAGACCAGCAAAACTAGATGGCTCGTGCTACCGATCTGGCCATGAAGCTTCGTACCCGCAGCGCGTCTGAATGGTCTAAGACTCTCATTATGATTATCAACTAAAAGTTTTAACGTGGTGTCATTCTGGTCTAAAAGCACAATGTTTTCAATAGGAATGAATTCTGCGCATGTGCGCGAACTCGGCTCCTAAAATTTCTCTTGAATATAGAAATATTTTGACATAAAATTTTATTTTAGTAGTATAAGATTTGGAAAAGTTCGTAGTAAGTGTGGGAATAAAGGATAAAAATATCTAAAAAAATGTAAGAAAAAGAAAAGAAAAATATATTTAAAAAGTTCTCAGTTTCGAGACTCGAACTGAAGACCAGCAAAACTAGATGGCTCGTGCTGCCGATCTGCCCACGAAGCTTCGTACCCGCAGCGATTCTGAATGGTCTAATACTCTCATTATGATTTGCCACTAAAAGTTTTAACGTGGTGTCATTCTGGTCTAAAAGCACAATGTTTTCAATAGGAATGAATTCTGCGCATGTGCGCGAACTCGGCTCCTAAAATTTCTCTTGAATATAGAAATATTTTGACATAAAATTTTATTTTAGTAGTATAAGATTTGGAAAAGTTCGTAGTATGTGTGGGAATAAAGGATAAAAATATCTAAAAAAATGTAAGAAAAAGAAAAGAAAAATATATTTAAAAAGTTCTCAGTTTCGAGACTCGAACTGAAGACCAGCAAAACTAGATGGCTCGTGCTGCCGATCTGCCCACGAAGCTTCGTACCCGCAGCGATTCTGAATGGTCTAATACTCTCATTATGATTTGCCACTAAAAGTTTTAACGTGGTGTCATTCTGGTCTAAAAGCACAATGTTTTGAATAGGAATGAATTCTGCGCATGTGCGCGAACTCGGCTCCTAAAATTTATCTTGAATATAGAAATATTTTGACATAAAATTTTATTTTAGTAGTATAAGATTTGGAAAAGTTCGTAGTAAGTGTGGGAATAAAGGATAAAAATATCTAAAAAAAAGAAAAGAAAAATATATTTAAAAAGTTCTCAGTTTCGAGACTCGAACTGAAGACCAGCAAAACTAGATGACTCGTGCTGCCGATCTGGCCACGAAGCTTCGTACCCCCAGCGATTCTGAATGGTCTAAGACTCTCATTATGATTATCCACTAAAAGTTTTAACATGGTGTCAATCTTGTCTAAAAGCACAATGTTTTGAATAGGAATTAATTCTGCGCATGTGCGTGAACTCGACTCCTAAAATTTCTCTTGAATATAGAAATATTTTGACATAAAATTTTATTTTAGTAGTATAAGATTTGGAAAAGTTCGTAGTAAGTGTGGGAATAAAGGATAAAAATATCTAAAAAAAATGTAAAAAAAAGAAAAGAAAAATATATTTAAAAAGTTCTCAGTTTCGAGACTCGAACTGAAGACCAGCAAAACTAGATGGCTCGTGCTGCCGATCTGGCCACGAAGCTTCGTACCCGCAGCGCGTCTGAATGGTCTAAGACTCTCATTATGATTATCCACTAAAAGTTTTAACGTGGTGTCAATCTGGTCTAAATGCACAATGTTTTGAATAGGAATGAATTCTGCGCATGTGCGTGAACTCGACTCCTAAAATTGCTCTTGAATATAGAAATATTTTGACAATACATTTTATTTTAGTAGTTCGACATTTGGAAAAGTTCGTAGTAAGTGTGGGAATAAAGGATAAAAATATCTAAAAAAAAATGTAAAAAAAAGAAATGAAAAATATATTTAAAAAGTTCTCAGTTTCGAGATTCGAACTGAAGACCAGCAAAACTAGATGGCTCGTGCTGCCGATCTGGCCACGAAGCTTCGTACCCGCAGCGCGTCTGAATGGATTAAGACTCTCATTATGATTATCAACTAAAAGATTTAACGTGGTGTCATTCTGGTCTAAAAGCACATTGTTTTGAATAAGAATGAATTCTGCGCATGTGCGTGAACTCGACTCCTAAAATTTCTCTTGAATATAGAAATATTTTGACATAAAATTTTATTTTAGTAGTATAAGATTTGGAAAAGTTCGTAGTAAGTGTGGGAATAAAAGATAAAAATATCTAAAAAAAATGTAAAAAAAAAGAAAAGAAAAATATATTTAAAAATTTCTCAGTTTCGAGACTCGAACTGAAGACCAGCAAAACTAGATGACTCGTGCTGCCGATCTGGCCACGAAGCTTCGTACCGCCAGCGATTCTGACATTTCTAAGACTCTCATTATGATTATCCACTAAAAGTTTTGAAGTGGTGTCATTCTGGTCTAAAAGCACAATGTTTTGAATAGGAATGAAATCTGCGCATGTGCGTGAACTCGACTCCTAAAATTTCTCTTGAATATAGAAATATTTTGACATAAAATTTTATTTTAGTAGTATAAGATTTGGAAAAGTTCGTAGTAAGTGTTGGAATAAAGGATAAAAATATTTTTAAAAAATGTAAAAAAATGAAAAATATATTTAAAAAGTTCTCAGTTTCGAGACTCCAACGGAAGACCAGCAAAACTAGATGGCTCGTGCTGCCGATCTGGCCACGAAGCTTCGCACCCGCAGCGCGTCTGAATGGATTAAGACTCTCATTATGATTATCAACTAAAAGATTTAACGTGGTGTCATTCTGGTCTAAAAGCACATTGTTTTGAATAAGAATGAATTCTGCGCATGTGCGTGAACTCGACTCCTAAAATTTCTCTTGAATATAGAAATATTTTGACATAAAATTTTATTTTAGTAGTATAAGATTTGGAAAAGTTCGTAGTAAGTGTGGGAATAAAGGATAAAAATATCTAAAAAAAATGTAAAAAAAAGAAAAGAAAAATATATTTAAAAAGTTCTCAGTTTCGAGATTCGAACTGAAGACCAGCAAAACTAGATGGCTCGTGCTGCCGATCTGGCCACGAAGCTTCGCACCCGCAGCGCGTCTGAATGGATTAAGACTCTCATTATGATTATCAACTAAAAGATTTAACGTGGTGTCATTCTGGTCTAAAAGCACATTGTTTTGAATAAGAATGAATTCTGCGCATGTGCGTGAACTCGACTCCTAAAATTTCTCTTGAATATAGAAATATTTTGACATAAAATTTTATTTTAGTAGTATAAGATTTGGAAAAGTTCGTAGTAAGTGTGGGAATAAAAGATAAAAATATCTAAAAAAAATGTAAAAAAAAAGAAAAGAAAAATATATTTAAAAATTTCTCAGTTTCGAGACTCGAACTGAAGACCAGCAAAACTAGATGACTCGTGCTGCCGATCTGGCCACGAAGCTTCGTACCCCCAGCGATTCTGACATTTCTAAGACTCTCATTATGATTATCCACTAAAAGTTTTGAAGTGGTGTCATTCTGGTCTAAAAGCACAATGTTTTGAATAGGAATGAAATCTGCGCATGTGCGTGAACTCGACTCCTAAAATTTCTCTTGAATATAGAAATATTTTGACATAAAATTTTATTTTAGTAGTATAAGATTTGGAAAAGTTCGTAGTAAGTGTTGGAATAAAGGATAAAAATATTTTTAAAAAATGTAAAAAAATGAAAAATATATTTAAAAAGTTCTCAGTTTCGAGACTCCAACGGAAGACCAGCAAAACTAGATGGCTCGTGCTGCCGATCTGGCCACGAAGCTTCGGACCCGCAGCGCGTTTGAATGGATTAAGACTCTCATTATGATTATCAACTAAAAGATTTAACGTGGTGTCATTCTGGTCTAAAAGCACATTGTTTTGAATAAGAATGAATTCTGCGCATGTGCGTGAACTCGACTCCTAAAATTTCTCTTGAATATAGAAATATTTTGACATAAAATTTTATTTTAGTGGTATAAGATTTGGAAAAGTTCGTAGTAAGTGTGGAAATAAAGGATAAAAATATTTTAAAAAAATGTAAAAAAAAGAAAAGAAAAATATATTTAAAAAGTTCTCAGTTTCGAGATTCGAACTGAAGACCAGCAAAACTAGATGGCTCGTGCTGCCGATCTGGCCACGAAGCTTCGTACCCCCAGCGATTCTGAATTTTCTAAGACTCTCATTATGATTATCCACTAAAAGTTTTAAAGTGGTGTCATTCTGGTCTAAAAGCACAATGTTTTGAATAGGAAAGAATTCTGCGAATGTGCGTGAACTCGACTCCTAAAATTTCTCTTGAATATAGAAATATTTTGACATAAAATTTTATTTTAGTAGTATAAGATTTGGAAAAGTTCGTAGTAAGTGTGGGAATAAAGGATAAAAATATCTAAAATAAAACTTAAAAAAAAGAAAAGAAAAATATATTGAAAAAGTTCTCAGTTTCGAGACTCGAACTGAAGACCAGAAAAACTAGATGGCTCGTGCTGCCGATCTGGCAACGAAACTTCGTACCCGCAGCGATTCTGAATGGTCTAAGACTCTCATTATGATTATCCACTAAAAGTTTTAACGTGGTGTCATTCTGGTCTAAAAGCACAATGTTCTGAATAGGAAAGAATTCTGCGCATGTGCGTGAACTCGACTCCTAAAATTTCTCTTGAATATAGAAATATTTTGACATAAAATTTTATTTTAGTACTATAAGATTTGGAAAAGTTCGTAGTAAGTGTGGGAATAAAGGATAAAAATATCTAAAAAAATGTAAAAAAAAGAAAAGAAAAATATATTTAAAAAGTTCTCAGTTTCGAGACTCGAACTGAAGACCAGCAAAACTAGATGGCTCGTGCTGCCGATCTGCCCACGAAGCTTCGTACCCGCAGCGATTCTGAATGGTCTAATACTCTCATTATGATTTGCCACTAAAAGTTTTAACGTGGTGTCATTCTGGTCTAAAAGCACAATGTTTTCAATAGGAATGAATTCTGCGCATGTGCGCGAACTCGGCTCCTAAAATTTCTCTTGAATATAGAAATATTTTGACATAAAATTTTATTTTAGTAGTATAAGATTTGGAAAAGTTCGTAGTATGTGTGGGAATAAAGGATAAAAATATCTAAAAAAATGTAAGAAAAAGAAAAGAAAAATATATTTAAAAAGTTCTCAGTTTCGAGACTCGAACTGAAGACCAGCAAAACTAGATGGCTCGTGCTGCCGATCTGCCCACGAAGCTTCGTACCCGCAGCGCGTCTGAATGGATTAAGACTCTCATTATGATTATCAACTAAAAGATTTAACGTGGTGTCATTCTGGTCTAAAAGCACATTGTTTTGAATAAGAATGAATTCTGCGCATGTGCGTGAACTCGACTCCTAAAATTTCTCTTGAATATAGAAATATTTTGACATAAAATTTTATTTTAGTAGTATAAGATTTGGAAAAGTTCGTAGTAAGTGTGGGAATAAAAGATAAAAATATCTAAAAAAAATGTAAAAAAAAAGAAAAGAAAAATATATTTAAAAATTTCTCAGTTTCGAGACTCGAACTGAAGACCAGCAAAACTAGATGACTCGTGCTGCCGATCTGGCCACGAAGCTTCGTACCCCCAGCGATTCTGACATTTCTAAGACTCTCATTATGATTATCCACTAAAAGTTTTGAAGTGGTGTCATTCTGGTCTAAAAGCACAATGTTTTGAATAGGAATGAAATCTGCGCATGTGCGTGAACTCGACTCCTAAAATTTCTCTTGAATATAGAAATATTTTGACATAAAATTTTATTTTAGTAGTATAAGATTTGGAAAAGTTCGTAGTAAGTGTTGGAATAAAGGATAAAAATATTTTTAAAAAATGTAAAAAAATGAAAAATATATTTAAAAAGTTCTCAGTTTCGAGACTCCAACGGAAGACCAGCAAAACTAGATGGCTCGTGCTGCCGATCTGGCCACGAAGCTTCGGACCCGCAGCGCGTTTGAATGGATTAAGACTCTCATTATGATTATCAACTAAAAGATTTAACGTGGTGTCATTCTGGTCTAAAAGCACATTGTTTTGAATAAGAATGAATTCTGCGCATGTGCGTGAACTCGACTCCTAAAATTTCTCTTGAATATAGAAATATTTTGACATAAAATTTTATTTTAGTGGTATAAGATTTGGAAAAGTTCGTAGTAAGTGTGGAAATAAAGGATAAAAATATTTTAAAAAAATGTAAAAAAAAGAAAAGAAAAATATATTTAAAAAGTTCTCAGTTTCGAGATTCGAACTGAAGACCAGCAAAACTAGATGGCTCGTGCTGCCGATCTGGCCACGAAGCTTCGTACCCCCAGCGATTCTGAATTTTCTAAGACTCTCATTATGATTATCCACTAAAAGTTTTAAAGTGGTGTCATTCTGGTCTAAAAGCACAATGTTTTGAATAGGAAAGAATTCTGCGAATGTGCGTGAACTCGACTCCTAAAATTTCTCTTGAATATAGAAATATTTTGACATAAAATTTTATTTTAGTAGTATAAGATTTGGAAAAGTTCGTAGTAAGTGTGGGAATAAAGGATAAAAATATCTAAAATAAAACTTAAAAAAAAGAAAAGAAAAATATATTGAAAAAGTTCTCAGTTTCGAGACTCGAACTGAAGACCAGAAAAACTAGATGGCTCGTGCTGCCGATCTGGCAACGAAACTTCGTACCCGCAGCGATTCTGAATGGTCTAAGACTCTCATTATGATTATCCACTAAAAGTTTTAACGTGGTGTCATTCTGGTCTAAAAGCACAATGTTCTGAATAGGAAAGAATTCTGCGCATGTGCGTGAACTCGACTCCTAAAATTTCTCTTGAATATAGAAATATTTTGACATAAAATTTTATTTTAGTACTATAAGATTTGGAAAAGTTCGTAGTAAGTGTGGGAATAAAGGATAAAAATATCTAAAAAAATGTAAAAAAAAAAGAAAGAAAAATATATTTAAAAAGTTCTCAGTTTCGAGACTCGAACTGAAGACCAGCAAAACTAGATGGCTCGTGCTGCCGATCTGCCCACGAAGCTTCGTACCCGCAGCGCGTCTGAATGGTCTAAGACTCTCATTATGATTATCAACTAAAAGTTTTAACGTGGTGTCATTCTGGTCTAAAAGCACAATGTTTTGAATAGGAATGAATTCTGCGCATGTGCGCGAACTCGGCTCCTAAAATTTCTCTTGAATATAGAAATATTTTGACATAAAATTTTATTTTACTAGTATAAGATTTGGAAAAGTTCGTAGTAAGTGTGGGAATAAAGGATAAAAATATCTAAAATAAAACTTAAAAAAAAGAAAAGAAAAATATATTGAAAAAGTTCTCAGTTTCGAGACTCGAACTGAAGACCAGAAAAACTAGATGGCTCGTGCTGCCGATCTGGCCACGAAGCTTCGTCCCCGCAGTGCTTCTGAATGGTCTAAGACTCTCATTATTATTATCCACTAAAAGTGTTAACGTGGTGTCATTCTGGTCTAAAAGCACAATGTTTTCAATAGGAATGAATTCTGCGCATGTGCGTGAACTCGACTCCTAAAATTTCTCTTGAATATAGAAATATTTTGACATAAAATTTTATTTTAGTAGTATAAGATTTGGAAAAGTTCGTAGTAAGTGTGGGAATAAAGGATAAAAATATTTTTAAAAAATGTAAAAAAAAGAAAAATATATTTAAAAAGTTCTCAGTTTCGAGACTCCAACGGAAGACCAGCAAAACTAGATGGCTCGTGCTGCCGATCTGGCCACGAAGCTTCGGACCCGCAGCGCGTCTGAATGGATTAAGACTCTCATTATGATTATCAACTAAAAGATTTAACGTGGTGTCATTTTGGTCTAAAAGCACATTGTTTTGAATAAGAATGAATTCTGCGCATGTGCGTGAACTCGACTCCTAAAATTTCTCTTGAATATAGAAATATTTTGACATAAAATTTTATTTTAGTAGTATAAGATTTGGAAAAGTTCGTAGTAAGTGTGGGAATAAAGGATAAAAATATCTAAAAAAAATGTAAAAAAAAAGAAAAGAAAAATATATTTAAAAATTTCTCAGTTTCGAGACTCGAACTGAAGACCAGCAAAACTAGATGACTCGTGCTTCCGATCTGCCCAAAAGCTTCGTACCCCCAGCGATTCTGAATTTTCTAAGACTCTCATTATGATTATCCACTAAAAGTTTTAAAGTGGTGTCATTCTGGTCTAAAAGCACAATGTTTTGAATAGGAAAGAATTCTGCGAATGTGCGTGAACTCGACTCCTAAAATTTCTCTTGAATATAGAAATATTTTGACATAAAATTTTATTTTAGTAGTATAAGATTTGGAAAAGTTCGTAGTAAGTGTGGGAATAAAGGATAAAAATATCTAAAAAAATGTTAAAAAAAAAGAAAAGAAAAATATATTTAAAAAGTTCTCAGTTTCGAGACTCGAACTGAAGACCAGCAAAACTAGATGGCTCGTGCTGCCGATCTGCCCACGAAGCTTCGTACCCGCAGCGCGTCTGAATGGTCTAAGACTCTCATTATGATTATCAACTAAAAGTTTTAACGTGGTGTCATTCTGGTCTAAAAGCACAATGTTTTGAATAGGAATGAATTCTGCGCATGTGCGCGAACTCGGCTCCTAAAATTTCTCTTGAATATAGAAATATTTTGACATAAAATTTTATTTTACTAGTATAAGATTTGGAAAAGTTCGTAGTAAGTGTGGGAATAAAGGATAAAAATATCTAAAATAAAACTTAAAAAAAAGAAAAGAAAAATATATTGAAAAAGTTCTCAGTTTCGAGACTCGAACTGAAGACCAGAAAAACTAGATGGCTCGTGCTGCCGATCTGGCCACGAAGCTTCGTCCCCGCAGTGCTTCTGAATGGTCTAAGACTCTCATTATTATTATCCACTAAAAGTGTTAACGTGGTGTCATTCTGGTCTAAAAGCACAATGTTTTCAATAGGAATGAATTCTGCGCATGTGCGTGAACTCGACTCCTAAAATTTCTCTTGAATATAGAAATATTTTGACATAAAATTTTATTTTAGTAGTATAAGATTTGGAAAAGTTCGTAGTAAGTGTGGGAATAAAGGATAAAAATATTTTTAAAAAATGTAAAAAAAAAGAAAAATATATTTAAAAAGTTCTCAGTTTCGAGACTCCAACGGAAGACCAGCAAAACTAGATGGCTCGTGCTGCCGATCTGGCCACGACGCTTCGGACCCGCAGCGCGTTTGAATGGATTAAGACTCTCATTATGATTATCAACTAAAATATTTAACGTGGTGTCATTCTGGTCTAAAAGCACATTGTTTTGAATAAGAATGAATTCTGCGCATGTGCGTGAACTCGACTCCTAAAATTTCTCTTGAATATAGAAATATTTTGACATAAAATTTTATTTTAGTAGTATAAGATTTGGAAAAGTTCGTTGTAAGTGTGGGAATAAAGGATAAAAATATCTAAAAAAAAATGTAAAAAAAAGAAAAGAAAAATATATTTAAAAAGTTCTCAGTTTCGAGACTCGAACTGAAGACCAGCAAACCTAGATGGCTCGTGCTGCCGATCTGGCAATGAAGCTTCGTACCCGCAGCGCGTCTGAATGGATTAAGACTCTCATTATGATTATCAACTAAAAGATTTAACGTGGTGTCATTCTGGTCTAAAAGCACATTGTTTTGAATAAGAATGAATTCTGCGCATGTGCTTTAACTCGACTCCTAAAATTTCTCTTGAATATAGAAATATTTTGACATAAAATTTTATTTTAGTAGTATAAGATTTGGAAAAGTTCGTAGTAAGTGTGGGAATAAAGGATAAGAATATTTAAAAAAAATGTAAAAAAAAGAAAAGAAAAATATATTTAAAAAGTTCTCAGTTTCGAGATTCGAACTGAAGACCAGCAAAACAAGATGGCTCGTGCTGCCGATCTGGCCACGCAGCGTCGTACCCGCAGCGCGTCTGAATGGATTAAGACTCTCATTATGATTATCAACTAAAAGATTTAACGTGGTGTCATTCTGGTCTAAAAGCACATTGTTTTGAATAAGAATGAATTCTGCGCATGTGCGTGAACTCGACTCCTAAAATTTCTCTTTAATATAGAAATATTTTGACATAAAATTTTATTTTAGTAGTATAAGATTTGGAAAAGTTCGTAGTAAGTGTGGGAAAAAAGGATAAAAATATCTAAAAAAAATGTAAAAAAAAGAAAAGAAAAATATATTTAAAAAGTTCTCAGTTTCGAGACTCGAACTGAAGACCAGCAAAACTAGATGGCTCGTGCTGCCGATCTGCCCACGAAGCTTCGTACCCGCAGCGCGTCTGAATGGTCTAAGACTCTCATTATGATTATCAACTAAAAGTTTTAACGTGGTGTCATTCTGGTCTAAAAGCACAATGTTTTGAATAGGAATGAATTCTGCGCATGTGCGCGAACTCGGCTCCTAAAATTTCTCTTGAATATAGAAATATTTTGACATAAAATTTTATTTTACTAGTATAAGATTTGGAAAAGTTCGTAGTAAGTGTGGGAATAAAGGATAAAAATATCTAAAATAAAACTTAAAAAAAAGAAAAGAAAAATATATTGAAAAAGTTCTCAGTTTCGAGACTCGAACTGAAGACCAGAAAAACTAGATGGCTCGTGCTGCCGATCTGGCCACGAAGCTTCGTCCCCGCAGTGCTTCTGAATGGTCTAAGACTCTCATTATTATTATCTACTAAAAGTGTTAACGTGGTGTCATTCTGGTCTAAAAGCACAATGTTTTCAATAGGAATGAATTCTGCGCATGTGCGTGAACTCGACTCATAAAATTTCTCTTGAATATAGAAATATTTTGACATAAAATTTTATTTTAGTAGTATAAGATTTGGAAAAGTTCGTAGTAAGTGTGGGAATAAAGGATAAAAATATTTTTAAAAAATGTAAAAAAAAGAAAAGAAAAATATATTTAAAAAGTTCTCAGTTTCGAGATTCGAACTGAAGACCAGCAAAACTAGATGGCTCGTGCTGCCGATCTGCCCACGAAGCTTCGTACCCGCAGCGCGTCTGAATGGTCTAAGACTCTCATTATGATTATCAACTAAAAGTTTTAACGTGGTGTCATTCTGGTCTAAAAGCACAATGTTTTGAATAGGAATGAATTCTGCGCATGTGCGCGAACTCGGCTCCTAAAATTTCTCTTGAATATAGAAATATTTTGACATAAAATTTTATTTTACTAGTATAAGATTTGGAAAAGTTCGTAGTAAGTGTGGGAATAAAGGATAAAAATATCTAAAATAAAACTTAAAAAAAAGAAAAGAAAAATATATTGAAAAAGTTCTCAGTTTCGAGACTCGAACTGAAGACCAGAAAAACTAGATGGCTCGTGCTGCCGATCTGGCCACGAAGCTTCGTCCCCGCAGTGCTTCTGAATGGTCTAAGACTCTCATTATTATTATCCACTAAAAGTGTTAACGTGGTGTCATTCTGGTCTAAAAGCACAATGTTTTCAATAGGAATGAATTCTGCGCATGTGCGTGAACTCGACTCCTAAAATTTCTCTTGAATATAGAAATATTTTGACATAAAATTTTATTTTAGTAGTATAAGATTTGGAAAAGTTCGTAGTAAGTGTGGGAATAAAGGATAAAAATATTTTTAAAAAATGTAAAAAAAAGAAAAATATATTTAAAAAGTTCTCAGTTTCGAGACTCCAACGGAAGACCAGCAAAACTAGATGGCTCGTGCTGCCGATCTGGCCACGAAGCTTCGGACCCGCAGCGCGTTTGAATGGATTAAGACTCTCATTATGATTATCAACTAAAAGATTTAACGTGGTGTCATTCTGGTCTAAAAGCACATTGTTTTGAATAAGAATGAATTCTGCGCATGTGCGCGAACTCGGCTCCTAAAATTTCTCTTGAATATAGAAATATTTTGACATAAAATTTTATTTTACTAGTATAAGATTTGGAAAAGTTCGTAGTAAGTGTGGGAATAAAGGATAAAAATATCTAAAATAAAACTTAAAAAAAAGAAAAGAAAAATATATTTAAAAATTTCTCAGTTTCGAGACTCGAACTGAAGACCAGCAAAACTAGATGACTCGTGCTGCCGATCTGGCCACGAAGCTTCGTACCCCCAGCGATTCTGAATTTTCTAAGACTCTCATTATGATTATCTACTAAAAGTTTTAAAGTGGTGTCATTCTGGTCTAAAAGCACAATGTTTTGAATAGGAATGAAATCTGCGCATGTGCGTGAACTCGACTCCTAAAATTTCTCTTGAATATAGAAATATTTTGACATAAAATTTTATTTTAGTAGTATAAGATTTGGAAAAGTTCGTAGTAAGTGTGGGAATAAAGGATAAAAATATCTAAAATAAAACTTAAAAAAAAGAAAAGAAAAATATATTGAAAAAGTTCTCAGTTTCGAGACTCGAACTGGAGACCAGAAAAACTAGATGGCTCGTGCTGCCGATCTGGCCACGAAGCTTCGCACCCGCAGTGCGTCTGAATGGTCTAAGACTCTCATAATTATTATCCACTAAAAGTGTTAACGTGGTGTCTTTCTGGTCTAAAAGCACAATGTTTTGAATAGGAATGAATTCTGCGCATGTGCGTGAACTCGACTCCTAAAATTTCTCTTGAATATAGAAATATTTTGACATAAAATTTTATTTTAGTAGTATCCCAAGCAGCAAGAGAAGTCGCTAAACGATTGGCCAAGCATCGCAGCCATCTGATATACGCCGCCCGTATTTTGCCAATGTCACCTTTGCATTGGCGCGACATCGGATTTTGACCATATTTTTTTCTGTCGCCTCTGAAGATCGCTTTTTCATCGGGGCGAACTCCTACGGCGACTTAGTGAAAAAGACCGGCTCAAAGCAATCGGCCCATAGTCGCCTCGATGTCGGGAAAGTTGCTTTTCCTAGGTGGCGCTATGCGAACATATTTTAGAAATTTCCCATGAATCACCTGGCGTGTATTGGATTTTGAAATTCAACCAGCAACGCATACTGTCATTTCAAGAAACTTGGTAAGTGTAAAGTTTTTATTATTATATATTTGTAAATAATATATTATTTATTCTAAATATTGAATAAAAAAGATTATTTTTGTTGAACCCGTTCGAACTCGTTGCTTAACATGGAGTTGCACGTGATATTATTAGCGTTAGGCGTAAGCTACGATAATCATTTCTTTTCTTGTTTGTATTCTTTTCAAGTGATTTTATTTCCTATCTTTTTTTGTGTGTGTGTGTCTGTTCTTAAATTATTGCAGATATTTTTCCATTTCATTTACAATGCCTTTCCTTTTGTTAACAACAATTTCTAATGAAAAAAGTTTTTAAAAAAATATTAAATTGCGTTCTTATGTTTTGGTTTTGCAATAACATTTGTGTTATTATTTTTATTTCGACATAAGGCTAAAAAAATAGATTAGCAGAATATATTTATTGTAAATTTCAAAAAAAAAAAAAAAAATCTTTAAAACTTGCAATTATGTAGTTATATTTGAATACTCTTATGTGAATAGTTTATAATAATTTCACCTTTCATAAAATAGTAACATAAATTTTACACCCATTAATTTATATTATTTTTCTCTATTGTCCTAAACATTATTATAATATTTGCCTATATAGTTCATTATCAGATTGAAAACATTATCAAGCTTATGAAGTTCTATATATCTATTTTACTCCTTAATTACATATCTCCAATTGTCAACAAATATTTTATTTGTACTTTTAAAAGAAGTGAAAGCTCAATCATTATTCTAATTAAGGAATATGTTTTTTAGGTTCATCAAATCTGCAAAAAGAAGAGTGAACTTGAAGAAAAGTATATGTATAATTCTTTATATGTATTACCAGCAAAATATGAAATCCAGTATTCTATAGAATGGCCAAGCATTGTATATAATGCCTAAAACAAGCCAGTAATGTATGAAACAATTTGTATTTCATACATTTTCTAAGCATTCTATAGAATGCCAAATGACAACCTGGCAAAGTATGAAATACATCTCTCATTCAATGAAATAAAAATTTTGTGCAACCTTTGTTTCAAAACTGAAAATGCAATTAAAGATAAAATAAATTTTAAAATTGATCTATAAATATAAACAAAAAAAAAATTCTCAATATTTTTTTGGAAACTACTGTGCAAGTTTCTATTCCTGACTTCAAGAAAGAGCAAAATATTGGAAGTTATAATTAATGTGACGGAGTATGGTTTCTACCTAGTTGGAACATCAGAAGGAAATTTAAAACAATTATATGTCCCAATTCACTTTATATCCTAAGAACTTGTTTAGAATTGAAGATATTCCAAATCAGAAAATTTCTCTCTGGTCAGTTGCAATTACTCAGAGCAGTGGAAGCAATCAAGGATTTATCAGATGTATGTGTTTAAGTGCCAAAATATGTAATGTCTTTTCGTGAAAAATGTAGTAAAATTTCAAAATGTTGCAATGTGATAGGCTTGAATGACAAGTAGGTAAATTTTAATTTCTGATTTTTTTATCTGAAAACTTATTTGCCTTAATTAGAAAGGCATAAATTTTGTTTTGTACAAATTTTATTTTTCTATATAATTTGAATAAATTTTTTTAATGGCAACCTCATTATTTTTTCAGACTGACAATTCAAGTGATTTTAATTCTATTTAGCTTAGTTAATTTTCCTTTTCCTTTACAATTTTTTCCTTACAACATTTTTATATTTTGGTATTGAAATAACATTTGTGTAATTATTTTTATTTTGACATGAGGCTAAAAAAAAGTTTAGCAGAATGTATTTATTTTAAACTTCAAAAAAAAAAAAAAACTTTAAAACTTGAGATTATGCAGACACTTTTGAGTTCTCTTATATGAATAGTTTCAAAGTATTTCGCATTTCATATAACAGTAACATAAATTTTACTCCCATTAGTTTGAGTTTTTTTTTCTTTATTATCCTAAACATTATTATAAAGTTTGCTTACACAGTCCAGTATCAGAACAAAAATATTATGCTTATGAAGTTCTATAAGACTTTTGCTTGTTAATTACTCATGTCCACTTGTCAACAAATGTTTTATTTGTACTTTTAAATGAAGCGAAATCTCAATTACTATTATAATTGTTTTCTAGGTTCAGCAAAAAGGAAAAATGAAATGTATAAATAAATGTATAATTTTTTTATATGTAGCTGAAGATTCAGTTATACATATATAGAATATTTATATAAATGTGTGTGGATTTTTAGAAATTTCAAACTCTTCAAGTATTACATAATAAATAAAGTTTAAATAAATTTTTTATAAATTACTTTGTGTCAATATTATTTATTCTTCTAAATTATAAATCATAGTTTCAGGATTTTGCTTGGGTGTATAAGTCATTACAGAAAATTCAGTAAAAAATTTCAAGTAAATTATTATTTTACTTTGTATTTCTAAAATATTATTTAATGAAGGTCTTTGTAAATAAATTGTTTTGCATAGTTGTTTTTCTTTTCTCCTAAAAATAAAGAGGTTAAAATAATAATTAAAAAAATATTTGTCTAAAGAAATTTTGTATAATTGAAAGTAGTGTTTACATTTTTAGGTATGGAGTTTTTGTAAAATATTCAGAGTTAATCATAGATCAAATTTGGTTCTTGTGCCATGAAACAAAACCAAACTAATCATAGATTTAAAAAAAAAATTGAAATTTGAAGTAAATTGTTAATTTGTGCTTGTAAAATGTTATCAATTGGACATTAGCTAACCCTAACATTTGTAATAAGGTATAAAATTTCTACACCATAAAGTAACTTTGTAAGTTAATAATAATAAAGTAACTTTGTAAGTTAATAATAAGATTTCGTATAAGTAAAAGAAGTGTTGTATTTTTGTGCATGGAATTTTTGTGAAACATATTTTTCAAATATTCAGAGTTAATCATAGATCAAATTTGGTTATTTTGCCACAAATCTAAACCTCACTAAACATAAATTATGAAAATATTAGAAATTTGAAGTAAGTTATTAAATAAGAAGTAAGTTTGTGCTTGTAAATTGTTGTTTATTGAATATTAGCTAACACTAACGTTTATTATGAGGTTTAAAATTAATGCAATATGAAGTAACTCTGTAAATTAATAGTAAATAAAATTTCCTATAATGGGAAGAAGTGTTCCATGTTTGGGTATGGAATTTTTGTGAAATATTCAGTGTTAATCATTAATTAAATTTGGTTCTTGTGCTACAAAACCAAACAACTAAATATAGATCAAGAAAATATTAGAAATTTGAAGTAAATTATTAATTTGTGCTTGTAAAATGTTGTATGTTGGACATCAACCAACACTAACATTTATAATGTGTAAAATTTCTACAACTTGAAGAAACTTTGCATGTTAATAGTAAATATAAGGAATTTTGTAGAATTGAAAGAAGTGCTGCATTTTTGTGTATGGAATTTTTGAGAAATATTCAGTGTTAATCAAAGATCAAATTTAATTCTTGTGCCATAAAACCAAACTAATCATAGATAATAAAAAAAATATTAGAAATTTGAAGTAAATTATTATTTTGTTCTTGTAAAATGTTATCTATTGGACATTAGCTAACACTAAAATTTATAATGAGGTATAAAATTTCTTCATGAAGTAATTTTGTAAAATCAATAGTAAATAGAATCAGTAAAATTGAAAGAAGCGTTACATTTTTGTACATGGAATTTTTATGAAACATATTTGTGAAATATTCGGGGTTTAACATTGATCAAATTTTGTTATTTTGCTACGAATCTAAACCTCACTAAACATAAATTATGAAAATATTAGAAATTTGAAGTAACTTATTAATTTGTGCTTGTAAAATATTTTCTATTGAAGAAATATATAATAGGAATTATATAATTTAGTGTTTGAAACTATTTTTAACCAATGCATTAAATTTTAGGGTGTTAAAATAGGAATTTGTGTTTTATTCATTATTCTTTAGGAATTATTTGTTTATTGCTCACATTAAGCAATATAAAAGTGTGTATAGTAAAAAATATATATATATATATATATATATATATATATATATATATATTTTTTAATAGGAATTATATATTTTTCTGTTTCGAATTTTTATAAAATAGCTTTTAAAAACAAATGATATAGGCAATATATATAATACATCTACTTTTAAATTTCTAATATCAGTTAAAATCATACTGATTCATTATATAATTGAAACTATGATTATGTTAACATTTCTTCCCATGCATTAAACAATGAAAATAAATAGGAAATATCAATGAAGGAAATAAATCTTATATGTAGATAGATGTTCAGGGGATCAAATTTAAAATTATTTCAGATAATTTTAACATTTGTTTATTTTTTTTAAAGAACAGTAAAAAAATGTCATTTAAACATTTTATAGGGTAAAATTGTGGTAAAATCTATGCTATAATAATTGTTAAAAAAAAAGTTGGAAGAATTGTTAGAATGACATTTTCCATGAATTTTTATCGAAAACAAGTATTTTATGGAATTTTAAATTTATCAAAATAAATAACAAACACTATTATTAATAGGTAAAAAAGAAAAGTAAACTATTCAAAATATCTCGTATTTTCAAGCTTTTGACAAAATTTTGAAAGTATGATAGTTTTAAATATTATGACACTAGTTTCTAGAGTTTGAGAAAATTGAACAACCATTAAACTAATATTTCAATTTGACACCAGCAAGTGTTCAGAAATAAATTGCCTATTGATTGGCATTTGGTTGACCATTGCTAAAATACATGGGGAAATGATTGGTATTGGGTCGCCCATTGCTAAAACACATGGGGAAATGATTGGTATTGGGTCGCCGATTGTTAAAACACATGGGGAAATGATTGGTATTGGGTCGCCGATTGTTAAAACACATCGGGAAATGATTGGTATTGGGTCGCCCATTGCTAAAACACAAGGGGAAATGATTGGTATTGGGTCGCCCATTGCTAAAACACAAGGGGAAATGATTGGTATTGGGTCGCCGATTGTTAAAACACATCGGGAAATGATTGGTATTGGATCGCCGATTGTTAAAACACATCGGGAAATGATTGGTATTGGGTCGCCGATTGTTAAAACACATCGGGAAATGATTGGTATTGGGTCGCCCATTGATAAAACAGGTCGCGAAATGCTTGGTATAACGTCGCCCGTGATAATAACAAGTCGCCAAAGGATCGGCAAATTCGTCGAAAACAAGTCGGGGCGGCCATCGCGCGGCGAACCGCCGGGGGACATGACCAATGTCGGGGCGAGATCGGAGGCGATCTCGCCCCAATCTCGCTCGTTCCGTGGGGCGATGCTTGGCCAAAGGTTGGCCAACGATCTTTTGCTGCTTGGGATAAGATTTGGAAAAGTTCGTAGTAAGTGTGGGAATAAAGGATAAAAATATCTAAAAAAAATGTAAAAAAAAGAAAAGAAAAATATATTTAAAAAGTTCTCAGTTTCGAGACTCGAACTGAAGACCAGCAAAACTAGATGGCTCGTGCTGCCGATCTGCCCACGAAGCTTCGTACCCGCAGCGCGTCTGAATGGTCTAAGACTCTCATTATGATTATCCACTATAAGTTTTAACGTGGTGTCATTCTGGTCTAAAAGCACAATGTTTTGAATAGGAATGAATTCTGCGCATGTGCGTGAACTCGACTCCTAAAATTTCTCTTGAATATAGAAATATTTTGACATAAAATTTTATTTTAGTAGTATAAGATTTGGAAAAGTTCGTAGTAAGTGTGGGAATAAAGGATAAAAATATCTAAAATAAAACTTAAAAAAAAGAAAAGAAAAATATATTGAAAAAGTTCTCAGTTTCGAGACTCGAACTGGAGACCAGAAAAACTAGATGGCTCGTGCTGCCGATCTGGCCACGAAGCTTCGCACCCGCAGTGCGTCTGAATGGTCTAAGACTCTCATAATGATTATCCACTAAAAGTGTTAACGTGGTGTCTTTCTGGTCTAAAAGCACAATGTTTTGAATAGGAATGAATTCTGCGCATGTGCGTGAACTCGACTCCTAAAATTTCTCTTGAATATAGAAATATTTTGACATAAAATTTTATTTTAGTAGTATAAGATTTGGAAAAGTTCGTAGTAAGTGTGGGAATAAAGGATAAAAATATCTAAAAAAAATGTAAAAAAAAGAAAAGAAAAATATATTTAAAAAGTTCTCAGTTTCGAGACTCGAACTGAAGACCAGCAAAACTAGATGGCTCGTGCTGCCGATCTGGCAACGAAGCTTCGTACCCGCAGCGCGTCTGAATGGTCTAAGACTCTCATTATGATTATCCACTAAAAGTTTTAACGTGGTGTCATTCTTGTCTAAAAGCACAATGTTTTGAATAGGAAAGAATTCTGCGAATGTGCGTGAACTCGACTCCTAAAATTTCTCTTGAATATAGAAATATTTTGACATAAAATTTTATTTTAGTAGTATAAGATTTGGAAAAGTTCGTAGTAAGTGTGGGAATAAAGGATAAAAATATCTAAAATAAAACTTAAAAAAAAGAAAAGAAAAATATAATGAAAAAGTTCTCAGTTTCGAGACTCGAACTGAAGACCAGAAAAACTAGATGGCTCGTGCTGCCGATCCTGCCACGAAGCTTCGTACCCGCAGCGATTCTGAATGGTCTAAGACTCTCATTATGATTATCCACTAAAAGGTTTAACGTGGTGTCATTCTGGTCTAAAAGCACAATGTTTTGAATAGGAAAGAATTCTGCGCAGGTGCGTGAACTCGACTCCTAAAATTTCTCTTGAATATAGAAATATTTTGACATAAAATTTTATTTTAGTAGTATAAGATTTGGAAAAGTTCGTAGTAAGTGTGGGAATAAAGGATAAAAATATCTAAAATAAAACTTTAAAAAAAGAAAAGAAAAATATATTGAAAAAGTTCTCAGTTTCGAGACTCGAACTGGAGACCAGAAAAACTAGATGGCTCGTGCTGCCGATCTGTCCACGAAGCTTCGCACCCGCAGTGCGTCTGAATGGTCTAAGACTCTCATAATGATTATCCACTAAAAGTGTTAACGTGGTGTCTTTCTGGTCTAAAAGCACAATGTTTTGAATAGGAATGAATTCTGCGCATGTGCGTGAACTCGACTCCTAAAATTTCTCTTGAATATAGAAATATTTTGACATAAAATTTTATTTTAGTAGTATAAGATTTGGAAAAGTTCGTAGTAAGTGTGGGAATAAAGGATAAAAATATCTAAAAAAAATGTAAAAAAAAGAAAAGAAAAATATATTTAAAAAGTTCTCAGTTTCGAGACTCGAACTGAAGACCAGCAAAACTAGATGGCTCGTGCTGCCGATCTGCCCACGAAGCTTCGTACCCGCAGCGCGTCTGAATGGTCTAAGACTCTCATTATGATTATCCACTATAAGTTTTAACGTGGTGTCATTCTGGTCTAAAAGCACAATGTTTTGAAAAGGAATGAATTCTGCGCATGTGCGTGAACTCGACTCCTAAAATTTCTCTTGAATATAGAAATATTTTGACATAAAATTTTATTTTAGTAGTATAAGATTTCGAAAAGTTCGTAGTAAGTGTGGGAATAAAGGATAAAAATATCTAAAATAAAACTTAAAAAAAAAGAAAAGAAAAATATATTGAAAAAGTTCTCAGTTTCGAGACTCGAACTGGAGACCAGAAAAACTAGATGGCTCGTGCTGCCGATCTGGCCACGAAGCTTCGCACCCGCAGTGCGTCTGAATGGTCTAAGACTCTCATAATGATTATCCACTAAAAGTGTTAACGTGGTGTCTTTCTGGTCTAAAAGCACAATGTTTTGAATAGGAATGAATTCTGCGCATGTGCGTGAACTCGACTCCTAAACTTTCTCTTGAATATAGAAATATTTTGACATAAAATTTTATTTTAGTAGTATAAGATTTGGAAAAGTTCGTAGTAAGTGTGGGAATAAAGGATAAAAATATCTAAAAAAAAATGTAAAAAAAAGAAAAGAAAAATATATTTAAAAAGTTCACAGTTTCGAGACTCGAACTGAAGACCAGCAAAACTAGATGGCTCGTGCTGCCGATCTGGCAACGACGCTTCGTACCCGCAGCGCGTCTGAATGGTCTAAGACTCTCATTATGATTATCCACTAAAAGTTTTAACGTGGTGTCATTCTTGTCTAAAAGCACAATGTTTTGAATAGGAAAGAATTCTGCGAATGTGCGTGAACTCGACTCCTAAAATTTCTCTTGAATATAGAAATATTTTGACATAAAATTTTATTTTAGTAGTATAAGATTTGGAAAAGTTCGTAGTAAGTGTGGGAATAAAGGATAAAAATATCTAAAAAAAGTGTAAAAAAAAGAAAAGAAAAATATATTTAAAAAGTTCTCAGTTTCGAGACTCGAACTGAAGACCAGCAAAACTAGATGGCTCGTGCTGCCGATCTGCCCACGAAGCTTCGTACCCGCAGCGCGTCTGAATGGTCTAAGACTCTCATTATGATTATCCACTATAAGTTTTAACGTGGTGTCATTCTGGTCTAAAAGCACAATGTTTTGAATAGGAATGAATTCTGCGCATGTGCGTGAGCTCGACTCCTAAAATTTCTCTTGAATATAGAAATATTTTGACATAAAATTTTATTTTAGTAGTATAAGATTTCGAAAAGTTCGTAGTAAGTGTGGGAATAAAGGATAAAAATATCTAAAATAAAACTTAAAAAAAAGAAAAGAAAAATATATTGAAAAAGTTCTCAGTTTCGAGACTCGAACTGGAGACCAGAAAAACTAGATGGCTCGTGCTGCCGATCTGGCCACGAAGCTTCGCACCCGCAGTGCGTCTGAATGGTCTAAGACTCTCATATTGATTATCCACTAAAAGTGTTAACGTGGTGTCTTTCTGGTCTAAAAGCACAATGTTTTGAATAGGAATGAATTCTGCGCAGGTGCGTGAACTCGACTCCTAAAATTTCTCTTGAATATAGAAATATTTTGACATAAAATTTTATTTTAGTAGTATAAGATTTCGAAAAGTTCGTAGTAAGTGTGGGAATAAAGGATAAAAATATCTAAAATAAAACTTAAAAAAAAGAAAAGAAAAATATATTGAAAAAGTTCTCAGTTTCGAGACTCGAACTGGAGACCAGAAAAACTAGATGGCTCGTGCTGCCGATCTGGCAACGACGCTTCGTACCCGCAGCGCGTCTGAATGGTCTAAGACTCTCATTATGATTATCCACTAAAAGTTTTAACGTGGTGTCATTCTTGTCTAAAAGCACAATGTTTTGAATAGGAAAGAATTCTGCGAATGTGCGTGAACTCGACTCCTAAAATTTCTCTTGAATATAGAAATATTTTGACATAAAATTTTATTTTAGTAGTATAAGATTTGGAAAAGTTCGTAGTAAGTGTGGGAATAAAGGATAAAAATATCTAAAAAAAAATGTAAAAAAAAGAAAAGAAAAATATATTTAAAAAGTTCTCAGTTTCGAGACTCGAACTGAAGACCAGCAAAACTAGATGGCTCGTGCTGCCGATCTGGCAACGACGCTTCGTACCCGCAGCGCGTCTGAATGGTCTAAGACTCTCATTATGATTATCCACTAAAAGTTTTAACGTGGTGTCATTCTTGTCTAAAAGCACAATGTTTTGAATAGGAAAGAATTCTGCGAATGTGCGTGAACTCGACTCCTAAAATTTCTCTTGAATATAGAAATATTTTGACATAAAATTTTATTTTAGTAGTATAAGATTTGGAAAAGTTCGTAGTAAGTGTGGGAATAAAGGATAAAAATATCTAAAAAAAGTGTAAAAAAAAGAAAAGAAAAATATATTTAAAAAGTTCTCAGTTTCGAGACTCGAACTGAAGACCAGCAAAACTAGATGGCTCGTGCTGCCGATCTGGCCACGAAGCTTCGTACCCGCAGCGCGTCTGAATGGTCTAAGACTCTCATTATGATTATCCACTATAAGTTTTAACGTGGTGTCATTCTGGTCTAAAAGCACAATGTTTTGAATAGGAATGAATTCTGCGCATGTGCGTGAACTCGACTCCTAAAATTTCTCTTGAATATAGAAATATTTTGACATAAAATTTTATTTTAGTAGTATAAGATTGGAAAAGTTCGTAGTAAGTGTGGGAATAAAGGATAAAAATATCTAAAATAAAACTTAAAAAAAAGAAAAGAAAAATATAATGAAAAAGTTCTCAGTTTCGAGACTCGAACTGAAGACCAGAAAAACTAGATGGCTCGTGCTACCGATCTGGCCACGAAGCTTCGCACCCGCAGTGCGTCTGAATGGTCTAAGACTCTCATTATGATTATCCACTAAAAGTGTTAACGTGGTGTCATTCTTCTCTAAAAGCACAATGTTTTGAATAGGAATGAATTCTGCGCATGTGCGTGAACTCGACTCCTAAAATTTCTCTAGAATATAGAAATATTTTGACATAAAATTTTATTTTAGTAGTATAAGATTCGGAAAAGTTCGTAGTAAGTGTGGGAATGAAGGATAAAAATATCTAAAAAAAATGTAAAAAAAAGAAAAGAAAAATATATTTAAAAAGTTCTCAGTTTCGAGACTCGAACTGAAGACCAGAAAAACTAGATGGCTCGTGCATCCGATCCTGCCACGAAGCTTCGTACCCTCAGCGATTCTGAATGGTCTAAGACTCTCATTATGATTATCCACTAAAAGTTTTAACGTGGTGTCATTCTGGTCTAAAAGCACAATGTTTTGAATAGGAAAGAATTCTGCGCATGTGCGTGAACTCGACTCCTAACATTTCTCTTGAATATAGAAATATTTTGACATAAAATTTTATTTTAGTAGTATAAGATTTGGAAAAGTTCGTAGTAAGTGTGGGAATAAAGGATAAAAATATCTTAAAAAAAATGTAAAAAAAAGAAAAGAAAAATATATTTAAAAAGTTCTCAGTTTCGAGACTCGAACTGAAGACCAGAAAAACTAGATGGCTGGTGCTGCCGATCCTGCCACGAAGCTTCGTACCCGCAGCGATTCTGAATGGTCTAAGACTCTCATTATGATTATCCACTAAAAGTTTTAACGTGGTGTCATTCTGGTCTAAAAGCACAATGTTTTGAATAGGAAAGAATTCTGCGCATGTGCGTGAACTCGACTCCTAAAATTTCTCTTGAATATAGAAATATTTTGACATAAAATTTTATTTTAGTAGTATAAGATTTGGAAAAGTTCGTAGTAAGTGTGGGAATAAAGGATAAAAATATCTAAAATAAAACTTTAAAAAAAGAAAAGAAAAATATATTGAAAAAGTTCTCAGTTTCGAGACTCGAACTGGAGACCAGAAAAACTAGATGGCTCGTGCTGCCGATCTGGCCACGAAGCTTCGCACCCGCAGTGTGTCTGAATGGTCTAAGACTCTCATAATGATTATCCACTAAAAGTGTTAACGTGGTGTCTTTCTGGTCTAAAAGCACAATGTTTTGAATAGGAATGAATTCTGCGCATGTGCGTGAACTCGACTCCTAAAATTTCTCTTGAATATAGAAATATTTTGACATAAAATTTTATTTTAGTAGTATAAGATTTGGAAAAGTTCGTAGTAAGTGTGGGAATAAAGGATAAAAATATCTAAAAAAAATGTAAAAAAAAGAAAAGAAAAATATATTTAAAAAGTTCTCAGTTTCGAGACTCGAACTGAAGACCAGCAAAACTAGATGGCTCGTGCTGCCGATCTGCCCACGAAGCTTCGTACCCGCAGCGCGTCTGAATGGTCTAAGACTCTCATTATGATTATCCACTATAAGTTTTAACGTGGTGTCATTCTGGTCTAAAAGCACAATGTTTTGAATAGGAATGAATTCTGCGCATGTGCGTGAACTCGACTCCTAAAATTTCTCTTGAATATAGAAATATTTTGACATAAAATTTTATTTTAGTAGTATAAGATTTCGAAAAGTTCGTAGTAAGTGTGGGAATAAAGGATAAAAATATCTAAAATAAAACTTAAAAAAAAGAAAAGAAAAATATATTGAAAAAGTTCTCAGTTTCGAGACTCGAACTGGAGTCCAGAAAAACTAGATGGCTCGTGCTGCCGATCTGGCCACGAAGCTTCGCACCCGCAGTGCGTCTGAATGGTCTAAGACTCTCATAATGATTATCCACTAAAAGTTTTAACGTGGTGTCTTTCTGGTCTAAAAGCACAATGTTTTGAATAGGAATGAATTCTGCGCATGTGCGTGAACTCGACTCCTAAAATTTCTCTTGAATATAGAAATATTTTGACATAAAATTTTATTTTAGTAGTATAAGATTTGGAAAAGTTCGTAGTAAGTGTGGGAATAAAGGATAAAAATATCTAAAAAAATGTAAAAAAAAGAAAAGAAAAATATATTTAAAAAGTTCTCAGTTTCGAGACTCGAACTGAAGACCAGCAAAACTAGATGGCTCGTGCTGCCGATCTGGCAACGAAGCTTCGTACCCGCAGCGCGTCTGAATGGTCTAAGACTCTCATTATGATTATCCACTAAAAGTTTTAACGTGGTGTCATTCTTGTCTAAAAGCACAATGTTTTGAATAGGAAAGAATTCTGCGAATGTGCGTGAACTCGACTCCTAAAATTTCTCTTGAATATAGAAATATTTTGACATAAAATTTTATTTTAGTAGTATAAGATTTGGAAAAGTTCGTAGTAAGTGTGGGAATAAAGGATAAAAATATCTAAAAAAAGTGTAAAAAAAAGAAAAGAAAAATATATTTAAAAAGTTCTCAGTTTCGAGACTCGAACTGAAGACCAGCAAAACTAGATGGCTCGTGCTGCCGATCTGCCCACGAAGCTTCGTACCCGCAGCGATTCTGAATGGTCTAAGACTCTCATTATGATTATCCACTAAAAGTTTTAACGTGGTGTCATTCTGGTCTAAAAGCACAATGTTTTGAATAGGAAAGAATTCTGCGCATGTGCGTGAACTCGACTCCTAAAATTTCTCTTGAATATAGAAATATTTTGACATAAAATTTTATTTTAGTAGTATAAGATTTGGAAAAGTTCGTAGTAAGTGTGGGAATAAAGGATAAAAATATCTAAAAAAAATGTAAAAAAAAGAAAAGAAAAATATATTTAAAAAGTTCTCAGTTTCGAGACTCGAACTGAAGACCAGCAAAACTAGATGGCTCGTGCTGCCGATCTGCCCACGAAGCTTCGTACCCGCAGCGCGTCTGAATGATCTAAGACTCTCATTATGATTATCCACTAAAAGTTTTAACGTGGTGTCATTCTGGTCTAAAAGCACAATGTTTTGAATAGGAATGAATTCTGCGCATGTGCGCGAACTCGGCTCCTAAAATTTCTCTTGAATATAGAAATATTTTGACATAAAATTTTATTTTAGTAGTATAAGATTTGGAAAAGTTCGTAGTAAGTGTGGGAATAAAGGATAAAAATATCTAAAATAAAACTTAAAAAAAAGAAAAGAAAAATATAATGAAAAAGTTCTCAGTTTCGAGACTCGAACTGAAGACCAGAAAAACTAGATGGCTCGTGCTGCCAATCTGGCCACGAAGCTTCGCACCCGCAGTGCGTCTGAATGGTCTAAGACTCTCATTATGATTATCCACTAAAAGTGTTAACGTGGTGTCATTCTTCTCTAAAAGCACAATGTTTTGAATAGGAATGAATTCTGCGCATGTGCGTGAACTCGACTCCTAAAATTTCTCTAGAATATAGAAATATTTTGACATAAAATTTTATTTTAGTAGTATAAGATTTGGAAAAGTTCGTAGTAAGTGTGGGAATGAAGGATAAAAATATCTAAAAAAAATGTAAAAAAAAGAAAAGAAAAATATATTTAAAAATTTTTAGTTTCGAGACTCGAACTGAAGACCAGAAAAACTAGATGGCTCGTGCTGCCGATCCTGCCACGAAGCTTCGTACCCGCAGCGATTCTGAATGGTCTAAGACTCTCATTATGATTATCCACTAAAAGGTTTAACGTGGTGTCATTCTGGTCTAAAAGCACAATGTTTTGAATAGGAAAGAATTCTGCGCAGGTGCGTGAACTCGACTCCTAAAATTTCTCTTGAATATAGAAATATTTTGACATAAAATTTTATTTTAGTAGTATAAGATTTGGAAAAGTTCGTAGTAAGTGTGGGAATGAAGGATAAAAATATCTAAAAAAAATGTTAAAAAAAGAAAAGAAAAATATATTTAAAAAGTTTTTAGTTTCGAGACTCGAACTGAAGACCAGAAAAACTAGATGGCTCGTGCTGCCGATCCTGCCACGAAGCTTCGTACCCGCAGCGATTCTGAATGGTCTAAGACTCTCATTATGATTATCCACTAAAAGGTTTAACGTGGTGTCATTCTGGTCTAAAAGCACAATGTTTTGAATAGGAAAGAATTCTGCGCAGGTGCGTGAACTCGACTCCTAAAATTTCTCTTGAATATAGAAATATTTTGACATAAAATTTTATTTTAGTAGTATAAGATTTGGAAAAGTTCGTAGTAAGTGTGGGAATAAAGGATAAAAATATCTAAAAAAAAATGTAAAAAAAAGAAAAGAAAAATATATTTAAAAAGTTCTCAGTTTCGAGACTCGAACTGAAGACCAGCAAAACTAGATGGCTCGTGCTGCCGATCTGCCCACGAAGCTTCGTACCCGCAGCGCGTCTGAATGGTCTAAGACTCTCATTATGATTATCCACTATAAGTTTTAACGTGGTGTCATTCTGGTCTAAAAGCACAATGTTTTGAATAGGAATGAATTCTGCGCATGTGCGTGAACTCGACTCCTAAAATTTCTCTTGAATATAGAAATATTTTGACATAAAATTTTATTTTAGTAGTATAAGATTTGGAAAAGTTCGTAGTAAGTGTGGGAATAAAGGATAAAAATATCTAAAATAAAACTTAAAAAAAAGAAAAGAAAAATATAATGAAAAAGTTCTCAGTTTCGAGACTCGAACTGAAGACCAGAAAAACTAGATGGCTCGTGCTGCCGATCTGGCCACGAAGCTTCGCACCCGCAGTGCGTCTGAATGGTCTAAGACTCTCATTATGATTATCCACTAAAAGTGTTAACGTGGTGTCATTCTTCTCTAAAAGCACAATGTTTTGAATAGGAATGAATTCTGCGCATGTGCGTGAACTCGACTCCTAAAATTTCTCTAGAATATAGAAATATTTTGACATAAAATTTTATTTTAGTAGTATAAGATTTGGAAAAGTTCGTAGTAAGTGTGGGAATGAAGGATAAAAATATCTAAAAAAAATGTAAAAAAAAGAAAAGAAAAATATATTTAAAAAGTTTTTAGTTTCGAGACTCGAACTGAAGACCAGAAAAACTAGATGGCTCGTGCTGCCGATCCTGCCACGAAGCTTCGTACCCGCAGCGATTCTGAATGGTCTAAGACTCTCATTATGATTATCCACTAAAAGGTTTTACGTGGTGTCATTCTGGTCTAAAAGCACAATGTTTTGAATAGGAAAGAATTCTGCGCAGGTGCGTGAACTCGACTCCTAAAATTTCTCTTGAATATAGAAATATTTTGACATAAAATTTTATTTTAGTAGTATAAGATTTGGAAAAGTTCGTAGTAAGTGTGGGAATAAAGGATAAAAATATCTAAAATAAAACTTAAAAAAAAGAAAAGAAAAATATAATGAAAAAGTTCTCAGTTTCGAGACTCGAACTGAAGACCAGAAAAACTAGATGGCTCGTGCTGCCGATCTGGCCACGAAGCTTCGCACCCGCAGTGCGTCTGAATGGTCTAAGACTCTCATTATGATTATCCACTAAAAGTGTTAACGTGGTGTCATTCTTCTCTAAAAGCACAATGTTTTGAATAGGAATGAATTCTGCGCATGTGCGTGAACTCGACTCCTAAAATTTCTCTAGAATATAGAAATATTTTGACATAAAATTTTATTTTAGTAGTATAAGATTTGGAAAAGTTCGTAGTAAGTGTGGGAATGAAGGATAAAAATATCTAAAAAAAATGTAAAAAAAAAGAAAAGAAAAATATATTTAAAAAGTTTTTAGTTTCGAGACTCGAACTGAAGACCAGAAAAACTAGATGGCTCGTGCTGCCGATCCTGCCACGAAGCTTCGTAACCGCAGCGATTCTGAATGGTCTAAGACTCTCATTATGATTATCCACTAAAAGGTTTAACGTGGTGTCATTCTGGTCTAAAAGCACAATGTTTTGAATAGGAAAGAATTCTGCGCAGGTGCGTGAACTCGACTCCTAAAATTTCTCTTGAATATAGAAATATTTTGACATAAAATTTTATTTTAGTAGTATAAGATTTGGAAAAGTTCGTAGTAAGTGTGGGAATGAAGGATAAAAATATCTAAAAAAAATGTAAAAAAAAGAAAAGAAAAATATATTTAAAAAGTTTTTAGTTTCGAGACTCGAACTGAAGACCAGAAAAACTAGATGGCTCGTGCTGCCGATCCTGCCACGAAGCTTCGTACCCGCAGCGATTCTGAATGGTCTAAGACTCTCATTATGATTATCCACTAAAAGGTTTAACGTGGTGTCATTCTGGTCTAAAAGCACAATGTTTTGAATAGGAAAGAATTCTGCGCAGGTGCGTGAACTCGACTCCTAAAATTTCTCTTGAATATAGAAATATTTTGACATAAAATTTTATTTTAGTAGTATAAGATTTGGAAAAGTTCGTAGTAAGTGTGGGAATAAAGGATAAAAATATCTAAAAAAAAATGTAAAAAAAAGAAAAGAAAAATATATTTAAAAAGTTCTCAGTTTCGAGACTCGAACTGAAGACCAGCAAAACTAGATGGCTCGTGCTGCCGATCTGCCCACGAAGCTTCGTACCCGCAGCGCGTCTGAATGATTTAAGACTCTCATTATGATTATCCACTAAAAGTTTTAACGTGGTGTCATTCTGGTCTAAAAGCACAATGTTTTGAATAGGAATGAATTCTGCGCATGTGCGCGAACTCGGCTCCTAAAATTTCTCTTGAATATAGAAATATTTTGACATAAAACTTTATTTTAGTAGTATAAGATTTGGAAAAGTTCGTAGTAAGTGTGGGAATAAAGGATAAAAATATCTAAAATAAAACTTAAAAAAAAGAAAAGAAAAATATAATGAAAAAGTTCTCAGTTTCGAGACTCGAACTGAAGACCAGAAAAACTAGATGGCTCGTGCTGCCGATCTGGCCACGAAGCTTCGCACCCGCAGTGCGTCTGAATGGTCTAAGACTCTCATTATGATTATCCACCAAAAGTGTTAACGTGGTGTCATTCTTCTCTAAAAGCACAATGTTTTGAATAGGAATGAATTCTGCGCATGTGCGCGAACTCGACTCCTAAAATTTCTCTAGAATATAGAAATATTTTGACATAAAATTTTATTTTAGTAGTATAAGATTTGGAAAAGTTCGTAGTAAGTGTGGGAATGAAGGATAAAAATATCTAAAAAAAATGTAAAAAAAAGAAAAGAAAAATATATTAAAAAAGTTTTTAGTTTCGAGACTCGAACTGAAGACCAGAAAAACTAGATGGCTCGTGCTGCCGATCCTGCCACGAAGCTTCGTACCCGCAGCGATTCTGAATGGTCTAAGACTCTCATTATGATTATCCACTAAAAGGTTTTACGTGGTGTCATTCTGGTCTAAAAGCACAATGTTTTGAATAGGAAAGAATTCTGCGCAGGTGCGTGAACTCGACTCCTAAAATTTCTCTTGAATATAAAAATATTTTGACATAAAATTTTATTTTAGTAGTATAAGATTTGGAAAAGATCGTAGTAAGTGTGGGAATAAAGGATAAAAATATCTAAAATAAAACTTAAAAAAAAGAAAAGAAAAATATAATGAAAAAGTTCTCAGTTTCGAGACTCGAACTGAAGACCAGAAAAACTAGATGGCTCGTGCTGCCGATCTGGCCACGAAGCTTCGCACCCGCAGTGCGTCTGAATGGTCTAAGACTCTCATTATGATTATCCACTAAAAGTGTTAACGTGGTGTCATTCTTCTCTAAAAGCACAATGTTTTGAATAGGAATGAATTCTGCGCATGTGCGTGAACTCGACTCCTAAAATTTCTCTAGAATATAGAAATATTTTGACATAAAATTTTATTTTAGTAGTATAAGATTTGGAAAAGTTCGTAGTAAGTGTGGGAATGAAGGATAAAAATATCTAAAAAAAATGTAAAAAAAAAGAAAAGAAAAATATATTTAAAAAGTTTTTAGTTTCGAGACTCGAACTGAAGACCAGAAAAACTAGATGGCTCGTGCTGCCGATCCTGCCACGAAGCTTCGTACCCGCAGCGATTCTGAATGGTCTAAGACTCTCATTATGATTATCCACTAAAAGGTTTAACGTGGTGTCATTCTGGTCTAAAAGCACAATGTTTTGAATAGGAAAGAATTCTGCGCAGGTGCGTGAACTCGACTCCTAAAATTTCTCTTGAATATAGAAATATTTTGACATAAAATTTTATTTTAGTAGTATAAGATTTGGAAAAGTTCGTAGTAAGTGTGGGAATAAAGGATAAAAATATCTAAAAAAAAATGTAAAAAAAAGAAAAGAAAAATATATTTAAAAAGTTCTCAGTTTCGAGACTCGAACTGAAGACCAGCAAAACTAGATGGCTCGTGCTGCCGATCTGCCCACGAAGCTTCGTACCCGCAGCGCGTCTGAATGATTTAAGACTCTCATTATGATTATCCACTAAAAGTTTTAACGTGGTGTCATTCTGGTCTAAAAGCACAATGTTTTGAATAGGAATGAATTCTGCGCATGTGCGCGAACTCGGCTCCTAAAATTTCTCTTGAATATAGAAATATTTTGACATAAAATTTTATTTTAGTAGTATAAGATTTGGAAAAGTTCGTAGTAAGTGTGGGAATAAAGGATTAAAATATCTAAAATAAAACTTAAAAAAAAGAAAAGAAAAATATAATGAAAAAGTTCTCAGTTTCGAGACTCGAACTGAAGACCAGAAAAACTAGATGGCTCGTGCTGCCGATCTGGCCACGAAGCTTCGCACCCGCAGTGCGTCTGAATGGTCTAAGACTCTCATTATGATTATCCACTAAAAGTGTTAACGTGGTGTCATTCTTCTCTAAAAGCACAATGTTTTGAATAGGAATGAATTCTGCGCATGTGCGTGAACTCGACTCCTAAAATTTCTCTAGAATATAGAAATATTTTGACATAAAATTTTATTTTAGTAGTATAAGATTTGGAAAAGTTCGTAGTAAGTGTGGGAATGAAGGATAAAAATATCTAAAAAAAATGTAAAAAAAAAGAAAAGAAAAATATATTTAAAAAGTTTTTAGTTTCGAGACTCGAACTGAAGACCAGAAAAACTAGATGGCTCGTGCTGCCGATCCTGAGACGAAGCTTCGTACCCGCAGCGATTCTGAATGGTCTAAGACTCTCATTATGATTATCCACTAAAAGGTTTAACGTGGTGTCATTCTGGTCTAAAAGCACAATGTTTTGAATAGGAAAGAATTCTGCGCAGGTGCGTGAACTCGACTCCTAAAATTTCTCTTGAATATAGAAATATTTTGACATAAAATTTTATTTTAGTAGTATAAGATTTGGAAAAGTTCGTAGTAAGTGTGGGAATGAAGGATAAAAATATCTAAAAAAAATGTAAAAAAAAGAAAAGAAAAATATATTTAAAAAGTTTTTAGTTTCGAGACTCGAACTGAAGACCAGAAAAACTAGATGGCTCGTGCTGCCGATCCTGCCACGAAGCTTCGTACCCGCAGCGATTCTGAATGGTCTAAGACTCTCATTATGATTATCCACTAAAAGGTTTAACGTGGTGTCATTCTGGTCTAAAAGCACAATGTTTTGAATAGGAAAGAATTCTGCGCAGGTGCGTGAACTCGACTCCTAAAATTTCTCTTGAATATAGAAATATTTTGACATAAAATTTTATTTTAGTAGTATAAGATTTGGAAAAGTTCGTAGTAAGTGTGGGAATAAAGGATAAAAATATCTAAAAAAAAATGTAAAAAAAAGAAAAGAAAAATATATTTAAAAAGTTCTCAGTTTCGAGACTCGAACTGAAGACCAGCAAAACTAGATGGCTCGTGCTGCCGATCTGCCCACGAAGCTTCGTACCCGCAGCGCGTCTGAATGATTTAAGACTCTCATTATGATTATCCACTAAAAGTTTTAACGTGGTGTCATTCTGGTCTAAAAGCACAATGTTTTGAATAGGAATGAATTCTGCGCATGTGTGCGAACTCGGCTCCTAAAATTTCTCTTGAATATAGAAATATTTTGACATAAAATTTTATTTTAGTAGTATAAGATTTGGAAAAGTTCGTAGTAAGTGTGGGAATAAAGGATAAAAATATCTAAAATAAAACTTAAAAAAAAGAAAAGAAAAATATATTGAAAAAGTTCTCAGTTTCGAGACTCGAACTGAAGACCAGAAAAACTAGATGGCTCGTGCTGCCGATCTGGCCACGAAGCTTCGCACCCGCAGTGCGTCTGAATGGTCTAAGACTCTCATTATGATTATCCACTAAAAGTGTTAACGTGGTGTCATTCTGGTCTAAAAGCACAATGTTTTGAATAGGAATGAATTCTGTGCATGTGCGTGAACTCGACTCCTAAAATTTCTCTAGAATATAGAAATATTTTGACATAAAATTTTATTTTAGTAGTATAAGATTTGGAAAAGTTCGTAGTAAGTGTGGGAATAAAGGATAAAAATATCTAAAAAAATGTAAAAATAAGAAAAGAAAAATATATTTAAAAAGTTCTCAGTTTCGAGACTCGAACTGAAGACCAGCAAAACGCGATGGCTCGTGCTGCCGATCTGGCCACGAAGCTTCGTACCCGCAGCGATTCTGAATGGTCTAAGACTCACATTATGATTATCCACTAAAAGTTTTAACGTGGTGTCATTCTGGTCTAAAAGCACAATGTTTTGAATAGGAAAGAATTCTGCGCATGTGCGTGAACTCGACTCCTAAAATTTCTCTTGAATATAGAAATATTTTGACATAAAATTTTATTTTAGTAGTATAAGATTTGGAAAAGTTCGTAGTAAGTGTGGGAATAAAGGATAAAAATATCTAAAAAAATGTAAAAAAAGAAAAGAAAAATATATTTAAAAAGTTCTCTGTTTCGAGACTCGAACTGAAGACCAGAAAAACCAAATATCTCGTGCTGCCGATCTGCCCACGAAGCTTCGTACCCGCAGCGCGTCTGAATGATCTAAGACTCTCATTATGATTATCCACTAAAAGTTTTAACGTGGTGTCATTCTGGTCTAAAAGCACAATGTTTTGAATAGGAATGAATTCTGCGCATGTGCGCGAACTCGGCTCCTAAAATTTCTCTTGAATATAGAAATATTTTGACATAAAATTTTATTTTAGTAGTATAAGATTTGGAAAAGTTCGTAGTAAGTGTGGGAATAAAGGATAAAAATATCTAAAAAAAATGTAAAAAAAAGAAAAGAAAAATATATTTAAAAAGTTCTCAGTTTCGAGACTCGAACTGAAGACCAGCAAAACTAGATGGCTCGTGCTGCCGATCTGGCAACGAAGCTTCGTACCCGCCGCGCGTCTGAATGGTCTAAGACTCTCATTATGATTATCCACTAAAAGTTTTAACGTGGTGTCATTCTTGTCTAAAAGCACAATGTTTTGAATAGGAAAGAATTCTGCGAATGTGCGTGAACTCGACTCCTAAAATTTCTCTTGAATATAGAAATATTTTGACATAAAATTTTATTTTAGTAGTATAAGATTTGGAAAAGTTCGTAGTAGGTGTGGGAATAAAGGATAAAAATATCTAAAATAAAACTTAAAAAAAAAGAAAAGAAAAATATATTGAAAAAGTTCTCAGTTTCGAGACTCGAACTGAAGACCAGAAAAACTAGATGGCTCGTGCTGCCGATCTGGCCACGAAGCTTCGTACCCACAGCGCGTCTCAATGGTCTAAGACTCTCCTTATGATTATCCACTAAAAGTTTTAACGTGGTGTCATTCTGGTCTAAAAGCACAATGTTTTGAATAGGAAAGAATTCTGCGCATGTGCGTGAACTCGACTCCTAAAATTTCTCTTGAATATAGAAATATTTTGACATAAAATTTTATTTTAGTAGTATAAGATTTGGAAAAGTTCGTAGTAAAGGTGGGAATAAAGGATAAAAATATGTAAAAAAAATGTAAAAAAAAGAAAAGAAAAATATATTTAAAAAGTTCTCAGTTTCGAGACTCGAACTGAAGACCGGCAAAACTAGATGGCTCGTGCAGCCGATCTGACGACGAAGCTTCGTACCCGCAGCGCGTCTGAATGGTCTAAGACTCTCATTATGATTATCCACTAAAAGTTTTAACGTGGTGTCATTCTGGTCTAAAAGCACAATGTTTTGAATAGGAATGAATTCTGCGCATGTGCGCGAACTCGGCTCCTAAAATTTCTCTTGAATATAGAAATATTTTGACATAAAATTTTATTTTAGTAGCATAAGATTTGGAAAAGTTCGTAGTAAGTGTGGGAATAAGGGATAAAAATATCTAAAAAAAATGTAAAAAAAAGAAAAGAAAAATATATTTAAAAAGTTCTCAGTTTCGAGACTCGAACTGAAGACCAGCAAAACTAGATGGCTCGTGCTGCCGATCTGCCCACGAAGCTTCGTACCCGCAGCGCGTCTGAATGGTCTAAGACTCTCATTATGATTATCCACTATAAGTTTTAACGTGGTGTCATTCTGGTCTAAAAGCACAATGTTTTGAATAGGAATGAATTCTGCGCATGTGCGCGAACTCGACTCCTAAAATTTCTCTTGAATATAGAAATATTTTGACATAAAATTTTATTTTAGTAGTATAAGATTTGGAAAAGTTCGTAGTAAGTGTGGGAATAAAGGATAAAAATATCTAAAATAAAACTTAAAAAAAAGAAAAGAAAAATATAATGAAAAAGTTCTCAGTTTCGAGACTCGAACTGAAGACCAGAAAAACTAGATGGCTCGTGCTGCCGATCTGGCCACGAAGCTTCGCACCCGCAGTGCGTCTGAATGGTCTAAGACTCTCATTATGATTATCCACTAAAAGTGTTAACGTGGTGTCATTCTGGTCTAAAAGCACAATGTTTTGAATAGGAATGAATTCTGCGCATGTGCGCGAACTCGGCTCCTAAAATTTCTCTTGAATATAGAAATATTTTGACATAAAATTTTATTTTAGTAGTATAAGATTTGGAAAAGTTCGTAGTAAGTGTGGGAATAAAGGATAAAAATATCTAAAAAAAATGTAAAAAAAAGAAAAGAAAAATATATTTAAAAAGTTCTCAGTTTCGAGACTCGAACTGAAGACCAGCAAAACTAGATGGCTCGTGCTGCCGATCTGGCAACGAAGCTTCGTACCCGCAGCGCGTCTGAATGGTCTAAGACTCTCATTATGATTATCCACTAAAAGTTTTAACGTGGTGTCATTCTTGTCTAAAAGCACAATGTTTTGAATAGGAAAGAATTCTGCGAATGTGCGTGAACTCGACTCCTAAAATTTCTCTTGAATATAGAAATATTTTGACATAAAATTTTATTTTAGTAGTATAAGATTTGGAAAAGTTCGTAGTAGGTGTGGGAATAAAGGATAAAAATATCTAAAATAAAACTTAAAAAAAAGAAAAGAAAAATATATTGAAAAAGTTCTTAGTTTCGAGACTCGAACTGAAGACCAGAAAAACTAGATGGCTCGTGCTGCCGATCTGGCCACGAAGCATCGCACCCGCAGTGCGTCTGAATGGTCTAAGACTCTCATTATGATTATCCACTAAAAGTGTTAACGTGGTGTCATTCTGGTCTAAAAGCACAATGTTTTGAATAGGAATGAATTCTGCGCATGTGCGTGAACTCGACTCCTAAAATTTCTCTAGAATATAGAAATATTTTGACATAAAATTTTATTTTAGTAGTATAAGATTTGGAAAAGTTCGTAGTAAGTGTGGGAATGAAGGATAAAAATATCTAAAAAAAATGTAAAAAAAAGAAAAGAAAAATATATTTAAAAAGTTCTCAGTTTCGAGACTCGAACTGAAGACCAGAAAAACTAGATAGCTCGTGCTGCCGATCCTGCCACGAAGCTTCGTACCCGCAGCGATTCTGAATGGTCTAAGACTCTCATTATGATTATCCACTAAAAGTTTTAACGTGGTGTCATTCTGGTCTAAAAGCACAATGTTTTGAATAGGAAAGAATTCTGCGCATGTGCGTGAACTCGACTCCTAAAATTTCTCTTGAATATAGAAATATTTTGACATAAAATTTTATTTTAGTAGTATAAGATTTGGAAAAGTTCGTAGTAAGTGTGGGAATAAAGGATAAAAATATCTAAAAAAAAAAAAATGTAAAAAAAAGAAAAGAAAAATATATTTAAAAAGTTCTCAGTTTCGAGACTCGAACTGAAGACCAGCAAAACTAGATGGCTCGTGCTGCCGATCTGCCCACGAAGCTTCGTACCCGCAGCGCGTCTGAATGATCTAAGACTCTCATTATGATTATCCACTATAAGTTTTAACGTGGTGTCATTCTGGTCTAAAAGCACAATGTTTTGAATAGGAATGAATTCTGCGCATGTGCGCGAACTCGACTCCTAAAATTTCTCTTAATTATAGAAATATTTTGACATAAAATTTTATTTTAGTAGTATAAGATTTGGAAAAGTTCGTAGTAAGTGTGGGAATAAAGGATAAAAATATCTAAAAAAATGTAAAAAAAAGAAAAGAAAAATATATTTAAAAAGTTCTCAGTTTCGAGACTCGAACTGAAGACCAGCAAAACTAGATGGCTCGTGCTGCCGATCTGCCCACGAAGCTTCGTACCCGCAGCGCGTCTGTATGGTCTAAGACTCTCATTATGATTATCCACTATAAGTTTTAACGTGGTGTCATTCTGGTCTAAAAGCACAATGTTTTGAATAGGAATGAATTCTGCGCATGTGCGTGAACTCGACTCCTAAAATTTCTCTTGAATATAGAAATATTTTGACATAAAATTTTATTTTAGTAGTATAAGATTTGGAAACGTTCGTAGTAAGTGTGGGAATAAAGGATAAAAATATTTTTAAAAAATGTAAAAAAAAGAAAAATATATTTAAAAAGTTCTCAGTTTCGAGACTCCAACGGAAGACCAGCAAAACTAGATAGCTCGTGCTGCCGATCTGGCCACGAAGCTTCGGACCCGCAGCGCGTTTGAATGGATTAAGACTCTCATTATGATTATCAACTAAAAGATTTAACGTGGTGTCATTCTGGTCTAAAAGCACATTGTTTTGAATAAGAATGAATTCTGCGCATGTGCGCGAACTCGGCTCCTAAAATTTCTCTTGAATATAGAAATATTTTGACATAAAATTTTATTTTAGTAGTATAAGATTTGGAAAAGTTCGTAGTAAGTGTGGGAATAAAGGATAAAAATATCTAAAATAAAACTTAAAAAAAAGAAAAGAAAAATATATTGAAAAAGTTCTCAGTTTCGAGACTCGAACTGGAGACCAGAAAAACTAGATGGCTCGTGCTGCCGATCTGGCCACGAAGCTTCGCACCCGCAGTGCGTCTGAATGGTCTAAGACTCTCATAATTATTATCCACTAAAAGTGTTAACGTGGTGTCTTTCTGGTCTAAAAGCACAATGTTTTGAATAGGAATGAATTCTGCGCATGTGCGTGAACTCGACTCCTAAAATTTCTCTTGAATATAGAAATATTTTGACATAAAATTTTATTTTAGTAGTATCCCAAGCAGCAAGAGAAGTCGCTAAACGATTGGCCAAGCATCGCAGCCATCTGATATACGCCGCCCGTATTTTGCCAATGTCACCTTTGCATTGGCGCGACATCGGATTTTGACCATATTTTTTTCTGTCGCCTCTGAAGATCGCTTTTTCATCGGGGCGAACTCCTACGGCGACTTAGTGAAAAAGACCGGCTCAAAGCAATCGGCCCATAGTCGCCTCGATGTCGGGAAAGTTGCTTTTCCTAGGTGGCGCTATGCGAACATATTTTAGAAATTTCCCATGAATCACCTGGCGTGTATTGGATTTTGAAATTCAACCAGCAACGCATACTGTCATTTCAAGAAACTTGGTAAGTGTAAAGTTTTTATTATTATATATTTGTAAATAATATATTATTTATTCTAAATATTGAATAAAAAAGATTATTTTTGTTGAACCCGTTCGAACTCGTTGCTTAACATGGAGTTGCACGTGATATTATTAGCGTTAGGCGTAAGCTACGATAATCATTTCTTTTCTTGTTTGTATTCTTTTCAAGTGATTTTATTTCCTATCTTTTTTTGTGTGTGTGTGTCTGTTCTTAAATTATTGCAGATATTTTTCCATTTCATTTACAATGCCTTTCCTTTTGTTAACAACAATTTCTAATGAAAAAAGTTTTTAAAAAAATATTAAATTGCGTTCTTATGTTTTGGTTTTGCAATAACATTTGTGTTATTATTTTTATTTCGACATAAGGCTAAAAAAATAGATTAGCAGAATATATTTATTGTAAATTTCAAAAAAAAAAAAAAATCTTTAAAACTTGCAATTATGTAGTTATATTTGAATACTCTTATGTGAATAGTTTATAATAATTTCACCTTTCATAAAATAGTAACATAAATTTTACACCCATTAATTTATATTATTTTTCTCTATTGTCCTAAACATTATTATAATATTTGCCTATATAGTTCATTATCAGATTGAAAACATTATCAAGCTTATGAAGTTCTATATATCTATTTTACTCCTTAATTACATATCTCCAATTGTCAACAAATATTTTATTTGTACTTTTAAAAGAAGTGAAAGCTCAATCATTATTCTAATTAAGGAATATGTTTTTTAGGTTCATCAAATCTGCAAAAAGAAGAGTGAACTTGAAGAAAAGTATATGTATAATTCTTTATATGTATTACCAGCAAAATATGAAATCCAGTATTCTATAGAATGGCCAAGCATTGTATATAATGCCTAAAACAAGCCAGTAATGTATGAAACAATTTGTATTTCATACATTTTCTAAGCATTCTATAGAATGCCAAATGACAACCTGGCAAAGTATGAAATACATCTCTCATTCAATGAAATAAAAATTTTGTGCAACCTTTGTTTCAAAACTGAAAATGCAATTAAAGATAAAATAAATTTTAAAATTGATCTATAAATATAAACAAAAAAAAAATTCTCAATATTTTTTTGGAAACTACTGTGCAAGTTTCTATTCCTGACTTCAAGAAAGAGCAAAATATTGGAAGTTATAATTAATGTGACGGAGTATGGTTTCTACCTAGTTGGAACATCAGAAGGAAATTTAAAACAATTATATGTCCCAATTCACTTTATATCCTAAGAACTTGTTTAGAATTGAAGATATTCCAAATCAGAAAATTTCTCTCTGGTCAGTTGCAATTACTCAGAGCAGTGGAAGCAATCAAGGATTTATCAGATGTATGTGTTTAAGTGCCAAAATATGTAATGTCTTTTCGTGAAAAATGTAGTAAAACTTCAAAATGTTGCAATGTGATAGGCTTGAATGACAAGTAGGTAAATTTTAATTTCTGATTTTTTTATCTGAAAACTTATTTGCCTTAATTAGAAAGGCATAAATTTTGTTTTGTACAAATTTTATTTTTCTATATAATTTGAATAAATTTTTTTAATGGCAACCTCATTATTTTTTCAGACTGACAATTCAAGTGATTTTAATTCTATTTAGCTTAGTTAATTTTCCTTTTCCTTTACAATTTTTTCCTTACAACATTTTTATATTTTGGTATTGAAATAACATTTGTGTAATTATTTTTATTTTGACATGAGGCTAAAAAAAAGTTTAGCAGAATGTATTTATTTTAAACTTCAAAAAAAAAAAAAAAAACTTTAAAACTTGAGATTATGCAGACACTTTTGAGTTCTCTTATATGAATAGTTTCAAAGTATTTCGCATTTCATATAACAGTAACATAAATTTTACTCCCATTAGTTTGAGTTTTTTTTTTCTTTATTATCCTAAACATTATTATAAAGTTTGCTTACACAGTCCAGTATCAGAACAAAAATATTATGCTTATGAAGTTCTATAAGACTTTTGCTTGTTAATTACTCATGTCCACTTGTCAACAAATGTTTTATTTGTACTTTTAAATGAAGCGAAATCTCAATTACTATTATAATTGTTTTCTAGGTTCAGCAAAAAGGAAAAATGAAATGTATAAATAAATGTATAATTTTTTTATATGTAGCTGAAGATTCAGTTATACATATATAGAATATTTATATAAATGTGTGTGGATTTTTAGAAATTTCAAACTCTTCAAGTATTACATAATAAATAAAGTTTAAATAATTTTTTTATAAATTACTTTGTGTCAATATTATTTATTCTTCTAAATTATAAATCATAGTTTCAGGATTTTGCTTGGGTGTATAAGTCATTACAGAAAATTCAGTAAAAAATTTCAAGTAAATTATTATTTTACTTTGTATTTCTAAAATATTATTTAATGAAGGTCTTTGTAAATAAATTGTTTTGCATAGTTGTTTTTCTTTTCTCCTAAAAATAAAGAGGGGAAAATAATAATTAAAAAAATATTTGTCTAAAGAAATTTTGTATAATTGAAAGTAGTGTTTACATTTTTAGGTATGGAGTTTTTGTAAAATATTCAGAGTTAATCATAGATCAAATTTGGTTCTTGTGCCATGAAACAAAACCAAACTAATCATAGATTTTAAAAAAAAATTGAAATTTGGAGTAAATTGTTAATTTGTGCTTGTAAAATGTTATCAATTGGACATTAGCTAACCCTAACATTTGTAATAAGGTATAAAATTTCTACACCATAAAGTAACTTTGTAAGTTAATAATAATAAAGTAACTTTGTAAGTTAATAATAAGATTTCGTATAAGTAAAAGAAGTGTTGTATTTTTGTGCATGGAATTTTTGTGAAACATATTTTTCAAATATTCAGAGTTAATCATAGATCAAATTTGGTTATTTTGCCACAAATCTAAACCTCACTAAACATAAATTATGAAAATATTAGAAATTTGAAGTAAGTTATTAAATAAGAAGTAAGTTTGTGCTTGTAAATTGTTGTTTATTGAATATTAGCTAACACTAACGTTTATTATGAGGTTTAAAATTAATGCAATATGAAGTAACTCTGTAAATTAATAGTAAATAAAATTTCCTATAATGGGAAGAAGTGTTCCATGTTTGGGTATGGAATTTTTGTGAAATATTCAGTGTTAATCATTAATTAAATTTGGTTCTTGTGCTACAAAACCAAACAACTAAATATAGATCAAGAAAATATTAGAAATTTGAAGTAAATTATTAATTTGTGCTTGTAAAATGTTGTATGTTGGACATCAACCAACACTAACATTTATAATGTGTAAAATTTCTACAACTTGAAGAAACTTTGCATGTTAATAGTAAATATAAGGAATTTTGTAGAATTGAAAGAAGTGCTGCATTTTTGTGTATGGAATTTTTGAGAAATATTCAGTGTTAATCAAAGATCAAATTTAATTCTTGTGCCATAAAACCAAACTAATCATAGATAATAAAAAAAATATTAGAAATTTGAAGTAAATTATTATTTTGTTCTTGTAAAATGTTATCTATTGGACATTAGCTAACACTAAAATTTATAATGAGGTATAAAATTTCTTCATGAAGTAATTTTGTAAAATCAATAGTAAATAGAATCAGTAAAATTGAAAGAAGCGTTACATTTTTGTACATGGAATTTTTATGAAACATATTTGTGAAATATTCGGGGTTTAACATTGATCAAATTTTGTTATTTTGCTACGAATCTAAACCTCACTAAACATAAATTATGAAAATATTAGAAATTTGAAGTAACTTATTAATTTGTGCTTGTAAAATATTTTCTATTGAAGAAATATATAATAGGAATTATATAATTTAGTGTTTGAAACTATTTTTAACCAATGCATTAAATTTTAGGGTGTTAAAATAGGAATTTGTGTTTTATTCATTATTCTTTAGGAATTATTTGTTTATTGCTCACATTAAGCAATATAAAAGTGTGTATAGTAAAAAATATATATATATATATATATATATATATATATATATATATATTTTTTAATAGGAATTATATATTTTTCTGTTTCGAATTTTTATAAAATAGCTTTTAAAAACAAATGATATAGGCAATATATATAATACATCTACTTTTAAATTTCTAATATCAGTTAAAATCATACTGATTCATTATATAATTGAAACTATGATTATGTTAACATTTCTTCCCATGCATTAAACAATGAAAATAAATAGGAAATATCAATGAAGGAAATAAATCTTATATGTAGATAGATGTTCAGGGGATCAAATTTAAAATTATTTCAGATAATTTTAACATTTGTTTATTTTTTTTAAAGAACAGTAAAAAAATGTCATTTAAACATTTTATAGGGTAAAATTGTGGTAAAATCTATGCTATAATAATTGTTAAAAAAAAAGTTGGAAGAATTGTTAGAATGACATTTTCCATGAATTTTTATCGAAAACAAGTATTTTATGGAATTTTAAATTTATCAAAATAAATAACAAACACTATTATTAATAGGTAAAAAAGAAAAGTAAACTATTCAAAATATCTCGTATTTTCAAGCTTTTGACAAAATTTTGAAAGTATGATAGTTTTAAATATTATGACACTAGTTTCTAGAGTTTGAGAAAATTGAACAACCATTAAACTAATATTTCAATTTGACACCAGCAAGTGTTCAGAAATAAATTGCCTATTGATTGGCATTTGGTTGACCATTGCTAAAATACATGGGGAAATGATTGGTATTGGGTCGCCCATTGCTAAAACACATGGGGAAATGATTGGTATTGGGTCGCCAATTGTTAAAACACATGGGGAAATGATTGGTATTGGGTCGCCGATTGTTAAAACACATCGGGAAATGATTGGTATTGGGTCGCCCATTGCTAAAACACAAGGGGAAATGATTGGTATTGGGTCGCCCATTGCTAAAACACAAGGGGAAATGATTGGTATTGGGTCGCCGATTGTTAAAACACATCGGGAAATGATTGGTATTGGATCGCCGATTGTTAAAACACATCGGGAAATGATTGGTATTGGGTCGCCGATTGTTAAAACACATCGGGAAATGATTGGTATTGGGTCGCCCATTGATAAAACAGGTCGCGAAATGCTTGGTATAACGTCGCCCGTGATAATAACAAGTCGCCAAAGGATCGGCAAATTCGTCGAAAACAAGTCGGGGCGGCCACCGCGCGGCGAACCGCCGGGGGACATGACCAATGTCGGGGCGAGATCGGAGGCGATCTCGCCCCAATCTCGCTCGTTCCGTGGGGCGATGCTTGGCCAAAGGTTGGCCAACGATCTTTTGCTGCTTGGGATAAGATTTGGAAAAGTTCGTAGTAAGTGTGGGAATAAAGGATAAAAATATCTAAAAAAAATGTAAAAAAAAGAAAAGAAAAATATATTTAAAAAGTTCTCAGTTTCGAGACTCGAACTGAAGACCAGCAAAACTAGATGGCTCGTGCTGCCGATCTGCCCACGAAGCTTCGTACCCGCAGCGCGTCTGAATGGTCTAAGACTCTCATTATGATTATCCACTATAAGTTTTAACGTGGTGTCATTCTGGTCTAAAAGCACAATGTTTTGAATAGGAATGAATTCTGCGCATGTGCGTGAACTCGACTCCTAAAATTTCTCTTGAATATAGAAATATTTTGACATAAAATTTTATTTTAGTAGTATAAGATTTGGAAAAGTTCGTAGTAAGTGTGGGAATAAAGGATAAAA